>NC_092725.1:5654353-6272687 GCF_047496885.1 Scyliorhinus torazame | reverse complement strand
CCGAGAGAGAGAGAGAGAGGAGAGAGACCGGGAGAGGGAGAGGAGAGACGAGACCGAGAGAGAGAGAGAGAGAGAGAGGAGAGACCGAGAGAGAGAGAGAGAGAGAGAGGAGAGACCGAGAGAGGGAGAGGAGAGACCGGGAGAGGGAGAGGAGAGACCGGAGAGGAGAGGAGAGACCGGGAGAGGGAGAGGAGAGACCGGGAGAGGGAGAGGAGAGACCGGGAGAGGAGAGGAGAGACCGGGAGAGGGAGAGGAGAGACCGGGAGAGGGGAGGAGAGACCGGAGAGGGAGAGGAGAGACCGGGAGAGGGAGAGGAGAGACCGGGAGAGGGAGAGGAGAGACCGGGAGAGGGAGAGGAGAGACCGGGAGAGGGAGAGGAGAGACCGGGAGAGGGAGAGGAGAGACCGGGAGAGGGAGAGGAGAGACGGGAGAGGGAGAGGAGAGACCGGAGAGGGAGAGGAGGGAGAGGGAGAGGAGAGACCGGGAGAGGAGAGGAGAGACCGGGAGAGGGAGAGGAGAGACCGGGAGAGGGAGAGGAGAGACAGAGGAGGAGAGACAGAGACAGGTCGGCCGAGTTGGGTCGCGAAGGTCGGCCGAGTTGGGTCGCGAAGGTCAGCCAGCGAGGGTCGCGAAGGTCGACCGAGTTGGGTCGCGAAGGTCGACCGAGTTGGGTCGCGAAGGTCGCCGGCGAGGGTCCCGAAGGTCGACCGAGTTGGGTCGCGAAGGTCAGCCAGCGAGGGTCGCGAAGGTCGACCGAGTTGGGTCGCGAAGGTCGACCGAGTTGGGTCGCGAAGGTCGCCGGCGAGGGTCCCGAAGGTCGACCGAGTTGGGTCGCGAAGGTCGACCGAGTTGGGTCGCGAAGGTCGACCGAGTTGGGTCGCGAAGGTCGACCGAGTTGGGTCGCGAAGGTCGCCGGCGAGGGTCCCGAAGGTCGACCGAGTTTGGTCGCGAAGGTCGACCGAGTTGGGTCGCGAAGGTCGCCGGCGAGGGTCCCGAAGGTCGACCGAGTTGGGTCGCGAAGGTCGACCGAGTTGGGTCGCGAAGGTCGACCGAGTTGGGTCGCGAAGGTCGGCCGGCGAGGGTCGCGAAGGTCGGTCGAGTTGGGTCGCGAAGGTCGGCCGGCTAGGGTCGCGAAGGTCGACCGAGTTGGATCGCGAAGGTCGGCCGGCGAGGGTCGCGAAGGTCGGCCGAGTTGGGTCCCGAAGGTCGGTCGGGTTGGGTCACGAAGGTCGGCCGGGTTGGGGCGCGAAGGTCGGCCGGTTTGGGTCGCGAAGGTCGGCCGAGTTGGGTCCCGAAGGTCGGCCGAGTTGGGTCGCGAAGGTCGGCCGGCGAGGGTCGCGAAAGTCGGCCGGCGTGGGTCGCGAAGGTCGGCCGGGTTGGGTCGCGAAGGTCGGCCGAGTTGGGTCGCGAAGGTCGGCCAGCGAGGGTCGCGAAGGTCGGCCGAGTTGGGTCCCGAAGGTCGGCCGAGTTGGGTCGCGAAGGTCGGCCGGCGAGGTCGCGAAGGTCGGCCAGCGTGGGTCGCGAAGGTCGGCCGAGTTGGGTCCCGAAGGTCGGTCGGGTTGGGTCGCGAAGGTCGGTCGGGTTGGGTCGCGAAGGTCGGCCGGCGAGGGTCGCGAAGGTCGGCCGGCGAGGGTCGCGAAGGTCGCCGGCGAGGGTCCCGAAGGTCGACCGAGTTGGGTCGCGAAGGTCGACCGAGTTGGATCCCGAAGTACGACCGAGTTGGGTCGCGAAGGTCGACCGAGTTGGGTCGCGAAGGTCGGCCGGCGAGGGTCGCGAAGGTCGGTCGAGTTGGGTCGCGAAGGTCGGCCGGCGAGGGTCGCGAAGGTCGACCGAGTTGGATCGCGAAGGTCGGCCGGCGAGGGTCGCGAAGGTCGGCCGAGTTGGGTCCCGAAGGTCGGCCGAGTTGGGTCCCGAAGGTCGGTCGGGTTGGGTCACGAAGGTCGGCCGGGTTGGGTCGCGAAGGTCGGCCGGGTTGGGTCGCGAAGGTCGGCCGAGTTGGGTCCCGAAGGTCGGCCGAGTTGGGTCGCGAAGGTCGGCCGGCGTGGGTCGCGAAGGTCGGCCGAGTTGGGTCGCGAAGGTCGGCCGGGTTGGGTCGCGAAGGTCGGCCGAGTTGGGTCGCGAAGGTCGGCCGAGTTGGGTCGCGAAGGTCGGCCGGCGAGGGTCGCGAAGGTTCGGCCAGCGTGGGTCGCGAAGGTCGGCCGAGTTGGGTCCCGAAGGTCGGTCGGGTTGGGTCGCGAAGGTCGGTCGGGTTGGGTCGCGAAGGTCGGCCGGCGAGGGTCGCGAAGGTCGGCCGGCGAGGGTCGCGAAGGTCGGCCGGCGAGGGTCGCGAAGGTCGGCCGGGTTGGGTCGCGAAGGTCGGCCGAGTTGGGTCGCGAAGGTCGGCCGAGTTGGGTCCCGAAGGTCGGTCGGGTTGGGTCCCGAAGGTCGGCCGGGTTGGGTCGCGAAGGTCAGCCAGCGAGGGTCGCGAAGGTCGACCGAGTTGGGTCGCGAAGGTCGGCCGGGTTGGGTCGCGAAGGTCAGCCAGCGAGGGTCGCGAAGGTCGACCGAGTTGGGTCGCAAAGGGTCGACCGAGTTGGGTCGCGAAGGTCGGCTGGCGAGGGTCGCGAAGGTCGCCGAGTTGGGTCCCGAAGGTCGGTCGGGTTGGGTCGCGAAGGTCGGTCGGGTTGGGTCGCGAAGGTCGGCCGGCGAGGGTCGCGAAGGTCGGCCGGCGAGGGTCGCGAAGGTCGCCGGCGAGGGTCCCGAAGGTCGACCGAGTTGGGTCGCGAAGGTCGACCGAGTTGGATCCCGAAGTACGACCGAGTTTGGGTCGCGAAGGTCGACCGAGTTGGGTCGCGAAGGTCGGCCGGCGAGGGTCGCGAAGGTCGGTCGAGTGGGTCGCGAAGGTCGGCCGGCGAGGGTCGCGAAGGTCGACCGAGTTGGATCGCGAAGGTCGGCCGGCGAGGGTCGCGAAGGTCGGCCGAGTTGGGTCCCGAAGGTCGGCCGAGTTGGGTCCCGAAGGTCGGTCGGGTTGGGTCGCGAAGGTCGGCCGGGTTGGGTCGCGAAGGTCGGCCGAGTTGGGTCCCGAAGGTCGGCCGAGTTGGGTCGCGAAGGTCGGCCGGCGTGGGTCGCGAAGGTCGGCCGAGTTGGGTCGCGAAGGTCGGCCGGGTTGGGTCGCGAAGGTCGGCCGAGTTGGGTCGCGAAGGTCGGCCGAGTTGGGTCGCGAAGGTCGGCCGGCGAGGGTCGCGAAGGTCGGCCGAGTTGGGTCCCGAAGGTCGGGGTCGGGTTGGGTCGCGAAGGTCGGTCGGGTTGGGTCGCGAAGGTCGGCCGGCGAGGGTCGCGAAGGTCGGCCGGCGAGGGTCGCGAAGGTCGGCCGGCGAGGGTCGCGAAGGTCGGCCGGGTTGGGTCGCGAAGGTCGGCCGAGTTGGGTCGCGAAGGTCGGCCGAGTTGGGTCCCCGAAGGTCGGTCGGGGTTGGGTCCCGAAGGTCGGCCGGGTTGGGTCGCGAAGGTCAGCCAGCGAGGGTCGCGAAGGTCGACCGAGTTGGGTCGCGAAGGTCGGCCGGGTTGGGTCGCGAAGGTCGACCGAGTTGGGTCGCAAAGGTCGACCGAGTTGGGTCGCGAAGGTCGGCTGGCGAGGGTCGCGAAGGTCGGCCGAGTTGGGTCCCGAAGGTCGGCCGAGTTGGGTCCCGAAGGTCGCCGGGTTGGGTCGCGAAGGTCGGCCGAGTTGGGTCGCGCAGGTCGGCCGAGTTGGGTCGCGCAGGTCGGCCGAGTTGGGTCGCGAAGGTCGGCCGGGTTGGGTCGCGAAGGTCGACCGAGTTGGGTCGCGAAGGTCGGCCGGCGAGGGTCCCGAAGGTCGACCGAGTTGGGTCCCGAAGGTCGGCCGGGTTGGGTCGCGAAGGTCAGCAGCGAGGGTCGCGAAGGTCGACCGAGTTGGGTCGCGAAGGTCGGCCGGGTTGGGTCGCGAAGGTCAGCCAGCGGGGTCGCGAAGGTCGACCGAGTTGGGTCGCGAAGGTCGACCGAGTTGGGTCGCGAAGGTCGGCCGGCGAGGGTCGCGAAGGTCGGCCGAGTTGGGTCCCGAAGGTCGGCCGAGTTGGGTCGCGAAGGTCGGCCGGCGAGGGTCGCGAAGGTCGGCCGGCGAGGGTCGCGAAGGTCGCCGGCGAGGGTCGCGAAGGTCGGCCGGATTGGGTCCCGAAGGTCGGCCGAGTTGGGTCCCGAAGGTCGACCGAGTTGGGTCGCGAAGGCCAGCCGGGTTGGGTCGCGAGGGTCGACCGAGTTGGGTCGCGAGGGTCGACCGAGTTGGGTCGCGAAGGTCGGCCGAGTTGGGTCCCGAAGGTCGGCCGGCGAGGGTCGCGAAGGTCGGCCGGCGAGGGTCGCGAAGGTCGGCCGGATTGGGTCCCGAAGGTCGGCGAGTTGGGTCCCGAAGGTCGACCGAGTTGGGTCCCCGAAGGTCGGCCGGGTTGGGTCGCGAAGGCCAGCCGGGTTGGGTCGCGAGGGTCGACCGAGTTGGGTCGCGAAGGTCGACCGAGTTGGGTCGCGAGGGTCGACCGAGTTGGGTCCCGAAGGTCGGCCGGGTTGGGTCGCGCAGGTCGGCCAGCGAGGGTCCCGAAGGTCGGCCGGGTTGGGTCGCGAAGGGCCGGCCGGCGAGGGTCGCGAAGGTCGGCCGAGTTGGGTCCCGAAGGTCGACCTGGTTGGGTCCCGAAGGTCGGCCGGCGAGGGTCGCGAAGGTCGGCCGAGTTGGGTCGCGAAGGTCGGGCGGGTTGGGTCGCGAAGGTCGGCCGGGTTGGGTCGCGAAGGTCGGCCTGGTTGGGTCGCGAAGGTCGGCCGGGTTGGGTCGCGAAGGTCGGCCGGGTTGGGTCGCGAAGGTCGGCCGGGTTGGGTCGCGAAGGTCGGCCGGGTTGGGTCGCGAAGGTCGGCCGGGTTGGGTCGCGAAGGTCGGCCGGGTTGGGTCGCGAAGGTCGGCCTGGTTGGGTCGCGAAGGTCGGCCGGGTTGGGTCGCGAAGGTCGGCCGGGGTTGGGTCGCGAAGGTCGGCCCGTGTTGGGTCGCGAAGGCCGGCCGGCGAGGGTCGCGAAGGTCGACCGAGTTGGGTCGCGAAGGTCGGCCGGCGAGGGTCGCGAAGGTCGGCCGGGTTGGGTCGTGAAGGTCGGCCGGCGAGGGTCGCGAAGGTCGACCGAGTTGGGTCCCGAAGGTCGACCGAGTTGGGTCCCCGAAGGTCGACCGAGTTGGGTCACGAAGGTCGGCCGGCGAGGGTCGCGAAGGTCGACCGAGTTGGGTCCCGAAGGGTCGACCGAGTTGGGTCCCGAAGGTCGGCCGGCGAGGGTCGCGAAGGTCGACCGAGTTGGGTCGCGAAGGTCGACCGAGTTGGGTCCCGAAGGTCGACCGAGTTTGGGTCACGAAGGTCGGCCGGCGAGGGTCGCGAAGGTCGACCGAGTTGGGTCATGAAGGTCGGCCGGCGAGGGTCGCGAAAGGTCGGCCGAGTTGGGTCGCGAAGGTCGGCCGGGTTGGGTCGCGAAGGTCGGCCGAGTTGGGTCGCGAAGGTCGGCCGAGTTGGGTCGCGAAGGTCGGGCCGGGTTGGGTCCTGAAGGTCGGCCGAGTTGGGTCGCGAAGGTCGGCCGGCGAGGGTCGCGAAGGTCGGCCGAGTTGGGCCGCGAAGGTCGGCCGGGTTAGGTCGCGAAGGTCGGCCGGGTTGGGTCGCGAAGGTCGGCCGAGTTGGGTCGCGAAGGTCGGCCGAGTTGGGTCGCGAAGGTCGGCCGGCGAGGGTCACGAAGGTCGACCGAGTTGGGTTGCGAAGGTCGGCCGGGGTTGGGTCGCGAAGGTCGGCCGGCGAGGGTCGCGAAGGTCGGCCGAGTTGGGTCGCGAAGGTCGGCCGAGTTGGGTCGCGAAGGTCGGCCGGCGTGAGCCGCGAAGGTCGGCCGGCGTGAGCCGCGAAGGTCGGCCGGCGCGGGTCCTGAAGGTTGGCCGGTTGTAAAAATGGGTCCCCGGAAAACAAGTTTGAAAAACACTGATCGAGACACAGTTTGGTCCTCTATCTGCCTTCGCTGTCTATCCGGACAGAAAGAGAATCAGAGAGAGGAGAGAGAGACACACACAGACACAGAGGGAGTGACAGAGAGGGAAGAGACAGAGAAGGAGAGGGAGGGAGAGAGAGACACACACAGACACAGAGGGAGAGCGAGGGAGAGAGAGACACACACAGACACAGAGGGAGAGCGAGGGAGAGAGAGACACACACAGCCACACAGAGAGAGGGGCAGAGGGAGAGAGAGAGACACACAGCCACGCAGAGGGAGAGAGAGACACACACAGACACAGAGGGAGAGCGAGGGAGAGAGAGACACACACAGCCACTCAGAGAGAGGGGCAGAGGGAGAGAGAGAGAGACACAGCCACACAGAGGGAGAGCGAGGGAGAGAGAGACACACACAGCCACACAGAGAGAGGGGCAGAGGGAGAGAGAGAGACACACAGCCACACAGAGGGAGAGCGAGGGAGAGAGAGACACACATAGACACAGAGGGAGAGCGAGGGAGAGACAGAGACACAGACACAGAGGGAGAGCGAGGAGAGAGAGACACACACAGACACAGAGGGAGAGCGAGGGTGAGTGACACCCACACAGCCACACAGAGGGAGAGCGAGGCAGAGAGAGACACACAGACACAGAGGGAGAACGAGGAGAGAGACACACACAGACACAGAGGGAGTGACAGAGAAGGAGAGAGAGACACACACAGACAGACAGAGGGAGAGCGAGGGAGAGAGACACACACAGACACAGAGGGAGAACGAGGGAGAGAGACACACACAGACACAGAGGGAGTGACAGAGGGAGAGAGAGACACACACAGGGAGAGAGAGGGAGAGACAGAGACAGAGAAGGAGAGGGAGGGAGAGACACACACAGACACAAAGTGGGAGAGGGAGAGGGAGACACACACAGACACACAGAGAGAGGGGAAGAGGGAGAGAGAGAGCGGGAGAAAGAGACACACAGAGGGAGGGGGAGAGGGAGGGAGAGAGAGACACACACAGACACAGAGGGAGGGGGAGAGGGAGAGAGAGACGCACTCAGACACGGAGGGGGGAGAGAGGAGGGAGAGAGAGAGACACAGACACAGAGGGAGGGGGAGGGGGAGAGAGGGTGGGAGAGAGAGGGAGAGAAAGACACAGACACAGAGGGAGGGGGAGGGGGGAGAGAGTGAGGGAGAGAGAGACACACAGACAGAGGGAGGGGAGAGAGTGAGGGAGAGAGAGACACACTCAGACACAGAGGAAGGGGGAGGGGGAGAGAGGGAGGGAGAGAGAGGGAGAGAAAGACACACACAGACACAGAGGGAGGGGGAGGGGGGAGAGAGGGAGGGAGAGAAAGACACACAGACACAGAGGGAGTGGGAATGAGAGAGAGGGAGAGAGAGAGACAGACACGGAGAGAGAGAGAGGGAGACACACAGAGAGAGGAGAGAGACACACACACCGACACAGAGAGAGGGGCAGAGGAAGAGACAGAGGGAGAGAGAGACACACACAGACACAGAGGGAGAGCGAGGGAGAGAGAGACACACACAGACACAGAGGGAGAGCGAGGGAGAGAGAGACACACACAGACACAGAGGGAGAGAGAGACACACACAGACACAGAGGGAGTGACAGAGATGGAGAGAGAGACACACACAGCCACACAGAGGGAGAGCGAGGGAGAGAGAGAGAGGGAGAGACAGAGAAGGAGAGGGAGGGAGAGACACACACAGACAGAGAGAGAGAGAGAGAGACACACAGACACAGAGAGAGAGGGGAAGAGGGGGAGAGAGAGACACACACAGACACGGAGGGGGGAGAGAGGGAGGGAGAGAGAGGGAGAGAAAGACACACAGTCACAGAGGGAGGGGGAGGGGGAGAGAGGAGGGAGAGAGAGGGAGAGAAAGACACACAGACACAGAGGGAGGGGGAGAGAGGGAGGGAGAGAGAGACACACACAGACACAGAGGGAGGGGAGGGGGGGAGAGAGGGAGGGAGAGAGAGACACACACAGACACAGGGAGGGGGAGAGAGGGAGGGAGAGAGAGACACACACAGACACAGAGGGAGTGGAGGGAGAGAGAGGGAGAGAAAGACAGACAGACACAGAGGGAGGGGGAGAGAGGGAGGAGAGAGAGACACACACAGAGGGAGGGGGAGGAGGGAGGGAGAGAGAGAGACACAGACACAGAGGGAGGGGGAGGGGGAGAGAGGGAGGAGGGAGAGAAAGACACAGGGAGGGGGAGGGGGGAGAGAGGGAGGGAGAGAGAGGGAGAGAAAGACACACCACAGACACAGAGGAGAGGGAGTGGGAATGAGAGAGAGGAGAGAGAGAGACAGACACGGAGAGAGAGAGGGAGACACACAGAGAGAGGGAGAGAGACACACACACCGACACAGAGAGAGGGGCAGAGAAGAGACAGAGAGGGAGAGAGAGACACACACAGACACAGAGGGAGAGCGAGGGAGAGAGAGACACACACAGACACAGAGGGAGAGCGAGGGAGAGAGAGACACACACAGACACAGAGGGAGTGACAGAGAGGGAGAGAGAGACACACACAGCCACACAGAGGGAGAGCGAGGGAGAGAGAGAGAGGGAGAGACAGAGAAGGAGAGGGAGGGAGAGACACACACAGACAGAGAGAGAGAGAGAGAGACACACACACAGACACAAAGTGGGAGAGGGAGACACACAGACACACAGAGAGAGGGGAAGAGGGGGAGAGAGAGACACACACGGAGAGAGAGAGGGAGACACACAGAGAGAGGGAGAGAGACACACACACCGACACAGAGAGAGGGGCAGAGGAAGAGACAGAGAGGGAGAGAGAGACACACACAGACACAGAGGGAGAGCGAGGGAGAGAGAGACACACACAGACACAGAGGGAGAGCGAGGGAGAGAGAGACACACACAGACACAGAGGGAGTGACAGAGAGGGAGAGAGAGACACACACAGCCACACAGAGGGAGAGCGAGGGAGAGAGAGAGAGGGAGAGACAGAGAAGGAGAGGGAGGGAGAGACACACACAGACAGAG
This sequence comes from Scyliorhinus torazame, assembly GCF_047496885.1. Classification (NCBI taxonomy): domain Eukaryota; kingdom Metazoa; phylum Chordata; class Chondrichthyes; order Carcharhiniformes; family Scyliorhinidae; genus Scyliorhinus; species Scyliorhinus torazame. Next base: position 6,263,655 of record NC_092725.1, on the reverse strand, counting down.
AGAGAGAGAGAGAGACACACACACAGACACAAAGTGGGAGAGGGAGACACACAGACACACAGAGAGAGGGGAAGAGGGGGAGAGAGAGACACACACAGACACAGAGGGAGGGGGAGAGAGAGACACACAGACACGGAGGGGGGAGAGAGGGAGGGAGAGAGAGGGAGAGAAAGACACACAGTCACAGAGGGAGGGGGAGGAGGGAGAGAGAGGGAGAGAAAGACACACAGACACAGAGGGAGGGGGAGAGAGGGAGGGAGAGAGAGACACACACAGACACAGAGGGAGGGGGAGGGGGGAGAGAGGGAGGGAGAGAAAGACACACACAGACACAGGGGGAGGGGGGAGAGAGGGAGGGAGAGAAAGACACACACAGACACAGAGGGAGAGGGAGTGGGAATGAGAGAGAGGGAGAGAGAGACAGACACGGAGAGAGAGAGAGGGAGACACACAGAGAGAGGGAGAGAGACACACACACCGACACAGAGAGAGGGGCAGAGGAAGAGACAGAGAGGGAGAGAGAGACACACACAGACAGAGAAAGAGAGAGGGGAAGAGAGAGAGAGGGGAAGAGGGAGAGAGAGGGAGAAAGAGACACACACAGACACAGAGGGAGGGGGAGAGAGAGACAGACACAGACACAGGCACAGAGGGAGGGGGAGAGAGAGACAGACACGGGGAGAGAGAGAGGGAGACACACAGACACAGAGAGAGGGAGGGAGAGAGAGACACACACGGGCAGAGGGAGAGAGAGAGACACACACACACAGACACAGAGAGAGGGGCAGAGGAAGACAGAGAGGGAGAGGGAGGGAGAGAGACACACAGCCACAGAGAGAGAGGGGAAGAGAGAGAGAGGGAGGAAGAGACAGACACAGACACAGAGGGGGAGGGAGAGGGGGAGAGAGAGAGGGAGAGAGAGACAGACACAGAGGGAGGGGGAGAGAGAGAGAGGGAGAGGGAGTGAGGGAGAGAGAGACAGACACGGAGAGAGGAAGAGAGAGAGGGAGACACACAGACACAGAGAGAGAGGGAGAGAGGAGAGAGACACACAGACACAGAGGGAGGGGGAGAGACAAATTGAGGAATGGCCATGTGCCGATGTAACCTCATGACTGTATTTTCTTCTTTTTTGTATCACTGCGCGCGGGTGTAGAGATTAAAGGAGCCAATGTGGTATATATTTGGACAAGGGAAGGGACGGGACTTTCACTCGAAATGAGAGTTCTTTGGGGTGTAGGTGGATATGCGGGGTGTGTGTGCTAAAAGGGGATCTTTGAGCTTTCCTAGGGACGGGCAAGTGGGGAAGGGACCCGGGCGGGGGCCTCCACGCTGGCCGGTGTGTGCCGGCCAGTGAACGGGAGCGAGGTGGGGGGAGGGGCTGCGGCCATCGGAGCCTGGCAGAACAGGGTCCGAGTGGTCTCGCCGGGGTGGAAAATTGGGGGGGAAGGAACCGAGGTTGGGAGGAGGGAACCGAGGTTGGGAGGAGGGAACCGAGGTTGGGAGGAGGAGTTTTACAAGATGCATTGGACGGGAGGAGCTGGAGACTTGGGGGGGGTACAACTTTGGGGTATCATGTACGGTACTCTCTTAGAGGCTGGATGGCATTGGTTGGGGGGGGGGGGGGGGGTGGAGAGCCGTGTAGATTAAGGATGACTACGGGTAATCCCTGATTCCTTTTTGTCATTTGTTTATGTAAACATTCGGGTTGAGGTTTGGGGGTTGGTGGGCGGATGGGATCGTTGTTATTATGGGGATTGACATATCTTGCTGATTATTGTTTATTGTTGATGGATGTAAATGTGGGAGAAAATGTGAAAAAGGAGGAGAATAAAAAAAAAAGATAATGCGCAGCGTGGCAAGATAAAAAAACGACAAGATCTTGCGGTGGAGGATAGAACTCTCCACTTACAACTACGAGATCTTGTACCGTCCCGGGAAACTAAATGAGCCTCCTGATGCCCTGTCCCGCGGCACATGTGCCAACGCATAAGTGGACCGCCTCCGAGCCCTCCACGGGGACCTCTGCCACCCAGGGGGTCACTCGCTTTTTCCATTTCATCAAGACCCGCAACCTGCCCTACTCCATCGAGGAGGTCAGGACAGTCACCAGGGACTGTCAAATCTGCGCGGAGTGCAAACCGCACTTCTACCGGCCAGAGAATGTGCACCTGATAAAGGCTTCCCGTCCCTTTGAACGCCTCAGCATGGACATCAAAGGCCCCCTCCCCTCCACCGATCGCAACACACACTTCCTGAACGTGATTGACGCGTACTTCCGGTTCCCATTCGCCATCCCCTGCCCCGACATGACCGCGACCACCGTCATCAAGGCCCTCCATGGTATCTTTGCACTGTTCGGGTTCCCCGCTTACATACACAGTGATAGGGGTCCTCCTTTATGAGCGACTAACTGCGCCAATTCCTGCTCAGCAAGGGCATCGCCTCGAGCAGACGACCAGTTACAACCCCCGGGGAAACGGGCAGGTTGAGAGGGAGAGCGGCACGGTCTGGAAGCCCGTCCTACTGGCCCTACGGTCCAGGAACCTCCCAGTCTCCCGCTGGCAAGAAGTCCTCCAGGAAGCCCTCCACTCCATCCGGTCACTGCTCTGTACGACCACCAACCAGACACCTCACGAACGTCTCCTTGTCTTCCCCAGGAAGTCCTCCTCTGGGACCTCGCTCCCGACCTGGCTGGCAGCTCCCGGACCCATCCTGCTCCGAAAACACGTGCGAGCGCACAAGTCGGACCCGTTGGTCAAGAGGGTCCACCTGCTGCACGCTAACCCCCAGTACGCCTACGTGGCGTTCCCTGACGGCCGACCAGATACGGTCTCCCTACGGGACCTGGCGCCCGCCGGAACCCCACGCGCAACCCAACCACCCCCCCCCACCCCCCCTCCGCAGCACCTCACAGGAGGGTCAGTCCTCCCGCCGCTCCTGCCTGGGCCCGCCCACCCAACGGTGCCCCCTACAGGCACCCCCTCACAGGTCAACCGCTCTCCACACTAGCGCCGTCTAGGGGTGATGATGCTGCCATGGAGGCCGAAGCCACGCTCCCGGAGTCGCAGACGCCCGGACCCCCACCGGAATCACCACCGAGGCCCAGACGATCCCAGAGGACGACCAGGGCACCCGACCGACTGATTGCTTCATTTTAACCGATCTGTAACTGTAAATAATAAACACTGACTATATCTGCCATGACTGTAAATATCCTCTAAACACTGTAAGGAGGTATCACGGTACCTCCATATCTGATCATAGCATGTTGAATACAGTTGTAGCCGCTGGCCACCACCCCCGCCGGACTCCTTTTTAACAGGGGGTGAATGTGGTATTATCAGGTATTGCAGTACCCGAGAGGCTGAAGTTCCATTGGTTAAACCTGGGGGTTTACCATTGGCTGTATAGTATGTAGCTCCGCCCTGATAGGGGTATAAGAGTCGGTGCCGTCCCAGCACCCTCATTCTGTACCTGAGCTGCTGGGGAACAGTTCTAGTCTATTAAAGCCTTCAGTTGTGCTACAACCCCATCTTTGTAGTAATTGATCATGCATCGCCCCTCATAGCCGACGAGCTCTGCATGTTCCCACCATGGCGATTTGAGTTCAGCCTGTGTCTGTCGTGCTAAGCCCATGGCTTGATGCCCCCATAGCTGATTAGTTGGGACTGAGTGATGCCCCCACAGCCGCCTTTCCCTGTCTCCATCCCGCTCGGCGGCCGCCCACTCCTGGCCCGGGATTCACCCCACCTCTGTTAACTCAGGGCCCGCCCCAGTTCAGTCAGGCCCTGCCCCAGTTCCCACAGGCCCCGCCCCATCGGCCGGGCGACCCCGCCACCCTCTCCCCGGCGGGACCCACAGCTTGCTGACGTCACAAAGCGAGAGCCTGCTGACGGAGGCGGCCCCTCCCCCTTATTAGGTCACAGTCCCTGATGATGACAATGAGCACCGCCTCCACCCGCACAGACGGAGGCGGGGTTTAGGTGGGCTGCACGTGTTCCTGTAAGTGTGTCAATGTTTACAGGAATGTTCAAAGAGTGTGTCAATGTTTACAGAGTGTGTTCAGGGAGTGTGTCAGTGTTTACCTGGGGGTTCAGGGAGTGTGTCAATGTTTACCTGGGGGCTCAGGGAGTGTGTCAATGTTTACAGTGTGTTCAGGGAGTGTGTCAGTGTTTACCTGGGGGTTCAGGGAGTGTGTCAATGTTTACCTGGGGGCTCAGGGAGTGTGTCAATGTTTACAGTGTGTTCAGGGAGTGTGTCAGTGTTTACCTGGGGGCTCAGAGAGTGTGTCAGTGTTTACCTGGGGCTCAGGGAGTGTGTCAATGTTTACCTGGGGGCTCAGGGAGTGTGTCAGTGTTTACCTGGGGGCTCAGGGAGTGTGTCAATGTTTACCTGGGGGTACAGGGAGTGTGTCAGTGTTTATCTGGAGGCTCAGGGAGTGTGTCAGTGTTTACCTGGGGGTTCAGGGAGTGTGTCAGTGTTTACCTGGGGGCTCAGGGAGTGTGTCAGTGTTTACCTGGGGGTTCAGGGATTGTGTCAGTGTTTACCTGGGGGCTCAGGGAGTGTGTCAGTGTTTACCTGGAGGCTCAGGGAGTGTGTCAGTGTTTACCTGGGGGCTCAGGGAGTGTGTCAGTGTTTACCTGGGGGCTCAGGGAGTGTGTCAGTGTTTACCTGGGGGCTCAGGGAGTGTGTCAGTGTTTACCTGGGGGCTCAGGGAGTGTGTCAGTGTTTACCTGGGGGCTCAGGGAGTGTGTCAGTGTTTACCTGGGGGCTCAGGGAGTGTGTCAGTGTTTATCTGGGTTTTCAGGGAGTGTGTCAGTGTTTACCTGGGAGCTCAGGGAGTGTGTCAGTGTTTACCTGGTGGTTCAGGGAGTGTGTCTGTGTTTACCTGGGGGCTCAGGGAGTGAGTCAGTGTTTACCTTGAGGCTCAGGGAGTGTGTCAGTGTTTACCTGAGGGTGCAGGGAGCGTGTCAGTGTTTACCTGGGGGCTCAGGGAGTGTGTCAGTGTTTACCTGGGGGCTCAGGGAGTGTGTCAGTGTTTACCTGGGGGCTCAGGGAGTGTGTCAGTGTTTACCTGAGGGTGCAGGGAGCGTGTCAGTGTTTACCTGGAGGCTCAGGGAGTGTGTCAGTGTTTACCTGGGGGTTCAGGGAGTGTGTCAATGTTTACAGGAATGTTCAAAGAGTGTGTCAATGTTTACAGTGTGTTCAGGGAGTGTGTCAGTGTTTACCTGGGGGTTCAGGGAGTGTGTCAATGTTTACCTGGGGGTTCAGGGAGTGTGTCAGTGTTTACCTGGAGGCTCAAGGAGTGTGTCAGTGTTTACCTGGGGGCTCAGGGAGTGTGTCAGTGTTTACCTGGGGGCTCAGGGAGTGTGTCAGTGTTTACCTGGGGGCTCAGGGAGTGTGTCAGTGTTTACCTGGGGGCTGAGGGAGTGTGTCAGTGTTTACCTGGGGGTTCAGGGAATGTGTCAGTGTTTACCTGGGGGCTCAGGGAGTGTGTCAGTGTTTACCTGGGGGCTCAGGGAGTGTGTCAGTGTTTACCTGGGGGCTCAGGGAGTGTGTCAGTGTTTACCTGGGGGCTCAGGGAGTGTGTCAGTGTTTATCTGGGTTTTCAGGGAGTGTGTCAGTGTTTACCTGGGAGCTCAGGGAGTGTGTCAGTGTTTACCTGGTGGTTCAGGGAGTGTGTCAGTGTTTACCTGGGGGCTCAGGGAGTGTGTCAGTGTTTACCTTGAGGCTCAGGGAGTGTGTCAGTGTTTACCTGAGGGTGCAGGGAGCGTGTCAGTGTTTACCTGGGGGCTCAGGGAGTGTGTCAGTGTTTACCTGGGGGCTCAGGGAGTGTGTCAGTGTTTACCTGGGGGCTCAGGGAGTGTGTCAGTGTTTACCTGAGGGTGCAGGGAGCGTGTCAGTGTTTACCTGGAGGCTCAGGGAGTGTGTCAGTGTTTACCTGGGGTATCAGGGAGTGAGGCAGTGTTTACCTGGGAGCTCAGGTAGTGTGTCAGTGTTTACCTGGGGGTTCAGGGAGTGTGTCAGTGTTTACCTGGGGGCTCAGGGAGTGTGTCAGTGTTTACCTGGAGGCTCAGGGAGTGTGTCAATGTTTACAGTGTGTTCAGGGAGTGTGTCAGTGTTTACCTGGGGGTTCAGGGAGTGTGTCAATGTTTACCTGGGGGTTCAGGGAGTGTGTCAGTGTTTACCTGGAGGATCAAGGAGTGTGTCAGTGTTTACCTGGGGGCTCAGGGAGTGTGTCAGTGTTTACCTGGTGTTTCAGGGAGTGTGTCAGTGTTTACCTGGGGGCTCAGGGAGTGTGTCAGTGTTTACCTGGTGGTTCAGGGAGTGTGTCAGTGTTTACCTGGGGGCTCAGGGAGTGTCAGTGTTTACCTGGGGGCTCAGGGAGGGTGTCAGTGTTTACCTGGGAGCTCATGGAGTGTGTCAGTGTTTACCTGGGGGCTCAGGGAGTGTGTCAGTGTTTACCTGGAGGCTCAGGGAGTGTGTCAGTGTTTACCTGGGGGCTCAGGGAGTGTGTCAGTGTTGACCTGGGGGCTCAGGGAGTGTGTCAGTGTTTACCTGAGGGTGCAGGGAGCGTGTCAGTGTTTACCTGGAGGCTCAGGAAGTGTGTCAGTGTTTACCTGGGGTATCAGGGAGTGCGGCAGTGTTTACCTGGGAGCTCAGGGAGTGTGTCAGTGTTTACCTGGGGGTTCAGGGAGTGTGTCAGTGTTTACCTGGGGGCTCAGGGAGTGTGTCAGTGTTTACCTGGAGGCTCAGGGAGTGTGTCAATGTTTACAGTGTGTTCAGGGAGTGTGTCAGTGTTTACCTGGGGGTTCAGGGAGTGTGTCAATGTTTACCTGGGGGTTCAGGGAGTGTGTCAGTGTTTACCTGGAGGATCAAGGAGTGTGTCAGTGTTTACCTGGGGGCTCAGGGAGTGTGTCAGTGTTTACCTGGTGTTTCAGGGAGTGTGTCAGTGTTTACCTGGGGGCTCAGGGAGTGTGTCAGTGTTTACCTGGTGGTTCAGGGAGTGTGTCAGTGTTTACCTGGGGGCTCAGGGAGTGTGTCAGTGTTTACCTGGGGGCTCAGGGAGTGTGTCAGTGTTTTCTGGGGGCTCAGGGAGTGTGTCAGTGTTTATCTGGGTTTTCAGGGAGTGTGTCAGTGTTTACCTGGGAGCTCAGGGAGTGTGTCAGTGTTTACCTGGTGGTTCAGGGAGTGTGTCAGTGTTTACCTGGGTGCTCAGGGAGTGTGTCAGTGTTTACCTTGAGGCTCAGTGAGTGTGTCAGTGTTTACCTGAGGGTGCAGGGAGCGTGTCAGTGTTTACCTGGAGGCTCAGGGAGTGTGTCAGTGTTTACCTGGGGGCTCAGGGAGTGCGGCAGTGTTTACCTGGGAGCTCAGGGAGTGTGTCAGTGTTTACCTGGGGGCTCAGGGAGTGTGTCAGTGTTTACCTGGGAGCTCATGGAGTGTGTCAGTGTTTACCTGGGGGCTCAGGGAGTGTGTCAGTGTTTACCTGGAGGCTCAAGGAGTGTGTCAGTGTTTACCTGGGGGCTCAGGGAGTGTGTCAGTCTTCACCTGGGGGTCCAGGGAGTGTGTCAGTGTTTACCTGGGGGCTCAGGGAGTGTGTCAGTGTTTACCTGGGAGCTCAGGGAGTGTGTCAGTGTTTACCTGGGGGCTCGGAGTGTGTCAGTGTTCACCTGGGGGTCCAGGGAGTGTGTCAGTGTTTACCTGGGGGTTCAGGGAGTGTGTCAGTGTTTACCTGGGGGCTCAGGGAGTGTGTCAGTGTTTACCTGGGGGTTCAGGGAGTGTGTCAGTGTTTACCTGGGGGCTCAGGGAGTGTGTCAGTGTTTACCTGGGGGTTCAGGGAGTGTGTCAGTGTTTACCTGGAGGTTCAGGGAGTGTGTCAGTGTTTACCTGGGGGCTCAGGGTGTGTGTCAGTGTTTACCTCGGGGCTCAGGGTGTGTGTCAGTGTGCACCTGGGGGCTCAGGGAGTGTGTCAGTGTTTACCGGGGGGCTCAGGGAGTGTGTCAATGTTTACCTGGGGGCTCGGGAGTGTGTTAATATTTACCTGGGGGTTCAGAGAGTGTGTCAGTGTTTACCTGGGGGCTCAGGGAGTGTGTCAGTGTTTACCTGGGGGCTCAGGGAGTGTGTCAATGTTTACCTGGGAGCTCAGGGAGTGTGTCAGTGTTTGCCTGGGGGTTCAGGGAGTGTGTCAGTGTTTATCTGGGGGTTCAGGGAGTGTGTCAGTGTTTACCTGGGGGCTCAGGGAGTGTGTCAGTGTTTACCTGGGGACTCAGGGAGTGTGTCAGTGTTTACCTGGGAGTTCAGGGAGTGTGTCTGTGTTTACCTGGGGGTTCAGGGAGTGTGTCAGTGTTTACCTGGGGGTTCAGGGAGTGTGTCAGTGTTTACCTGGGGGCTCAGGGAGTGTGTCAGTGTTTACCTGGAGGCTCAGGGAGCGTGTCAGTGTTTACCTGGGGGCTCAGGGTTTGTGCCAGTGTTTACCTGGGGGCTCAGGGAGGGGAGTGTGTCAGTGTTTACCTGGGGGCTCAGGGAGTATCAGTGTTTACCTGGGGGCTCAGGGTGTGTGTCAGTGTTTACCTGGGGGCTCAGGGAGTGTGTCAGTGTTTACCTGGGGGCTCACGGAGTGTGTCAGTGTTTACTTGGGGGCTCAGGGAGTGTGTCAGTGTTTACCTGGGGGCTCAGGGAGTGTCAGTGTTTACCTGGGGGTTCAGGGAGTGTGTCAGTGTTTACCTGGGGGTTCAGGGAGTGTGTCAGTGTTTACCTGGGGGTTCAGTGAGTGTGTCAGTGTTCACCTGGGGGTTAAGGGAGTGTATCCGTGTTTAACTGGAGGTTCAGGGAGTGTGTCAGTGTTTACCTGGGGGCTCAGGGTGTATGTCAGTGTTTACCTGGGGGCTCAGGGAGTGTGTCAGTGTTTACCTGGGGGCTCAGGGAGTGTGTCAGTGTTTACCTGGGGGTTCAGGGAGCGTGTCAGTGTTTACCTGGGGGCTCAGGGAGCGTGTCGGTGTTTACCTGGGGGTTCAGGGAGTGCTTCAGTGTTTACCTGGGGGTTCAGGGAGTGTGTTAGTGTTTACCTGGGGGCTCAGGGAGCGTGTCAGTGTTTACCTGGGGCCTCAGGGAGCGTGTCAGTGTTTACCTGGAGGCTCAGGGAGTGTGTCAGTGTTTACCTGGGGGCTCAGGGAGTGCTTCAGTGTTTACCTGGGGGCTCAGGTAGTGTTTCAGTGTTTACCTGGGGGCTCAGGGAATGTGTCAGTGTTTACCTGGAGGCTCAGGAAGCGTGTCAGTGTTTACCTGGAGGCTCAGGGAGCGTGTCAGTGTTTACCTGGAGGCTCAGGGAGCGTGTCAGTGTTTACATGGGGGCTCAGGGAGTGTGTCAGTCTTTACCTGGGGGCTCAGGGAGTGTGTCAGTGTTTATCTGGGGGCTCAGGTAGTGCTTCAGTGTTTACCTGGGGGTTCAGTGAGTGTGTCAGTGTTTACCTGGGGGTTCAGGGAGTGTGTCAGTGTTTACCTGGAGGCTCAGGGAGCGTGTCAGTGTTTACCTGGGGGTTCAGGGAGCATGTCAGTGTTTACCTGGGGGCTCAGGGAGTGTGTCAGTGTTTACCTGGGGGTTCAGGGAGTGTGTCAATGTTTACCTGGGGGCTCAGGGAGTGCGTCAGTGTTTACCTGGGGGTTCAGGGAGTGTGTCAGTGTTTACCTGGGAGCTCAGGGAGTGTGTCAGTGTTTACCTGTGGGCTCCTGGAGTGTCAGTCTTTACATGGAGGCTCAGGGAGTGTGTCAGTGTTTACCTGGGGGCTCGGAGTGTGTCAAGTGTTTACCTGGGGGCTCAGGGAGTGTGTCAGTGTTTACCTGGGGGCTATGGGAGTGTGTCAGTGTTTACCTGGGGGCTCAGGGAGTGTGTCAGTGTTTACCTGGGGCCTCAGGGAGTGTGTCAGTGTTTACCTGGAGGTTCAGGGATTGTGTCAGTGTTTACCTGGGGGCTCAGGGAGTGTGTCAGTGTTTACCTGGGGGCTCAGGGAGTGTGTCAGTGTTTAACTGGGGGATCAGGGAGTGTGTCAGTGTTTACCTGGGGGTACAGGGAGTGTGTCAGTGTTTACCTGGAGGCTCAAGGAGTGTGTCAGTGTTTACCTGGGGGCTCAGGGAGTGTGTCAGTGTTTACCTGGGGGCTCAGGGTGTGTGTCAGTGTTTACTTGGGGGTTCAGGGAGTGTGTCAGTGTTTACCTGGGGGTTCAGGGAGTGTGTCAGTGTTTACCTGGGGGATCAGGGAGTGTCAGTGTTTATCTGGGGGCTCAGGGAGTGTCAGTGTTTACCTGGGGGCTTAGGGAGTGTGTCAGTGTTTACCTGGGGGTTCAGGGAGTGTGTCAGTGTTTACCTGGGTGCTCAGGGAGTGTCAGTGTTTATCTGTGGGTTCAGGGAGTGTCAGTGTTTACCTGGGGGCTCAGGGAGTGTGTCAGATTTTACCTGGGGGCTCAGGGAGTGTGTCAGTGTTTACCTGGGTTGTTCAGGGTGTGTGTCAGTGTTTACCTGGAGGCTCAGGGAGTGTGTCAGTGTTTACCTGGGGGCTCAGGGAGTGTCAGTGTTTATCTGGGGGCTCAGGGAGTGTGTCAGTGTTTACCTGGGTATTCAGGGGTTGTCAGTGTTTACCTGGGGGCTCAGGGAGTGTGTCAGTTTTTACCTGGGGGCTCAGGGAGTGTGTCAGTGTTTACCTGGGTTGTTCAGGGTGTGTGTCAGTGTTTACCTGGAGGCTCAGCGAGTGTGTCAGTGTTTACCTGGGGGCTCAGGGAGTGTCAGTGTTTATCTGGGGTCTCAGGGAGTGTGTCAGTGTTTATCTGGGGGTTCAGGGAGTGTCAGTGTTTACCTGGGGGCTCAGGGAGTGTGTCAGTTTTTACCTGGGGGCTCAGGGAGTGTGTCAGTGTTTACCTGGGTTGTTCAGGGTGTGTGTCAGTGTTTACCTGGAGGCTCAGGGAGCGTGTCAGTGTTTATCTGGGGGTTCAGGAGTGTCAGTGTTTACCTGGAGGCTCAGGGAGTGTGCCAGTATTTACCTGGAGGCTCAGGGAGTGTGTCAGTGTTTACCTGGAGGCTCAGGGACTGTGTCAGTGTTTACCTAGGGGCTCAGGGAGTGTGTCAGTGTTTTCCTGGGGGCTCAGGGAGTGTGTCGGTGTTTACCTGGGGGTTCAAGGAGTGTGTCAGTGTTTACCTGGGTGTTCAGGGAGTGTGTCAGTGTTTACCTGGGGGCTCAGGGAGTGTCAGTGTTTACCTGGGTGTTCAGGGAATGTGTCAGTGTTTACCTGGGGGTTCAGGGAGTGTGTCAATGTTTACCTGGGGGCTCAGGGAGTGTGTCAGTGTTTACCTGGAGGCTCAGGGACTGTGTCAGTGTTTACCTAGGGGCTCAGGGAGTGTGTTAGTGTTTACCTGGGGGCTCAGGGGGTGTGGCGGTGTTTACCTGGGGGTTCAGGGAGTGTGTCAGTGTTTACCTGGGGGATCAGGCAGTGTGTCAGTGTTTACCTGGGGGTTCAGGGAGTGTGTCAGTGTTTCCCTGGGGGCTCAGGGAGTGTGTCAGTGTTTACCTGGCGGCTCAGGGAGTGTCAGTGTTTACCTGGGTGTTCAGGGAGTGTGTCAGTGTTTACATGGGGGCTCAGGGAGTGTGTCGGTGTTTACCTGGGGGCTCAGGGAGTGTGTCAGTGTTTACCTGGGGGCTCAGGGAGTGTCAGTGTTTACCTGGGTGTTCAGGGAGTGTATCAGTGTTTACCTGGGGGCTCAGGGAATGTGACAGTGTTTACCTGGGGGTTCAGAGAGTGTGTCAGTGTTTACCTGGGGGCTCAGGGAGTGTGTCAGTGTTTACCTGGGGGTTCAGGGAGTGCTTCAGTGTTTACCTGGGGGTCCAGGGAGTGTGTCAGTGTTTACCCGGGTGTCCAGGGAGTATGTCAGTGTTTACCCGGGGGCTCAGGGAGTGTGTCGGTGTTTACCTGGGGGTTCAGGGAGTGTGTCAGTGTTTACCTGGGGGCTCAGGGAGTGTGTCAGTGTTTACCTGGGGGCTCAGGGAGTGTGTCAGTGTTTACCTGGGGGCTCAGGGAGTGTGTCAGTGTTTACCTGGGGGCTCAGGGAGTGTCAGTGTTTACCTGGGTGTTCAGGGAGTGTGTCAGTGTTTACATGGGGGCTCAGGGCGTGTGTTGGTGTTTACCTGGGGGCTCAGGGAGTGTGTCAGTGTTTACCTGGGGGCTCAGGGAGTGTGTCAGTGTTTACCTGGGGGCTCAGGGAGTGTCAGTGTTTACCTGGGTGTTCAGGGAGTGTGTCAGTGTTTACCTGGGGGCTCAGGGAGTGTGTCAGTGTTTACCTGGGGGCTCAGGGAGTGTGACAGTGTTTACCTGGGGGTTCAGAGAGTGTGTCAGTGTTTACCTGGGGGCTCAGAGAGTGTGTCAGTGTTTACCTGGGGGTTCAGGGAGTGCTTCAGTGTTTACCTGGGGGTCCAGGGAGTGTGTCAGTGTTTACCTGGGGGCTCAGGGAGTGTGTCAGTGTTTACCTGGGGGCTCAGGGTGTGAGTGTTTACCTGGGGGTTCAGGGAGTGTGTCAGTGTTTACCTGGGGGCTCAGGGAGTGTGTCAGTGTTTACCTGGGGGCTCAGGGAGTGTGTCAGTGTTTACCTGGGGGTTCAGGGAGTGTGTCAGTGTTTATCTGGGGGTTCAGGGAGTGTGTCAGTGTTTACCTGGGGGCTCAGTGAGTGTTTCAGTGTTCACCTGGGGGTTCAGGGAGTGTGTCCGTGTTTACCTGGAGGTTCAGGGAGTGTCAGTGTTTACCTGGGGGCTCAGGGTGTATGTCAGTGTTTACCTGGGGGTTCAGGGAGTGTGTCAGTGTTTACCTGGGGACTCAGGGAGTGTGTCAGTGTTTACCTGGTGGCTCAGGGAGCGTGTCAGTGTTTACCTGGGTGCTCAGGGAGCGTGTCAGTGTTTACCTGGAGGCTCAGGGAGTGTGTCAGTGTTTACCCGGGGGCTCAGGGAGTGCGTCAGTGTTTACCTGGGGGCTCAGGGAGTGTGGCAGTGTTTACCTGGGGGCTCAGGGAGTGTGGCAGTGTTTACCTGGAGGCTCAGGGAGTGTGTCAGTGTTTACCAGGGGGCTCAGGGAGTGTGTCAGTGTTTACCTGGGGGCTCAGGGAGTGTGTCAGTGTTTACCTGGGGGCTCAGGGAGTGTGTCAGTGTTTACCTGGGGTCTCAGGGAGTGCGTCAGTGTTTACCTGGGGGCTCAGGGAGTGCGTCAGTGTTTACCTGGGGGCTCAGGGAGTGCGTCAGTGTTTACCTGGGGGCTCAGGGAGTGCGTCAGTGTTTACCTGGGGCTCAGGGAGTGCGTCAGTGTTTACCTGGGGGCTCAGGGAGGGTGTCAGTGTTCACAGGGACAGTTCCGGGAGTGTGTCAATCCAGTCCTTTTGCTAAGACAGCACACGCAAACACGAAGCTAGTTTTGACAGTCACCAATTAATCTCAAGTAATGTCCAATGTTTGATTAGCAAGTTATCCACAAAGTCACGGGCAATCATTTGAGCAAACCGGGAGGCCCCGGCTAAGTTAGAAGCCAATGACGCAAGTGGGGGGTTAAACCAGAGATGAGAACTCCCTTAAAAATGGGACCTCGTGGTCGAGGTTCTTTGTCCCTGAATTCTTGAATCTTCCTGTTTTGTGTTTAGTGATTTATTTTGTGGTTATGTTTTTGCCATGTGGACTTCTAAGTTTTCTTCAGTGCTGCAGTGTGGAGTGTGTCAGTTTTTACAGGAGTGTTCAGCTCGTGTCAGAGTTTACAGCGGGTTCAGGGAGTGTATAAGTCTTTGCGGGGGGGCATTCAGGGAGTGTAAGTGTTTACTGGGGTATTCAAGGAGTGTGCCAATGTTTACGGGGGCTTAGCAAATGTGTCAGTTTATAATTTACAAGTTTATAGTCAATGGACAAACCAAATTGAATAGTCAACTTTCTCCAACTTTGAAATACCTGTGTTCATTACTGAAGGTGCTTTTATTTAAAAGTTGGGACAGTTTTGTTTTCATGTTAATAGAACCTTATTTAGCATTTACCCAAGTTTAATCATCAATATTAAATGGCCCAAAACCATCACAGGATTGCTATTAAATGAAAGACGTGGCACAGTAATAAATAATAATAATCTTTATTAGTGTTACAAGTCGGCTTGAAGTCACTGCAAATCCCATCGTCACCACACCTGCATCTGTTCGGGTACAGTGAAGGAGAATTCAGGATGTCCAATTTGTCTTTCGAGACTTGGGGGAGCAAACAGTGACCCAAGCCGGGAATCGAACCTGGGTCCTTGGCGCTGTGAAGCAACAGTGCTAACAACTGTGCTATCTTGTATGCAATCCATTGGTCCCATTCAGCCCTGACAGTACGTCGTCCCAGTCTGGTTAGATGTCATGAAGCTCGCCGGATCAATCGACCCATACCCTCCCAGTAAGCAGTGACACACTCCCGGAACTCCCAGCGACCTCCGACACACTCCATGAACCCCCCTGCAAACACTGACGTACTCCCTGAACCCACCCTTTAAACCTGACGCACTCGCTGAACCCACCCTGTAAACACTGACACTCGGGGGTTCAGGCAGACACTGACAACACTGAAAGAAAGATACACAAACATTAACAAGTGAAGCAAACATTAACAAGCGAAGCAAAGTTTGACAGACATTAACAAGCGAAGCAAACATTAACAAGCGAAGCAAAGTTTGACAGACATTAACAAGCGAAGCAAAGTTTGACAGACATTAACAAGCGAAGCAAACATTGACAAGCCATGCAAACACTCACACACCATGCAAACACTCACACCCCATGCAAACACTCACACCCCATGCAAACACTCACACCCCATGCAAACACTCACACCCCGTGCAAACACTCACACCCCGTGCAAACACTCACACCCCGTGCAAACACTCACACCCCGTGCAAACACTCAGACAACACGCCATGAACTCCCTGTCAATGTTTACAGGGTGTGTTCAGAGATGCATCCAGTGTTTTCAGAGTGGGTTAAGGGAGTACACCAGTATTTACAGGGGGGTTCAGGGAGGGTGTCAGGGGTTACTGGGAATTCAGGGAGGGTGTCAGTGGTTACTGGGAGGGTTGATGGTTCGCCGGTGGGCCGATTGGCATGGCGACCTCCATGCTGCTTTAGCTTCAACTCAGAACTGGGATTCCGTCAAGTCAGGGCTGAAAAAAATTGGACCAATTCCTCCCCAGTCCCGGCGTAATTCCCCATAGCGATCAGCTGGGTCTGATTTCCCCAGGGTCGATCATCTGGGTCGAGGTTATCCCAGAGTCGATCAGCTGCGCCTGAGTGACTCCCCCCTGGGTCGATCATCTGGGTCGAGGTTATCCCAGAGTCGATCAGCTGCGCCTGAGTGACTCCCCCCTGGGTCGATCATCTGGGTCTAGGTTATCCCAGAGTCGATCAGCTGCGCCTGAGTGACTCCCCCCGGGTCGATCGTCTGGGTCTAGGTTATCCCAGTCGATCAGCTGCGCCTGAGTGACTCCCCCCAGGGTCGATCATCTGGGTCTAGGTTATCCCAGAATCGATCAGTTGCGTCTTGAGTGATTTCCCCAGGGTCGATCGTCTGGGTCTAGGTTATCCCAGTCGATCAGCTGCGCCTGAGTGACTCCCCCCAGGTCGATCGTCTGGGTCTAGGTTATCCCAGTCGATCAGCTGCGCCTGAGTGACTCCCCCCGGGTCGATCGTCTGGGTCTAGGTTATCCCAGAATCGATCAGTTGCGTCTTGAGTGATTTCCCCAGGGTCGATCGTCTGGGTCTAGGTTATCCCAGTCGATCAGCTGCGTCTGTCTCCATCCCCTTCACCGGCCTCCACACTTTGACGTTTGCGGAGGTGGCATTAGGCGGCGCCATCGCACTTTGACTCGAGGCAGGCTCTGCCCGCTGACCTTTCAGCTGGCATTGACAACGCCGCTGGTCTCACAGGCCCTGCCCCAAGGATGGCAAAAGCCCCATTGGCTGATGCCCGATTGGCCCCGCCTTCTGGAGGAGCAATGACCCACCGCTTTCCTTTTATCTGGCAGAGCTGATGATGACACAAACCCACAGCCTGATGACGCCACAAGTCCTGTGACGACACAATCCAGATTCCCAGAGGCACCGACCACACCCCTTATTAGGGCACAGGCCCCAGCCCCTGTGATGACACAATGCAGCCCAGCGGCACTGACCACACCCCTTATTAGGGCACAGGCCCCAGCCCCTGTGATGACACAATCCAGCCCAGCGGCACCGACCACACCCCTTATTAGGGCACAGGCCCCAGCCCCTGTGATGACACAATCCAGCCCAGCGGCACCGACCACACCCCTTATTAGGGCACAGGCCCCAGCCCCTGTGATGACACAATCCAGCCCAGCAGCACCGACCACACCCCTTATTAGGGCACAGGCCCCGCCCCCTGTGATGACACAATCCAGCCCAGCGGCACCGACCACACCCCTTATTAGGGCACAGGCCCCACCCCCTGTGATGACACAATCCAGACTCCCAGAGGCACAAACCACACCCCTTATTAGGGCAGGGGCCCCACCCCCTTATGTCATCTCTGAATTTCTGGTGACGGCTGAGGCCATGCCCCTTGGTGATGGTTTGACCCCGCCTCCTCAAGACCGTCGTCTCTTGATGATGGCACCAACCTCACTCTGATGATGACGCTCCCCACCCCATAGATGGCTTGCCCCCGCCTCCTGATGATGCCACGTGAGCCAAAGAGGGTTAAGGGGAGGGGCTATCGACCCTTATGACGCGTGTGAATGCCGCCATTCTGATTCCCACACTGCAAGGGAGCACCCCACCAGCGTGATTCCCAGCAGCTGAATCAGTCCAAAACTGCACAGAATTTACACAGAACAAAGGATTTACAGTGCAGAAGGAGGCCATTCGGCCCATCGAGTCTGCACCAGCCCTTGGGAAAGAGCACCCAACTTCAGCCCACGCCTCCACCCTAACCCAGAAACCCCGCCTAACCTTTTGGACAGTAAGGGGCAATTTAGCACGGCCAACTTAACCTGCACATCTTTGGACTGTGGGAGGAAACCGGAGCACCCGGAGGAAACCCACGCAGACACGGGGAGGGACGTGCAGGCTCCGCACAGACAGTGACCCAAGCCGGGAATCGAACCTGGGACCCTGGAGCTGTGAAACAACTGTGCTAACCACTGTGCTACCCTGCTGCCCTAATTACACAGATTAGTGGTAGCTCCGAATATTGGTAAATCAGTTCACACAAGCTGAGGTTTTAGGAAAACATGCCACTGCACGCTTCAAAAATAATTCTAAACATCTGGCATGTAAGGAAATCAATGCAATATTCCTGCCTCTTCTGTGTGTAACCATAAGACATAGGAGCAGAATTAGGCCACTCGGCCCATCGAGTCTGCTCCGTCATTCAATCATGGCTGATTTTTTTCCTCATCCCCATTCTCCTGCCTTCTCCCCATAACCCCTGATGCCCCTATTGATCAAGAACCTATCTATCTCTGACTTGCAAGGTAGCATAATAGTTAGCATTGTGGCTTCGCAGCGCCAGGGTCCCCGGTTCTATTCCTGGCTGGGTCACTATTTGCGGAGTCTACACGTTCTCCCCGTGGCCGCGTGATTTCCTCCGGGTGCTCCGGTTTCCACTCACTCGTCCCAAAGGACTTGCTGTTAGGTAATTTGGACTTTCTGAATTCTCCCTCTGTGTCCCCGAACAGGCGCTGGAATGAGCCACTAGCTTTTCACAGCAACTTCATTGCAATGTAATAATAATCTTTATTGTCACAAGTAGGCTTACATTAACACTGCAATGTAAGTCCACTATTGACAAAGATGATTATTAAAGACACTCAGTGATTTGGCCTCCACAGCCCTCTGCGGCAAAGAGTTCCACAGATTCACCACCCTCTGGCTGAAGAAATTCCTCCTCATCTCTGTTTTAAAGGATCGTCCCTCTAGTCTGAGGCTGTGTCCTCTGGTTCTAGTTCCTACAAGTGGAAACATCTCTCCACATCCACTCTATCCAGGCCTCGCAGTATCCTGTAAGTTTCAATAAGATCCCCCCCCCCCCCCCTCATCCTTCAACGACGACAGACCCAGAGTCCTCAACCGTTCCTCATACGCCAAGGGATCATTCTTGTGATCCTCCTCTGGACCCTTTCCGAAGACACACTCCAGGAGTCACTCCGTCAGTGACACACTCCGGGAGTCCTTAGACATGGGTCCCAAAACTGCTCACAAGACTCTAAACGGAGTCTGACTGACGAATGTGATATAAAATAGTTAGTTTAAATATATTAGTTACAGTAATGTAGATGTGGGCCGGTCTAATTCTAGTGAGTTCACAGACAAAGGGTTTCAGAAAGCGTGGCAAGGAAGGGGGAGGGGTGTCTGGTAGAGGAGGAGAAAAGGATGCTGGGTAACAAGAGGCCCAGGGTTAAGGAATGAGAAGTGAGCCAATCAGGATGTATGGCCAGGTCAGGTGGGGTATAGGATGACCTATGGGAATCAGTGTGAAACTTGATGCCATTTGAATGTATTTGCAGAGATCCCTTTGTCTCCTTCCTCATTCGATTCCAAGGGGTCCAGGAGACTGGTTCTGTGTCCCTGAGAAGCGAGTCAGACTTGCAAGTTGGTTAAAAATAAATAATACTATGCCTACAAATCCATCTCGAGTTTTATTGAGGCCAGACTGACGGGTAAAGAATTCAACATTTGTCATTTGGTGCCGGAAACCCGGGATTTCTCCAGACGGTTATCGACCAACTGAGAAATCAGAATTAGACTGATTGTGGACAAGGAAAGTGGAAACGGGCCCACAATGTGTGTAGCTGGAAAATGACACACATTGGTCTTCCCCTCTCCTTATGGTCTGGTCACTCGCGGTTGGTACCAAGACGTCATAAGGTTACAGGAGGACGCTCCTGAGAGTGATAAACAAATGTGGAAATGGTTAGGTTGTACATATGATTCTGTTTCCTCTTTATGGACCACGCCAGCACATCAGACTTGTATGTCTGATGTACTGGCTTTATGGGTCACTGAATGTGTACACTTTGCAACTCATTGTGGGGCTCGGGGGACTAGTGATTTGTTGCTGGACACTTGGTGGCACCCTAAAATGCAGGGACTGGCCCAGAGCATCAGTAATCGGTGTTTAATCTGTCAGCAATATAACACCGGCAAAGGTATCCCTTGTGGGATGGGGCAAACCCTGTTACCCAGTGGTCCCTTTGAGACGCTCCAAATGGATTACATTGAGTTGGAAAGGTGTCAATGTTATAAATATGTTTTGGTCCTTGTGGATGTGTTCAGCAGATGGGTTGAGGCGCATCCGACTATCGATAATAAAGCTGCTACTGTGGTTAAAGTTCTGATGCGGGAAATCATTCCCCAGTACGGCATACCAGCTCAGTTAAGTTCTGATAACGGGCCTCATTTTATTGGACAGATTAACAAGGAGTTCTGCTCCCAGTTGGGCATACGCCAGCAGTTACACTGTGCGTACAGACCGCAGGCGGCCGGGGTGGTTGAGAGACACAATCAGACCCTCAAAACTAAATTGGCAAAATTAAGAGCAGACACGGGACTGACATGGCTTAAGTTGCTCCCCGTTGCCCTCTTCCAGCTGCGGGTTACACCTGCGGGACCGGCCTGGCTCTCTCCTGCCGAGATCCTTTATGGCAGACCCATTAGAACTCCCTGGAACCTGCATGTTCCCAGACTGGTTCAGTTTCACCATATGACTGAAGAGATGACTACCTATGTTCTAGCCCTCACTAAGGTCCTCAAGGAGCCCCATGGCCAGGTCCGCGCGGCTCACCCGTCACCGCCCCCATTACCTAGCTCACTTTCAGTGCAACCCGGTAGTTATGTCATGGTCAAAAAATTGGACTGGGAAAGGGTCGGAGCCGCGATGGGAGGGACCCTTCCAAGTTCTCCTTACCACCCCCACTGCAGTTAAAGTGGAGGGGCGGAGTGCTTGGCTCCACCTCCACCACTGTAAAAAGGCCGGTCACTAACCTGCCTCCCTTCCCCTGCGCTGTTTTACAGGTGTGGAGCATGATGGGGTGGCTGCGCACTGCCTGTGTAATCTTCGGCCTCGCCTCGCTTGGAGTGACATCGGCGACGGACATGGAAAAGGGAAATATCATCTACACCTGTAACCCCAACCAAACCACAAGGACATTTTGTTTCTGCAGAGGTGATGTTCTTCGCTGCCCCATATACGAGGACATGGTATCGACTCAGGGAAGGTCATCAGGTTAACGGGCAATGCGGGACTCATGAAGCAATTGCACCGGTCCCGGCGATGGTAAGGGAATATTATATGGACATTGCCTTGTTTTTGGAGTACATGTAAATTTAATTTCGGATGTGTTAAGATTGGTGCCATAAAGGTGAAGTCAGACCGTGCGGAGTGGGTAGGAAGAGGTTGTGAGAGAGAGAGGGGGACTAGAGAGAGGACGGGGCGTGTAAGGAGGGGAGTACAACTAGAACGTAGGTTATCAGGAGATACACTTAATTCATTTAGGGCCCAGACTGAGGAAAACCCGGGTAGTATGAATCTCTTCTACCAGATTTACCTCCGCTTGTATGGCCACGGACGGGTTGTCTGCTATCCGAACCCCGCAGCGGTGTGTAGGTTATTTTCTGTTTCACCGCTTTGGGGCACTCCCCAAACGGTGGTTCATTGTCAGCGTTCCGAGCCAACGCACGAGCAAGTCACTCTCCCTTCCGACCCGGGTTCAGCACCACCGGCTATTTGCCTTCCCCTTTCTATAAAATAGTTACTTTAAATATATTAGTTACAGTAATGTAGATGTAGGCCAGTCTAATTCTAGTGAGTTCACAGACAAAGGATTTCAGAAAGCATGGCAAGGAAGGGGGAGGGGTGTCTGGTAGAGGAGGAGAAAAGGATGCTGGGTAACAAGAGGCCCAGGGTTAAGGAATGAGAAGTGAGCCAATGAGGATGTATGGCCAGGTCAGGTGGGGTATAGGATGACCTATGGGAATCAGTATGAAACTTGATGCCATTTGAATGTATTTGCAGAGATCCCTTTGTCTCCGACCTCATTCGATTCCAAGGGGTCCAGGAGACTGGTTCTGTATCCCTGAGAAGCGAGTCAGACTTGCAAGTTGGTTAAAAATAAATAATACTATGCCTACAAATCCATCTCGAGTTTTATTGAGGCCAGACTGACGGGTAAAGAATTCAACATTTGTCATGACCAGAGCCTCATACAGCCTAAGCAGGACATCCCTGGTCTTCAGGTTTGTCAAGTAATTCCGAATAAAAAGAAACATGAAAATTTCGGCTGATGCATCAAAATTAATTATTTTGTTTCCGCAGCAACGAAAATGGATAAATGTGATTTATGTTTCAGATAGACACGTTTGATTCTAAAAGGCTGTTCAGAATTGTGATGTTAATTTTTGTTTGATTTCACATCAAATTCACAAGTGTTAAGGAGCGCAGTATGATGACTCCCACAAGTCCAGAAAGACATGCTTGTTAGGTGAATTGGACATTCTGAATTCTCCCTCAGTTTACCTCAACAGGCGTTGGAGTGTGACAACTAGAGGATATTCACAGGGTCCCCATTGCAGTGTTAATGTAAGCCTACTTGTGACACTAATAAACATCATTATTTCTACTTGGGACATGATAACAGACATTATGTTGATGTTGGTAACACATTCCAAAATTAGTTCTCCAGGAAGATGGCAAAAATTGGAGGAATCAATATTTGTATGGACTGGAGAAAGTTATAGTGATAGGGAGCTTTGTACAAGCTGGATGCGGTTAGTTATCGTGGGGCGATTGTGGCTGGAGAAGGCAACAGGAATGGGGAGGGCAGTAGGGGGTGCAGGAAGTTAGAGAGATAGAGGGCTGTTGTGGCTGGAGAAGGTTACAAATATGGGAAGGGTGTACGGGCTGGAGGAGACCGGGGACAGTTGCTGGGATCGGGAAGCTGGTAGTAGCTGATCTGTGCTGTGGGGATACAGAGGGAGAAGGGTATATAGCCATTTGATAATGAATTTTAAAATTGAGATATAAACTGGGATCTAATGTCCGTCAGTGAACACATGGGAGATGAGGCAATGGGACCTGCTGCAAGGTAGGATATGAGGCAGCAGAGTCTTGGATGAGCTGGAGTTTATGAAGTGTTGAAAATAAGAGGCCAGTCAGGCGATTGGGAGAATAATCAAGTTTGAAGATAATAAAGGCAGCGATGAGAGTGTCAGCGCCAGATATTGTTCACCCAGCCGCCAACATTAACATACTGAGAGACTACATTCACAATACGTAACGCAGGATAATCGCCTCAATCCCCAGAGTGCGTCCCTGATAACTGTTCACGATGTCGTTTGTCTTGGGAATGTCACTTGAAGAAATGTTTAGCTGCAATGATGTCAGAGTGTGGGTGGAGCTGAGCTCTGGCTCTGCTTTTTAGTTTCGCTTTGAGGCAAAGCTTGGGTGTGTCTGTGTTTTTTGGTTTCATTTTAGTGTTGGAGCTGAAGCCAGCCAAAGAAGGTGTAATTTCGATCTCTCTGCCATCTAAAGACTATCAAAAAGAAAGAGAAAGGGAGATACAGATCATGGAAAACGATGGAGAGAGAAAGTTGGAACTTCAGAAAATGGCCCTGAAACATGACAGTCAGTTAAAATTGGCGGACGTAAAGGGAAACGTACAGTTGGAGGATTGTGATGAGGATAGTGAGTAGGAGCGTCTTAGTCGAAGGCTTCATGGGGATCTATTTAAATATGTCCATGCAGTTCCAAGGTTTGATGAGAAGGACGTAGAAGCCTTTTTCATTTCATTTGAGAAGGTAGCTAAAGAAATGAAATGGCCACAAGTGGGTATTGCTGATTAAAACAAAGCTGGTAGGGAGGGCTAGTGAAGTGTTTGCATCACTATCAGAGGAGGTATCTGGGACGTATGAGGAGGTGAAAAAATCCATCTTAGGTACAAATGAACTAGTGCCTGAAGCTTACAGACAAAGGTTTAGAAATTTAAGAAAAGAATTTGGTCAAACATACATGGGGCGGGATTCTCTAATCCCGACGCAGAGTGGCCACGCCATCGTAAACGCCGTCACGTTTTATGACGGCATGAACGGGCCGACCCGACAACTAATTCTGGCCCCTACGGAGGGCCAGGATGGCACTGGAGCGGTTAACGCAGCTCCAGCTGCTGATATCGGCGCAAACTGTGCGCCGCGGGATACCTGCATGCACAGTGGCGCCAGTGCTAATGCGCGCAGGCTTCCTTCAATGCGCCGGCCCCGACGCAACATGGCGCAGCGCCGGCGCGGAAGAAACGGGGCCCCCAGCCAGAGAGGCCGGCCCGTCGATCGGTGGGCCCCGATCGCAGGCTAGGACACTTCGGAGGTCCCCCCCCCCCACCCCGGTTTGGACCCACCCTCCACACAGGCCGCCCCCAGACCCTTTCATGCCTAGGTCCCGCCGGCTGAGAGCAGGTGTGGCCGGCGCCGACGGGACTCGGTGCTTTTACGACGGCCGCTCGGTCCATCCCGGGCTGGGAATCGGCGGGCCTGCCCCCGACCGGCACCGCGCCAACCACGGCCCAGCCCTGGGCTGATAGAATCCCGCCCGTGGAGTATGAAAGGATCAAACAGAGTAATTTTGGTGGATACGGGCTTTGAAAATAGACCAAACGTATGAAGCTCTCAGAGAAAATATACTTTTGGAGGAGTTCAAAAATTCTGATGTAGTGAGAACTCATGTGGAAGAACAGAGGGTTAAAACTGCGAGATGAGCAGCAGAAATGGCAGATGATTATGAATTAGTTCATAAATCAAAGCTTGGTTTCCGACATCAGTTTCAGCCGGTGAGGGCTAGAAACTGGGGACATGAGAAATACTCAAGTGGTAAAGGTAAAGGTGATCTGATGGGAGACAATAAGGAGAGTGTACCTCAGATTAAAGAAGGAATCTAGGAGGGTGAAAGAGACATGAAAAGTTTAAAATGTTTTCACTGCAATAAACTCGGCCATGTAAAGTCACAGTGTTGGTGGTTGAAGAAAAGCACTGGGAAGGCTGATGTGGTAAAACAGGATAAGACAGTGGGGCTTGTTAAAGTGGTGATGGAAAGCCCAAGGGAAGCGAAGGAGGTGCAAACGATTGTTCAGCCTGTTCAAGAGCTCATTGATAAGAAGGTGCCAGATCTCTTTAAAGAATTTACTTGTGTGGGTAAAGTTTACTCGTGTGTATCAGGAGGAGCAGGTAAAGAAGTCACAATTTTAAGAGATACGGGAGATAGTCAATCTTTAATGGTAAGAGATGAGGAATTATGTAGTTTGGGAAGAATATTGCCAGAAAAGGTGGTAATATGTGGAATATTCAGGGTGAGAGGAGTAGCGTTCCATTATATAAGGTAAGGTTGGAAAGTCCAGTGAAGAGTGTGAAGTGGTAGTAGGAATAATAAAGAAACTATCTTGTCCAGGAATACAGTTTATCTTGGGTAATGATATAGCTGGATTGCAGGTGGGAGTGATGCCTACCGTGGTTGATAAGCGAGTACAGAATCAGACAACTGAAGTGTTGAAGGGTGAGTAGCCTGGGATTTTTCCGGATTGTGTAGTAACAAGGTCGCAAAGGCATAGGTTAAGACAAGAGGAGAAATCAAAGAGTGAAGATGAAGTTGAAGTGCAATTATCAGAAACGATTTTTGATCAGGTGGTTGAAAAAGAACAAGAACAGGTGGAGGATGAGGCGGATATTTTTAGTTCAGGAAAATTGGCGAAGTTACAACAGAAAGATGTAGCAATAAACTGGATGTATCAGAAAGCATACACGGAAGAGGAATCTGAGTGTATACCAGAGTGTTATTACCGTAAAATAATGTCTTGATGAGGAAATGGAAACCTTAACATATGCAGGTGGATGAAAAGTGGGCAGAAGTTCATCAAGTAGTATTGCCGGTAGGGTATAGAAAGGAGGTGTTGCGAGTTGCACATGAGGTACCAGTGGGAGGTCATTTGGGAATAAGGAAAACTCAAGCTAAAATCCAGAAACATTTTTATTGGCCTGGACTACATAAAGATGTAGTTAAATTTTGTTGATCATGTCACACATGTCAAGTGATAAGGAAACCTCAAGCAGTGATAAAACCAGTGCCCTTAATACCCATTCCAGCATTTGAGGAACCTTTTACAAGGGTCTTAAATGATTGCGTAGGACCGCTTCCTAAAACGAAAAGTGGGAATCAATATCTTTTGACTATAATGGATGTGTTTCCAGAGGCCATTCCAGTACGCAATATTTCAAGAAAAAGGTGAAGTTTGGACTGTTATACCCAGCCCGTCTCTGGGTCATGCATGAGGATCAGCACTTTTACTTTGAGTCACCTGAGGACGCGTTGGACTTTGCAAGAAAGAAAGGGCTGGCGAAGGACTGAGAACTTTTGAATTTGGCTGCAACGTTCGTGTTTTTGTTTTCTCTGTTTTTGTAAAGAGTTTCTCGTTTTGCTTGGAACCAGCAGTAGAGCTGGGTGAGTTTAGGTTTTCAGTTGCACTGTTGGGGGATGGAGGTGTGTTAGTTTTGATCTTGGTGTTTTTCGGTTGGGCAATTATGTGGGGATTGTTTGATGTTGGAGTTTGTTTGTATGAGCGGGAGGGAGGGAACAATAGGTGGGAGACTATCTGGCACCAGGGATGGGGCCCACCAAGCTAGCTGGGCGAGCTAGCTCTCGGAAGCGAAGTGGGGGTGTGTGCATATGTTTGATTTAGGAAAGGGATTGGGTTACAGGGTGTTGTTGCTAGGGGAGGGGAGGGGGGTGAATGTTCTGCTGGCGAGGGAGGGACTTGGGCTGAGAGACAGAGAGGAGGTTGGGGCTGGGGGCTGCCTGGCGACGCACCGTCGGAGGCGCGGATCACGGGATGGCGGCGGGCCTAAAAAAAGGGGATGACTGATCGACGAGAGGTGGTGGGGGGGCAATGAGCCCTCCAACTAGGCTGATCACCTGGAATGTTCGAGGGTTAAATGCCGGTCAAAAGGGCACTTGTGTTCGCGCATCTTCGGGGACTGAAGGCGGACGTGGTAATGTTGCAGGAGACGCACCTTAGAGTAACTGACTAGGTTAGACTGAGGAAAGGCTGGGTCAGTCAGATGTTTCATTCGGGACTTGATTCAAAGACTAGAGCGATTCTGATCAATAAGCGGGTGGTGTTTGAGGCGGGTAGAATAGTCTTGGACGTGGGAAGTCGGTATATTATGGGTAGTGGGAAACTGGAGGGGGTGCAGGTGGTATTAGTGAATGTGTATGCGCCAAATTGGGATGATGTGGAGTTTATAAAGAGGATGCTGGGGAAGATACTGGACCTGGACTCGCACAGATTGGTCATGGGAGGGGACTTATAAGAATCTTTAATTTATTGAAATCTTAACCTGTCGAACCACGCCAAGTTTGGGGGAAGCTTAGTTGATGAATCAAGTCATACGACAAGTTGTAAGATTTGTAATATTTGTAGACTGTGTTAAGTTGTTCGATTCCTTGTATTATTCGACTGTGTATAGTTGAAGGAATTTATATAATTTCCACTATTCGGTTATCAGTAGCACTTTGCGAATACTGGAACTCAGCAGAAATTTGCAGTATAAACTTCTCAGGTGCCAAAAGGAATTGTTTTATTTGTAGTCGCTTGATTACAATTTGAAAGTCACTTAAAAGGCAATTCGTAGACAATTCGAAGCTTTCAGAGAATGACGCCCATTATCTTTCTTTGCTTAGGCAGACAGCTCGAAAGTAACTTTTAAATGGTCAAAGTCTGGCAATGAAACATGAAGAGAGAGAGAAAGCTAATCTTCAGCTAAACTCAAACTCAAAGTCAAAAGTGGACTAACATCACTGACACAGACTGTTAGACTGACAGAACCCCCAAAAGACATGTCTAAAATGTAGACTATAAAGGACAAAACTGACTAAACTAACAGAAAGACAACACAAAGACATCTCCTCAACACACACACTCCCAAAGACAATACACTAAAATGGCGGGCGGAAACTTTTCAGTTATACACTTTCATATCTGTCTTAAGTCGTCTAATTACACCCCAATATAATCCTAATTGGTTTGGGTTAGACTCAAACACATTTGATTTGATGGCAAGCCGTCCATCTTCAATGTGCAACATCAGCTTTTTAATTGTTTCATGTCTACAAGTTATGGAATGTGATATTTTACTAATCTTTTAGCTGGCTTGGCTAATGTAACAATTGAGACTTCATATCGAGGATATATATATGATTCAATGCTCTTACGAACTGCATTGGACTCTTGCCACCTAGTTGCCATGGAACTCCGTCCTTGGCCTTGACAATTAGCACAAGCAGTGTCAAATTGTCTTGCAACTGTGCTGCTATAATCTTATCATGGAATTTTATGCTGTTTCATGTATCACATTGAAGTCCTGAATTTATGTGTGCTGAAATTCTCATTTTTAAAAATGAGTACT
Organism: Scyliorhinus torazame; assembly: GCF_047496885.1. Lineage (NCBI taxonomy): Eukaryota > Metazoa > Chordata > Chondrichthyes > Carcharhiniformes > Scyliorhinidae > Scyliorhinus > Scyliorhinus torazame. The sequence continues at coordinate 6,236,159 of NC_092725.1, read as the reverse complement.
TAAACAGCTATCTTTTACCTATACTAGTTAGGGTTAGGGCCTTACTGATGGGGGTGGTGGACACGGGGTACTCGGCGATCACAATCTCAGACCATGCTCCACACTGGGTTGACCTGCAGGTTAGTAAAGACAGTAACCAGCGCCCGCACTGCAGGTTAGATGTGGGACTTTTGGCGGATGAAGGGGTGTGCGAGCGGCTGAGGAAATGCATTCAGAGCTACCTGCAGGTCAACGACACGGGGGAAACACCGGCAGCGGTGGTTTGGGAAGCACTGAAGGCGATGGTAAGGGGGGAGCTGATTGTGATCCGGGCTCATAGGGAGAAGGTTGACAGGGCAGAGACGGACCGACTGGTAAAGGAGATATTACAGATCGACAGGAGGTATGCGGAGACCCCAGAGGCAGGGCTGTTAAGGGAACGGCGGAGGCTGCAGGCGGAGTTTAGCTTGCTGACCACAGGGAGGGCGGTGGAGCAGCTGAGAAAGGCGAGGGAGCGATTTATGAACATGTGGAGAAGGCCAGCAGAATGCTTGCACAGCAGCTTAGGAAGAGGGAGGCAGCTAGGGAGATAGGGAAAGTAAAGGACGGAGATGGGAACCTGGTTGGTGATTCAGTAGGGGTGAATAAGGCGTTTAGAGATTTCTACAGCAGGCTGTACAGGTCGGAACCCCCTATGGGGCCGGAGGGGATGAGGCGCTTCTTGGAGGGGCTGAATTTCCCAAAGGTGGACGGAGAGCGGGTAGAAGGGCTGGGGGCCCCAATCGGGCTGGACGAGATAGTGGAGGGCTTGAAGGCCATGCAGGCGGGTAAGGCCCCGGGTCCGGACGGGTACGCAGTGGAGTTTTATAAAACGTTCCCGGGAATACTGGGGCCAGTGTTGTTGAGGATGTTCAATGAGGCGAGGAAAAGAGGGGTGCTGCTCCCCAATGATGTCACAGGCAATGATTCCGCTGATTCTTAAGCGGGACAAGAACCCGGAGCTGTGTGGGTCCTACAGGCCGATCTCCGTGCTGAATGTGGATGCCATGTTGCTGGCCAAAATCTTGTCCTCCAGGATTGAGGATTGTGTTCCGGACGTTATTGGGGAGGACCAGACGGGGTTTGTCAAGGGCAGGCAGTTGGTGGCCAATGTAAGAAGGCTGTTAAATATCCTCATGATGTCCCCGGAAGGTAGGGCGGTGGAGGTAGTGGTCGCAATGGATGCAGAAAAGGCTTTTGATCGGGTAGAATGGGATTATCTGTGGGAGGTACTGGGGCGGTTTGGATTCGGGCGGGGCTTTATTGACTGGGTCAGGTTACTGTATCAGGCTCCTGTGGCAAGCGGACGAACAAGACAACTTCGGACTATTTTAGGCTGCACCGGGGGAACGAGACAGGGATGCCCCCACTCCCCACTGTTGTTTGCGCTGGCTATAGAGCCATTGGCAATAGCTCTGAGAGCTTCAAGGGGCAGGAGGGGACTGGTCCGGGAGAGGGGGGGGGGTGGGGGGGAGCACAGGGTTTCGCTCTATGCGGACGACCTGCTTCTGTACGTTTTGGACCCAGTAGAGGGGATGGAGGAAATCATGAAGATTTTAGGGGAATTCGGCCGGTTTTCGGGGTGTAAGCTAAACATGAAAATGAAATGAAAATCGCTTATTGTCACAAGCAGGCTTCAAATGAAGTTACGGTGAAAAGCCCCTAGTCGCCACATTCCGGCGCCTGTTCGGGGAGGCCGGTACGGGAATCGAACCGTGCTGCTGGCCTGCCTTGGTCTGCTTTCAAAGCCAGCGATTTAGCCCAGTGTGCTAAACCAGCCCCGAAGATAAGAGTGGGATGTTTGTGTTTGCGACTGGGGGTGCTGCCGTTTAGGTCAGTAGGGGGTAGTTTTAGATATTTGGGTAACCAAGTGGCGCGAGAATGGGACTGGCTACATAAATTGAATCTGGCCCGGCTAGTGGACCAAATGAACGACGATTTCTGGAGATGGAACGTGCTCCTGTTGTCGCTGGCCGGGAGGGTACAAACGGTGAAAATGACGGTCCTCCCGAGGTTCCTATTTGTATTTCAATGTCTCCCCATTTTTTTCCGTGGTCCTTTTTAAAGCGGGTCAACAGGGTGATCACGGGCTTCGTCTGGGCGGGCAAGACCACGCGGGTATGGAAGGTAATGCTCGAGCAGAACCGGGGAGAGGGTGGGCTGGCGCTGCCAAATTTTAGTAACTATTACTGGGCGGCTAACAGAGCCATGATCAGGAAGTGGGTGGTGGAGGAGGGTTCGGCGTGGGTGCGTATGGAGGCGGCTTCATGCAAGGGCACCAGTCTGGGGGCGTTGGTAACTGCGCCTCTGCCGTTCCCGCCGGCGCGGTACCCCACCAGCCCCGTGGTGGTGACGGCCCTGAGAGTTTGGGGCCAGTGGAGGCAGCATGTGGGAGCAGTGGTAGCATTGGTCTGGGCCCCAATTTGTGATAACCACCGGTTTGCCCCGGGGAGTATGTGATAACCAACGGTTATGGCGGAGAGCGGGAATCGAGAGGATGGGGGAGATGTTCATAGAGGGGAGCTTTCCGAGTATGAGGGCACTGGAGGAAAAGTTTGGGTTGGCAAAGGGGAACAAATTCAGATATCTGCAGGTGCTGGAGTTCCTTCGTAAACAGGTGGCAAACTTCCCGCTCCTACCGCTGAGGGGGATTCAGGATAGGCTAAGTTCCAGAGGGTGGGTAGAGGAGGGGAGCGTCTCGGACATCTATAAGGAGCTTATGGGGTCGTAGGAGACGCAGACCGAGGAGCTGAAGCATAAGTGGGAGGAGGAGCTAGGAGGTGAGATGGAGGATGGTTTATGGACAAATGCATTGAGTAGAGTCAACGCATCCGCAACATATGCCAGGCTCATCCTGATACAATTTAAGGTTGTGCATCGGGCTCACATGAGAGTGGCCCGGACGAGCAGATTCTTTGGGGTGGAAGACAGGTGCGCAAAATGTGCGGGAGGACCAGGGAACCATGTCCACATGTTCTGGGCATGTCCAAAGCTGAGGGGATTTTGTCGGGTTTGCAGATCTCATGTCCATGGTGTTAAAAACAAGGGTGGCGCTGAGTCCAGAGGTGGCGATTTTCAGGGTGTCGGAAGACCCGGGAATCCAGGAGGAGAAAGAGGCAGATGTTCTGGCCTTTGCTCCCCTGGTAGCCCGGAGACGGATACTGTTGGCATGGAGGGACTCAAAGCCCCCGAAGTCGGAGACCTGGCTATCGGACATGGCTAGCTTTCTCTGTTTGGAGAAAATCAAGTTGGCCTTGAGAAGGTCACTGTTAGGGTTCACCCGGAGGTGGCAACCGTTCGTCGACTTCCTTGTGGAAAATTAATCGTCAGCAGAAGGGGGGGGGGTTGTATCTTAGGTTAGAGTTGGGGGGTAATAAGGGTGGGACCTGTACGAAAGGTAAACGGTTTTTGCACGATGTTTATGGTTTCATGTATATTGTCTATTTTGCTGTTGTTTCCATACCACAAATGCTAAATGAAATGTTTATTATTTGAATTGATGGTTGCTAAGATGTTCACTGTATGTTTTAAAAAGGTTAACTTGAGTTCGTGGAATAAACATTGTTTTGCTTTAAAAATTACTTTTCCATTTCTGCTGTCCCACACCTGGAGAGTGGGCCGTGCGCGCCCCATAACCACAATCTCGTGGGCCAGGACAAGTTAATGTTGCAGGACGCGGTTGCCTCGGTAGCGTGCTCTTTCAGAGGGTCGGTGCACTCTCCATGGTGTCGTAAGACTTCTTCCTGTGCTCACCCCAGTTCCAATGCCAACATCTCCACATCAGTGTTGGGGGAGACAGCGCCCTGTGGTTCCCTCTTGTTCCAGCTGCTACGATCCTTGTCAATAATGGCGGCCACGTTACCCGCAGCGGCCGCCATCTTTGTGAGGGGCAAAGATCAAAAGGAAGTTTCAAAGCAGGGACAACAATCAATAACCGTCCGTTCAGAAACAAATAAATATAATCCGTAGCTGTAGGGCATGAGTCATGTGTTACGCGGCTGTATGGTTTCCCGGGCTTGACATTTTACCGTCGACAATTGCCGGCCCAATGATGGTCAGTATGGTTGCGCGCTCTGCGCATGCGCACTGACGCCTGCGCATCGCTCTGCCCGGATCCACGCTCTGACCTTCCCTGCCCCCACCACGGCAACAGGGATTCCCGCTCTGCGCATGCGGACCCGCTCCCGCACTGACGCCTGCGCATCGCTCTGCCCGGATCCACGCTCTGACCTTCCCTGCCCCCACCACGGCAACAGGGATTCCCGCTCTGCGCATGCGGACCCGCTCCCGCACTGACGCCTGCGCATCGCTCTCCCTCGATTCGCAGCCCCGGCCACTGGTGAGGAATGTGGAGGGTTAATTGTGAAGGAGGAAAGTGGAAGGAGCATTGGGAGGGGGAATGTGGGGGTAGGGAGGGGGAATGGGGAGGGGGAATGTGGGGGTAGGGAGGGGGAATGGGAAGGAGTAATTGGGATGGGGTAATTGGGGAGGGGTAATTGGGGAGGGTAATGGGGAGGGGTAATTAGGGGTATTTGGGGATGGGTAATTGGACAGCGGTAATTGGGGAGGGGTAATTGAGGAAGGTAATGAGGAGTAATTGGGGAGGGGTAATTGGGGAGGGGTAATTGGGGAGGGGTAATTGGGGGTAATTGGGGAAGTGGTAATTAGGGGTAATTTGGGAAGGGGTAATGAGGAGTAATTGGGGAGGGGTAATGGGGAGGGGTATTGGGGTTGGGTAATTGGGAAGGGGTAATTAGGGGTAATCGGGGAAGGGGTAATTAGGGGCAATTGGGAAGGGGTAATGAGGAGGAGTAATTGGGGAGGGGTAATTGGGGAGGTAATGAGTAATTGGGGAGGGGTAATTGGGGAGGGGTAATTGGGGATGGGTAATTGGGGAGGGTAATTGTGGAAGGGGTAATTGGGGAGCGGTAATGGGGAGGAGTAATTGGGGAGGTAATGAGTAATTGGGGAGGGGTAATTGGGGAGGTAATGAGTAATTGGGGAGGGGTAATTGGGGAGGGTAATTGGGGAAGGGGTAATTGGGGAGGGTAATTGGGGAAGGGGTAATGAGGGGTAATTGGGGAGGGGTAATGAGGAGGGGTAATTGGGGAGGGGTAATAGGGGAGGGATAATTGGGGAAGGGGTAATTGGGGAGGTAATGAGGGGTAATTGGGGGAGGAGTAATAGGGGAGGGGTAATGAGGAGGGGTAATTGTGGAAGGGGTAATTGGGGAGGTAATGAGGAGGGGTAATTGGGGAGGGGTAATTGGGGAAGGGTAATGAAGAGTGATTGGGGAAGGGTAATGAGGAGTAATTGGGGAGGGGTAATTGGGCAGGGGTAATTGGGGAGGGGTAATGAGTAATTGAGGAGGGGTAATTAGGGGTAATTGGGGAAGGGTAATGAGGAGTAATTGGGGAGGGGTAATTGGGGAGGGGTAATTAGGGGTAATTGGGGAAGGGTAATGAGGAGTAATTAGGGAGGGGTAATTGGGGAGGGGTAATTAGGGGTATTTGGGGAGGGGTAATGAAGAGTAATTGGGGAGTGGTAATTAGGGGTAATTGGGGAGGGGTAATTAGGGGTAATTGGGGAGGGGTAATGAGTAATTGGAAAGAGGTAATGAGGTATAATTGGTGAGGGGGTAATGAGGAGGGATAGTTGGGAAGAGGAAGCGGTGAGATAATTGGGAAGGGGAATGGGAGGATGAATTGGGAGAGCGAATGGGGGTGCTAATTGAGGAGAGGAATAGAGAATGGTAATTGAGGAATGCAGAGGGGAGATTGGGAAAGGGAATGGGGAAGGTGTAATGGTGGAAAGTAATTGGAAAGAAGAATGAGAGGGAATTGGGCGATTGAGTAGGGAATGGGAGCACAGAAGGGCAACGGAGGGGTTATGGGGAAGGGTAATTCGGTCAGGGGTCTGTGCATTTGGAGAGGACGGGAAATTGGGGCGGATATTTTTTGTTAATGAATTTTACAATTTGGAGGTTGCAATGGGGAGAGATAATTGGGGGAGAGAAATGGGAAGGGAAATTTTCAGAGGAAATAGGATTGGGGTAATCCAGACAGAGAAAGGTAATTGGAAGCTGAAGGGGGAATAGACAGTTGTAATTGTGACAAGGTGAAAGGGTTTGATAATGGAGAGGAGAATAGGGAAGTTTTTGTGCTCATCCTAGCCAAATTCAACATAAAGGTTGTAGGTACCTTGTGCAATGCGGCAGCCAGGAAACCCCGGGGTGGGGGGGGGGCGATGCTATTTTTGTGGGCAAAACAAACACCCCCGGCAACGCTGCCCGGTCCGATCCGCAATCTGCAAGGGCTGCGGGAAGAAGGGGCACCTCGTGGCAGTATGCCAGGCCCGGTCGGCCGCCGCTGTCTCCACAGGCGAACCGGGCCCGCTGCCATTCCTCTTCTCACAGGCCATGTGCGATTCATGGGGGCAGCCATCTTGGATGACATCTCAGGTCCCTGACTCGGGTGGCCGTGTATCGCCCAACGAGATCTCTCAGCTTCTGCCACAACTTGCCTCAGTGACACTGGACCAGTCTCGGCCCCGAACGCTTTCAACCGCTACGACGTCGGTACTCATCAATGGGCACAAGACATCCTGCTTGATCGACTCTGGGAGCACGGAGAGCTTCATCCATCCCAATATGGTAAGACACTGCTCCCTCGCTCCCACCCGATTAAGCAAAAGATCTCCCTGGCCTCTGGGTCCCACTCTGTGGAGATCCTGGGGCACTGCATAGCCAACCTCACGGTCCAGGGCGTGGAGTTCAATAACTTCCGACTCTACGTCCTCCCCCATCTCTGCGCTGCCACACTCCTGGGACTGGACTTCCAGTGTAACCTGCAAAGTTTAACATTCAAATTTGGCGGCCCCATACCCCCCTCTCTGTCTGCGGCCTCGCGACCCTCAAGGTCGACCCGCCTTCCCTGTTTGCAAACCTCACCAGGAGCAGACAGTACAGTGCCCAGGACCGGACCTTCATTAGGTCGGAAGTCCAACGGTTACTAAAAGAAGGCATTATCGATGCCAGCAACAGCCCCTGGAGAGCTCAAGTGGTGGTTGTAAAGACCGGGGAGAAACATAGAACATAGAACGATACAGCGCAGTACAGGCCCTTCGGCCCACGATGTTGCACCGAAGCAAAAGCCATCTAACCTACACTATGCCATTATCATCCATATGCTTATCCAATAAACTTTTAAATGCCCTCAATGTTGGTGAGTTCACTACTGTTGCAGGTAGGGCATTCCACGGCCTCACCACTCTTTGTGTAAAGAACCTACCTCTGACCTCTGTCCTAAATCTATTACCCCTCAGTTTAAAGCTATGTCCCCTCATGCCAGCCATTTCCATCCGCGGGAGAAGGCTCTCACTGTCCACCCTATCTAACCCCCTGATCATTTTGTATGCCTCTATTAAGTCTCCTCTTAACCTTCTCTCCAACGAAAACAACCTCAGGTCCACCAGCCTTTCCTCATAAGATTTTCCCTCCATACCAGGCAACATCCTGGTAAATCTCCTCTGAACCCGCTCCAAAGCCTCCACGTCCTTCCTATAATGCGGTGACCAGAACTGTACTCAATACTCCAAATGCGGCCGTACCAGAGTGTTGTACAGCTGCAACATGACCTCATGACTCCGGAACTCAATCCCTCTACCAATAAAGGCCAACACTCCATAGGCCTTCTTCACAACCCTATCAACCTGGGTGGCAACTTTCAGGGATCTATGTACATGGACACCTAGATCCCTCTGCTCATCCACACTTCCAAGAACTTCACCATTAGCCAAATATTCCGCATTCCTGTTATTCCTTCCAAAGTGAATCACCTCACACGTCTCTACATTAAACTCCATTTGCCACCTCTCAGCCCAGCTCTGCAGCTTATCTATGTCCCTCTGTAACCTGCTACATCCTTCCACACTGTCGACAACACCACCAACTTTAGTGTCGTCTGCAAATTTACTCACCTACCCTTCTGCGCCTTCCTCTAGGTCATTGATAAAAATGACAAACAGCAACGGCCCCAGAACAGATCCTTGTGGTACGCCACTTGTAACTGAACTCCATTCTGAACATTTCCCATCAACCACCACCCTCTGTCTTCTTTCAGCTAGCCAATTTCTGATCCACATCTCTAAATCACCCTCAATCCCCAGCCTCCGTATTTTCTGCAATAGCCTACCATGGGGAACCTTATCAAACGCTTTGCTGAAATCCATATACACCACAACATAGGATAGTCATAGTCAGTCCATCAACAGGTATACTCAGCTCGTGCTTACCCTCTCCCCCGCAGATTTGAAATGGTCAACCAGATAGCGCAATACAAGGTTTTCTCCACAGTAGACCTTAAATCAGCCTACCACCAGCTCCCCATTTGCCCGGACGACCGCAGGTACACTGCATTCAAAGCAGATGGGCGGCTCTACCACTTTCTAAGGGTTCCCTTTGGTGTCACAAATGGGGTCTCGGTCTTCCAATGGGAGATGGACCGAATGGTTGACCGGTACGGACTGCGGGCCACGTTCCCGTAACTCGACAATGTCACCATCTGCGGCCACGATCAGCAGGACCACGACACCAACCTCCGCAAATTCCTCCATACCCCAGAAAATCCTTAACTTAACCTATTACAAGGACAAATGCGTGTTTAGCACCGATCGCCTAGCCATCCTCGGCTACGTAGTGCATGATGGAGTCATAGGCCCAGATCCCGAACGCATGCGCCCCCTCATGGAGTTTCCCCTCCCCCACTGCCCCAAGGCCCTGAAACGTTGCCTGGACTTCTTTTCTTATTACGCCCAGTGGGTCGCCAATTATGCAGACAAGGCCCACCCACTAATCCAGTCCACTGTTTTTCCCGGATCGGCAGAGGCCCGCCAGGCTTTCAGTCGCATCAAAGCAGACATCAAAAGGGCGACGATGCGCGCAATCGATCAGTCCCTCCCCTTCCAGAGCGACACGTCAGACGTAGCTGTGGCTGCCATCCTCAATCAGGCGGGCAGACCCGTGGCCTTCTTTTCACGCACCCTCCACGCCTCAGAAATCCGCCATTCCTCCGTCGAGAAGGAGGCCCAAGCCATCGTCGAAGCTGTGCGGCATTGGAGGCATTACCTGGCCGGCAGGAGATTCACTCTCCTCACTGACCAACGGTCGGTAGCCTTCATGTTTGACAATGCACAGCGGGGCAAAATTAAGAATGAAACGATCTTACGGTGGAGGATCGAGCTCTCCACCTTGTGGTGAATGTATAATGACTGATAATTCACCAGTGCACTGTATTATGTTATGTTCTGTTATTAACCCTGTGGGCTCCACCTATGGGCCATTGTGTGGCTTCACCCACAGGGGGATATGTTGGGGCATGTACGGGCTCCACCCATGGCTCCACCCCCTTTACAGGAAGTATAAGAGCAGCTGACCTGCGGGGCCGCCTTCAGTGTTGTACCGGTCGCAGGCAGGCACAGTTCTAAGCTGATTAAAACCACGGTTTACTTTTCCACGTGTCTGCGAGTGAATTGATGGTCGCATCAATTTAATCAGCTTAAAATACTACTATGGAATCAGCCCTCAAACCTGACAGACTGGAACTCGATCCACAGGCCGCGGAGGCGAAATACATTTTTTCACTAAGGCCTTGAAGCCTATCTCGCCACGTCGTTCACGCCATCCGTCGCTGACGAACAGAAGCTGAGCCTCCTCCACGCACGGGGAGCCATCGCATTTCTCTCCAGCTCGACAAAGCCGCTTCCTATACAGAGGCCCTCGCACTACTCTAATGCCTCTACGTGCGGCCTGTGAACGAGGTCGACGCGCGACACGTCTTCACCACTCGCCTCCAGCCCCCCGGGGAGTCGCTAGATGATTACCTACACGACTCAATTTCCAGTGCAACCTCAGGAGCCTAACTCTTAAGTTCGGGGGGCCCCTGCCCCCGCTCACCATATGCAGTCTCGCCACCCTAAAAATCGACCCCCCCCCTCTTCGCAAACCTCACCGCCGATTGCAAGCCAGTAGCCACCAGAAGCAGGCAGTTTAGCATGCAGGACAGGACGTTCATTAGGTCCGAAGTCCAGCGTCTCTTGCGGGAAGGGTCATAGAGGCCAGCAATAGCCCCTGGAGAGCTCAGGTGGTGGTCGTCAAGAAGCTCCGGATGGTGGTTGATTACAGCCAGACCATTAACCGGTTTACGCGACTCGATGCGTACCCCCTTCCCCGGATTGCAGACACGGTCAATCAGATCGCTCACTACCGCGTGTTCTCCACGGTGGATCTGCAGTCTGCGTACCACCAGCTCCCAACCCGCCCGGAGGACCACCACTACACGGCGTTTGAGGCAGACGGCTGCCTTTTCCATTTCCTCCGGGTCCCCTTTGGTGTCACGAATGGGGTTTCGGTGTTCCAACGAGCAATGGACCGAATGATGGACCAGTACGGGCTGCGGGCCACGTTTCCGTACTTGGACAATGTCACTATCTGCGGCCATGATCAGCAGGACCACAACACCAACCTCCACTGATTTCTCCAAACCGCCCAATAACTCAACCTCACCTACAACAAGGAGAAATGCGTTTTCCGCACATCCAGGCTAGCCATCCTCGGCTACGTCCAGGAAAACGGGGTCCTAGGGCCCGACCCAGACCGTATGCGCCCTTCCTACAACTCCCTCTCCCTCACTGTCCCAAGGCCCAGAAGAGGTGCCTTGGATTTTTCTCCTATTGCGCCCAGTGGGTCCCCCAGTATGCCGACAAAGCCCACCCACTATTTAAGGCCACCCTCTTTCCACTGGCAGCCGAGGCCCGCCAGGCCTTCAGCTGCATCAAGGCGGACATCACCAAAGCCGCGATGCGCGCGGTGGACGAGTCCGTCCCCTTCCAGGTGGAGAGCGACGCCTCAGAGGCCGCTCTCGCCGCCACCCTCAACCAAGCAGCCAGACCGGTAGCGTTCTTTTCACGCACCCTCACCACCTCCGAAATCCAACACTCCTCGGTCGAAAAAGAAGCCCAAGCCATCGTGGAAGCCGTGCGGCACTGGAGGCACTACCTCGCTGGCAGGAGGTTTACCCTCGTCACCGACCAACGATCGGTTGCCTTCATGTTCGACAATACGCAGCGGGGCAAGATCAAGAACGATAAGATCTTGAGGTGGGGAATCAAACTCTCCACCTATAATTACGATATAGTATATCGTCCTGGGAAGCTCAACGAGCCCATAGATGCCCTGTCCCGCGGCACATGTGCCAGCGCGCAAGATGACCGACTACGACCACAATGACCTCTGCCACCCGGGGGTCACCCGGCTCGCCCATTATATAAAGGCCCGCAACCTGCCCTACTCCACCGAGGATGTCAGAGCCGTAACCAGACACTGCCCAATCTGTGCGGAGAGTAAACCGCACTTCTATCGACCGGATAAGGCCCACCTGGTAAAGGCATCCCGGCCCTTTGAGCGCCTCAGTATCGATTTCAAAGGGCCCTCCCCTCCAATAACCGCAACACATACTTCCTCAACATCATAGATGAGTTCTCTCACTTCCCGTTTGCCATCCCCTGCCCCGATTTGACCACCCCCACTGTCATTAAAGCCCTGCACAGTGTCTTCACCCTGTTTGCTTTCCCCAGTTATGTCCACAGCGACAGGGGCTTGTCGTTCACGAGCGACGAACTGCATCAGTACGTGCTCAGTAGAGGCATCGCCTCGAGCAGGACTACCAGTTATAACCCCAGGGGAAACGGGCAGGTGGAGAGGGAGAACGTGACGGTCTGGAAGACCATCCTACTGACCCTGCGGTCCAGGAATCTCCCAGTTTCTCACTGGCAGGAGGTCCTCCCCAATGTGCTCCACTCTATCAGGTCCCTCCTTTGCACGGCCACAAACCAGACTCCTCATGACCGTTTGTTTGTTTTCCCGAGGGGAGCTACCTCAGGGGCCTCGCTTCCGCCCTGGCTGATGACACCGGGTCCAGTCCTGCTCCGAAAACACGTTCGGAGCCATAAGACCGAGCCCCTGGTAGAGAGGGTCCAGCTCCTGCACTCCAACCCACACTATGCGTACGTCGAACACCCTGATGGCCGGCAAGATACCGTCTCCCTCCGGGACCTGGCGCCCGCAGGCTCCAACACCACTCCAACTACTGCATCCCCCACACTATGTCCCGTCCAACCTCCCATGTTCAGTGCCCCCACCCCTATATGGTTCCCGCGCTCCCTCCCACCCGTCGCACCGGTCCACAGGAATGAAGCTCCGGAAGAGCCGCTCCCGGAGTCCACGCCTGTGCCCGTTCCGGACCCACATCCACAGCCACCCGAAGCGGCTGCAACACCAGTGCTTCGGCGGTCGCAACGTACGATCCGGGCACCGGACCGACTGAATCTATGAGCCCGTCACCCCCGCCAGACATCATTTTTTAAACAGGGGGTGCATGTGGTGAATGTATAATTACTGATAATTCACCAGTGCACTGTGTTATGTTATAAACCCTGTGGGCTCCACCTATGGGCCATTGTGTAGCTTCACCCACAGGGGGATATGTCGGGGCATGTACGGGCTCCGCCATAGCTCCACCCCCTTTACAGGAAGTATAAGAGCAGCTGACCTGTGGGGCCGCCTTAAGTATTGTACCGGTCGCAGGCAGGCTCAGTTCTAAGCTGATTAAACCCACGGTTTACTTCTCCACGTGTCTTCGAGTGAATTGATGGTCGCATCACACCTATAATTACGAGATCTTATATCGTCCCAGAAAGCTCAACAAGCCTCCTGATGCCCTGTCCAGCGGCACTTGTGCCAGTGTACAAGTAGATCGACTCCAGACCCTGCACGATAACCTCTGCCACATGGGGGTCACCGGGTTCTTCCACTTTGTTAAAACCCGCAATCTGCTCTACTCCATCGAGGAGGTCAGGGCCGTAACCAGAAACTGCCAAATCTGCGCGGAGTGAAAGCCGCACTTCTACAGGCCAGAGAAAGCGCATCTGGTGAAGGCTTCCCGCCACTTTGAACGCTTCAGCGTGGATTTCAAAGGGCCCCTTCCCTCCACCGACTGCAACACGTATTTCTTAAACGTGATTGATGAGTACTCCCGGTTCCCTTTCGCCATCCCCTGTCCTGACATGTCGGCTGCCACCGTCATTAAAGCCCTCCACAGCATCTCTACCCTGTTCGGTTTCCCCGCCTACATCCATAGCGATCGGGGGTCCTCCTTCATGAATGACAAGCTGCGGCAATTCCTGCTCAGCAAGGGCATTGTCTCCAGCAGGATGACCAGCTACAAGCCCCGGGGAAACGGGCAGGTAGAGAAGGAGAACGGGACGTCTGGAAGGCCGTCCTACTGGCCCTACGGTCCAAGAATCTCCCAGTGTCCCGATGGCAGGAGGTCCTCCCCGATGCACATCACCATCTGATCACTACTGTGCACTACTACCAACGAAACACCTCATGAACGTCTCCTTGCCTTCCCTAGGAAGTCCTCCTCGGGGACCTCGCTCCCAACATGGCTGGCAGCCCCCGGACCCATCCTACTCTGCAAACACGTACGGGCCCACAAGTCGGACCCACTGGTCGAGAGGATATTTAAAAATTCATTATCAAATGGATATATACCCTTGTCCCTCTGTATCCCCACAGCACAGATCAGCTACTACCAGCTTCCCGATCCCAGCAACTGTCCCCGGTCTCCTCCAGCCCGTATACTCTTCCCATATTTGTAACCTTCTCCAGCCACAACAGCCCTCTATCTCTCTAACTTCCTGCACCCCCTACTGCCCTCCCCATTCCTGTTGCCTTCTCCAGCCACAATCGCCCCACGATAACTAACCGCATCCAGCTTGTACAAAGCTCCCTATCACTATAACTTTCTCCAGTCCATACAAATATTGATTCCTCCAATTTTTGCCATCTTCCTGGAGAACTAATTTTGGAATGTGTTACCAACATCAACATAATGTCTGTTATCATGTCCCAAGTAGAAATAATGATGTTTATTAGTGTCACAAGTAGGCTTACATTAACACTGCAATGGGGCCCCTGTGAATATCCTCTCGTTGTCACACTCCAGCGCCTGTTGAGGTAAACTGAGGGAGAATTCAGAATGTCCAATTCACCTAACAAGCATGTCTTTCTGGACTTGTGGGAGTCATCATACTGCGCTCCTTAACACTTGTGAATTTGATGTGAAATCAAACATAAATTAATATCACAATTCTGAACAGCCTTTTAGAATCAAACGTGCCTATCTGAAACATAAATCACATTTATCCATTTTCGTTGCTGCGGAAACAAAATAATTAATTTTGATGCATCAGCCAAAATTTTCATGTTTCTTTTTATTCGGAATTACTTGACAAACCTGAAGACCAGGGATGTCCTGCTAAGGCTGTATGAGGCTCTGGTCAGACCCCATTTAGAGTATTGTGAGCAGTTTTGGGACCCATGTCTAAGGAAAGTTGTGCTGGCCTCGGAAATGGTCCAGAGGAGGTTCACAAGAATGATCCCTTGTCGTATGAGGAACGGTTGAGGACTCTGGGTCTGTCGTCGTTGAAGGAAAAGGGGGGGGGAAATCTTATTGAAACTTACAGGATACTGCGAGGCCTGGATAGAGTGGATGTGGAGAGATGTTTCCACTTGTAGGAACAACTAGAACCAGAGGGCACAATCCCAGACTAAAGGGACGATCCTTTAAAATAGATGAGTAGGAATTTCTTCAGCCAGAGAATTATAGAATTTACAGTGCAGAAGGAGGCCATTCAGCCCATCGAGTCTGCACCGGCTCTTGGAAAGAGCACCCCACCCAAGGTCAACACCTCCACCCTATCCCCATAACCCAATAACCCCACCCAACACTAAGGGCAATTTTGGACACTAAGGGCAACTTATTGTGGGCAATCCACCTAACCTGCACATCTTTGGACTGTGGGAGGAAACCGGAGCACCCGGAGGAAACCCACGCACACACGGGGAGGATTTGCAGACTCCGCACAGGCAGTGACCCAAGCCGGAATCGAACCTGGGACCCTGGAGCTGTGAAGCAATTGTGCTATCCACAATGCTACTGTGCTGTAATGAAGTGCTTCGAGAGGTTGATTATGACGCGCATCACCTCCATACTCCCAGAACGCCTTGATCCACTGCAATTCGCATACCGTAGCAACCGGTCCACAGCAGACGCCATTTCCCTGGCCCTACACTCATCCCTAGAGCATCTCGACAACAAGGACTCCTACATCAGACTCCTATTTATTGACTACAGCTCTGCCTTCAACACCATAATCCCAACTAAGCTCATATCAAAGCTCCAAAACCTAGGACTTGGCTCCCCACTCTGCAACTGGATCCTCGATTTTCTGACCAACAGACCACAATCAGTAAGAATGAACAACAACACCTCCTCCACAATAGTCCTCAATACCAGGGCCCCGCAAGGCTGCGTACTTAGCCCCCTACTCTACTCCCTGTACACACACGACTGCATGGCAAAATTTGGTTCCAACTCCATCTACAAGCTTGCTGATGATACGAACATAGTGGGCCGGATCTCGAATAACGACGAGTCAGACTACAGGAGGGAGATAGAGAACCTAGTGGAGTGGTGTAGCAACAACAATCTCCCCCTCAATGCCAGCAAAACTAAAGAGCTGGTCATTGACTTCAGGAAGCAAAGTACTGTACACACCCCTGTCAGCATCCTGGGGGTACGGGACCCCCCACAGGCACCTCCTCTCCCCCCAGGGTACAGGACCGCACAGACATCGTCTCTTCCCATGGGGGTACGGGTCCCCGCGTGTGTGCCGTTCTGGTGCAGGGCCAGACGGAATCAGTGCTCTAGAGAACATGACCAGTTGAATGTTTATTGTTAAACACTAAATGTGGGTCAGATAACAACATGAAAACTATCAAAATCTCCTAACTACTATAAATTAAGTTATTACAAATGCGACTGTCCACTCCGACGACTATCTCCAGACTCCCAGGGGCAACAGTGTCACGTAGATGCTCTTTAGTGCCACCTGCTGGTTGGAGGTTGTATATGTTAATATTTACATGATTGTTTATGCATATTATCACACCACAGGCACTGTCTGTCCTCGGAGTACGGGGTTCCCCACTGGCACCGACTCTGGGGTACGGGTCCCCCCACGGGCACCGACTCTCCCCGGGGTACGGCTCCCCCCCACGGGCACTGACTCTCCCCGGGGTACGGGTCCCCCTCCACGGGTACCAACTCTGCCCGTGGTACAGGTCCCCCATGGAAACCGACTATCCCTGGGTACGGGTCCCCCCCACGGGCACCGACTCTCCCCAGGGTACGGGTCCCGCCCACGGGCACCGACTCTCCGGGGTACGGGTCCCCCCCATGAACACCAGCTTTCCCTGGGGTACGGGCCCCCCACGAACACTGACTCTCCCCGGGGTACAGGTCCCCCCTCGGGCACCGACTCTCCCCGGGGTATGGGACCCTCATGGACACTGAATCTCCCTGGGGTACGGGTATGAGTTGATGAAAATTATCACCAATTGGCCTGATCTTTTCCGGAAAGAATTCGAGGAAGGGGCTTCTTTCGAAGACGGGAGCTCGTTTACACATCTTCACATCACCGTTCTGATTAATCAGATCCACAATTTCCTGGATCCACGTTGTCTCTGTGGAGAGAGAGAGACAGACAGAGAGAGAGAGAGAGAGAGTGATGGAGAGAGAGACAGAGAGATGGAGAGACAGACAGATAGAGCTAGAGAGAGAGAGAGAAAGATACAGATAGGCAGAAATAGAGAGAGACAGAGAGAGCGTGAGACACAGAGAGACAGATAGAGCGAGAGACACAGAAGAGAGAGAGAGAGACAGATAGAGAGAGAACCATAGGCAGAGAGAGAGAGGGAGAGACTGAGAAAGATGTAGAGAGAGAGTCAGAGAGGCAGAGAAAGAGACCCCGAGCAATACTTCCAAAGTGGGGCACAGTATAAACCAGGAAATAATAATGTGAGAAGGGCACAACGGAAATCATGGTGAATTTGCATATCGTCTGGATTAATCAAATTGGCAAGGGTAGCCTCGAGGGAGATTTCATAGACTGTATGAGGGATTCTTTCTTAGAGCAGTATGTTGAGGGGCCAACTAGGGAGCGAGCTATTTTAGATTTACTATTATGTAAAGAAGAAATGTTGATATGTAGCCTTGTCATTAAGTATCCTCTTGGAAGGAGTGATCACAACATGCTAGAATTTCAAATTCAGATTCAGCGAGATAAGACTAGAGTTTTAGTGTTGGGCAGAGGTAATTACACAGATGGGGCCACCTAAAATGGTGTCCGGCTGAGGATGCTGGGAAAAGTGGCCAAGTTCATGTACAAAAAAGGCTGCAGCTCTCAAATTAACAGAAGGCTGCAGGCCAGACTTTGCAAGCAACACAGGCAAAACGCCATCGAGAGGCCATCCCGGGACAATGGGCTCAAAATGCAAACCGATAATAGTGTCGTAGACTTGGTGGCGCCTGTTTCCTTTTTTGGAAAGGCCTACGTGCCTCGGACCCCAATGGACATGGCCGATAAGGACATGGCCTGCCATCAAGGGTGGCGGGTCTTGATTGGACCTAATCGAGCAGGGTGATCGAGCCCTGAGCGATTGATTGGACGTTCACCTGGGACCACCCAAAAGGTGGCGAAACCCCCCCCGGAGGACAAAGGGTACTGCGCAACCCCTCACTCGCTCTCTTGACAGCAACCAATAATGGTGACCCTTCACCGGCCGAAGAAGAGGAAGAACATTCACGCCATCGACGGAAGGACCAGAGCTGAGGACCACGAGGACGAGCAACTGACTGTCAACACTGGCAGACTGTGGGCTCTGGAAGAAGGCCATATCGGCCTGGTACGCGCCAGTGCCCGCTCCCTTCACAGTGAGGCATGTTCCCCTCTCCAGCACCATGATACCTGGGCCGTTTCCGTCCACCATGAATCCTGAGGCCTCATTCTCTGCCGTCGGCCCCTCTCCCCGATCCATTCACCTCATTTGGGGTAGGTGGCGATGAGCAGGTCATCGGCCTTTGCCTGGAAGTTTTTCACCGTCTCCCAGTTCCCAGCCACCCAGGCGGGAAAGGGGACATCTTGCAGCAGTTTGAGCTGCGGCCTCCTCACTGTGAGGCCTCGCAGCTCCGGATGATAGTCCAGCTCCATCTCCAGGATCCTGAAACTGGGCAGCATCATGGTCAATTCACTCAGGACCCAGAGGCTCCCGTCTCCCTCACTCCCCCCCCCCCCCACCCCCCACTGACCCTCACCCACGGACCCAGAGGCTCCCGTCCCCCTCACTCCCCCCACTGGCCCTCACCCACAGGGACCCAGAGGCTCCCGTCCCCTCACTCACCCCCTCCCCCCCCCTCCCACTGACCCTCACCCACAGGGACCCAGAGGCTCCCTCACTCCCCCCCACACTGACCCTCAGAGAGAGAGAGGCAGAGAGAGACATAAAGAGATGCGGAGACAGAGAGAAATTGGGAGTGAGAGAGATAAAAGAGTGAGAGAGGCAGAGAAAGAGCAAGAGAGACAGATTAGAGAGCGAGGCACAGCGAGAGAGACAGAGCAAGAGAGAGACAGGGAAACAGAGAGAGAGAGAGAGACAGTGAGAGAGAGAGAGAAAGAGAGACTGAGAGAGAGAGAGACAGGGTGACAGACAAAAAAAGAGAGAGAGACAGTGAGAGAGAGAGACAGAGAAAGAGAGACAGCGGGGTAGGGACAGAGAAATGAAATGAAAATCGCTTATTGTCACAGGCTTCAAATGAAGTTACTGTGAAAAGCCCCTAGTCACCACATTCCGGCGCCTGTTCTGGGAGGCTGGTACGGGAAGAGAATGGTCTCCTGCTGTTACCTTGTTTTCTCTCCAAGTCTCAAATGGTTGACATTGTTTTCCAGTTTTGTCAGATGGGATATGCAAATAAAGGAAGCAGATGATGATGTGGCTCTGCCCAGGGCAGTCGTGAGTTAGACTCTCGGTTGAGTATTTGAGTGCGGTCAGAGCTCCAGGCCTAATCTGTAACCTGTTCTGATGTAGCTCTAATAAACAAGAGTTCAACAAATCCCCCAATATGTCTGCAGTCTGCCCCACACCGAGAGCCCAAGATAAAAGGACCCAATTATATACCGTGGTGGCAGCGGTGTCGGCGCCGCGGTAAAAGACACATCGGTGCTTTATCGAAGGAATCAGTGCGAAGAAACACATGAAATCTCGGCGGTTGAAGGAGGCGCACTGGAGAGAGAGGAAATGATGGCGGAACCTCATGGTCAGGCCGTGTCCTTGCCCCAGCTGTCTGACAGTCTCGACGGGCAGCAGGGAGGTCGGCAGTGGGAGTTATGGAAACACCATCATCTCCAGTACACAGCAGCGTCAGATCCTCACGTTAAAGAGGCAAAGCTCCAAGTAACTACGTCCCTTTATTCAATCAGTCCATCAGCAGACGTCCCTCAGCTCTGTCTACTCAATATAATGAGGAAATAAATCTTTACTGTCATTGTGTTCTGGCCTGGGGCTCTTTATAACTGGCAGATGTTGCCCATTTTCAGACTCGACAGACAAACCTGGAATAATATGTCAGTGGAATGTGGAACCTCTTTTTCAGGCTATTTGCATTGTACATAGGAAGGTTGTTTGTGGTGCTCCTGAGGTTCGGGTCTTTTGGATGTGGCTGTGGGATATCGCGTGGAGTCAGGTTCGAAGAAGGCGAGACGGCTGCATAATATGAATACTGTTTCCTAATTCGCTGATCATGAGGCTTTGGGGGTGGAGTCGAGATTTCCGGATTTACTTCCAGCTATGGCTGTAGTGTTGGGGCAATTCCAAGGGTCGGCGGACAATCCCTCCTCACCCCAGTCCTGTCTCCAACTTGAGTGAGAGGGTGGGAGCCCCTGGAGTGAACTGGATGCACAAACACACTCAGGCTGCATGGTGTGGGACACACACACACACTGCCCCTCGACCACCTCCTCCCTCCCCAAAAGCTTAATCACACCAACCGAGGCTGGGAGGAAAAACCAGAGTGAAACTCAACCGGCTTCCACTGAGACCCCTCGGAAACTGCATCATCAATGACAAATGCAAGGTTGGTGTGAATGAAGCCCAACTTCATTCCCCACCCCCCTTCCCTGGTGACAACTTTCGGATCCCAGTCTGTCTCTCTCTACCTCTGCTCCGGAAGTGAAAAGGCAAAAAATGTTTTTTTAAATCACATAGGTCTGCTGTTTGACACTTTTCAATGATCATCTTTATTAATTCCTGTCTTTTTTAAATTATCAATTTATTGCTTCGAAGTAGATTTCACTTTTTGCTCAGCGAGATTTTTCTGTTTCCGTCAGACCTCAGCAGTTGCTGATGAAATTGATATTTAAGGTTGCTCTCAACCAAATTTGAGTTGGTGGCTGTTAGGTTTCCTGCTGAAGGGGAATGAGACGCTCGCAGGATGGACGACAGCTCTTTGGTGTCCGTGTGAAAAGGGTCAATTTAGCCCCAGTTGCAATGGGAAGTGTGGGAAATACTCAGCACGTGTTGTGGTCTCTGTGTGCGGAGAAACCGAGCTCAGTGGCACCACCCCGCTGTCCAATTCCCGCATCCCTCCTCCTCCACCCCCCCCCAACCCACCCTTCACTGCCACCCCCCAGAGTGAGCGCAGACCCTGGATTTGCAATGTTGCCTCTCTGACCATAGAGCAGTACAGCACAGAACAGGCATTTCGGCCCTCAATGTTGTGCCGAACCTTGTCCGAAACCAAGATCAAGCTATCCCACTCCCTGTCATTCTGGTGTGTTCCATGTGCCTATCCAATAACTGCTTGAAAGTTCCTAAAGTGTCCGACTCCACTACCACAGCAGGCAGTCCATTCCACACCCTAACCACTCTCTGAGTAAAGAACCTACCTCGGACATCCCTCCTATATCTCCCACCCTGAATCTTATAGTTATGCCCCCTTGTAACAGTTGCATCCACCCAGGAAATAGTCTCTGAACGTCCACTCTATCTATCCCCCTTATCTTATAAACCTCTACCAAGTCGCCTCTCATCCTCCTCCCCTCCAAAGAGAAAAGCCCGAGCTCCCTCAACCTCTCCTCAGAAGACCTATCCTCCAAACCAGGCAGCATCTCTCTGCACAGATGCTGGCTGGCTCGATGAGAATGTGCAGCACTGCTGTTGATATTTCAGATCTCCAGCGTCTGCCGTACTTCACTCCCCTCGTACATGCTCCGGCCATGTTGTTCCAAGTGCGGTTCTCGTGACAAATCGTTGCAAATGGGCAGCACGGTAGCACAAGTGGATAGCACTGTGGCTTCACAGCGCCAGGGTCCCAGGTTCGATTCCCCTCTCTCTGCGCAGATTCTGCACATTCTCCCAGTGTCTACGTGGGTTTCTTTCGGGTGCTCCGGTTTCCTCCCGCAGCCCAAAGACCTGCAGGTTAGATAGATTAGCCATGATAAAATTGCCCTTCGTGACCAAAAAAAGTTAAGAGGGGTTTTTGGTTACAGGGGTTGGGTGGAAGTGAGGGCTTAAGTGGGTCGGCGCAGACTCAATGGGCCGAATGGCCTCCTTCTGCACTGTATGTTCTATATTCTATGTTCTAAATCAGAATGGCAAAATAATTGTTCTCAAAGCAAAAAGGTAGATTTTTCTGTCAACATTTGCTGCTGAAATCTTTACTGGAAGGTTTTGCCAATCTTAATATGGAATAAAATCCAGGCGTGATACTCCAATAGAATATGTCTCTGCTAATTCAAGATATTCTCATCTGTACAGGAGATCGTTGCTTGCGGTGCTTCTGAGCTTCACGCAGTTTGTATCTTCCTGTCTGGATGTTTCACAGGGTCAGATACAATGGAGCAGAGATGTATTAGACATGATGCATGACTGTGCCAAGAATAATGGCCGGATAAAACAATGGTTTTAAATGTTATCTCTCTGAAAGCGGAGGTTGCCATGGGCTTTCGAACCAACAACACAAAGGCAAGGTTTTTGCGAAATTTGTCAAAGGGGTTGAGGTCGCAGTGACCATTTTTCCCACTTGGGGCATCAAAAGGCTGTGTGTGTGTGTGGGGTGGGGGGGGGGGGGGGGGGGGGAGACAAATGAGGCGAGGAAGGGCAAAGAAGGGCCTGGCAAACAGGAGAAGAACCAATGACAAAACATTTACCCCCCCAGTCCCTTCAGTGTCAATCCCCACACTCTCAGGACAATAACCATACACTGACTGATGTCTCAGTCCCCTCTCTCTCTCAGGGAGATATCTGTACACTGATTGATGTCTCAGTCCCCTCTCTCTCTCAGGGAGATATCTGTACACTGACTGGTGTCTCTCAGTTCCCTCTCTCACAGGGAGATATCTGTACACTGACTGGTGTCTCTCAGACCCCTTTCTCTCTCATGGAGATATCTGTACACTGACTGGTGTCTCTCAGTCCCCCCTCTCTCTCAGGGAGATATCTGTACACTGATTGATGTCTCTCAGTCCCCTCTCTCTCAGGGAAATATCTGTACACTGACTGATGTCTCAGTCCCATCTCTCTCTCAGGGAGATATCTGTACACTGACTGGTGTCTCTCAGTCCCCTCTCTCTTTCAGGGAGATATCTGTACACTGACTGGTGTCTCTCAGTTCCCTCTCTCTCTCAGGGAGATATCTGTACACTGACTGATGTCTCTCAGTCCCCTCTCTCAGGGAAATATCTGTACACTGACTGGTGTCTCTCAGTCCTCTCTCTCTCAGGAAGATATCTGTACACTGACTGGTGTCTCTCAGTCCCCTCTCTCTCAGGGAGATATCTGTACACTGACTGGTGTCTCTCAGTCCCCCCTCACTCTCAGGGAGATATCTGTACACTGACTGGTGACTCTCAGTCACCCCTCTCTCAGGGAGATATCTGTACACTGACTGGTGTCTCTCAGTCCCCTCTCTCTCAGGGAGATATCTGTACACTGACTGGTGTCTCTCAGTCCCCTCTCAGGGAAATATCTGTACACTGACTGGTGTCTCTCAGTCCCCCCTCTCTCTCAGGGAGATATCTGTACACTGACTGGTGTCTCTCAGTCCCCTCTCTCTCAGGGAGATATCTGTACACTGACTGGTGTCTCTCAGTCCCCCCTCTCTCTCTCAGGGAGATATCTGTACACTGACTGGTGTCTCTCAGTCCCCCCTCTCTCTCAGGGAGATATCTGCACACTGACTGGTGTCTCTCAGTCCCCCCTCTCTCTCAGGGAGATATCTGTACACTGACTGATGTCTCAGTCTCCTCTCTCAGGGAGATATCTGTACACTGACTGCTGTCTCTCAGTCCCCTCTCTCTCTCAGGGAGATATCTGTACACTGACTGATGTCCCTCAGTCCCCTCTCTCTCTCAGGGAGATATCTGTACACTGACTGCTGTCTCTCAGTCCTCTCTCAGGGAGATATCTGTACACTGACTGGTGTCTCTCAGTCCCCTCTCTCTCAGGGAGATATCTGTATACTGACTGGTGTCTCTCAGTCCCCCCTCTCTCTCAGGGAGCTATCTGTACACTGACTGGTGTCTCTCAGTCCCCTCTCTCTCTCAGGGAGATATCTGTACACTGACTGGTGTCTCTCAGTCCCCTCTCTCTCTCAGGGATATATCTGTACACTGACTGGTGTCTCTCAGTCCCCTCTCTCTCAGGGAGATATCTATACACTTACTGGTGTCTCTCAGTCCCCTCTCTCTCAGGGAGATATCTGTACACTGACTGGTGTCTCTCAGACCCCTCTCTCTCTCAGGGAGATATCTGTACACTGAGTGATGTCTCTCAGTTCCCCCTCTCCCTCAGGACGATATCTGTAACCTGTTCAATGATGGATCAGAGTTGATGTGAAATAATCGGAGTTTGTGTTTTGGGTGATTGGAGAAGTTTATTTGCTTTATCGCTCAGAGTGGTTACAGAACGTTGCGAAACTTCACTGAGCTGTGAACCATCTGTCTCGCATAGTGTTCATCAAAATCTTCATTCTGAGATACTGTGAAGTGATTCTTCCAGTCTCCAACCTCACCTGTGAGAGAGGGAGAGAGAGAGAGAGAGCCCGAGAGAGAGAGAGGAAGTGAGATGGAGGGAGAGAGAGATACAGAGAGATGGGTGGAGAGAGAGAGAGACGATGAAACAGAGACAGAGGGATAACAAGATGGAGGGAGAGAAAGAGGGACAGAGAGAGAGAGATAGAGAGTGAGATGGAGGGAAAGAGATATGGAGAAAGAAAGAGACCGGGAGAGGGAGAGATAGAACCAGAGAGAGAATGACAAAGAGATGGAGGCAGAGAGATGGGGGACAGAGAGTGAACCGGTGAGATATAGACAGAGCGATAGAGGCAGAGACAGATGGATTATAGAGAGACAGAGGGATAGAGAGAAAGAGACAGAGGGAGTTCGAGGGAGGGATTGAGAGAAAGAGATTTTGACAGACAGATGGATGGAGAGACAGGGTAAGTGAGACAGTGAGAGAGAGAGACAGACAGACAGATGGAAAGGGCGCGCGTGACAGAGAGAGTCAGATGGAGAGAGAGTGAGACAGAGAGAGGGACAGAGAGAGTGAGACAGAGATGTAAAGATAGATAGTAAATAGTGGGAGAAATTGAGGCAGAGAGACACAAAGAGAGAGAGACAGAGAGAGAGAGAGAGAGAACCAGAGTGTGCAACGGGACAGAGAGATAGAGATAGTGGTGAGGGAAGCAGAGGTTGGGAAAGAGAGAGGGAGAGAGTGTTTCAATATATTTGGGTGAAATTCCCGAGCTGATGTGTTTGGATTCACCTCTTCCCATCCATTCCCTCCCTGGGATCAACATTCCCCTCGCCCTCTGTTGACAGAGGCTTGGCGACTTCCTGCAGTGTCTCTGGCCAATGGGAACCCCCCAGGATGTTGACAGTGGGGTGTTCAGCGATGGTGATGTCATTGAATGTCAAGGGGAGATGGATATGGTCATGGACGGATTCAGTGTCTGAGGAGTTGTGAATGGTGCTGAACATGGTGCAGTCATCAGCGAACTTCTGACCTTACGATGGAGGGAAGGTCATTGATGAATCAGTTTAAGATGGTTGGGGCCTAGGACACTCATCGCCCCTTGATCCTGGGTGTCCCACACAGATGTTGGAGGCACTGACCCAATATTTTGCCTCTGTCTTCACAGTAGAGGATACTGAAACATTTCCAAGAACTGCAGTTAATGCACTTGGTGCAATGACCATCACCAGGGAGACTATTGAATAAACTGATAGGATTAAAGGCAGATAAGTCTCCGGGACCCAATGGCCTGCACCCTGCGGTATTAAGGGAGGTGGCAGCAGAGATACTGGATGCATTTGTTAGGATATTTCAGAATTCCCTGGATTCTGGAAGGGTCCCGGTGAATTGGAAACACACTAATGTGACGCTCCTACTCAACAAGGGAGAGAGGCAAAAAGTAGAAAATTAAAGACCGATTAGCTTGGCCTCTGTGGTGGAGAAGTTGTTGGGATCAATCATTAAGGAGTAGATGACTGAACATTTGGAAAGACAAAGCCCAATCCACTATTGTCAGCGTGGTTTTATGAAGGGGAAGTCATGCCCGACAAACTTGCTCGAGTTCTTTGAGGACATAACCAGCAAGGTGGATAATGGGGAACCTGTGGATGTGGTATATCTAGACTTCCAGAAGGTGGTTGATAATGTGCTGCATAAAAGACTGACCCAGAAGGTGAGATCATAGGGGATTGGAGGAAGAGTGCGACATTGGATTGAGGATTGGCCGACTGACAGAAAGCGAAAGGTTGGGATAAATGTGTCCTTCTCTGGCCGGTGAACTGTAAATCGGAGTTCCACAGGGGTCAGTCCTCGGAGCTGAGCTATTTACAATCTATATAAATGATCTGTAAGCAGGGACAGAGTGTAACATAGCAAAACTTGCGGCTGATACTAAAATAGGCGGGAAAGCAGGGAGCGAAGAGGAGATAAAGATTTTACAAATAGATATAGATAGGCCAGGAGATTGGGCCAAAATTTGGCAGATGCAGTTTAATGTGAATAATTGTGAGGTGATCCATTTCGGCCGAAAAAAATGGAAAGGCAAATTATTATCTGAATGGAAATCAGATTCAAGATGCGTCTGGGCAGAGGGGCCTGGGTGGCTTTGTTCATGAATCACAGAAAGTCGATTTGCAGGCACAGCACGTAATTAAAAAGACAAATGGAACGTTAGTGTTTATTGTGAAAGGACTGGAGTGTAAGAGTAGAGAAGTGTTGTTGCAATTGCATAGGGTGTTGGTGAGACCACATCTGGAGTGTTGTGTCCAGTTTTGGTCTCCTTATTTGAGGAAGGATGTGGTGGCATTGGAGGCAGCTCAGAGGAGGTTCACCAGATTGATTCCAGGGATGAAAGGGTTGACGTGTGAGGAGAGATTAAACAGTTTAGACTTATACTGGCTGGAATTTAGAAGATTGAGAGGGGATCTGATCGAGGTGTATAAAATCCTCAACGGGATTGATAAAGTAAACGGAGACCAAATGTCCCCACTTGTGGGGCAATCGAGGTCACAGATAGAGGTTGAGAGGCGGTAGATTTAAAACTGAGATGAGGAGAAACTGCTTCTCGCAGAGGGTGGTGAATTTGTGGAACTTGCTGCCCCATGGTGCGGTGGAGTCTGAGTCATTAATGGTTTGAAGAAAGAGATAGATATATTTCTGACGGTGAAAGGGATATGGGGTCCAGACAGTGAGGTGGATTTAAGAGCAGGAAGAGATCAGCCATGATCTGATTGAATGGCAGGCTCCAAGGGCTGAATTGCCGACGTCTGCTCCTAATTCCTCTGTTCCTGTGTTTCTAGGTTCCCATTGACCAGAAACTGAACTGGACCCAGCCACATAAACACTGTGGCTCCCAGAGCAGGTCAGAGGCTGGGAATCCTGCGGAGAGTAACTCACCTCCTGACTCCCCCCAAAGCCTGTCCACCATCGACAAGGACACAAGTCAGGAGTGTGATGGGACCCTCTCCACTTGCCTGGATGAGTGCGGCTCCCAACAACACTGGAGAAGCTCGACGTCATCCGGGACAAAGCAGCTCCCGCTCGATCGACACGCTAACCCCCACCTTCCACATCCGCTCCCTCCCCCACCGACGCACAGCGGCAGCCGTGTGTACCGTCTACAAGATGCACGGCAGCCGCTCGCCGAGGCTCTTTCGGCAGCACCTTCCAAACCCGCCAACTGTCCCATATAGAGGGACAAGGGGCAGCGGACTCATGGGGAACACCCACCGCCTCCAGGTTCCCCTCCAAGCCCCCCCCCCACACACACACCATCCGGACTGGGAAATATATCGGCCTTCACTGTTGCTGGGTCAGAATCCCGGAACTCCCTCCCTACCAGCACTGCGGGTGTACCTACACCACACGGGATTGCAGCAGTTCAAGATGGCAGCTCACCCAGCACCTTCTCAAGGGGCAATTAGGAATAGGAAATAAACATTGGGCCAAGCAGCGATGCCCCACATCCCGTGTGTGATTCAGTACAAAGGCTTGAGTCTTGAGCCTTTCCTGGTGTGTATGTGTGTGTGTGAGGAGAGGGAGACAGTGTCTCAGGGAGCCGTCCCGCCCCGCATGCTCTACATTGACCCTTTTCAATGGCTAGATCGTCTCTCCCAGCCCAGAATGGAGGTCCAGGGGGTGGGTTCAGGGGAGGCCCAATCCGGCCTACCCGGAAAGGCTGGGCCCAGGGGAGGTCAGTTCACAGGCCCCACAAAGGAGGGAAAAACTCAACATTGACCCCCGCTCCCCCCCCCCCCCCCCCCACCGGCTCTCTCACCCTTGACCGCCGGAACCTACCCTTGCGCATGAACCTGGAGATGTTCTGATTCATGACGCTCGCCGGAAGGGTGCCGTAATTGGCCATCGGGTTGTCCTTCATGATGTTGAAGGAGGAAGATTGAACGATCTTCTCAATGACGTCCTCTTCCAGAACCTTCTCCATGAACTTGGCCACCTTCAGGATCTCCCGTCTGGGATACTATAGGATGGAAATGGACTGGAGTTAGAGACCTCATGGGTCAGTGAGACAGGAGGATCGAGAAACCAGAACTGGGGTCAGACTTCAGTGAGAAAGGGAGACTGGGCAACAAGACCCAGGGTCAGAGGTCAGTGTGACCGGGTGAACCAATAACCAGATCTGGGGTCAGGGGGACAGCAGGACCGGGAATCAAGAAGCAAGGTAAGGGGTCAGTAAAAGAAGGACTGGCCATACAGCGGAGAGGTCAGCGAGAGAGTGACAGACCATCCAGGTCAAGGTCAGGGACCATCCGCACTGAGGGACAGGGATCATCTCTAACTCTCTGTCTCACTCTCACATGTCTCTTTCGCTGTCTTGCTGCACCTCTGTCTCTCTCTCTCTCACTGACCTTTCTCCCTCTGTCTCTCTCTCTCTCTCTTGCTGACCTTTCTCCCTCTGTCTCTCTCTCTCTCTCTCTCGCTGACCTTTCTCCCTCTGTCTCTCTCTCTCTCTCTCTCGCTGACCTTTCTCCCTCTGTCTCTCTCTCTCTCTTTCTCTCGCTGACCTTTCTCCTCTGTCTTTCTTTCTCTCTTGCTGACCTTTCTCCCTCTTTCTCTCTCTCTCTTGCTGACCTTTCTCCCTCTGTCTCTCTCTCTCTCTCTTGCTGACCTTTCTCCCTCTGTCTCTCTCTCTCGCTGACCTTTTTCCCTCTGTCTCTCTCTCGCTGACCTTTCTCCCTCTGTCTCTCTCTCTCTCTCGCTGGCCTTTCTCCCTCTGTCTCTCTCTCTCGCTGACCTTTCTCCCTCTATCTCTCTCTCTCTCTCTCGCTGGCCTTTCTCCCTCTGTCTCTCTCTCTTGCTGACCTTTCTCCCTCTGTCTCTCTCTCTCTTGCTGACCTTTCTCCCTCTGTCTCTCTCTCTCGCTGACCTTTTTCCCTCTGTCTCTCTCTCGCTGACCTTTCTCCCTCTGTCTCTCTCTCTCGCTGGCCTTTCTCCCTCTGTCTCTCTCTCTCGCTGACCTTTCTCCCTCTATCTCTCTCTCTCTCTCGCTGGCCTTTCTCCCTCGGTCTCTCTCTCTCGCTGACCTTTCTCCCTGTGGTAATACCAGGTATTGCGGTACCTGAGAGGTGGATGATCATTGGTTCGACCTAGCA
Organism: Scyliorhinus torazame; assembly: GCF_047496885.1. Taxonomy (NCBI): domain Eukaryota; kingdom Metazoa; phylum Chordata; class Chondrichthyes; order Carcharhiniformes; family Scyliorhinidae; genus Scyliorhinus; species Scyliorhinus torazame. The sequence continues at coordinate 6,207,005 of NC_092725.1, read as the reverse complement.
GTCTACCATTGGCTGATGTACGTAGCTCCGCCCTGAGAGGCGGCGTATAAGAACCAGTGCCGTCCCAGCAGCCTTCACTTTCTGTATTGAAGCTTCTGGGGAAGAGTTCTAGCAGATTAAAGCCTTCAGTTATGAATCACTACGTCTTGAGAGTAATTGATTGCGCATCAATTTAATCTGCTACAACTTCAGTTGGAAGGATGGATCTCTGTATCAAACTGGAGTGCCTTCAGCTCAGCCCCCACGCGGACAACTCTGCTGCTATCTTCAAACATTGGCTGTCGTGCTTTAAGGGCTACCTCGACACGGTCGCCGACACCCCCAAGGAAGGACAAAAGATGCATCTCCTACGCTCGCGGGTCAGCCCTGGGATCTACCCTCTTATCGAGGAGGCGGAGAATTATGCTGCCGCGATCGAGTTGCTAGAAGGACATTACATCCGCCTGTGAACCAGGTCTACGCTCGTCACCTGCTGGCGACTAGGAGGCAAAGCCCCGAGGAAACGTTGGAAGACTTCTCCCGGGCGCTGCTGTTGCTGGGCCGAAACTGTGGCTGCCCCCCAGTTTCGGGGAGCGAGCACACGGAACGTTTGATCAGGGATGCTTTTGTGGCAGGTATGACCTCCCCCGATAGCTGCCGAAGGCTCCTAGAAATGGACACTCTGGGACTTACTGAGGCACAGGCTCTGGCAGGGTCCATGGACGTTGCCGATAAAAACGCGCTGTCCTTTGCACCCGGTCGCGCGGCGGCCCCCTGGGCTGCGTGGCACCCCGTAGCGGCAGCCCCTCAGACTTTTCCCGTGACCCCGCAAGCCTGCGCGGCGAGACGGCCCGCTAACGCCGCCAGACACCGCTGTTCTGCGGGCAGGCAAATCATCCCCGTCCGCGCTGCCCGGCCCGCACCGCCACCTGCAAAGAGGGCGGCAAGAAGGGCCACTATGTGGGGGTCTGCTAGGCCCCGCCGTGGCCACGGTCTCCAGCGACTATCGGGAACCCCCTTTCAGGCCCCGACCGCCCAGCACTCACCGCCAACCCCCTATCCTAAGGCCACGTGCGACCCGCGGGCGCGGCCATTTTGCCCCCCGGACACCACGCTGGACGGGTGGGCGCCGCCATTTTGTCCCTCACCGCCGCCATCTTCTTCATCCCCGGACACCATCTGCGACCCATGGGTGACGCCATCTTGGATGGGGCCCCAGGCCCCCAGCACAGCCGACTACACGCTGCCCGACCAGAACTCTCAATTACTTCAGCTGGCCTCGGTGACTCTGGACCAGAGTCGGCCCCGGACGCTTGCAACAGCTACAACGACGATCTCCATCAACGGCCACGAGACGTCGTGCTTGATCGACTCCGGGAGCACGGAGGGCTTAGTTCACCCCGACACGGTAAGGCGCTGTTCTCTTGTCACCCAACCCGTAAATCAAAGGATCTCCCTGGCCTCCGGGTCACACTCGGTGGAGATAAAGGGGTTCCGCCTGGCGAACCTCAGTGTCCAAGGCCGGGAATTCCGCAATTTCCGCCTGTACGTCCTGCCGCACCTCTGCGCAGCCACCCTCCTTGGGCTGGATTTCCAGTGCCATCTGCAAAGCCTGACCTTTAAATTGGGCGGCCCTATACCCCCCCTTACTGTCTGCGGCCTCGCGACCCTTAAGGTCGACCCACCTTCCCTGTTTACGAACCTCACCCCGGATTGCAAGCCCGTCGCCACCAGGAGCGGACGGTACAGTGCCCAGGACCGGACCTTCATCAGGTCCGAGGTCCAAAGGCTGCTGAGGGAAGGGGTCATTGAAGCTAGCGACAGTCCCTGAAGTAGTGGTGGTAAAGGCCGGGGAGAAACATAGGATGGTCATCGACTACAGTCAGACCATCAACCGGTTTACGCAGCTGGACGCGTACCCTCTCCCCCGTATAGCCGACCTGGTAAACAGGATCGCGCAATACAAGGTTTTCTCCACGGTGGATCTCAAGTCCGCCTACCACCAGCTACCCCTCCGTAATGGTGACCGCCAGTACACTGCCTTCGAAGCAGATGGGCGGCTCTATCACTTCTTAAGGGTTCCCTTCGAACCGGGTCTCGGTCTTCCAGCGAGAGATGGACTGAATGGTTGACCGGTACGGCTTACGCGCAATGTTCCCGTAACTGGATAACGTCACCATCTGCGGCCATGACCAGCAGGACCACGACACCAACCTCCGCAAATTTCTCCAGACCGCGAGTATCCTTAATCTGACATACAATAAGGATAAATGCGTATTTAGCACCGACCGTCTAGCCATCCTTGGCTACGTAGTGCATGATGGAGTCATAGGCCCCGACCCTGAGAGCATGCGCCCCCTTATGGAGTTCCCCCTCCCTCACTGCCCCAAGGCCCTAAAGCGCTGCCTCGGGTTCTTCAGCTATTATGCACAATGGGTCCCTAATTACGCAGACAAGGCTCGACCCCTGATCCAGTCCACAACCTTCCCCCTGTCGACGGAGGCCCGCCAGGCCTTCAGCCGCATCAAAGCAGACATTGCAAAAGCCACGATGCGCGCGATCGACGAGTCCCTCCCCTTCCAGGTCGAGAGCGATGCGTCCGACGTAGCTCTGGTGGTCACCCTCAACCAGGCGGGCAGGCCCGTGGCTTTCTTCTCCCGCACCCTCCATGCTTCCGAAATTCACCATTCCTCGGTCGAAAAGGAGGCCCGGGCCATAGTAGAAGCTGTGCGACACTGGAGGCATTACCTGGCCGGCAGGAGATTCACTCTCCTCACGGACCAATGGTCGGTTGCCTTCATGTTCGATAATGCGCAGCGGGGCAAGATTAAGAACGACAAGATCTTGCGGTGGAGGATAGAACTCTCCACCTATAACTACGAGATCTTGTACCGTCTGGGGGAGCTAAACGAGCCTCCTGACGCCCTGTCCCGCGGCACATGTGCCACTGCACAAGTGGACCGCCTCCGATCCCTCCACGAGGACCTCTGCCACCTGGGGGTCACTCGCTTTTTTCATTTTATCAAGACCCGCAACCTGCCCTACTCCATCGAGGAGGTCAGGTCCGTCACCAGGCACTGCCAAATCTGCGCGGAGTGCAAACCTCACTTCTGCCGGCCAGAGAGGGCGAACCTGATAAAGGCTTCCCGTCCCTTTGAACGCCTCAGCATGGACTTCAAAGGCCCCCTCCCCTCCACCGACTGCAACACGTACTTCATTAACGTGATTGACGAGTACTCCCGGTTCCCATTCGCCATCCCCTGCCCCGACATGACCACGACCACCGTCATCAAGGGTATCTTTACACTGTTCGGTTTCCCCGCATACATTCACAGTGATAGGGGGTCCTCCTTCATGAGCGACGAACTGCGTCAATTCCTGCTCAGCAAGGGCATTGCCTCGAGCAGGACGACCAGTTACAACCCCCGGGGAAACGAGCAGGTAGAGAGGGAGAACGGAACGGTCTGGAAGACCGTCCTACTGGCCCTACGGTCCAGGAATCTCCCAGTCTCCTGCTGGCAGGAAGTCCTCCCGGTGGCCCTCCACTCCATCCGGTCGCTGCTCTGTACTACCACAAATCAGACACCTCATGAACGTCTCCTTGTTTTCTCCAGGAAGTCCTCCTCCGGGACCTCGCTCCCAACCTGGCTAGCGACACCCGGACCCATTCTGCTGCGGAAACATGCAAGGGCGCACAAGTCGGACACGTTGGTCGAGAGGGTCCGCCTGCAGCACGCTAACCCCCAGTACGCCGACGTGGCGTTCCCTGACGGTTGCCAAGACACGGTCTCCCTTCGGGACCTGGCGCCCGCCGGAACCCCAAGCGCACCCGAACCATTGTCCCCACCCCCACCCTCCCCACAGCACCTCACTGGAGGGTCAGTACTCCCGCCGCTCCTGCCTAGGTCCGACCACACACCGACACCCCCTACAGGCGCTTTCCCCCCCTGTCCACCCTGTGCCCTAACAGCGCCGCCTAGGGGTGATGAAGCTGCCTTGGAGGACGACATCACGCTCCCGGAGTCGCAACCGCCGGGACCCCCATCAGAATCACCGCTGAAGCCCAGACGCTTCAGAAGGACGAACAGGCCACCCGATCCACTGATTGCTGCACTATGAACACTTTGTTAATTTACACTTGACATCACGGTACCTCCATACCTGGTCCTACCATGCAAAAGGCGACTATTAACGCTGGCCATCCCCCCGCTGGGCTCTTTTTTAACAGGGGGTGAATGTGGAGTACCAGGTATTGCAGTACCTGAGAGGTGAATGACCATTGGTTAGACCCAGGAGTCTACCATTGGCTGTTGTACATAGCTCCGCCCTGAGAGGCGGAGTATAAGAACCAGTGCCGTCCCAGCAGCCTTCACTTTCTGTATTGAAGCTTCTGGGGAAGAGTTCTAGCTGATTAAAGCCTTCAGTTATGAATCACTACGTCTTGAGAGTAATTGATTGCGCATCACTCCCTCTGTCTCTCTCTCTCTCTTGCTGACCTTCCTCCCTCTGTCTCTCTCTCTCGCTGACCTTTCTCCCTCTGTCTCTCTCTCTCTCTTGCTGGCCTTTCCCCCTCTGTCTCTCTCTCTCTCTCTCTCTCGCTGACCTTTCTTCCTCTGTCTCTCTCTCTCTCTCTTGCTGACCTTTCTCCCTCTGTCTCTCTCTCTCTCGCTGACCTTTCTCCCTCTGTCTCTCTCTCTCTCGCTGACCTTTCTCCCTCTGTCTCTCTCTCCCTCTTGCTGACCTTTCTCCCTCTGTCTCTCTCTCTCGCTGACCGTTCTCCCTCTGTCTCTCTCACTCTCTTGCTGGCCTTTCTCCCTCTGTCTCTCTCTCTCTCTCTCTTGCTGACCTTTCTCCCTCTGTCTCTCTCTCTCTTGCTGACCTTTCTCACTCTGTCTCTCTCCCTCTTGCTGACCTTTCTCCCTCTGTCTCTCTCTCTCGCTGACCTTTCTCCCTCTGTCTCTCTCTTGCTGACCTTTCTCCCTCTGTCTCTCTCTCTCGCTGACCTTTCTCCCTCTGTCTCTCTCTCTCTCTTGCTGACCTTTCTCCCTCTGTCTCTCTCTCCCGCTGAGCTTTCTCCCTCTGTGTGTCTCTCTCTCTCGCTGACCTTTCTCCCTCTGTCTCTCTCACTCTCTTGCTGGCCTTTCTCCCTCTGTGTGTCTCTCACTCTCGCTGGCCTTTCTCCCTCTGTCTCTCTCTCTCTTGCTGACCTTTCTCCCTCTGTCTCTCTCTCTCTCGCTGACCTTTCTCCCTCTGTCTCTCTCTCTCTTGCTGACCTTTCTCCCTCTGTCTCTCTCTCTCTCTTGCTGACCTTTCTCCCTCTGTCTCTCTCTTTTGCTGACCTTTCTCCCTCTGTCTCTCTCTCTTGCTGACCTTTCTCCCTCTGTCTCTCTCTTGCTGACCTTTCTCCCTCTGTCTGTCTCTCTCGCTCGCTGACCTTTCTCCCTCTGTCTCTCTCTCTCGCTGACGTTTCGCCCTCTGTCTGTCTCTCTCTCTCGCTGACCTTTCTCCCTCTGTCTCTCTCTCTCTCGCTGACGTTTCTCCCTCTGTCTGTCTCTCTCTCTCGCTGACCTTTCTCCCTCTGTCTCTCTCTCGCTGACCTTTCTCACTCTGTCTCTCTGTGCCACTTCCGCTCTCTGTCCCTCTCTCTCTCCCTTGCTTTGTCACACCGTCAAGACCTTCATCCTCCTCCACACTCGGTCCCTCGTGCTGCCGTTACCTCCTTTATATCCTCATAGAAGAGGAAGAGAATCCGATGTTTGTCCTTCGCTTCCCACCATCCTTTCACATGGTCGTACCATGAACCCCAGCTCACTGAAACAGAGCAAGAACAGGCACAGTAAGATCCCACCGAGTTTCTCCCTGTTCCCAAAGACAAGGGGCTGGATTCTCCACACCCCAGCACCGAAATCGCGGCCGGCGCCGGAGAATCGAGTTTGACGCGTGGGGACATCGCCTCAATAATGGAGAATCCAGCTCAAGGTTCATAGCTCCTTGAAGGTGGAGTCGCAGGTGGACAGGAGGTGAAGACGGCATTCAGCATGATCGGTTTTATTGGTCAGAATATTGAATACAGGAGTTGGGACGTCTTGCTGAAGTTGTACAAGACATTGGTAAGGCCACACATGGAACACTGTTCAGTTCTGGTCACCCTGTTATAGGAAGGATATTGTTAACTCGAAAGAGTGCAGAAGAGATTTACGAGGATGCTACCAGGACTTGATGGTCTGAGTTATAAGGAGAGGCTGGATAGGCTGGGACTTTATTCCCTGTAGTGTAGGAGGCGTGGGGTGATCTTATGGAGGTCTGTAAAATAATGAGGAGCATTGATAAGGTAGATAGTCGACATCTTTTCCCAAAGGTAAAGGAGTCTAGAACTAGAGGGCACAGGTTTAAGGTGAGAGGGGAGACATAAGAGACGAGAGGGGAAATATTTTTTTTAAAAAAATTATTATTTTTTATAAAAATGTAATTTAGTTGTTAGCCAGATCTTGGTAGAAAGTTAGAGGAATGGCAGGGAAGGGAGTGCAATGTTCCTCCTGCAGGATGTTTGAGGTGAGGGATGCAGTTAGTGTCCCTGCTGATTTTACCTTCAGGAAGTGCTGCCATCTCCAGCTCCTCCAAGACCGAGTTAGGGAACTGGAGCTGGAGTTGGAAGAACTTCGGATCATTCGGGAGGCAGAAGGGGTCATAGATAGCAGCTTCAGGGAATTAGTTACACCAAAGATTGGAGATAGGTGGGTAACTGTAAGAGGGACTGGGAAAAAGCAGTCAGTGCAGGGATCCCCTGCGGTCGTTCCCCTGAGAAACAAGTATGCCGCTTTGGATACTTGTGGGGGGGACGACTTACCAGGGGTAAGCCATGGGGTACGGGCCTCTGGGACGGAGTCTGTCCCTGTTGCTCAGAAGGGAAGGGGGGAGAGGAGCAGAGCATTAGTAATTGGGGACTCTATAGTCAGGGGCACAGATAGGAGGTTTTGTGGGAGCGTGAGAGACTCACGTTTGGTATGTTGCCTCCCAGGTGCAAGGGTACGTGATGTCTCGGATCGTGTTTTCCGGGTCCTTAGGGGGGAGGGGGAGCAGCCCCAAGTCGTGGTCCACATTGGCACTAACGACATAGGTAGGAAAGGGGACAAGGATGTCAGGCAGGCTTTCAGGGAGCTAGGATGGAAGCTCAGAACTAGAACAAACAGAGTTGTTATCTCTGGGTTGTTGCCCGTGCCACGCGATAGTGAGATGAGGAATAGGGAGAGAGAGCATTTAAACACGTGGCTACAGGGATGGTGCAGGCGGGAGGGATTCAGATTTCTGGATAACTGGGGCTCTTTCTGGGGAAGGTGGGACCTCTACATACAGGATGGTCTACATCTGAACCTGAGGGGCACAAATATCCTGGGGGGGAGATTTGTTAGTGCTCTTTGGGGGGGTTTAAACTAGTGCAGCAGGGGCATGGGAACCTGGATTGTAGTTTTAGGGTAAGGGAGAATGAGAGTATAGAGGTCAGGAGCACAGATTTGACGTCGCAGGAGGGGGCCAGTGTTCAGGTAGGTGGTTTGAAGTGTGTCTACTTCAATGCCAGGAGTATACGAAACAAGGTAGGGGAACTGGCAGCATGGGTTGGTACCTGGGACTTCGATGTTGTGGCCATTTCGGAGACATGGATAGAGCAGGGACAGGAATGGATGTTGCAGGTTCCGGGGTTTAGGTGTTTTAGTAAGCTCAGAGAAGGAGGCAAAAGAGGGGGAGGTGTGGCGCTGCTAGTCAAGAGCAGTATTACTGTGGCGGAGAGGATGCTAGATGGGGACTCTTCTTCCGAGGTAGTATGGGCTGAAGTTAGAAACAGGAAAGGAGAGGTCACCCTGTTGGGAGTTTTTTATAGGCCTCCTAATAGTTCTAGGGATGTAGAGGAAAGGATGGCGAAGATGATTCTGGATATGAGCGAAAGTAACAGGGTAGTTATTATGGGAGACTTTAACTTTCCAAATATTGACTGGAAAAGATATAGTTTGAGTACAATAGATGGGTCGTTTTTTGAACAGTGTGTGCAGGAGGGTTTCCTGAAACAATATGTTGACAGGCCAACAAGAGGCGAGGCCACGTTGGATTTGGTTTTGGGTAATGAACCAGGCCAGGTGTTGGATTTGGAGGTAGGAGAGCACTTTGGGGACAGTGACCATAATTCAGTGACGTTTACGTTAATGATGGAAAGGGATAAGTATACACCGCAGGGCAAGAGTTATAGCTGGGGGAAGGGCAATTATGATGCCATTAGACGTGACTTGGGGGGGATAAGGTGGAGAAGTAGGCTGCAAGTGTTGGGCACACTGGATAAGTGGGGCTTGTTCAAGGATCAGCTACTGCGTGTTCTTGATAAGTATGTACCGGTCAGACAGGGAGGAAGGCGTCGAGTGAGGGAACCGTGGTTTACCAAAGAAGTGGAATATCTTGTTAAGAAGAAGAAGGAGGCCTATGTGAAGATGAGGTGTGAAGTTTCAGTTGGGGCGATGGATAGTTACAAGGTAGCGAGGAAGGATCTAAAGAGAGAGCTAAGACGAGCAAGGAGGGGACATGAGAAGTATTTGGCAGGAAGGATCAAGGAAAACCCAAAAGCTTTCTATAGGTATGTCAGGAATAAGCGAATGACTAGGGAAAGAGTAGGACCAGTCAAGGACAGGGATGGGAAATTGTGTGTGGAGTCTGAAGAGATTGGCGAGATACTAAATGAATATTTTTCGTCAGTATTCACTCAGGAAAAAGATAATGTTGTGGAGGAGAATGCTGAGCCCCAGGCTAATAGAATAGATGGCATTGAGGTACGTAGGGAAGAGGTGTTGGCAATTCCGGACAGGCTGAAAATAGATAAGTCCCCAGGACCTGATGGGATTTATCCTAGGATTCTCTGGGAGGCCAGGGAAGAGATTGCTGGACCTTTGGCTTTGATTTTTATGTCATCACTGGCTACAGGAATAGTGCCAGAGGACTGGAGGACAGCAAATGTGGTCCCTTTGTTCAAAAAGGGGAGCAGACAACCCCGGCAACTATAGACCGGTGAGCCTCACGTCTGTAGTGGGTAAAGTCTTGGAGGGGATTATAAGAGACAAGATTTATAATCATCTACATAGGAATAATATGATCAGGGATAGTCAGCATGGCTTTGTGAAGGGTAGGTCATGCCTCACAAACCTTATTGAGTTCTTTGAGAAGGTGACTGAACAGGTAGACGAGGGTAGAGCAGTTGATGTGGTGTATATGGATTTCAGCAAAGCGTTTGATAAGGTTCCCCACGGTAGGCTATTGCAAAAAATACGGAGGCTGGGGATTGAGGGTGATTTAGAGATGTGGATCAGAAATTGGCTAGCTGAAAGAAGACAGAGGGTGGTGGTTGATGGGAAATGTTCAGAATGGAGTACAGTCACAAGTGGAGTACCACAACGATCTGTTCTGGGGCCGTTGCTGTTTGTCATTTTTATCAATGACCTAGAGGAAGGCGCAGAAGGGTGGGTGAGTAAATTTGCAGACGATACTAAAGTCGGTGGTGTTGTCAATAGTGTGGAAGGATGTAGCAGGTTACAGAGGGATATAGATAAGCTGCAGAGCTGGGCTGAGAGGTGGCAAATGGAGTTTAATGTAGAGAAGTGTGAGGTGATTCACTTTGGAAGGAATAACAGGAATGCAGAATATTTGGCTAATGGTAAAGTTCTTGAAAGTGTGGATGAGCAGAGGGATCCAGGTGTCCATGTACATAGATCCCTGAAAGTTGCCACCCAGGTTGATAGGGTTGTGAAGAAGGCCTATGGAGTGTTGGCCTTTATTAGTAGAGGGATTGAGTTCCGGAGTCGGGAGGTCATGTTGCAGCTGTACAGAACTCTGGTACGGCCGCATTTGGAGTATTGCGTACAGTTCTGGTCAACGCCTTATAGGAAGGACGTGGAGGCTTTGGAGCGGGTGCAGAGGAGATTTACCAGGATGTTGCCTGGTATGGAGGGAAAATCTTATGAGGAAAGGCTGATGGACTTGAGGTTGTTTTCGTTGGAGAGAAGAAGGTTAAGAGGAGACTTAATAGAGGCATACAAAATGATCAGGGGGTTGGATAGGGTGGACAGTGAGAGCCTTCTCCCGCGGATGGATATGGCTGGCACGAGGGGACATAACTTTAAACTGAGGGGTAATAGATATAGGACAGAGGTCAGAGGTAGGTTCTTTACGCAAAGAGTAGTGAGGCCGTGGAATGCCCTACCTGCTACAGTAGTGAACTCGCCAACATTGAGGGCATTTAAAAGTTTATTGGATAAACATATGGATGATAATGGCATAGTGTAGGTTAGATGGCTTTTGTTTCGGTGCAACATCGTGGGCCGAAGGGCCTGTACTGCGCTGTATTGTTCTATGTTCTATGTCTTCACACAGAGGGTGGTGAGTATCTGCAACGGACTGCCAGAGGCAGTGATCGAGGCGGGTACAATATTTTCCGTTAAAAAGCAGTTAAACAGTTACACAGGCAGGGTGGGTATAGAGCGATGTGGGTCAATGCAGGCAAGTGGGAATAGCTTCGTGATAGAAACTGGGCGGCATGGACAAGCTGGGCCGATGGGCCTCTTTCCACAACGCAAACATCTATCACTCGATGACAAGAACAGGGACAGTGTCGATGGAGCTTTACTCTGTATCTAACCCCGTGCTGTACCTGTCCTGGGAGTGTTTGATGGGAAGAGTGTAGAGGGAGCTTTACTCTGTATCTAACCCCGTGCTGTACCTGTCCTGGGAGTGTTTGATGGGGACAGTGTAGAGGGAGCTTTACTCTGTATCTATCCCCGTGCTGTACCTGTCCTGGGAGTGTTTGATGGGGACAGTGTAGAGGGAGCTTTACTCTGTATCTAACCCCGTGCTTTACCTGCCCTGGGAGTGTTTGATGGGGACAGTGTAGAGGGAGCTTTACTCTGTATCTAACCCCGTGCTGTACCTGTGCTGGGAGTGTTTGATGGGGACAGTGTAGAGCGAGTCTTACTCTGTATCTAACCCCGTGCTGTACCTGTCCTGGGAGTGTTTGATGGGGACAGTGTAGAGGGAGCTTTACTCTGTATCTAACCCCATCTATACCTGTCCTGGGAGTGTTTGATGGGGACAGTGTAGAGGGAGCTTTACTCTGTATCTAACCCCGTGCTGTACCTGTGCTGGGAGTGTTTGATGGGGACAGTGTAGAGCGAGTCTTACTCTGTATCTAACCCCGTGCTGTACCTGTCCTGGGAGTGTTTGATGGGGACAGTGTAGAGGGAGCTTTACTCTGTAACTAACCCCATGCTGTACCTGTCCTGGGCGTGTTTGATGGGGACAGTGTAGAGGGAGCTTTACTCTGTATCTAACCCCGTGCTGTACCTGTCCTGGGAGTGTTTGATGGGGACAGTGGAGAGGGAGCTTTACTCTGTATCCAACCCCGTGCTGTACCTGTCCTGGGAGTGTTTGATGGGGACAGTGTAGAGGGAGCTTTACTCTGTATCTAACCCCGTGCTGTACCTGTCCTGGGAGTGTTTGATGGGAAGAGTGTAGAGGGAGCTTTACTCTGTATCTAACCCCGTGCTGTACCTGTCCTGGGAGTGTTTGATGGGGACAGTGTAGAGGGAGCTTTACTCTGTACCTAACCCCGTGCTGTACCTGTCCTGGGAGTGTTTGATGGGGACAGTGTAGAGGGAGCTTTACTCTGTATCTAACCCCGTGCTGTACCTGTGCTGGGAGTGTTTGATCGGGACAGTGTAGAGCGAGTCTTACTCTGTATCTAACCCCGTGCTGTACCTGTCCTGGGAGTGTTTGATGGGGACAGTGTAGAGGGAGCTTTACTCTGTAACTAACCCCATGCTGTACCTGTCCTGGGCGTGTTTGATGGGGACAGTGTAGAGGGAGCTTTACTCTGTATCTAACCCCGTGCTGTACCTGTCCTGGGAGTGTTTGATGGGGACAGTGTAGTGGGAGCTTTGCTCTGTATCCAACCCCGTGCTGTACCTGTCCTGGGAGCCTGGGAGTGTTTGATGGGGACAGTGTAGAGGGAGCTTTACTCTGTATCTAACCCCGTGCTGTACCTGTCCTGGGAGTGTTTGATGGGGACAGTGTAGAGGGAGCTTTACTCTGTATCTAACCCCATCTATACCTGTCCTGGGAGTGTTTGATGGGGACAGTGTAGAGGGAGCTTTACTCTGTATCTAACCCCGTGCTGTACCTGTGCTGGGAGTGTTTAATCGGGACAGTGTCGAGGGAGCTTTACTCTGTATCTAACCCCGTGCTGTACCTGTCCTGGGAGTGTTTGATGGGGACAGTGTAGAGCGAGTCTTACTCTGTATCTTACCCCGTGCTGTACCTGTCCTGGGAGTGTTTGATGGGGACAGTGTAGAGGGAGCTTTGCTCTGTAACTAACCCCATGCTGTACCTGTCCTGGGAGTGTTTGACGGGGACAGTGTAGAGGGAACTTTACTCTGTATCTAACCCTGTGCTGTACCTGTCCTGGGAGTGTTTGATGGGGACAGTGTAGAGGGAGCTTCACTCTGTATCTAACCCCGTGCTGTACCTGTCCTGGGAGAGTTTGATGGGACAGTGTAGAGGGAGCTTTACTCTGTATCTAACCCCGTGCTGTACCTGTCCTGGGAGTGTTTGATGGGGACAGTGTAGAGGGAGCTTTACTCTGTATCTAACCCAGTGCTGTGTCGGTCCTGTGGGAGGGGTCATTGAGGTGTGGGGGATGTGCGGATAATTCTCACCTTGCCCGTCCATGAATTTTTGGGAGAATTCCTGCCAGGTTCCCGGCTCCGGCAACAGGTGACAACTGTTATGGAAGTGAAAATATGATACGAGACTATCCTTCGCGTTACGAGCAATGAATATGGTCTAGGAACAGGAAGAATCATCAATTAGTAAATCCCTCTGTTTCTTTCAGTCCATTGTTCAGGAGTTTGTGGGAGCGAGTGATGGACTCCCAGAGACTGGAGACTGATGGAAGTTGTGAAGGAGTCTATGTGAGGGAAAATTCATTTTCGTTATATTTTTGCCATAATATTGTCATCGTGTCAGATACGGGGAAGGAACCTTCGTGCGTGAACATGGGTATAACTGGCTTAATTAAACTGGAGGGAAAGGTTAAATCATTAATGTAGGTGTGAAGGTAAATAGTTGGAATAGTAATGAATGGGACCGGGGTGGAGGACGGGCAACCGTTAAACCGGATATTTACATTAGGCAGATAAGAGCCATGATTTGAAACTTGCCTGTGAGGACTTCAAAGGAAACATACACAATTGGGAGATCGTAAATGTGTGAGGAAAATTAGTAAGTTTCCATTTAAAAAAAACAACACCCATCAGCTTAGTAAGAAAAGGGTTGATTAAATCTGAGAAATGGGAATGTCTAATGGGTTGTAGATGCAATGGAATGGGAGATTAAATAGGTCGAAACAAACATTATTAATGTGTGACTTTCAAGGGAGCTCTGAAATGTTGAAAAAGACGGTTTGCGCTCAAACCAGACATATGAATAGTGATTTTGGCATCACCCTCGCAGGGGAATTCTGGGTGAGATTACCTGAAGCGCAGCAGAGCATTTGTGGTAATATTACTGAAACTCCTCTGGATTAGAATATCCATAAGGACTGTTGCCATCAAAAGGTTTTTTTTTCTCAGAGTTTATTCAATCAAATAAAATTGAGGACATGTTTGTATAGTGTTGGTGATGGTGTAAAGGTGTTATTCCATCTGTAGATGTCCTATTTTCTCTTCATTGAATAGATGTTTAAATTTAACATTTAAAATTACCACAAGTAATCTCAGATTTTTACTTATGTCGACTTCAGATAATTCCTCATAATATACAAATTACAAAACATGGTGGCAGCTTGTTGCCAGTTATCCGCTCGGACAGGGCAGCCAGAATCATAACATTCCACAGTTTGGTGTCTGAGGGAGGTGTGTGTGAGAGTCACAGTGTATGGAGATTGAGGGTGGGGGAATAAGGGAGCCCACAGTTTGGAGACTGCGGGAGGGGGGAATAAGGGAGCCCACAGTTTGGAGACTGAGGGAGGGGGAGTGAGGGAGTCCCACAGTTTGGAGACTGCGGGAGGGGGGAGTGAGGGAGTCCCACAGTTTGGAGACTGAGGGAGGGGGGGAGTGAGGGAGTCCCACAGTTTGGAGACTGAGGGGGGGAGTGAGGGAGTCCCACAGTTTGGAGACTGAGGGAGGGGGAGTGAGGGAGTCCCACAGTTTGGAGTCTGAGGGAGGGGGGAGTGAGGGAGTCCCACAGTTTGGAGACTGAGGGGGGGAGTGAGGGAGTCCCACAGTTTGGAGACTGCGGGAGGGGGGAGCGAGGGAGTCCCACAGTTTGGAGACTGAGGGGGGGGAGTGAGGGAGTCCCACAGTTTGGAGACTGAGGGAGGGGGAGTGAGGGAGTGATGAACAGGGTGAGGGGTGAAGGGTTTACGGGGTCGATGGGGGTGATTGGAGGGAGGGGGTGAGCGGTGTGTGCCGGGTCCCTACCTTACAGTCCTGCTCCCAGAATGATTTGGGAACCAGTTGGATCGGGAGGTGAGTTTTCATCACCCTCGGAGACGCCATTTTGGCAAGCAGGTCAGTACCTGCGAAATGGAGATGTTACAACATTGCAGCACAATAATCTTGCTCACATTGTAGACCCGACTCTCCCTGGGGTAGGGTGCACCCCCCCCCTCCCACCCCCCATAGGCAGTGACTCTTGCCGGAGTACGAGTCCTCCATGGGCACCCACTCTTCCTGGGGTACAGGTCCCCGAATGGGCACCGACTCTCCCTGGGGTACGGGTCCCCCATGAGCACCCACTCTCCCCAGGGTATGGCCCCCGAATGGGCACCGACTCTCCCCAGGGTATGGGTCCCCCCCCACCCCCCATGGGCAGCGACTCTTGCCGGAGTACGGGTCCCTCCAGGGGCGCGGACTCTCCCCAGTGACACCCGAGTCTGCTCCGCCCTCAATCGAGTCTGTGGCTAATCTTTTCCCTCACCTTCGCCTCACTCCCGTCTTCTCCCCTCGATTACCCCCCTCAGCCTCCACAAATCTCTCGATCTCGTGTCTACTCGGGGAGTGAGCAACCCACAGCTCTCTGGGGGTAGGAGGTGGGAGAGAGAATTTCAAAGATTCACATCCCTCCGAGCAAAAACATTTCTCGTCTCAGTCCAAAATGGCCGCCTCCTCGCCCTGAGACTGTGAGCGTCACCCCCCTCCCCCCGTGTCCCAGACGCTCCAGCCGGGGTGCGGGGTGAGGAGGGGGGGACTGGGAAACAGCCCCTCAGAAATGTGGTCGCCCTTTGTTTCCCGAAACTCCAGGGAATACAGACCCTCCTCCATCTCTCCTCATTGTGGGGACAATCCCTCTTATCCCGGGAGCAAGACCTTACTCTCCCCCTCAGGCAAACCTTGGGAAGTTGGATTCAAAACAGAGATACTGATCGGGACGCAGCTGCACTGAGGGTTTGTGAGATTAGACAAGTAGCTGATTTTAGCAAATGCTTTGTTAGGCAAAGTGGACAGGAACAGCCTCGCACCCCAGCACAAAGCCACACCCAGTTGCAAAGCAGAGCTCCCTCTCTGGGAGAAGCAAATTGTTGTGATGAAAATTCGGCAGCAGGCTTCTGTCTGAATAAAAACCTAAAGGTTCTACGCTAAACAATAAGAAAGGTTCCCAAAAGAAAGCTATCTGCCCTGTGTGGAAATTGCTTCCTGGATTGGACTCACCAAAACCTATGGGCTGTTGTTTTGGGGTGCTGTATTCTTGGAGCTGAGGGAAGATTTAGCATTTTGGTGGGAGGGGGATTGTTTTATAAGTAAACTGTCTGCATATCTGCTATTGCAGCTCATTATAAATGCTGTTCCCTGTTGCCCATCCTGTCGTGGGTTCTTTTTTCTAATTTAGAGTACCCAATTCATTTTTTCCAATTAAGGAGCAATTTAGTATGGCTAATCACCTACCCTGCACATCTTTGGGTTGTGGGGGCGAAACCCACGCAAACACGGGGAGAATGTGCAAACTCCACACAGACAGTGACCCAGGGCCGGGATCGAACCTGGGACCTCGGCGCCGTGAGAATGTTAATTGTCGTGTGTTTGGGAGTTTAATAAACGTTTTGTCATTTGAATAATTTAAGACTGTACCCCCTCCTCAGGCGGTTTCATCTCTCTTCACACATTTATTTCCATATCACAAAAAATAAAGAGTTAAGAACTGGCGTTCCCGCTTTCACCTCTGGGGTCTGGGTTGCCCTCACGATGTATGTCAGCGAGGGTCACGTCACGAGAATGTCCCTCCATCAATAAGGAGACTAAAAGTGGACACATTGCCCCATCTCCCTGATGGGGGACAGTTGTCGTAAGACTCCCCGAATTTGATGCTCCTGACAGTCCCCCTGCCTGCCCCCCTGTGTCACCAGCCCCTCCCCTCTGTCTCACCCCCCCCTACCCCTGGGCTTGCCCCCTCAACATAACCAGTCTAACCGGTTGGCAGAATATTATTCATGAAGAATTCCAGGATGGGAACTCGGTAGTAGACGGGAGCTCGTTTACACATCCCCACATCACCGTTCCGACAAATCAGGTCCACAATTTCCTGCATCCATGTACTTCCTGTGGAGAGAAAGAGAGACAGAGAATGAGAGAGAGACAGAGAGAGAGAGAAAGCGAGACAGAGAATGAGAGAGAGAAAGAGAAAGAGAGAGAGAAAGAGAAAGAGAGAGAGAGACAGAGAGAGAGAGAATGAGAGAGAGAGAATGAGAGAGAGAGAAAGAGAGACAGAATGAGAGAGAGACAGAGAGAGAGAAAGAGAGACAGAATGAGAGAGAGAGACAGAGAGAGAAAGAGAGACAGAGAATGAGAGGGAGACAGAGAGAGAGAAAGAGAGACAGAATGAGAGCGAGACAGAGAATGAGAGAGAGAGAGAAAGAGACAGAATGAGAGAGAGAGACAGAGAGAGAAAAAGGAGAGACAGAGAATGAGAGAGAGACAGAGAATGAGAGAGAGACAGAGAGAGAGAAAGAGACAGAATGAGAGACAGACAGGGAGAGAGAGAGACAGGAAGAGAGACAGACAGAGAAAGAGAGACAGATTAAAGAGAGAGTGAATGAGAGAGAGACAGAGAGAGAGAAAGACAGGGAGAGAGGCAGACAGACAGGCAGCGAGAGAGAGAGATAGAGAAAGAGACAGAGAGAGAGAGAGACTGCGAAAGAGAGAGAGAGAGAGAGAGACAGAGAGAGAGAAATACAGGGAGAGAGGTAGACAGACAGGCAGAGAGAGAGCGAGACAGAGAGAGAGAGAAAGAAAAGGAAAAAGAGACAGAGAGAGAGCGAATGAGAGACAGATACAGAGAAAGAGAAAAACAGAGAGAGAGCGAGACAGGCCAACCAAGAGTGAGAGAGAACATCGAACATACAGTGCAGAAGGAGGCCATTCGGCCCATTGAGTCTGCACCGACCCACTTAAGCCCTCACTTCCACCCTATCCCTGTAACCCAATAACCCCTCCTAACCTTTTTTGGTCACTAAGGGCAATTTATCATGGCCAATCCACCTAAAGTGCACATCTTTGGACTGTGGGAGGAAACCGGAGCAGCCGGAGGAAACCCACGCAGACACGGGGAGGACGTGCAGACTCTGCACAGACTGTGACCCAGTGGGGAATCGAACCTGGGGCCCTGGTGCTGTGAAGCCACAGTGCTAACCACTGTGCCGCCGTGCAGCCCAGAGAGAGGGAATGAGAGAGAGACGAGACAGGGAGAGGGATACAGAGAAAGTGAGAGAGAAACAGTGAGAGAGAGACAGAAGGAAAGAGAGACAGAGAGAGACAGACAGAGAGTCACAGACAGAGAGAGAGAGATGCAAGGCAGACGGAGACAGAGATACAGAGTGCAAGGGAGACATACACAAAGCGAGAGAGGGAGACAGATGGAGAGAGTTAGAAAGAAAGTGCGACAGAGGGAGACAGCGTGGCAGACAGAGAGAGAGAGGCAGACAGACAAAAAAAACATAGAGAGAGAGAGAGTCAGAGAATGGGAGGCGGAGGGAAAGAGGCGGAAAGAAATGGTGACAGCATGAGGGACAGAGTGGGACACAGTGAGAGAGACAGAGAGAGAGAGGGAGACAGACATAGAGACAAAGATAGAAGGAAAGAGACACTAAATGAAAGGGACATAGAGGGAGACAGAGTGACAGACAGAGAGAGAGTGACAGAGAGAAAGGGAGACAGAGGGAGAGGGAGACAGAAAACGAGACATACACAGTGAGAGATTGAGAGTCACAGAGTGAGACAGAGACACACACAGAGCGGGATTGAATGAAAAAGACAGAGGGAGAGAGACTGACAGAGAAAGAGAGAGTGCGGGAGACAGAGAGAGTGCGAGAGACAGAGAGTGAGAAACAGCGCGAGACAGAGGGAGAGAGACAGAAGGAAAAGGAGACAGACAGAGAGAGAGAGAGGGAGAAACAAAGAGAGTGCGAGAGACAGAGAGAGATAGACAGAGAGTGAGAGACAGAGGGAGAGACAGAAGGAGAGGGAGACAGAGAGACACAGTAAGAGCGAGATAGAGCGAAAAGACACAGTAAGAGAGCGAGAGGCAGAGAGAGAGAAAACACAGAGAGAGAATCAGCGAGAGAGACAGAGAAAGATAGATCGAGACAGATAGAGATGCAGAGGCAGTGAGAGAGAGAGAGAGAGACAGAAGGAGAGAGACACAGAAGGAGAGAGACACAGAGAGAGACAGAGTGACAGACAGAGAGAGAGTGACAGAGAGGGAGCGAAACAGAAGGAAAGAGGACAGAGGGAGGGTGACATGAGAGAGCGAGAGGCACAGAGTTAGAGAGGGAGACAGAGAGACCGGGAAAGTGAGACAGAGACACAGAGGCTGTGAGAGAGAGAGACAGAAGGAAAGAGAAAGTGTGAGACAGAGAGCGAGAGTGAGGGACAGAGGGAGAAAGTCAGAAGGAAAGAGAGACAGAGAGACAGATTGAGAGAGAGGGAGAGGGAGACAGAAAGAGAGATACAGAGTGAGAGACAGAGAGAGAGACTGACAGAGACATAGAGGCTGTGAGATGTTGTGTTATGCTGCTTTGATAACACAGGCTGCTACTTGATGCAGTCTTAACTAAAGGATGCTCCAGACTCTGAAATGAGTTCAACGTGTTTATTGAACTATTAGCACAGTTCCCAAATGAGTTCGACTCTCTGCTAATCTAACTGTAGTAACTCAGTCTAACTGTGCCAGCCTGCTCTAAGCCACGTGCTGGGGTGTGACGCTGCTGATCAACCCTGTCTAACTCTCTCGATGTCTGTCTGTGGAAAGACGCAGGGTGTGAGTGCCTCATCCCTTTTATAGTGTCATGTCATGCCCCCCAATGAAGTGTTCATTGGTTGCATGTTTGCGTATCATGACATGAGCGAGAGACAGAAGGAAAGAGACAGAGAGAGAGAGACAGAGAGTGAGAGAACATAGAACATAAAACATAGAACATTCCAGCGCAGTACAGGCCCTTCGGCCCTCGATGTTGCGCCGACCTGTGAAACCACTCTAAAGCCCATCTACACTATTCCCTTATCGTCCATATGTCTATCCAATGACCATTTAAATGCCCTTAGTGTTGGCGAGTCCACTACTGTTGCAGGCAGGGCATTCCACACCCTTACTACTCTCTGAGTAAAGAACCTACCTCTGACATCTGTCCTATCTCTATCTCCCCTCAATTTAAAGCTATGTCCCCTCGTGCTAGACATCACCATCTGAGGAAAAAGGCTCTCACTGTCCACCCTATCCAATCCTCTGATCATATTGTATGCCTCAATTAAGTCACCTCTTAACCTTCTTCTCTCGAACGAAAACAGCCTCAAGTCCCTCAGCCTTTCCTCATAAGATCTTCCCTCCATACCAGGCAACATCCTGGTAAATCTCCTCTGCACCCTTTCCAATGCTTCCACATCCTATAATGCGGTGACCAGAATTGCACGCAATACTCCAAATGCGAGGGAGAGAGAGAGAGAGTGAGAGAAGAGAGACACAGAGAGGCCGAGAGACAGAGACAAGGAGAGGACAGAAAGAGATCGAGAGGCAGATAGACAGAACGAGAATAACAATTCTGTCACCTTTAAAATGCCTTCGGGCAGCAAACCGCACCCAACCCTTTATTTTAAATGGAGCATCAGTTTGCATTTGTTTAAGTGCTGGAGAATTTTTGAGGTCTCCACAAACTTATTCTTCTGTGTTATTCCTCCAGAAAACAATGATATTTCATCACTGGAGATTGTGCCTTCCACTGTGCTGACTGGTCTGGGGTTGAGCTCAGAGTAACAAGTCTGAGTAAAGTGATTTTCTTCCATTGCACCTGGAACAACACTTGCCAAACGCTGGACACTGCCTTAATTTGTGCTTTTGAAACATCTTTCGCACAGAAATCCTTCCTCCTGATCTTTAACCTGTGTGTTGGTGTGCGAGGAGCTGCAGGAACCTTCCTGCCTATTCTTGGACGTTTCCCACCTCTTTGGAAAAAGGGCAGCAACTTTCCTCCCAGGAGACGCCGCCATGACTGGGAAACATTTCGGAATGCTGTGCTGCCAGCCCGTGAGCCCGACAAATCTTAACTGTTTGTTCTAAAGGCAGCTCCCATTCCCTCACCAACCGCTCCCTCAGCTTATTCTCATTCACACCAAACACAACCCGGTCCCCAATCATGGACCGCAGAAACATTACAGGTTTTAGCTTTTAACTTTAAATCAGTGATGGAATAATCCATAGCCTCTTCTGCCTTCTGTAGACGTGACCTAAATACATAGCGTTCAGAAATGTCATTCTTTCTGGGGGTGCAATGTATGTTATTCTCTAAGCCTGAATAAAGATTGGAGACTTCCAGTTAACACAAATACTTTATTCAGTGGGTTTGTCCTGTTTCCAGAGCTTAACTAGATATAATAGTCAAGAGGTATGACCAGTGAAGCTAAGGTAAGCTACCTATGCTGAGCTCTCTCTGTGTGCTGCTGCTCACTAGCCCTGTGCTGCTGCTCACTAGCCCTGTGCTGCTGCTCACTAGCCCTGGGCTTCTGAAAGAGGCGGATCCTCCCTTGGGCTGGACCCTTTATACCCATCTCTGATGCCCTCTAATGGTGCTGTGGCTGTTACATCTGTCTGTAGTCCCTGGTGTATGTGCAGATGTATGTACAGATGTACAGATCACTACACAATGTTCATCAGATCTTCGAATTATGACGTAAAAATTGTTACAATCTTCAATTTAAATGTATTAAACACAGCAATTGCTTCGGGCCTTGCCTCTGTTAAGAGCATCGCTACCTTACTCAAGTCTTTTTTTATATTTCAGGGGAAAAAAAAATATCCTCTCCGTGATCTTTAGGCCCTCCGACTTTAAAGTTTCTTCCTCCCTCTCTTAGAGTCCAGCCCAACACCGATTCAGCATCTCTGTGCCGTGGGGGGTTTAAACAACCAAGTCTATTTACAGCTCTTGAACGCAAGTTGAAAGCGAAAAATAAAAAGGGAAGAAAGCCACGATACCCGGTGGGAGCTCCCCCACGTGCAGCCGCTCCATTGAACACACCGGGCCCAGTTTCTAAAAGCTTCCTGGGCGGGATTCTCTGATCCTGAGGCTAAGTGTTGAGGACGTCATCAACGCTGTCGCGTTTCTCGACGGCGACAGCATGCCTTCAGGAGCAGCGATTCCGACTCCTACAGGGGGCCAGCACGGGACTGGAGTGACCCACGCCGCTCCAGCAGCCGACCTGCGTCGGGGCGGGGTGGCCCGATTCGCGCCTGTCCCGGCGATTCTGTGGACCTCATGACTTCACGCAATGATGTTATAGTTTTTTTCTCTGTGATTAATACCATCCAACCCTGGTACCATGTAATGTTCTTTTTGGATGGCCTGATTTATATTACAAGAACACTTATAGCTAAAGCTATAAAAAATTTATTAACAATAACTGTGGGTCAACTATCTACAAAATAACAGATGAATTATGGTATGATCAAGCAAAAGCAAACTCCCAGCTCCCTAGTCAGTCTGAGGTCACCTGACTCTAACATTCACTTATATACTAATGAGACTCCTAGAGGTCAGTTGGTGAATTACAACACAGCCATGATATCACTACGGGCCCCTCTCTCTACAGCATGGGCCCCTCGCACTCTAGCGTGGGCCCTCTACCTCCAGCATGGGTCCACCTCCCTCCACGGTGGGCCCCCTCCCTCCAGCATGAGTCCCTCCTCTCCAGCGTGGGTTTCTCTCCCTCCGGCGTGGGGCCTCAGAGCTACTCACCTGATTTGGGGAAGGTGGCGATGAGCAGGTCATCGGGCTTTGCCTGGAAGTTTGTCACCGTCTCCCAGTTATCAGCCACCCAGGCGGGAAAGGGGACATCTTGCAGCAGTTTAAGCGGTGGCCTGTTGACTGTGATGCCTCGCAGCTCCGGATGATAGTCCAGCTCCATCTCCAGGATCCTGAAACTGGACAGCACCATGGTCAATTCACTCAGGACCCAGAGGCTCCCGTCTCCCTCACTCCCCCCACTGACCCTCACCCACAGGGACCGAAACCCAGATATTCACACATACTGACACACACAAACTCACATTCACATTTGCACACTCACCCTCACACTCGCACAAACTCAGAGATGCACATTCAGACACACACACATTAAGACACACACACACTCAGACACACACACTCAGACACACACACACTCAGCCACACAGACTCTGAAACACACACAGACACACACATTCAGACACACGCAAACACGCTTAGACACACACACACACTCAGACACAATGGCACAGATTCAGACACACACACTCAGACACACACTCAGTCAAACACACACTCAAACATACACACACTCAGACATTCAGACACAGACACTCAGACAGACACACACTTCAGACACACACCCTCAGACACACACTCAGACACACACACACCCAGACACACATACCCTCAGACATTCAGACACACATACTCAGACACACACACACTCAGACACACACACACTCAGCCATTCAGACACACATACTCAGACACACACACATTCAGACACAAACACTCAGACACATACACACTCAGACACACACACACTCGGACACACACACCCCCAGACACGCACTCAGTCACACACACACTCAGGCACACACACCCAGACACACACACACTCAGACACACACACCCAGACACACATACCCTCAGACATTCAGACACACACTCTCAGACACAAACACTCAGTCAAACACACACTCAAACAAACACACACTCAGACATTCAGACACTCAGACACACACACTCAGACACACATACACTCAGACACACGCACTCAGACACACACAGTCAATCACACACACACTCAGACACACACACAATCACACCCAGCCACAGTTGCACACACTCAGACGCACACACTCAGACATTCAGACACACACACTCAGATACACACACACACTCAGACACACACACTCAGACACACACACACTCAGACACACACACACACTCAGACACACACACACTCAGACACACACACATTCAGACACACACTCAGACACAGACACACACGCACACTCAGACACACACACTCAGACACACACCCTCAGACACACACAGTCAATCACACACACACTCAGACACACACACAATCACACCCAGCCACAGTTGCACACACTCAGACGCACACACTCAGACATTCAGACACACACACTCAGATACACACACACAGTCAGACACACACACTCAGACACACACCCTCAGACACACACACTCAAACATACACACACTCAGACACACACACTCAGACACACACGCACACACACACGGACACACACACACCCTCAGACACACATACTTAGACACACACACTCAGACACACACACTCAGACACACACACCCTCAAACACACACAGACAATCACACACACACTCAGACACACACACAATCACACTCAGCCACAGTCGCACACACTCAGACGCACACACACTCAGACATTCAGACACACACACTCAGACACACACACGCTCAGACACACACCCTCAGACACCCACACCCTCAGACACACACACTCAGACACACACACACTCAGACATTCAGACACACACTCAGACGCACACACTCAGACACAGACACACACACTCAGACACACACACTCAGACACAGACACACACACACTCAGACACACACACTCAGACACACACACAATCACACTCACAGACACTCAGACACACACACCCTCAGACATTCAGACACACACTCAGAGACGCACACACTCAGACACACACACACTGACACACACACACTCAGACATTCAGACACACTCTCAGACACACACACACTCAGACACAGACACACACACACTCAGACACACACACTCAGAGACTCACACACTCAGACACACACACACAGACACACGCACACTCAGACATTCAGACACACACTCAGACACATGTTCAGACACACACTCGGACACACACACACCCTCAGTCACACGCACTCAGACACACACACACTCAGACACACACACTCAGTCACACACACACTCAGACACACACAGCTTCAGACACACACACACTCAGAAACATACACATTCAGACACACAAACCCTCAGACATTCAGACACACACACTCAGACACACACACCCTCAGACACACACACACTCAGATACATGCACGCTCAGACACATGCACACTCAGACACACACAATCACACACTCAGACACACATGCAGCTATAGAGACAGGGGGAGATAGTGACAGGGAGAGATAGTGACAGGGAGAGATAGTGACACGGAGAGAGAGAGACAGAGATGGATAGAGTCAGGGAGAAGGAGAGACAGGAAGAGTTAGAGACCGGGAGAGATAGAGACAGGGAGAGATAGAGACAGATAAAGATAGAGACAGGGAGAGATAGAGACAGGGAGAGATAGAAACAGAAAGAGATAGAGACAGAGAGATAGAGACAGGGAGAAAGAGAGATCGAGACAGAGAGAGATAAGGACAGGGAGAGATAGAGACAGGGAGAGATAGAGACAGGGAGAAAGAGAGACAGAGAGAGATAGAGACAGAGATAGAGACAGGGAGAGATAGAGACAGGGAGAAAGAGAGACAGAGAGAGATAGAGACAGGGAGAGATAGAGACATGGTGAAAGGGAGACAGAGAGAGATAGAGACAGAGAGAGATAGGGACAGGGAGCGATAGAAACAGAGAGAGTCAGGGAGAGATAGAGACAGGCAGAGAGAGGAACAGGGAGAGATAGAGTCGGAGAGATAGAGACAGGGAGAGATAGAGAGAGACAGAGAGAGACACAGGGAGAGAGAGACAGAGAGAGAGAGAGACAGGGAGAGATAGAGACAGGGAGAGATGGAGACAGGGAGAGAAAGAGACAGGGAGAGATAGAGACTAACAGATAGAGACAGAGAGAGATAGAAACAGAGAGAGAGACAGGGAGAGAGAGGGAAAGGGAGAGAGAGGGACGGAGAGATAGAGACAGAGAGAGATAGAGAGGGAGAGATAGAGACAGGGAGAGATAGAGACAGAAAGAGAGAGGGACAGGGAGAGATAGAGACAGGGAGAGATAGAGACAGGAAGAGAGAGGGACAGGGAGAGATAGCGACGGAGAGATAAAGGCAGGGAGAGGTAGAGATGTAGAGAAGAGACAGGGAGAGATAGAAACAGGGGGAGAGAGAGACAAGGAGAGAGACAGGGATGGATAGAGTCAGGGAGAAGAAAATACAGGGAGAGATAGAGACAGAGAGAGAGAGACAGAAAGCGATAGAGACAGGGAAAGATAGAGACAGGGAGAGATAGAAACAGAGAGAGATAGAGACAGAGAGAGCTAGAGGCAGGGAGAGATAGAGACAGGGAGAGAGATAGAGATAGGGAGAGAGATAGAGAGAGAGAGTTGAAACAGAGAGAGGGACAGGGAGAGAGAGACGGAGAGAAAGACAGAGAGAGACACAGGGAGAGAGAGAGAGGGAGAGGTAAAGACGGAGAGATAGAGACAGAAGAGATAGAGACAGCGAGAGATGGAGACAGGGAGAGATAGAGATGGAGAGATATTGACAGAGAGAGTTGAAACAGAGAGAGGGACAGGGAGAGATAGAGACATGGAGAGATAGAGACAGGGAGAAAGAGAGACAGAGAGAGATAGAGACAGAGATAGAGACAGGGAGAGATAGAGACAGGGAGAAAGAGAGACAGAGAGAGATAGAGACAGGGAGAGATAGAGACGGAGAAAGAGAGACAGAGAGAGATAGAGACAGAGAGAGATAGGGACAGGGAGCGATAGAAACAGAGAGAGTCAGGGAGAGATAGAGACAGGCAGAGAGAGGAACAGGGAGAGAGAGAGACAGGGAGAGATAGAGACAGGGAGAGATGGAGACAGGGAGAGAAAGAGACAGGGAGAGATAGAGACTAACAGATAGAGACAGAGAGAGATAGAAACAGAGAGAGAGAGACAGGGAGAGAGAGGGAAAGGGAGAGAGAGGGACGGAGAGATAGAGACAGAGAGAGATAGAGAGGGAGAGATAGAGACAGGGAGAGATAGAGACAGAAAGAGAGAGGGACAGGGAGAGATAGAGACAGGGAGAGATAGAGACAGGAAGAGAGAGGGACAGGGAGAGATAGCGACGGAGAGATAAAGACAGGGAGAGATAGAGATGTAGAGAAGAGACAGGGAGAGATAGAAACGGAGAGAGAGACAAGGAGAGAGACAGAGAGACAGGGATGGATAGAGTCAGGGAGAAGAAGATACAGGGAGAGATAGAGACAGAGAGAGAGAGACAGAAAGCGATAGAGACAGAGAGAGAGACAGGGAAAGATAGAGACAGGGAGAGATAGAAACAGAGAGATAGAGACAGAGAGAGCTAGAGGCAGGGAGAGATAGGGATAGAGATAGAGATAGGGATAGAGATAGAGATAGGGAGAGAGATAGAGAGAGAGAGAGATGAAACAGAGAGAGGGACAGGGAGAGATAGAGACGGAAAGAAAGACAGAGAGAGACACAGGGAGAGAGAGAGAGGGAGAGATAAAGACGGAGCGATAGAGACAGCGAGAGATGGAGACAGGGAGAGATAGAGATAGAGAGATAGAGACAGAGAGAGTTGAAACAGAGAGAGGGACAGGGAGAGATAGAGACATGGAGAGAGAGGGACAGGGAGGGATAGAGACGGAGAGATAGAGATAGGGAGAGAGAAAGATAGGGAGAGATAGAGACAGAGAGTGAGAGAGACAGGGAGAGAGAGAGACAGGGAGAGAGAGAGACAGGGAGAGAGAGACAGAGAGTGATAGAGGCAGGGAGAGATAGAGAGAGAGACAGGGAGAGATAGAGAAAGAGCGATAGAGACAGGGAGAGAGAGAGAGACAGTGAGCGATAGAGATAGGGAGAGAGAGAGAGACAGGGAGAGATAGAGACAGGGAGAGAGACAGGGAGAGACAGAGACAGAGAGCGATAGAGACAGAGAGAGAGACAGGGAGAGAGACAGGGAGAGATTGAGACAGGGAGAGATAGAGACAGAGAGAGAGGCAGGGATAGAGACAGAGAGAGAGGCAGGGATAGAGACAGAGAGAGGGGCAGGGAGAGATAGAGACAGGGAAAGATAGAGACAGGGAGAGATATTGACAGAAAGAGATAGAGTCAGGGAGAAATAGAGACAGGGTGAGAGAGAGAGACAGAGAGAGAGAGATAGAGACAGGGAGATAGAGAGACAGGGATAGAAACAGAGAGAGAGGCAGGGATAGAGACAGAGAGAGAGGCAGGGATAGAGACAGAGAGAGGGGCAGGGATAGAGACAGAGAGAGGGGCAGGGAGAGATAGAGACGGTAAGATAGAGACAGGGAGAGATATTGACAGAGAGAGATAGAGACAGCGAGGTAGAGAGAGGGAGCGATAGAGACAGGGAGAGATAGAGACAGGGAAAGATAGAGACTGAGAGATATTGACAGAAAGTGATAGAGTCAGGGAGCCCCAGGAAACGGCCGCCAAAGGGATCCAGTGTCAGAGGGCAGGAATCACAGGAGTCCACCTCCAGTTCTGCTGTACCATCTGGGGAACCACCTGGACGTAGTCATAGGGTCCGTAAGGCCAAACAACTAGACACTGAGTAAGTTGGCACGGGTGCAGGGCACAGATGAGTTTTAGGGGCTAGGGCACGTGCATGAACTCCGTTCGTTATTAAAGTCAATGTTACACCTACAGAAGCTGCCTTTGTGCTCTGTCCAAAGCGTGTGGGGGTGTCATGTACGTTGAGCGCAAGTGTGTGTGTGAGGGGTGGTCTTACCTCAGCCCCAGGTGAGTCTGCCCCCTTTCCCCTGGGCCGCCATCAACATCCCCCGGGCAGAGGACGGGACCGTGCGCTGCAGTGTCACAGCCGCATGCAGGGATGGTCCGGGTGGATGGTGGTACTGTGGCCATGGGTCAGACATAGTCCAACGATGTGGAGCCAGGAGCTCATCGCAGGGCGGGTTGTCATCATCCTCCATGGCCTGCGATAGACACACGTCCACCCGCAACTGTGTGAGCCCGGCCGTTGTGCCGCAGGTGGATCGGCAATGGGGGGGTGGTGTGCATGCGGGTGGGGTGGGTGGGGTTGGGGAGGGGGGTGAGGGTGCTGGGTGGGTGGATGGGTGGGGGTTGTGGGTGGTCAGCTGTTGCCATGGTGTGCGGTCTGTGGCCATACTACCCGATTCCCACGCCCATCTAGTCAGTGAAGCGGGCGGCTATCAGCCTGTCCCGTGCCCGCGGGCCCAGCTGGTAACGGTGGACAGCCACCCGCCCGTGTCGCGTCCGTCTGCCCTGACCATTGCCCCCATCCCCCTCATCTGGGGAGGACTGTGCCTCTTCCTGCTGCTCCTCCACTCCGCCCTCCTCTGCCTGCGGCACATCGCCCCTCTGCTGGGCTGTTGTGCAGGACGCAGCACACCACAATGATGCGGCCGACCCTATCTGACCGATACTGGAGTGCGCCCCCAGAGAGGTCCAGGCACCTGAAACGCATCTTCAGCACGCCAAAGCACCTCTCCATCACTCCCCTTGTCGCTACATGGGCATCATTGTCGCGGTTCTCCGCCTCATTGCGTGGCCTCCGTATAGGCGTCATCAGCCACGATCCCAATGGGTAGCCCCTGTCGCCCAGTAACCAGCCCCTTAACCCGGGGATGGCGTCCCTCGTACATGCCGGTGATGGATGACCGCGACAACACGTATGAGTGGTGCACACTGCCCGGGTAACGGGCGCAGACGTGCAGGATCATCATGCGGTGGTCACAGACCACCTGTATGTTCATCGAATAGGTCCCCTTCCTATTGGTGAACACGGCCCTGTTATCTGCAGGTGGCCACACGGCGACGTGCATCCCATCAATCGCGCCCTGGACCATGGGGAACCCGGCCATGGCAGAGAAGCCCACGGCCCAGGCATCTTGGCTGGCCCGGTCCACGGGGAAGCGGATGTAGCGGTGCACCATGGCATATAGGGCATCTGTCACTGCCCGGATGCACCGATGCACCGATGTCTGCGATATGCCGGACAGGTCCCCACTCGGTGCCTGGAATGACCCCGTTGCATAAAAGTTCAGGGCCACCGTAACCTTGTCGGACACGGGGAGAGGGTGTCCCCCGCCAGTGCCACACGGTGACAGGTGTGCCAGCAGGTGGCAGATGTGTGCCACGGTTTCCCGGCTCATCCGGAGTCTCCTCCTGCATTCCCGGTCCGTGAGGTCCTGGTATGACTGCCGGGGCCGGTACACACGGGGTGCCCTCGGGTGCCTCCGTTGCCGTGGGGCCGCAACGTCCTCCTCCCCTCCTCGTCCTGTCGGTCAGGTGTCCCTCCAGCCTGGGTGGCTGCCGCCTGCCCCTCTGCGGCAGCCTGCACTGCCTCTCTGACACGCTCCTCCTCCTCCTCTTCCAGGGCAACATAGACATTAGCGGCTGCCGCCACGGCGGCCAACATCGCTGGCTGATCGGAAAACATGACGGCCTGGTGGGGGGGGGGGGAGGGGAACGACGACATGTCATCATTGCCCATACCCACTCCTCCCCCCAGCCAGGTGGCATGGACCGCATGGGTCCAACTGTTGGAGGCTGGCACCTGGCCAGCTGGACCAACTCACTTGCCCTCGCATCCCCCTCCCCGGCATGGACCACCCCCATCCTCCTCCCCGGCACGGAACCCCCCATCCTCCCTCCCCGGCCCTCCCCGGCACGGACCCCCCCCATCCTCCTGCCCGGCACGGACCCCCCCCATCCTCCTCCCCGGCACGGACCCCGTCCCCCCATCCCCCTCCCCGGCACGGACCCCCCCATCCTCCTCCCCGGCACGGACCCAGTCCCCCCATCCCCCTCCCCGGCACGGACCCCCCCATCCTCCTCCCCGGCACAGACTTCCCCATCCTCCTCCCCGGCACGGACCCCCCCCATCCTCCTCCCCGGCACGGACCCCCCCCATCCTCCTCCCCGGCACGGACCCCGTCCCCCCATCCCCCTCCCCGGCACGGACCCCCCCATCCTCCTCCCCGGCACGGACCCAGTCCCCCCATCCTCCTCAACGGCACCGACCCCCCATCCTCCTCCCCGGCCCTCCCCGGCACGGACCCCCCCCATCCTCCCTCCCCGGCACGCAACCCCCCCCCCCCTCGGCACTCCCCCGGAGCCCAGCCCACTCTAACCACCACCCCCGCCACACACACAACCCGAGACACACCTCTCCCCACACATTCAGACTGCGGCCACGCCATCGCCTGCCCAGAGCCAACCCCCCAGGCCGTCACTCACCTCCTCGCTGGTCGGCGTAAACCTGGAGCACAGGCTGACGCCGATTAAAAGGAGGTTTGATTTACGTCGACGTGACCCGTCATCACGTCGACGGGACTTCGGCCCATCCGGACGGGAGAATATCGGCAGGCCCAAAATGGATTGCCTTGCGCCCACCCGTGCCATTCTCCGAGGCGTGCGGCGCCATTGACGCCCCGCCGACTTTTCTCCCTTCGGAGACTTCGGGGGCCGCGGGGGCGGGATTCACGGCGGCCAACGGCCATTCTCCGACCCGGTGGGGGGTCGGAGAATGACGCCCAGGGAGAGAAGACCGGGGGACAGAGAAAGTCAGAGAGAGATGGAGACAGGGAGAGCTAGAGACAGAGAGATAAAAATAGAGAGAGATAGAGACAGGGAGAGCGAGACGGAGAGAGAGACAGCAAAGTCGAGACAGAGAGAAAGAGAGATGGAGAGATAGAGACAGGGAGAGATAGAGACAGGGGGAGAGAGACAGGGAGAGAGAGACAGAGAGAGATAGAGAGAGAGAGAGAGATAGAGACAGGGAGAGATAGAGAGAGACACGGAGAGATAGAGACAGCGAGAGAGAGAGAGACAGGGCGAGAGAGAGATAGTGAGAGAGAGAGAGAGACAGGGAGAGATAGAGACAGAGAGATGGAGACAGAGAGAGATAGAATCAGGGAAAGATAGAGACAGAGAGCAATAGAGACAGGGAGAGATAGACAGGGAGATATAGAGAGACAGGTAGAGGTAGAGACAGAGAGAGAGAGAGACAGAGAGAGAGAGACAGAGAGAGATAGAGAGAGAGATAGAGACTGAGAGAGAGAGACCAGGAGGGAGATAGACAGAGAGAGACAGACAGAGAGAGACAGAGAGAGAGAGAGAGAGAGAGAGAGATAGAGACAGACAGAGAGAGAGAGAGACAGAGAGAGAGACAGACAGAGAGAAATAGAGAGACAGGGAGAGATGGAGACTGAGAGAGAGAGACAGAGAGAGAGAGATGGAATCATAGAATTTATAGCATTTGCAGAGCAGAAGGAGGCCAATTGGCCCATCGAGTCTGCACTAGCTCTGAGAAAGTGCACCCAAGCCCACGTCTCCACCTATCACTGTAACTCCTCCTCACCTTTTTCAACACTAAGGGTTATGATCATGGCCAATCCACCTAACCTGCACATCTCTGGACTGTGGGAGGAAACCGGAGCACCCGGAGGAAACCCACGCACACACGGGGAGAACGTGCAGACTCCACACAGACAGCGACCCAGCGGGGAATCGAACCTGGGACCCTGGAGCTGTGAAGCAGCTGTGCTAACCATTGTGCTACCCTGCTGCCCCAGAGACAGATATATATAAATATATATATATATATAGACAGAGAGAGAGAGACATAGAGACAGAGAGAGAGAGTTAGGGAGATGTAGAGACAGAGAGAGATAGAGACAGTGAGAGATAGAGACAGAGAGAGATAGAGACAGGGAGAGATAGAGACAGGGAGAGATAGAGAAAGGGAGAGATAGAGATGGTGAGAGATAGAGACAGAGAGAGATAGAGACAGAGAGACATAGAGACAGGGAGTGATCGAGACAGGGAGAAATAGAGACAGAGAGAGATAGAGACAGAGATAGAGACAGGGAGAGAGAGAGACGGTGAGAGATAGAGACAGAGAGAGATAGAGACAGTGAGAGATTGAGACAGGGCGAGATAGAGAGACAGAGAGAGAGAGAGAGACAGGGAGAGAGACCGGGAGAGACGGAGAGAGAAAGAGACAGGGAGAGATAGAGACAGGGAGAGATAGAGACGGTGAGAGATAGAGACAGTGAGAGATTGAGACAGGGAGAGATAGAGAGACAGAGAGAGACAGGGAGAGAGACCGGGAGAGAGAGACGGAGAGAGAAAGAGACAGGGAGAGAGACAGGGAGAGCTAGAGTGACAGGGAGAGAGAGAGACAGGGAGAGAGACTGGGAGAGAGAGACGGAGAGAGAAAGAGACAGGGAGAGATAGAGACAGGGAGAGATAGAGTGACAGGGAGAGAGAGAGACAGGGAGAGAGACCGGGAGAGAGAGACGGAGAGAGAAAGAGACAGGGAGAGATAGAGACAGGGAGAGATAGAGACAGGGAGAGATAGGGACAGAGAGAGATAGAGACAGTGAGAGATTGAGACAGGGAGAGATAGAGAGACAGGGAGAGATAGAGACAGGGAGTGATAGAGACAGGGAGAGATAGAGACAGCGAGAGAGAGAGACAGGGAGAGAGACCGGGGGAGAGAGAAAGAGAGAGATGGAGACAAGGAGAGCTAGAGGCAGAGAGATAAAGATAGAGACAGGGAGAGCGGGACGGAGAGAGAGACAGCAAGGTCGAGACAGAGAGAAAGAGAGATGGAGAGAGAGACAGAGAGAGATAGCGAGGCAGAAAGAGAGAGAGAGACAGAGAGAGAGTCAGCGAGGGAGGGACAGAAAGAAACAGCTGTTACCTTGTTCCTCTCCAAGTCTCAAATGTTTGACGTTGTTTTCTGGGTTTATAGGATGGGATATGTAAATATATGCAGTCGATGATGATGTAGCTCTGCCCAGGGCAGTCGTCTGTTAGACTCTCGGACGAGAATTTGGGTGAATTTCCAAATTCCAATCCAAGGGCAATTTGGTCAACTTGTGTGTCTCAGTCCCCTCTCTCTCTCAGGGAGATATCTGTACACTGACTGGTGTCTCTCAGTCCCCTCTCTCTCTCAGGGAGATATATGTACACTGACTGGTGTCTCTCAGTCCCCTCTCTCAGGGAGATATCTGTACACTGACTGGTGTCTCTCAGTCCCCTTTCTCTCAGGGAGATATCTGTACACTGACTGGTGTCTCTCAGTCCCCTCTCTCAGGGAGATATCTGTACACTGACTGGTGTCTCTCAGTCCCCTCTCTCTCAGGGAGATATCTGTACACTGACTGGTGTCCCTCAGTCCCTCTCTCGCTCAGGGAGATATCTGTACACTGACTGGTGTCTCTCAGTCCCCTCTCTCTCAGGGAGATATCTGTACACTGACTTGTGTGTCTCAGTCTCCTCTCTCTCAGGGAGATATCTGTACACCGACTGGTGTCTCTCAGTCCCCCCTCTCTCTCTCTCAGGGAGATATCTGTACACTGACTGGTGTCTCTCAGTCCCCTCTCTCTCAGGGAGATATTTGTACACTGACTGGTGTATCTCAGTCCCTCTCTCTCAGGGAGATATCTGTACACTGACTGGTGTCTCTCAGTCCCCTCTCTCTCTCAGGGAGATATCTGTACACCGACTGGTGTCTCTCAGTCCCCTCTCTCTCTCATGGAGATATCTGTTCACTGACTGGTGTCTCTCAGTCCCTCTCTCTCTCTGGGAGATATCTGTACACTGACTGGTGTCTCTCAGTCCCCTCTCTCTCTCAGAGGGATATCTGTACACTGACTGGTGTCTCTCAGTCCCCCCTCACTCTCTCAGGGAGATATCTGTACACTGGCTGGTGTCTCTCAGTCCCCTCTCTCTCTCCGGGAGATATCTGTACACCGACTGGTGTCTCTCAGTCCCCCCTCTCTCTCAGGGAGATATCTGTACACTGACTGGTGTCTCTCAGTCCCCCCTCTCTCTCTCAGGGAGATATCTGTACACTTACTGGTGTCTCTCAGTCCCCTCTCTCTCTCAGGGAGATATCTGTACACTGACTGGTGTCTCCCAGTCCCCTCTCTCTCAGGGAGATATCTGTACACTGACTGGTGTCTCTCAGTCCCCTCTCTCTCAGGGAGATATCTGTACACTGACTGGTGTCTCTCAGTCCCACCTCTCTCTCAGGGAGATATCTGTACACTGACTGGTGTCTCTCAGTCCCCTCTCTCTCAGGGAGATATCTGTACACTGACTGGTGTCTCTCAGTCTCCTCTCTCTCAGGGAGATATCTGTACACTGACTGGTGTCTCTCAGTCCCCCCACTCTCTCAGGGAGATATCTGTACACTGACTGGTGTGTCTCAGTCCCCTCTCTCTCAGGGAGATATCTGTACACTGACTGGTGTCTCTCAGTCCCCCCTCTCTCTCAGGGAGATATCTGTACACTGACTGGTGTCTCTCAGTCCTCTCTCTCAGGGAGAGATCTGTACACTGACTGGTGTCTCTCAGTCCCCTCTCTCTCAGGGAGATATCTGTACACTGACTGGTGTCTCTCAGTCCTCTCTCTCAGGGAGAGATCTGTACACTGACTGGTGTCTCTCAGTCCCCTCTCTCTCAGGGAGATATCTGTACACTGACTGGTGTCTCTCAGGCCCCTCTCTCTCTCAGGGAGATATCTGTACACTGACTGGTGTCTCTCAGTCCTCTCTCTCTCAGGGAGATATCTGTACACTGACTGGTGTCTCTCAGGCCCCTCTCTCTCTCAGGGAGATATCTGTACACTGACTGGTGTCTCTCAGTCATTTGCCACCATTTTGCCTGCCATCTTTTAACGCCGCCCGTCTCGTGCGACTCACGGAGGCCGCCATTTTGGGGCAACCCCGCTACGCCGACCGGACCAGTCATCCGCAGCTCGGCTGTGTTACCCTCGACTAGTCCTGGCCCCATCACCTTGATGCGCAATCAAATACTCTCGAGACGAAGGGGAGTCATATCTAATCGGCTTTAATCAGCTAGAACTGTACCCAGCAGCGATGATACAGAAAGTGAAGGCTGCTGGGACGACATTGGTTCTTATACCCCGCATCTCAGGGCAGGGCTATGTACATTAGCCAATGGTAGACCCCTAGGTCTAGCCAATGCTCATTCATCTCTCAGGTACTGCAATACCTGATATTACCACACACCTCAAAAACTCTATGATGGCCGTCTGGTCAATGGACATGAGACATCCTGCCTCTTCAACTCCGGGAGCACGGATAACTTTGTCCATCCGGATACGGTAAGGCGCTGCTCCCTCCGGATTTTCCCCGTGTCCCAAACAATCTCCTTTGCTTCCGGATCACATTCCGTGCAGATCCGTGGGTACTGTGTCGCAAACCTTGTGATACAAGGCGTTGAGTACGCCAACTTTAAACTTTACGTCCTCCCCCATCTCTGCACTCTCCTGTTATTCGGACTGGATTTCCAGTGTAGCCTTCGAACCCTGACCTTGAAGATCGGTGGACCCCTGCCCCCTCGCACCGTCTGTAGCCTCGCGACCCTTAAGGTCGCCCCCCACCTCCGCTCTTCGCTAACCTCTCCCCGGACTGTAAGCCCATCGCCACCAGGAGCAGACGCTACAGCGCTCCGGACAAGGCCTTTATCAGGTCGGAGATCCAGCAACTCCTGCGGGAAGGGATCATTGAGGCCAGTAACAGCCCCTGGCGAACCCAAGTGGTGGTCGTCAGGACCGGGGAGAAGAACCGGATGGCCGTCGACTACAGTCAGACGATCAACCGGTACACGCAACTCGATGCGTACCCTCTTGCCCGCATATCTGACAGAGTCAACCAGATTGCACACTACTGAGCCTTCTCCACGATAGACTTGAAGTCTGCGTACCACCAGCTGCCTATCCGCCCGGAGGACCGCCACTACACTGCCTTTGAGGCAGATGGCTGCCTCTACCACTTCCTAAGGGTTCCCTTCAGCGCCACCAATGGGGTCTCGGTCTTCCAACGAACGATGGACCGAATGGTTGACCGTACGGGCTGCGGGCCACGTTCCCGTATTTGGATAATGTCACCATCTGCGGCCATGATCAGCAGGAACGTTAACCTTAAGAAATTCCTCGACGCCGCCAAACTAGTATGGCAGGGGGGGGTGGGCACGGGAGCAATTGGTCAGAAGGTGAGAGCATTGAGGGAGAGCTAGGGAATAAGGACAGTGTGGCTCTGAGGCAGAGCAGGCAGGGAGAAGTTGCTGAACACAGCGGGACTGGTGGCCTGAAGTGCATATGCTTTAATGCAAGAAGTATTATGGGTAAGGCAGATGAACTTAGAGCTTGGATTAGTACTTGGAACTATGATGTTGTTGCCATTACAGAGACCTGGTTGAGGGAAGGGCAGGATTGGCAGCTAAACGTTCCAGGATATAGATGTTTCAGGCGGGATAGAGGGGGATGTCAATGGGGTGGCGGAGTTGCACTACTGGTTAGGGAGGATATCACAGCTGTACTACTGTACAGCTCAGAGGGCAGTGAGGCTATATGGGTAGAGATCAGGAATAAGAAGGGTGCAGTCACAATGTTGGGGGTTTACTACAGGCCTCCCAACAGCCAGCAGGAGATAGAGGAGCAGATAGGTAGACAGATTTTGGAAAAGAGTAAAAACAACAGAGTTGTGGTGATGGGAGACTTCAACTTCCCCAATATTGACTGGGACTCACTTAGTGCCAGGGGCTTAGACGGGGCAGAGTTTGTAAGGAGCATCCAGGAGGGCTTCTTAAAACAATATGTAGACAGTCCAACTAGGGAAGGGGCGGTACTGGACCTGGTATTGGGGAATGAGCCTGGTCAGGTGGTAGAAGTTTCAGTAGGGGAGCATTTCGGGAACAGTGACCACAATTCAGTAAGTTTTAAAGTGCTGGTGGACAAGGATTAGAGTGGTCCTAGGGTGAATGTGCTAAATTGGGGGAAGGCTAATTATAACAATATTAGGCAGGAACTGAAGAACCTAGATTGGGGGAGGATGTTTGAGGGTAAATCAACATCTGACATGTGGGAGGCTTTCAAGTGTCAGTTGAAAAGAATTCAGGACCGGCATGTTCCTGTGAGGAAGAAGGATAAATACGGCAATTTTCGGGAACCTTGGATAACGAGAGATATTTTAGGCCTCGTCAAAAAGAAAAAGGAGGCATTTGTCAGGGCTAAAAGGCTGGGAACAGATGAAGCCTGTGTGGCATATAAGGAAAGTAGGAAGGAACTTAAGCAAGGAGTCAGGAGGGCTAGAAGGGGTCACG
Organism: Scyliorhinus torazame; assembly: GCF_047496885.1. Lineage (NCBI taxonomy): Eukaryota > Metazoa > Chordata > Chondrichthyes > Carcharhiniformes > Scyliorhinidae > Scyliorhinus > Scyliorhinus torazame. The sequence goes on along the minus strand of NC_092725.1, from coordinate 6,169,336 downwards.
AAAAGTCATTGGCAAATAGGGTTAAGGAAAATCCCAAGGCTTTTTTACACGTACATAAAAAGCAAGAGGGTAGCCAGGGAAAGGGTTGGCCCACTGAAGGCTAGGCAAGGGAATCTATGTGTGGAGCCAGAGGAAATGGGTGAGGTACTAAATGAATACTTTGCATCAGTATTCACCAAAGAGAAGGAATTGGTAGATGTTGAGTCTGGAGAAGGGTGTGTAGGTAGCCTGGGTCACATTGAGATCCAAAAAGACGAGGTGTTGGGCGTCTTAAAAACTATTAAGGTAGATAAGTCCCAGAGCCTGATGGGATCTACCCCAGAATACTAAAGGAGGCTGGAGAGGAAATTGCTGAGGCTTTGACAGAAATCTTTGGATCCTCACTGTCTTCAGGTGATGTCCCGGAGGACTGGAGAATAGCCAATGTTGTTCCTCTGTTTAAGAAAGGTAGCAAGGATAATCCAGGGAACTACAGGCCGGTGAGCCTTACTTCAGTGGTAGGGAAATTAATGAAGAGAATTCTTCGAGACAGGATCTACTCCCATTTGGAAGCAAATGGACGTATTAGTGAGAGGCAGCATGGTTTTGTAAAGGGGAGGTCGTGTCTCACTAACTTGATAGAGTTTTTCGAGGAGGTCACAAAGATGATTGATGCAGGTAGGGCAGTGGATGTTGTCTATATGGACTTCAGTAAGGCCTTTGACAAGGTCCCTCATGGTAGACTAGTACAAAAGGTGAAGTCACACGGGATCAGTGGTGAGCTGGCATTGTGGATACAGAACTGGCTAGGTCATAGAAGGCAGAGAGTAGCAATGGAAGGATGCTTTTCTAATTGGAGGGCTGTGACCAGTGGTGTTCCGCAGGGATCAGTGCTGGGACCTTTGCTGTTTGTAGTATACATAAATGATTTGGAGGAAAATGTAACTGGTCTGATTAATAAGTTTGCAGACGACACAAAGGTTGGTGGAATTGCGGATAGCGATGAGGACTGTCAGAGGATACAGCAGGATTTAGATTGTTTGGAGACTTGGGCGGAGAGGTGGCAGATGGAGTTTAATCCGGACAAATGTGAGGTAAAGCATTTTGGAAGGTCTAATGCAGGTAGGGAATATACAGTGAATGGTAGAACTCTCAAGAGTATTGAAAGTCAAAGAGATCCAGGAGTACAGGTCCACAGGTCACTGAAAGGGGCAACACAGGTAGAGAAGGTAGTCAAGAAGGCATACGGCATGCTTGCCTTCATTGGCTGGGGCATTGAGTATAAGAATTGGCAAATCATGTTGCAGCTGTATAGAACCTTAGTTAGGCCACACTTGGAGTATAGTGTTCAATTCTGGTCGCCACACTACCAGAAGGATGTGGAGGCTTTAGAGAAGGTGCAGAAGAGATTTACCAGGATGTTGCCTGGTATGGAGGGCATTAGCTATGAGGAGCGGTTGAATAAACTCGGTTTGTTCTCACTGGAACGACGGAGGTTGAGGGCTGACCTGATCGAGGTCTACAAAATTATGGGGGGCATAGACAGAGTGGATAGTCAGAGGCTTTTCCCCAGGGTAGAGGGGTCAATTACTAGGGGGCATAGGTTTAAGGTGAGAGGGGCAAGGTTTAGAGTAGATGTACGAGGCAAGTTTTTTACGCAGAGGGTAGAGGGTGCCTGGAACTCGCTGCTGGAGGAGGTGGTGGAAGCAGGGACAATAGTGACATTTAAGGGGCATCTTGACAAATACATGAATAGGATGGGAATAGAGGGATACGGTCCCAGGAAGTGTAGAAGATTGTAGTTTAGTCGGGCAGCATGGTCGGAACGGGCTTGGAGGGCCGAAGGGCCTGTTCCTGTGCTGTACATTTCTTTGTTCTTTGTTATTGTTCTAACTCCTTAATTTGACCTCTCACAAGGAGAAATGCGTTTTCCGCACAACCCGACTGCCATCCTTGGCTATGTCGTGGAAAACGGAGTCCTAGGGCCCGACCCCGATCGCATGCGCCCACTCCTGCAACTTCCCCTTCCCCACTGCCCCAAGGCCCTGAAGAGATGCCTGGGGTTCTTTTCCTGAAGATGCCCAGTGGGTCCCTAATTATGCGGACAAGGCCCGCCCACTTATCAAATCCAACATTTTTCCCCTGACGGCTGAGGCCCGCCGGGCCTTCGACCACATCAAGACAGATATTGGCAAAGCCGCGATGCACGCTGTGGACGAGTCCATTCCGTTCCAGGTGGATAGCGATGCCTCGGACATTGCTCTGGCCGCTACCCTCAACCAGGCTTTTTTTTCTTTTCCCGTACCCGCCATGCCTCCGAGATTCGACACTCCTCTGTCGAGAAGGAAGCTCAAGCCATTGTGGAAGCTGTGCAGCATTGGAGGCACTACCTGGCAGGAGATTCACTCTCCTCACGGACCAACGGCCGGTAGCCTTCATGTTCAATAACACACAGCGGGGCAAGATCAACAACGACAAGATCTTGAGGTGGAGGATCGAACTCTCCACCTACAACTACGATATCTTGAATCGTCCTGGGAAGCTCAATGAGCCCTCAGATGCCCTGTCCCGCGGTACATGCGCCAGCGCGCAAGAAGACCGACTTCGGGACATCCACAATGACCTCTGTCACCCGGATGTCACCCGTTTTTTTCATTTTGTCAAGGCTTGCAACCTGCCTTACTCCATCGAGGAGGTCAGGACCATGACCAGGGGCCGCCAAGTCTGCACGGAGTACAAGCTGCACTTCTATCAGCCAGACAGGGCTCACTTGGTGAAGGCCTCCCTCCCCTTTGAACGCCTCAGCGTCGATTTCAAATGGCCCCTCCCCTCCACTGACCGTAACGTGTAATTCCTCAACATCGTCGACGAGTACTCACGATTCCCCTTTGCCATCCCATGCCCCGACATGACCTTGGCCACTGTCACCAAGGCCCTACACAGAATCTTCACCTTGTTCGGTTTCCCCACCTACATCCACAGTGATCGCGGATCCTCTTTCATGAGCGGTGAGCTGCGTCAGGTCCTGCTTAGTGAGGGCATCGCCTCGAGCAGGACGACCAGCTCCAACACCCGGGGAAACGGACAGGTGGAGAGGGAGAACGCGACTGTCTGGAAGGCCGTCCTTCTTGCCCTAGGATCTAGAAGTCTCCCAGTCTCCCGCTGGCAGGAGGTCCTTCCCGATGCGCTCCACTCCATCCGGTCACTTCTGTGCACCGCCACTAACGAGACCCCGCACAAAAGTTTGTTTGTCTTCCCGAGGAAGTCCATCTCCGGGGTCTCGCTCCCGTCCTGGCTGACAACACCAGGGCCTGTCCTCCTCAGGAAGCATGTGAGGAACCCCCTGGTCGAGAGGGTTCAGCTCCTCCATGCAAACCCTCAGTGTGCACACGTGGAGCACCACGACGGACGGCAGGGCACAGTCTCCCTCCGGGATTTGGCACCCGCAGGTTCCCCTGCAACCATCTCCAACGTGCCCACCCCTACACCGCCCATCACCATCACTCGAATGTGGCGGGACTTGGCACCGGCAGCCCTCCCTGGGGCCGTTACCACCGCCCCCGCCCCTACACTGTCTCCCTCTCTGTCAACACATCGCGATGAAGCTGCAGCCGACACGTTCCCGGAGTCGAAGGTCCCGACACCCGTGCCCACACCGCAGCCGGGGCTGAGGCGATCACGGTGGAAGATCAAGGCTCCCGTCAGACTCAACATGTGAGTCCACTTCACCCCTGCTGGACTTTTTTTTAAACTCGGTGTGAATGTGTTGAACCACGTGTTGCTACTATGTATATATTTACCGTTATTCGTTATTCGTCTGACTGTTATCCACCACTGTATATATGTTCACTGTTGATCTTATTCACTGTTACTTACCGTTGTTGTGTTGATGCTTCTGCTTGCTCCGCCCTGTGGTGTTGGGTGTTCTGACACACAGATGAGCCAACACGGTTGTATATGGTACAACGCTATTTTATTTAAACTTACTATTTACAGTTTGGTCTTTGCACTCTGCACGTGGGGGTTCCCTGCTTGTGATGTTTTAACAGCTCTTTCTTGTTCCCTTCTCCCCAGACCTACTGACCACCAGGTGTCGTGCTCGTGCTTTTTATGTGGTTGGTGTTCTTGTCTGTGATTGGTTGTGGTGTTGTGTACTCTGATTTGCCTGTTAGTGTGTCCATCATGATGTGTGTGTTTGAATATCATGACATCCCCCCTTTTTACAAAGATATGTGCCTACGTGGTAATAAATATGATCGTGTCGTGAGTGCATCTAAGAGTGTGTGTGTGTCGTGTGCAGCATGTGCATATGACGGAACTATGTACATGGGGCGATGTCGGGTGCGTCACATGAACCAAGTTGTACCATAACATAACATAAATGCAAACGAGAGAAGAAGAAAAAAAAAACTTGAACAGTTGTCCAGTCAGACGACATCTGGAACGATAAACAACAACAGGTTATCATGTAAAATTGTGCAACTTGTTAAACATATGAACGGTATTATAAGTCCATTCTAATGGGTTTGCGACGAGTTCGGGTTGACCGCCTCAAGGGTGGATCAAGAACCACCGGCTGCTGTGCAGGCATGGCCATGGGTGGCGATGGAAAGGGCGTGATGTGCGGCAGCTCCACAAAGTCATCCTCGGAAGCCTGTTGAGGATCTGGCGTGTGCGTACTGTGTGGCTGTGAGCGTGGAAGTCGGCGAAGGGCGCGCCGATTGCGGCGACGCACGGAACCATCCGGCATGCGAACCAGGAACGAGCGGGGAGCCACTTGTCGGAGGACTTCGGCCGGTGCTGACCAGCCACCATACGGTTGATGGACGCGTACTTTGTCTCCGGAGGACAGGGGGGGCAGGTCCGTCGCTCGTGTGTCGTACCGACTTTTCTGGCGATCACGCTGCAGTTGCATGTTCCGAAGAACCGCCTCATGGTCTGTTGTTGGTGCCAGGATGGAAGGTACCGTCGTCCTGAGGGAGCGACCCATTAGTAGCTGCGCTGGCGAGAGACCCGTGGATAGCGGGGCCGATCGATAGGCCAGCAAGGCAAGGTTAAAGTCCGATCCGGCAGCAGCCGCCTTGCACAGGAGCCGCTTGGCGATGTGGACACCCTTTTCAGCCTTCCCGTTCGATTGTGGATGCAGAGGGCTGGATGTCACATGAGTGAAACCATATGCTGCGGCAAAGGACGACCATTCACGGCTGGCGAAACAGGGTCCATTGTCTGACATGACAGTCCTTGGAATGCCATAGCGAGCAAATGTTTCCTTGCAGGCCCCAATGACTGCGGACGACGTCAGATCATGGAGAGGCATGACTTCCGGGTAGTTTGAGAAGTAGTCTATAATAACGATGTAATCTCTGCCGAGCGCGTGAAATAGGTCAACACCCACCTTCGCCCAGGGGGACGTCACCATCTCGTGTGGTAGAAGTGTTTCCGGAGGTTGCGCCGGCTGAAACCTCTGACAGGTTGTGCAGTTGAGCACCATGTTGGCTATGTCTTCATTAATACCCGGCCAATATACCGCCTCCCGGGCCCTTCGTCTGCATTTTTCGACGCCCAAGTGGCCTTCGTGTAGTTGATGAAGAATCATCTGGCGCACGCTGTGCGGAATAACGATCCTGTGTGATTTCATAAGGACCCCGTCTATGTTGGTGAGATCATCTCGCACATTATAAAACTGGGGGCACTGCCCTTTTAGCCACCCTTCCGTCATGTGGCGCATCACTCGCTGCAGAAGGGGGTCAGTCGCCGTCTCTGCGCGTATGTGGGCCAGACTAGGATCATCAGCTGGCAGATTTGCTGCTGTCAGAGTTACGTGTGCCTCAATTTGACGCACGAACCCCTCCGCATCTGGTGGTGTGCTCACTGCTCGGGAAAGAGTGTCCGCCACGATGAGCTCCTTCCCCGGAGTGTAGATCAGTTCAAAATCGTACCTCCTGAGTTTAAGTAAGATGCGCTGGAGGCGAGGAGTCATGTCGTTCAGGTCTTTGTTAATGATGTTGACCAGGGGGCGGTGGTCAGTTTCGACCGTAAACCGTGGCAGGCCATACACATAGTCGTGGAACTTGTCCAGTCCAGTTAACAAGCCCAGGCATTCTTTTTTGATTTGCGCGTAGCGCTGTTCGGTAGGGGTCATGGCTCGTGAGGCATATGCAACCGGGGCCCATGACGACGTGCTGTCTTTTTGCAGGAGTATCGCTCCAATACCAGATTGGCTGGCGTCTGTTGAGATCTTTGTAGGGCGAGTCGTGTCAAAGAAGGCCAGCACTGGTGCCGTGACCAGTTTGTGCTTGAGCTCCTCCCATTCCCGCTGATGCGATTGGTGCCAGTTGAATTCTGTCGATTTTTTTACGAGATGGCGCATATTTGTTGTATGAGAAGCCAGGTTGGGAATGAACTTCCCAAGGAAGTTGACCATGCCCAGGAATCTTAAGACAGCCTTCTTGTCAGCCGGTCGTGGCATGGCTGTGATGGCGCTAACCTCGTCTGCATCGGGACGGACCCCTGACCTTGAGATGTGGTCCCCGAGGAATTTCAGCTCCGTCTGGCCGAAGGCACACTTCGCACGGTTGAGACGCAGGCCATTTTGTCGTATGCGGGTAAAGACACGTCGTAGACGATGCATGTGTTCCTGCGGAGTGGTGGACCAAATGATGATATCGTCCACATATACACGTACCCCTTCGATGCCTTCCATCATCTGCTCCATAATGCGGTGGAAAACTTCAGATGCTGAAATGATGCCGAATGGCATCCGGTTGTAGCAGAATCTGCCAAAAGGGGTGTTGAATGTGCATAGTCTTCGGCTGGCCGGGTCCAGTTGGATCTGCCAGAATCCTTTGGACGCATCCAATTTAGTGAATATTTTGTCTCGCGCCATCTCGCTGGTGAGGTCTTCTCGTTTCGGGATGGGATAGTGTTCCCGCATGATGTTGTTATTCAGATCTTTAGGATCTATACATATATGGAGCTCGCCAGAGGGCTTCTTTACACAGACCATGGAGCTGACCCATGGCGTGGGCTCCGTGACCCTGGATAGGACCCCTTGGTCCTGAAGAATCTGCAGTTGTGCCTTGAGGCGGTCTTTGAGTGGCGCAGGAACCCTGCGAGGTGCGTGAACGACAGGGATGGCGTCCGGTCTGAGTCGAATCTTGTACGTGTATGGCAATGTCCCCATGCCTTCAAAAACCTCCTGGTTGTGAGCAAGGAGGGAATGGAGATTTGCGTGGAACTCAGCATCCGGGAAGTCGGATATCTCATCTGGAGAGAGAGACATAATGCGCTGTACCAGGTGAAGGACCTTACACGCCTGTGCGCCCAGTAACGAGTCCTTTGATGAGCCGACAACTTCGAAGGGGAGTGTGGCCGTGTACATCTTGTGAGTCACCTGTAGCTGGCAAGATCCTATGGACGGGATGACGTTCCCGTTATAGTCAACCATCTTGAGCCGGGATGGCGTGATGGGTGGTTTGACCTTCATGGCCTGGACTGCAGAGTAAGCAATCAGGTTGGCGGATGCGCCGGTGTCCAGACGGAAGGCGACGCGCGATCGGTTGACCGTCAGGGTGGCACACCACTCATCGGCTGGATTGATGGCATTGACCTTGTTGACATCAATGACGGAAACGCGGAAGGCATCCTGGTCATCTGCATCACTTAACTGGAAGTCTTGATGCGTGGGCTGGACGGTCCTGACTTGTCTGCGAGATTGTCGTGGATGCGCCGGATCCATGGGTTGAGCCGAACGACAGTGGGCTGCGTAGTGGCCCATCTTGCCACATCTGAGGCACTGTCGGTTTTTTGCAGGACATTGCCCTTTTAAATGTAGAGCTCCACAATTGCCGTACGTCATGACGTCACGGCGTTCGTTGCGCCACTGCGCATGCGCAGTGCGATCTTGCGGTGGGCGCGCCTGCGCAGTGCGTCCCTCGTTGTGGCCGTTATTTTTGGCGCGCACCTGCGCGGGAGACCGCGAAAAGCGCGGGAAGCGGCCGCTGTCGTCCGGGCCGTGGGTCGGGAAGTAATCGACGGCCTGGGTGCGTTCGACGTCGTGGGCGGCCTGGCTTGCCGATTCGACGGCTGGGGACCCCCTCCGTGCCAACTCGGACGCCTGAAATCGGGCAAAACGGCAGGTAGCATTTTCGTGGAGGACACAGGCTTCCACAGCAGACGCTAAGGTGAGGCTTTTCATTTTAAGAAGCTGCTGGCGTAGGCCACTAGAGGCAACGCCAAAAACAATCTGGTCCCTGATCATGGACTCTGTGGTGGTGCCGTAACCGCAGGACTGCGCTAGAATCCGGAGGTGCGTCAAGAAGGGTTGAAAAAGCTCCTCCTTACCTTGCAGGCGTTGCTGAAAGAGGTATCTTTCAAAACTTTCATTTACTTCAACTTGAAAGTGCTGGTCCAGTTTGAGGATGACCGTGTCATATTTGGATTGGTTTTCGCCTTCTTCGAACACCAGTGAGTTGAAGACGTTGGTGGCGTGCGGGCCTGCGTAGAAGAGGAGCATTGCAATCTTCGTGTCATCCGAGGCATTCTGTTTTTCGGTGGCACGGATGTACAGGTCAAATCGCTGCCTGTAGAGCTTCCAGTTGGTACCTAGGTTCCCCGCGACTTGCATCGGCTGCGGTTTGTCGGTGTGGTCCATGTCCAGAATGGCAGGTTAGTAGGCAGGTATCGATCCACTCCTGTACCATGTGGTGTTGGGTGTTCTGACACACAGATGAGCCAACACGGTTGTATATGGTACAACGCTATTTTATTTAAACTTACTATTTACAGTTTGGTCTTTGCACTCTGCACGTGGGGGTTCCCTGCTTGTGATGTTTTAACAGCTCTTTCTTGTTCCCTTCTCCCCAGACCTACTGACCACCAGGTGTCGTGCTCGTGCTTTTTATGTGGTTGGTGTTCTTGTCTGTGATTGGTTGTGGTGTTGTGTACTCTGATTTGCCTGTTAGTGTGTCCATCATGATGTGTGTGTTTGAATATCATGACACGCCCCTCGGGGGAGGTATATAATTGGCAGACCTGTGGCCAGCTCTCAGTGCGGGAGCAGCAGCAGGCTGGCATACTTCTTCGCTTATTAAAACCACTGTTCTCTTCTACAACTCGACTCGTGTGAATTGATGGTCCATCAATCTGTACACTGACTGGTGCCTCTCATTCCTCTCTCTCTCTCTCAGGGAGATATCTGTACACTGACTGGTGTCTCTCCATCCCCTCTCTCTCAGGGAGATATCTGTACACTGACTGGCGTCTCTCAGTCCCCTCTCTCTCAGGGAGATATCTGTACGCTGACTGGTGTCTCCCAGTCCCCTCTCCCTCTCAGGGAGATATCTGTACACTGACTGGTGTCTCCCAGTCCGCCCTCTCTCTCAGGGAGATATCTGTACACTGACTGGTGTCCCTCAGTCCTCTCTCTCAGAGAGATATCTGTACACAGACTGGTGTCTCTTAGTCCCCTCTCTCTCTCAGGGAGATATCTGTACACTGACTGGTGTCCCTCAGTCCTCTCTCTCTCAGGGAGATATCTGTACACAGACTGGTGTCTCTCAGTCGCCTCTCTCTGTCAGGGAGATATCTGTACACTGACTGGTGTCTCCCAGTCCCCGCTCCCTCTCAGGGAGATATCTGTACACTGACTGGTGTCTCTCAGTCCTCTCTCTCTCAGGGAGATATCTGTACACTGACTGGTGTCTCTCAGTCCTCTCTCTCTCAGGGAGATATCTGTACACTGACTGGTGTCTCTCAGTCCCCCCTCTCTCTCAGGGAGATATCTGTACACTGACTGGTGTCTCTCAGTCCCCTCTCTCTCACAGGGAGATATCTGTACACTGACTGGTGTCTCTCAGTCCCCTCTCTCTCAGGGAGATATCTGTACAGACTGGTGTCTCTCAGTCCCCTCTCTCTCTCAGGGAGATATCTGTACACTGACTGGTGTCTCTCAGTCCCCTCTCTCTCACAGGGAGATATCTGTACACTGACTGGTGTCTCTCAGTCCCCTCTCTCTCAGGGAGATATCTGTACAGACTGGTGTCTCTCAGTCCCCTCTCTCTCTCAGGGGGATATCTGTACACTGACTGGTGTCTCTCAGTCCTCTCTCTCAGGGAGATTTATGTACACTGACTGGTGTCTCACGGTCCCCTCTCTCTCAGGGAGATATCTGAAGTTTAAACCCCACCACTATTCTTAGGATTTTCCGTCACACTAGAATTATTCGAAATAGTGAGCAGGGATCTCACCATTATTCTTTGAATTCCCCCTATACCAAAAAGGATCGGTTAGTTCTAAATAGTGAGCAGGCATCACCATTAATCTTAGAATTCCACCCTGTACAAAAAGGGTCAGTTTGTTTTAAATGGTGAACTGGCATTCTCTTTCCCTGACTCCTATGCTGACTTAGGTGGGTGCTATTCGGGGCAAAGTAGTGTTTCAAGTTATCCCCCGGTATTACCCATATCTTTACAGGAGATTCTGTTTACTTACCACACAATAGCTTCACTCAAGGGTCTGGCTTTTCTAAGTTGAGTGAAGTAAACTTTCTAATAACCACTCTTTCACGTTATCAATTTAAGTTAGTTTTATTTTCTAACTAAAAGATAAAATCACTGTTGTTACAGAAAGGTAAAAAGATCTTTTTCTTTGGAACCTCCTGGTAGGTTGTTCGACCTTCAGGTCTGCCTTGACAATCTTTCTTCTTTAACTTTTGGTCTTCCTCAGATGGATTCGCTGTGATGCTCGGTTCTTGAATGTGCTTCCCATGTACCGAGGGTAGCTGTGAGAGCTGACTCTACTGGCGGCTGAATTATTAGGGTTTATATCGGCCTTTGCGCAGCCTTAGTTTCTATATGACCTTTATTGAAATGTAACTGTTCCTTGCCGACTGTAGCTAATGCAGGCTCCCAGTCGTTGAACTATCTTATTCTGCTTGACAGGTAATACATTTGATTGGCAGGTTTGTTGCTTCATCAGCAACTTTTCTGATATCTGTCTCTAGTGATGTTTCTTCAATCTCAATACTGGATAAGAACTAGTGTTCATCGAAACAGTTCGCCTCTGCACTTTTTCGGGTCAGCGGGTGTCAATGACAGGTCGCCCCCTGAACGTCTAACCTTATCTGGCTTGGACGTATATCCTCTGACATGTTAACTTGCTAAAAGGTTTTTAACTTCAAAAATGTGTAAAATATAGTATAAACGCACCACCTCCTGGGCGGGATTCTCACTTCCGCGCCAAAGTGCCCACGCCATCGAGGTTCACGATGGCGTGAAACGGCCCCTATCCCCACTGATTGAGGGCCCGATAATGGGCTAGGAGCAGGGCCGCGTCATCTAAACACGCCAGGCCTCGTCGCCGTGTAAAGGCGGCGCCGCATACATGACGCGGCCGGCACCGCATAACTGGCGTCACCCACGCATGCGTGGTTGCCGTGCTCTCTGAGTCCGCCCCGCAAGAAGATGGCAGACGGATCTTGCGGGGCTGCGGAAGGAAGGAGGTCCTCCTTCAGAGAGGACGGCCCGACGATCGGTGGGCACCGATCGCGGGCCACCCCACATTTGAGGTACCCCCCGGTGCAGGATCCCCCCCCCTCCACAGGCCGCCCCCCCCCAGTGTTCCCGCGCTGTTCCCGACGGCAGCGATCAGGTGTGGACTGCGCCGGGGGGAATCCCGCCGTTTTGGGTTGGCCACTTGGCTCATACAGGCCTGAGAATAGCAGGGGTGCCGGAGTATCGCCATTTTGGGTGTCTCGGGCGATTCTCCGGCCTGCGGACCGTGGAACGCGACGGGGCCGTTCCCGCCGTTTGGGAGAATCGCGGGAGGGCGTTGGACCGGCATGGCGGGAAGTTTTGGAGGCCCAGGCAATTCTTCCAACTGGCGCGGGAGTGGAGAATCGCGCCCCCTGTGTTTCTTCAGCAGGAAAGCAGTTGGCTCATATTTAAGTGGTGTCAGCAGGATTTCACGCCTGAACATTTGTCAACCAATTCAAACCTAAGTTCCTGGCAATTCATTTTAACTGCTTAATAAAATAACTCACTTCTGAGAAAAGAGAAATACTGTTGGCCTTCATATAACTAAAATTTAAATCATTCGATTGTCATTGAACTCGAAAAGCAGACATCAGCTCTGGTGCATGAATTGAAACCAGCTGTTACCCGCCTGGAAGGCTATTTGCATTTCAAAATCACCTTTTGCTGCTGCTTCTGTTATCCCTTCGTGGGACTCATCTCTAACTTTCCAAATCTCAAGTTTTTCCCGACTTCCATCGTTCAAATTACATATTTTCCCATCATTTTTTACAGGGCACTGTAATTATAGAAATATTGCTGGGTGTGGGCTCTGTAATTATAGAAACACTACTGGGTGTGGGCCCTGTAATTATAGAAACACTACTGGGTGTGGGCCCTGTAATTATAGAAACACTACTGGGTGTGGGCTCTGTAATTATAGAAACACTACTGGGTGTGGGCCCTGTAATTATAGAAACACTACTGGGTCTGGGCTCTGTAATTATAGAAATACTACTGGGTGTGGGATCTGTAATTATAGAAACACTAGTGGGTGTGGGCCCTGTAATTATAGAAATACTACTGGGTGTGGGCTCTGTAATTATAGAAACACTACTGGGTATGGGCTCTGTGATTATAGAAATACTACTGGGTGTGGGCCCTGTAATTATAGAAACACTACTGGGTGTGGGTCTGTAATTATAGAAACACGACTGGGTGTGGGCCCTGTAATTATAGAAACACTACTGGGTGTGGGCTCTGTAATTATAGAAACACTACTGGGTGTGGGCTCTGTAATTATTGAAACACTACTGGGTGTGGGCTCTGTAATTATAGAAACACTACTGCGTGTGGGCTCTGTGATTATAGAAACACTACTGGGTGTGGGCTCTGTAATTATTGAAACACTACTGGGTCTGGGCTCTGTAATTATAGAAACACTACTGGGTGTTGGCTCTGTAATTATAGAAACAGTACTGGGTCTGGGCCCTGTAATTATAGAAACACTACAGGGTGTGGGCTCTGTGATTATAGAAACACGACTGGGTGTGGGCCCTGTAATTATAGAAACACTACTGGGTGTGGACCCTGTAATTATTGAACACTACTGGGTGTTGGCTCTGTAATTATAGAAACACTACTGGGTGTGGGCTCTGTAATTATAGAAACACGACTGGGTGTGGGCCCTGTAATTATAGAAACACTACTGGGTGTTGGCTCCGTAATTATAGAAACACTACTGGGTGTGGGCTCTGTAATTATAGAAACACTACTGGGTGTGGGCTCTGTAATTATAGAAACACTACTGGGTGTGGGCACTGTAATTATAGAAACACTACTGGGTGTGCGCTCTGTAATTACAGGAATACTACAGGGTGTGAGCTCTGTAATTATAGAAACACTACTGGGTGTGGGCTCTGTAATTATTGAAACACTACTGGGTGTTGGCTCTGTAATTATAGAAACACTACTGGGTGTTGGCTCTGTAATTATAGAAACACTACTGGGTGTTGGCTCTGTAATTATAGAAACACTACAGGCTGTGGGCTCTGTAATTATAGAAACACTGCTGGGTGTGGGCGCTGTAATTATAGAAACACTACTGGCTGTGGGCTCTGTGATTATAGAAACACTCCTGGGTGTGCGCTCTGTAATTACAGAAATACTACTGGTTGTGGGCTCTGTAATTATAGAAACACTACTGGGTGTGGGCTCTGTGTTTATAGAAACACTACTGGGTGTGGGCTCTGTAATTACAGAAATACTACTGGGTGTGGGCTCTGTAATTATAGAAACACTACTGGGAGTGGGCTCTGTAATTATAGAAACACTACTGGGTGTGGGCTCTGTAATTATAGAAATACTACTGGGTGTGGGCTCTGTAATAATAGAGATACTACTGGGAGTGGGCTCTGTAATTATAGATACACTACTGGGTGTGGGCCCTGTAATTATAGAAACACTACTGGGTGTGGGCTCTGTAATTATAGAAACAGTACTGGGTGTGGGCCCTGTAATTATAGAAACACTACTGGCTGTGGGCTCTGTGATTATAGAAACAGTACTGGCTTTGGGCTCTGTGATAATAGAAACACTACTGGGTGTGCGCTCTGTAATTACAGGAATACTACTGGGTGTGGGCTCTGTAATTATAGAAATACTCCTGGGAGTGGGCTCTGTAATTATAGAAACACTACTGGGTGTTGGCTCTGTAATTATAGAAGCACTACTGCGTGTGGGCTCTGTAATTATAGAAACACTACTCGGTGTGGGCTCTGTGATTATAGAAACAGTACTGGGTGTGGGCTCTGTAATTATAGAAACACTACTGGGTGTGGGCTCTGTAATTATAGAAACACTACTGGGAGTGTGCCCTGTAATTATAGAAACACTACTGGGTGTGGGCTCTGTAATTATAGAAACACTACTGGGTGTGGGCTCTGTAATTATAGAAACACTACTGGGTGTGGGCGCTGTAATTATAGAAACACTGCTGGGTGTGGGCTCTGTAATTATAGAAACAGTACTGGGTGTGGGCTCTGTAATTATAGAAGCACTACTGCGTGTGGGCTCTGTAATTATAGAAACACTACTGGGTGTGGGCTCTGTGATTATAGAAACAGTACTGGGTGTGGGCTCTGTAATTATAGAAACACTACTGGGTGTGGGCTCTGTAATTATAGAAACACTACTGGGAGTGGGCCCTGTAATTATAGAAACACTACTGGGTGTGGGCTCTGTAATTATAGAAACACTACTGGGTGTGGGCTCTGTAATTATAGAAACACTACTGGGTGTGGGCTCTGTAATTATAGAAACAGTACTGGGTGTGGGCGCTGTAATTATAGAAACACTGCTGGGTGTGGGCTCTGTAATTATAGAAACAGTACTGGGTGTGGGCTCTGTAATTATAGGAACACTACTGGGTGTGGGCTCTGTAATTATAGAAACACTACTGGGTGTGGGCTCTCTGAATATAGAAACACGACTGGGCGTGGGCTCTGTAATTATCGAAACACTACTGGGTGTGGGCTCTGTAATTATAGAAACACTACTGGGTGTGGGCTCTGTAATTATAGAAACACTACTGGGTGTGGGCTCTGTAATTATAGAAACACTACTGGGTGTGGGCTCTGTAATTATAGAAACAGTACTGGGTGTGGGCGCTGTAATTATAGAAACACTACTGGGTGTGGGCTCTGTAATTATAGAAACACTACTGGGTGTGGGCTCTGTAATTATAGGAACACTACTGGGTGTGGGCTCTGTAATTATCGAAACACTACTGGGTGTGGGCCCTGTAATTATAGAAACACTACTGGGTGTGGGCTCTGTAATTATAGAAACACTACTGGGTGTGGGCCCTGTAATTATAGAAACACTACTGGGTGTGGGCTCTGTAATTATAGAAACACTACTGGGTGTGGGCTCTGTAATTATAGAAACACTACTGGGTGTGGGCTCTGTAATTATAGAAACAGTACTGGGTGTGGGCGCTGTAATTATAGAAACACTGCTGCGTGTGGGCTCTGTAATTATAGAAACACTACTGGGTGTGGGCTCTCTAATTATAGAAAAACTACTGGGTGTGGGCTCTGTAATTATAGAACCACTACTGGGTGTTGGCTCTGTGATTATAGAAACACTACTGGGTGTGGGCTCTGTAATTATAGAAACACTACTGGGTGTGGGCTCTGTAATTATAGAAACACTACTGGGTGTGGGCTCTGTAATTATAGAAACACTACTGGGTGTGGGCCCTTTAATTATAGAAACACTACTGAGTGTGGTCTCTGTAATTATAGAAACACTACTGGGTGTGGGCTCTGTAATTATAGAAACAGGACTGGGTGTGGGCTCTGTAATTATAGAAACACTACTGGGTGTGGGCTCTGTAATTATAGAAACAGTACTGGGTGTGGGCCCTGTAATTATAGAAACACTACTGGGTGTGGTCTCTGTAATTATATAAACACTACTGGGTATGTGCTCTGTAATTATAGAAACAGTACTGGGTGAGGGCCCTGTAATTATTGAAATACTACTGGGTGTGGGCCCTGTAATTATAGAAACACTACTGGGTGTGGACCCTGTAATTATTGAACACTACTGGGTGTTGGCTCTGTAATTATAGAAACACTACTGGGTGTGGGCCCTGTAATTATAGAAACACTACTGGGTGTTGGCTCCGTAATTATAGAAACACTACTGGGTGTGGGCTCTGTAATTATAGAAACACTACTGGGTGTGGGCTCTGTAATTATAGAAACACTACTGGGTGTGGGCACTGTAATTATAGAAACACTACTGGGTGTGCGCTCTGTAATTACAGGAATACTACAGGGTGTGAGCTCTGTAATTATAGAAACACTACTGGGTGTGGGCTCTGTAATTATAGAAACACTACTGGGTGTTGGCTCTGTAATTATAGAAACACTACTGGGTGTTGGCTCTGTAATTATAGAAACACTACTGGGTGTTGGCTCTGTAATTATAGAAACACTACAGGCTGTGGGCTCTGTAATTATAGAAACACTGCTGGGTGTGGGCGCTGTAATTATAGGAACACTACTGGCTGTGGGCTCTGTGATTATAGAAACACTACTGGGTGTGCGCTCTGTAATTACAGAAATACTACTGGTTGTGGGCTCTGTAATTATAGAAACACTACTGGGTGTGGGCTCTGTGTTTATAGAAACACTACTGGGTGTGGGCTCTGTAATTACAGAAATACTACTGGGTGTGGGCTCTGTAATTATAGAAACACTACTGGGTGTGGGCTCTGTAATTATAGAAATACTACTGGGTGTGGGCTCTGTAATTATAGAAACACTACTGGGTGTGGGCCCTGTAATTATAGAAACACTACTGGGTGTGGGCTCTGTGATTATAGAAACACTACTGGGTGTGGGCTCTATAATTATAGAAACACTACTGGGTGTGGGCTCTGTAATTATAGAAACAGTACTGGGTCTGGGCCCTGTAATTATAGAAACACTACTGGGTGTGGGCTCTGTGATTATAGAAACACTACTGGGTGTGGGCTCTATAATTATAGAAACACTACTGGGTGTGGGCTCTGTAATTATAGAAACACTACTGGCTGTGGGCTCTGTGATTATAGAAACACTACTGGCTGTGGGCTCTGTAATTATAGAAACACTACTGGGTATGGGCTCTGTAATTATAGAAACACTACTGGGTGTGGGCTCTGTAATTATAGAAACACTACTGGGTGTGGGCTCTGTAATTGTAGAAACACTACTGGGTGTGGGCCCTCTAATTATAGAAACACTACTGTGTGTGCGCTCTGTAATTACAGGAATACTACAGGGTGTGAGCTCTGTAATTATAGAAACACTACTGGGTGTGGGCTCTGTAATTATAGAAACACTACTGGGTGTTGGCTCTGTAATTATAGAAACACTACTGGGTGTTGGCTCTGTAATTATAGAAACACTACTGGGTGTTGGCTCTGTAATTATAGAAACACTACAGGCTGTGGGCTCTGTAATTATAGAAACACTGCTGGGTGTGGGCGCTGTAATTATAGGAACACTACTGGCTGTGGGCTCTGTGATTATAGAAACACTACTGGGTGTGCGCTCTGTAATTACAGAAATACTACTGGTTGTGGGCTCTGTAATTATAGAAACACTACTGGGTGTGGGCTCTGTGTTTATAGAAACACTACTGGGTGTGGGCTCTGTAATTACAGAAATACTACTGGGTGTGGGCTCTGTAATTATAGAAACACTACTGGGTGTGGGCTCTGTAATTATAGAAATACTACTGGGTGTGGGCTCTGTAATTATAGAAACACTACTGGGTGTGGGCCCTGTAATTATAGAAACACTACTGGGTGTGGGCTCTGTGATTATAGAAACACTACTGGGTGTGGGCTCTATAATTATAGAAACACTACTGGGTGTGGGCTCTGTAATTATAGAAACAGTACTGGGTCTGGGCCCTGTAATTATAGAAACACTACTGGGTGTGGGCTCTGTGATTATAGAAACACTACTGGGTGTGGGCTCTGTAATTATAGAAACACTACTGGGTGTGGGCTCTGTAATTATAGAAACACTACTGGGTGTGGGCGCTGTAATTATAGAAACACTGCTGGGTGTGGGCTCTGTAATTATAGAAACAGTACTGGGTGTGGGCTCTGTAATTATAGAAGCACTACTGCGTGTGGGCTCTGTAATTATAGAAACACTACTGGGTGTGGGCTCTGTGATTATAGAAACAGTACTGGGTGTGGGCTCTGAAATTATAGAAACACTACTGGGTGTGGGCTCTGTAATTATAGAAACACTACTGGGAGTGGGCCCTGTAATTATAGAAACACTACTGGGTGTGGGCTCTGTAATTATAGAAACACTACTGGGTGTGGGCTCTGTAATTATAGAAACACTACTGGGTGTGGGCTCTGTAATTATAGAAACAGTACTGGGTGTGGGCGCTGTAATTATAGAAACACTGCTGGGTGTGGGCTCTGTAATTATAGAAACAGTACTGGGTGTGGGCTCTGTAATTATAGGAACACTACTGGGTGTGGGCTCTGTAATTATAGAAACACTACTGGCTGTGGGCTCTGTAATTATAGAAACACTACTGGGTGTGGGCTCTGTAAATATAGAAACACTGCTGGGTGTGGGCTCTGTAATTATTGAAACACTACTGGGTGTGGGCTCTCTGAATATAGAAACAGTACTGGGTGTGGGCCCTGTAATTATAGAAACACTACTGGGTGTGGGCTCTGTAAGTATAGAAACAGTGCTGCGTGTGGGCTCTGTAATTATAGAAACACTACTGGGTGTGGGCTCTCTAATTATAGAAAAACTACTGGGTGTGGGCCCTGTAATTATAGAAACACTACTGGGTGTGGTCTCTGTAATTATATAAACACTACTGGGTATGTGCTCTGTAATTATAGAAACAGTACTGGGTGAGGGCCCTGTAATTATTGAAATACTACTGGGTGTGGGCCCTGTAATTATAGAAACACTACTGGGTGTGGACCCTGTAATTATTGAACACTACTGGGTGTTGGCTCTGTAATTATAGAAACACTACTGGGTGTGGGCCCTGTAATTATAGAAACACTACTGGGTGTTGGCTCCGTAATTATAGAAACACTACTGGGTGTGGGCTCTGTAATTATAGAAACACTACTGGGTGTGGGCTCTGTAATTATAGAAACACTACTGGGTGTGGGCACTGTAATTATAGAAACACTACTGGGTGTGCGCTCTGTAATTACAGGAATACTACAGGGTGTGAGCTCTGTAATTATAGAAACACTACTGGGTGTGGGCTCTGTAATTATAGAAACACTACTGGGTGTTGGCTCTGTAATTATAGAAACACTACTGGGTGTTGGCTCTGTAATTATAGAAACACTACTGGGTGTTGGCTCTGTAATTATAGAAACACTACAGGCTGTGGGCTCTGTAATTATAGAAACACTGCTGGGTGTGGGCGCTGTAATTATAGGAACACTACTGGCTGTGGGCTCTGTGATTATAGAAACACTACTGGGTGTGCGCTCTGTAATTACAGAAATACTACTGGTTGTGGGCTCTGTAATTATAGAAACACTACTGGGTGTGGGCTCTGTGTTTATAGAAACACTACTGGGTGTGGGCTCTGTAATTACAGAAATACTACTGGGTGTGGGCTCTGTAATTATAGAAACACTACTGGGTGTGGGCTCTGTAATTATAGAAATACTACTGGGTGTGGGCTCTGTAATTATAGAAACACTACTGGGTGTGGGCCCTGTAATTATAGAAACACTACTGGGTGTGGGCTCTGTGATTATAGAAACACTACTGGGTGTGGGCTCTATAATTATAGAAACACTACTGGGTGTGGGCTCTGTAATTATAGAAACAGTACTGGGTCTGGGCCCTGTAATTATAGAAACACTACTGGGTGTGGGCTCTGTGATTATAGAAACACTACTGGGTGTGGGCTCTATAATTATAGAAACACTACTGGGTGTGGGCTCTGTAATTATAGAAACACTACTGGCTGTGGGCTCTGTGATTATAGAAACACTACTGGCTGTGGGCTCTGTAATTATAGAAACACTACTGGGTATGGGCTCTGTAATTATAGAAACACTACTGGGTGTGGGCTCTGTAATTATAGAAACACTACTGGGTGTGGGCTCTGTAATTGTAGAAACACTACTGGGTGTGGGCCCTCTAATTATAGAAACACTACTGGGTGTGCGCTCTGTAATTACAGGAATACTACAGGGTGTGAGCTCTGTAATTATAGAAACACTACTGGGTGTGGGCTCTGTAATTATAGAAACACTACTGGGTGTTGGCTCTGTAATTATAGAAACACTACTGGGTGTTGGCTCTGTAATTATAGAAACACTACTGGGTGTTGGCTCTGTAATTATAGAATCACTACAGGCTGTGGGCTCTGTAATTATAGAAACACTGCTGGGTGTGGGCGCTGTAATTATAGGAACACTACTGGCTGTGGGCTCTGTGATTATAGAAACACTACTGGGTGTGCGCTCTGTAATTACAGAAATATTTCTGGTTGTGGGCTCTGTAAT
This sequence comes from Scyliorhinus torazame, assembly GCF_047496885.1. NCBI lineage: Eukaryota > Metazoa > Chordata > Chondrichthyes > Carcharhiniformes > Scyliorhinidae > Scyliorhinus > Scyliorhinus torazame. The sequence goes on along the minus strand of NC_092725.1, from coordinate 6,148,762 downwards.
TATAGAAACACTACTGGGTGTGGGCTCTGTGTTTATAGAAACACTACTGGGTGTGGGCTCTGTAATTACAGAAATACTACTGGGTGTGGGCTCTGTAATTATAGAAACACTACTGGGTGTGGGCTCTGTAATTATAGAAATACTACTGGGTGTGGGCTCTGTAATTATAGAAACACTACTGGGTGTGGGCCCTGTAATTATAGAAACACTACTGGGTGTGGGCTCTGTGATTATAGAAACACTACTGGGTGTGGGCTCTATAATTATAGAAACACTACTGGGTGTGGGCTCTGTAATTATAGAAACAGTACTGGGTCTGGGCCCTGTAATTATAGAAACACTACTGGGTGTGGGCTCTGTGATTATAGAAACACTACTGGGTGTGGGCTCTATAATTATAGAAACACTACTGGGTGTGGGCTCTGTAATTATAGAAACACTACTGGGTGTGGGCTCTGTAATTATAGAAACAGTACTGGGTGTGGGCTCTGTAATTATAGAAGCACTACTGCGTGTGGGCTCTGTAATTATAGAAACACTACTGGGTGTGGGCTCTGTGATTATAGAAACAGTACTGGGTGTGGGCTCTGAAATTATAGAAACACTACTGGGTGTGGGCTCTGTAATTATAGAAACACTACTGGGAGTGGGCCCTGTAATTATAGAAACACTACTGGGTGTGGGCTCTGTAATTATAGAAACACTACTGGGTGTGGGCTCTGTAATTATAGAAACACTACTGGGTGTGGGCTCTGTAATTATAGAAACAGTACTGGGTGTGGGCGCTGTAATTATAGAAACACTGCTGGGTGTGGGCTCTGTAATTATAGAAACAGTACTGGGTGTGGGCTCTGTAATTATAGGAACACTACTGGGTGTGGGCTCTGTAATTATAGAAACACTACTGGCTGTGGGCTCTGTAATTATAGAAACACTACTGGGTGTGGGCTCTGTAAATATAGAAACACTGCTGGGTGTGGGCTCTGTAATTATTGAAACACTACTGGGTGTGGGCTCTCTGAATATAGAAACAGTACTGGGTGTGGGCCCTGTAATTATAGAAACACTACTGGGTGTGGGCTCTGTAAGTATAGAAACAGTGCTGCGTGTGGGCTCTGTAATTATAGAAACACTACTGGGTGTGGGCTCTCTAATTATAGAAAAACTACTGGGTGTGGGCCCTGTAATTATAGAAACACTACTGGGTGTGGTCTCTGTAATTATATAAACACTACTGGGTATGTGCTCTGTAATTATAGAAACAGTACTGGGTGAGGGCCCTGTAATTATTGAAATACTACTGGGTGTGGGCCCTGTAATTATAGAAACACTACTGGGTGTGGACCCTGTAATTATTGAACACTACTGGGTGTTGGCTCTGTAATTATAGAAACACTACTGGGTGTGGGCCCTGTAATTATAGAAACACTACTGGGTGTTGGCTCCGTAATTATAGAAACACTACTGGGTGTGGGCTCTGTAATTATAGAAACACTACTGGGTGTGGGCTCTGTAATTATAGAAACACTACTGGGTGTGGGCACTGTAATTATAGAAACACTACTGGGTGTGCGCTCTGTAATTACAGGAATACTACAGGGTGTGAGCTCTGTAATTATAGAAACACTACTGGGTGTGGGCTCTGTAATTATAGAAACACTACTGGGTGTTGGCTCTGTAATTATAGAAACACTACTGGGTGTTGGCTCTGTAATTATAGAAACACTACTGGGTGTTGGCTCTGTAATTATAGAAACACTACAGGCTGTGGGCTCTGTAATTATAGAAACACTGCTGGGTGTGGGCGCTGTAATTATAGGAACACTACTGGCTGTGGGCTCTGTGATTATAGAAACACTACTGGGTGTGCGCTCTGTAATTACAGAAATACTACTGGTTGTGGGCTCTGTAATTATAGAAACACTACTGGGTGTGGGCTCTGTGTTTATAGAAACACTACTGGGTGTGGGCTCTGTAATTACAGAAATACTACTGGGTGTGGGCTCTGTAATTATAGAAACACTACTGGGTGTGGGCTCTGTAATTATAGAAATACTACTGGGTGTGGGCTCTGTAATTATAGAAACACTACTGGGTGTGGGCCCTGTAATTATAGAAACACTACTGGGTGTGGGCTCTGTGATTATAGAAACACTACTGGGTGTGGGCTCTATAATTATAGAAACACTACTGGGTGTGGGCTCTGTAATTATAGAAACAGTACTGGGTCTGGGCCCTGTAATTATAGAAACACTACTGGGTGTGGGCTCTGTGATTATAGAAACACTACTGGGTGTGGGCTCTATAATTATAGAAACACTACTGGGTGTGGGCTCTGTAATTATAGAAACACTACTGGCTGTGGGCTCTGTGATTATAGAAACACTACTGGCTGTGGGCTCTGTAATTATAGAAACACTACTGGGTATGGGCTCTGTAATTATAGAAACACTACTGGGTGTGGGCTCTGTAATTATAGAAACACTACTGGGTGTGGGCTCTGTAATTGTAGAAACACTACTGGGTGTGGGCCCTCTAATTATAGAAACACTACTGGGTGTGCGCTCTGTAATTACAGGAATACTACAGGGTGTGAGCTCTGTAATTATAGAAACACTACTGGGTGTGGGCTCTGTAATTATAGAAACACTACTGGGTGTTGGCTCTGTAATTATAGAAACACTACTGGGTGTTGGCTCTGTAATTATAGAAACACTACTGGGTGTTGGCTCTGTAATTATAGAATCACTACAGGCTGTGGGCTCTGTAATTATAGAAACACTGCTGGGTGTGGGCGCTGTAATTATAGGAACACTACTGGCTGTGGGCTCTGTGATTATAGAAACACTACTGGGTGTGCGCTCTGTAATTACAGAAATATTTCTGGTTGTGGGCTCTGTAATTATAGAAACACTACTGGGTGTGGGCTCTGTGTTTATAGAAACACTACTGGGTGTGGGCTCTGTAATTACAGAAATACTACTGGGTGTGGGCTCTGTAATTATAGAAACACTACTGGGTGTGGGCTCTGTAATTATAGAAATACTACTGGGTGTGGGCTCTGTAATTATAGAAACACTACTGGGTGTGGGCCCTGTAATTATAGAAACACTACTGGGTGTGGGCTCTGTGATTATAGAAACACTACTGGGTGTGGGCTCTATAATTATAGAAACACTACTGGGTGTGGGCTCTGTAATTATAGAAACAGTACTGGGTCTGGGCCCTGTAATTATAGAAACACTACTGGGTGTGGGCTCTGTGATTATAGAAACACTACTGGGTGTGGGCTCTATAATTATAGAAACACTACTGGGTGTGGGCTCTGTAATTATAGAAACACTACTGGGTGTGGGCTCTGTAATTATAGAAACACTACTGGGTGTGGGCTCTGTAATTGTAGAAACACTGCTGGGTGTGGGCCCTCTAATTATAGAAATACTACTGGGTGTGGTCTCTGTAATTATAGAAACACTACAGGGTGTGGGCCCAGTAATTATACAAATACTACTGGGTGTGGGCTCTGTAATTATAGAAACACTACTGGGTGTGGGCCCTGTAATTATAGAAACACTACTGGGTGTGGGATCTGTAATTATAGAAACACCACTGGGTGTGTGCTCTGTAATTATAGAAACACTACTGGGTGTGGGCTCTGCAATTATAGAAACACTACTGGGTGTGGGCTCTGTAATTATAGAAACACTACTGGGTGTTGGCTCTGTAATTATAGAAACACTACTGGGTGTGGGCTCTGTAATTATAGAAACACTACTGGGTGTTGGCTCTGTAATTATAGAAACACTACTGGGTGTGGGATCTGTAATTATAGAAACACTACTGGGTGTGGGCCCTGTAATTATAGAAACACCACTGGGTGTGGGCTCTGTAATTATAGAAACACTACTGGGTGTTGGCTCTGTAATTATAGAAACACCACTGGGTGTGGGCTCTGTAATTATAGAAACACTACTGGGTGTGGGCTCTGTAATTATCGAAACACTACTGGGTGTGGGATCTGTAATTATAGAAAAACCACTGGGTGTGTGCTCTGTAATTATAGAAACACTACTGGGTGTGGGCTCTGCAATTATAGAAACACTACTGGGTGTGGGCTCTGTAATTATAGAAACACTACTGGGTGTTGGCTCTGTAATTATAGAAACACTACTGGGTGTGGGCCCTGTAATTATAGAAACACTACTGGGTGTGGGCCCTGTAATTATAGAAACACTACTGGGTGTGGGCCCTGTAATTATAGAAACAGTACTGGGTGTGGGCCCTGTAATTATAGAAACACTACTGGGTGTGGGCCCTGTAATTATAGAAACACTACTGGGTGTGGGCTCTGTAATTATAGAAACACTACTGGGTGTGGGCTCAGTAATTATAGGAACACTATTGCGTGTGGGCTCTGTAATTATAGAAATACTACTGGGTGTGGGCCCTCTAATTATAGAAACACTACTGGTTGTGGGCTCTGTAATTATAGACACACTACTGGGTGTGGGCTCTGTAATTATAGAAATACTACTGGGTGAGGGCCCTGTAATTATAGAAACACTACTGGGTGTTGGCTCTGTAATTATAGAAACACTACTGGGTGTGGGCACTGTAATTATAGAAACACTACTGGATGTTGGCTCTGTAATTATAGAAACACTACTGGGTGTGGGCTCTGTAATTATAGAAACACTACTGGGTGTGAGCTCTGTAATTACAGAAACACTACTGGGTGTGGACTCTGTAATTATAGAAACACTACTGGGTGTGGCCTCTGTAATTATAGAAACACTACTGGGTGTGGGCTCTGGAATTATAGAAACACTACTGGGTGTGGGCTCTGTAATTATTGCAACACTACTGGGTGTGTGCTCTGTGATTTTCGAAACAGTACTGGGTGTGGCCTCTGTAATTATAGAAACACTACTGGGTGTTGGCTCTGTAATTATAGAAACACTACTGAGTGTTGGCTCTGTAATTATAGAAACACTACAGGCTGTGGGCTCTGTGATTATAGAAACATTACTGGGTGTGGGCTCTGTAATTATAGAGACACTACTGGGTGTGGGCTCTGTAATTATAGAAACACCACTGGGTGTGGGCCCTGTAATTATAGAAACACTACTGGGTGTGGGCTCTGTGATTATAGAAACACTACTGGGAGTGGGCCCTGTAATTATAGAAACACTACTGGGTGTTGGCTCTGTAATTATAGAAACACCACTGGGTTTGTGCTCTGTAATTATAGAAACACTACTGGGTGTGGGATCTGTAATTATAGAAACACCACTGGGTGTGTGATCTGTAATTATAGAAACACCACTGGGTGTGTGCTCTGTAATTATAGAAACACTACTGGGTGTGGGCTCTGCAATTATAGAAACACTACTGGGTGTGGGCTCTGTAATTATAGAAACACTACTGGGTGTTGGCTCTGTAATTATAGAAACACTACTGGGTGTGGGCTCTGTAATTATAGAAACACTACTGGGTGTTGGCTCTGTAATTATAGAAACACTACTGGGTGTGGGATCTGTAATTATAGAAACACTACTGGGTGTGGGCCCTGTAATTATAGAAACACCACTGGGTGTGGATCTGTAATTATAGAAACACTACTGGGTGTGGGCTCTGTAATTATAGAAACACTACTGGGTGTGGGATCTGTAATTATAGAAACACTACTGGGTGTGGGCCCTGTAATTATAGAAACACCACTGGGTGTGGATCTGTAATTATAGAAACACTACTGGGTGTGGGCCCTGTAATTATAGAAACACTACTGGGAGTGGGCTCTGTAATTATAGAAACACTACTGGGAGTGGGCTTTGTAATTATAGATACACTACTGGGTGTGGGCTCTGTAATTATCGAAACACTACTGGGTGTGGGATCTGTAATTATAGAAACACCACTGGGTTTGAGCCCTGTAATTATAGAAACACTACTGGGAGTGGGCTCTGTAATTATAGAAACACTACTGGTAGTGGGCTCTGTAATTATAGATACACTACTGGGTGCGGGCTCTGTAATTATAGAAACAATACTGGGTGTGGGCTCTGCAATTATAGAAACACTACTGGGTGTGGGCCCTGTAATTATAGAAACACTACTGGGAGTGGGCTCTGTAATTATAGAAACACTACTGGGAGTGGGCTCTGTAATTATAGAAACACTACAGGGTAGGGCTCTGTAATTATAGAAACACTACTGGGAGTGGGCTCTGTAATTATAGATACACTACTGGGTGTGGGCCCTGTAATTATAGAAACACTACTGGGTGCGGGCTCTGTAATTATAGAAACACTACTGGGTGTGGGCTCTGTAATTATAGAAACACTACTGGGTGTGGACTCTGTAATTATAGAAACACTACTGGGTGTGTGCTCTGTAATTATAGAAACACTACTGGGTGTGGGCCCTGTAATTATAGAAACACTACTGGGTGTGGGCCCTGTAATTATAGAAACAATACTGGTTGTGGGCCCTGTAATTATAGAAACACTACTGGGTGTGTGCTCTGTAATTATAGAAACACTACTGTGTGTGGACTCTGTAATTATAGAAACACTACTGGGTGTGTGCTCTGTAATTATAGAAACACTACTGGGTGTGGGCCCTGCAATTATAGAAACACTACTGGGTGTGGGCCCTGTAATTATAGAAACACTACTGGGTGTGGGCTCTGTAATTATAGAAACACTACTGGGTGTGGACTCTGTAATTATAGAAACACTACTGGGTGTGTGCTCTGTAATTATAGAAACACTACTGGGTGTGGGCCCTGTAATTATAGAAACACTACTGGGTGTGGGCCCTGTAATTATAGAAACACTACTGGGTGTGGGCCCTGTAATTATAGAAACACTACTGGTGTGGGCCCTGCAATTATAGAAACACTACTAGGTGTGGGCCCTGTAATTATAGAAACACTAGTGGGTGTGGGCCCTGTAATGATAGAAACACTACTGGGTGTGGGCTCTGCAATTATAGAAACACTACTGGGTGTGGGCTCTGTAATTATAGAAACACTACTGGGTGTGGACTCTGTAATTATAGAAACACTACTGGGTGTGTGCTCTGTAATTATAGAAACACTACTGGGTGTGGGCCCTGTAATTATAGAAACACTACTGGGTGTGGGCTCTGCAATGATAGAAACACTACTGGATGTGGGCTCTGCAATTATAGAAACACTACTGGGTGTGGGCCCTGTAATTATAGAAACACTACTGGGTGTGGGCCCTGTAATGATAGAAACACTACCGGGTGTGGGCTCTGTAATTATAGATACACTACTGGGTGTGGGCTCTGTAATTATAGAAACACTACTGGGTGTGGACTCTGTAATTATAGAAGCACTACTGGGTGTGTGCTCTGTAATTATAGAAACACTACTGGGTGTGGGCTCTGTAATTATAGAAACACTACTGGGTGTGGGCTCTGTGATTACAGAAACACTACTGGGTGTGGGCCCTGTAATTATAGAAACACTACTGGGTGTGGGCCCTGTAATTACAGAAACACTACTGGCTGTGGGCTCTGTAATTATAGAAACACTACTGGGTGTGGGCCCTGTAATTACAGAAACAGTACTGGGTGTGGGCTCTGTAATTATAGAAACACTACTGGGTGTGGGCCCTGTAATTATAGAAACACTACTGGGTGTGGGCCCTGTAATTATAGAAACAGTACTGGGTGTCGGCCCTGTAATTATAGAAACACTACTGGGTGTGGGCTCTGTAATTATAGAAACACTACTGGGTGTGGGCCCTGTAATTATAGAAACACTACTGGGTGTGGGCCCTGTAATTATAGTAACACTACTGGGTGTGGGCCCTGTAATTATAGTAACACTACTGGGTGTGGGCCCTGTAATTATAGAAACACTACTGGGTGTGGGCCCTGTAATTATAGTAACACTACTGGGTGTGTGCCCTGTAATTATAGAAACACTACTGGGTGTGGGCCCTGTAATTATAGAAACACTACTGGGTGTGGGCCCTGTAATTATAGTAACACTACTGGGTGTGGGCCCTGTAATTATAGTAACACTACTGGGTGTGGGCCCTGTAATTATAGAAACACTACTGGGTGTGGGCCCTGTAATTATAGTAACACTACTGGGTGTGTGCCCTGTAATTATAGAAACACTACTGGGTGTGGGCCCTGTAATTATAGAAACACTACTGGGTGTGGGCCCTGTAATTATAGAAACACTACTGGGTGTGGGCCCTGTAATTATAGAAACACTACTGGGTGTGGGCCCTGTAATTATAGAAACACTACTGGGTGTGGGCTCTGTAATTATAGAAACACTACTGTGTGTGTGCTCAGTAATTATAGGAACACTATTGCGTGTGGGCTCTGTAATTATAGAAACACTACTGGGTGTGGGCTTTGTAATTCTAGAAACACTACTTTGTGTGGGCTCAGTAATTATAGGAACACTATTGCGTGTGGGCTCTGTAAATATAGAAACACTACTGGGTGTGGGCTCTGTAATTATAGAAACACTACTGTGTGTGGGCTCAGTAATTATAGGAACACTATTGCGTGTGGGCTCTGTAAATATAGAAACACTACTGGGTGTGGGCCCTGTAATTATAGGAACACTATTGCGTGTGGGCTCTGTAATTATAGAAACACTACTGGGTGTGGGCTCTGTAATTATAGAAACACTACTGTGTGTGGGCTCAGTAATTATAGGAACACTATTGCGTGTGGGCTCTGTAAATATAGAAACACTACTGGGTGTGGGCTCTGTAATTTTAGAAACACTACTGGGTGTGGGCGCTGTAATTATAGAAACACTACTGGGTGTGGGCTCTGTAATTATAGAAACACGACTGGGTGTGGGCTCTGTGATTATTGAAATACTACTGGGTGTGGGCCCTGTAATTATAGAAACACTACTGGCTGTGGGCCCTCTAATTATAGAAACACTACTGGTTGTGGGCTCTGTTATTATAGAAACACTACTGGGTGTGGGCTCTGTAATTATAGAAACACTACTGGGTGTGGACTCTGTAATTATAGAAACACTACTGGGTGTGTGCTCTGTAATTATAGAAACACTACTGGGTGTGGGCCCTGTAATTATAGAAACACTACTGGGTGTGGGCCCTGTAATTATAGAAACACTACTGGGTGTGGGCCCTGTAATTATAGAAACACTACTGGTGTGGGCCCTGTAATTATAGAAACACTACGAGGTGTGGGCCCTGTAATTATAGAAACACTACTGGGTGTGGGCCCTGTAATGATAGAAACACTACTGGGTGTGGGCTCTGCAATTATAGAAACACTACTGGGTGTGGGCTCTGTAATTATAGAAACACTACTGGGTGTGGACTCTGTAATTATAGAAACACTACTGGGTGTGTGCTCTGTAATTATAGAAACAGTACTGGGTGTGGGCCCTGTAATTATAGAAACACTACTGGGTGTGGGCTCTGCAATGAAAGAAACACTACTGGATGTGGGCTCTGCAATTATAGAAACACTACTGGGTGTGGGCCCTGTAATTATAGAAACACTACTGGGTGTGGGCCCTGTAATGATAGAAACACTACTGGGTGTGGGCTCTGTAATTATAGATACACTACTGGGTGTGGGCTCTGTAATTATAGAAACACTACTGGGTGTGGGCCCTGTAATTACAGAAACAGTACTGGGTGTGGGCTCTGTAATTATAGAAACACTACTGGGTGTGGGCCCTGTAATTATAGAAACACTACTGGGTGTGGGCCCTGTAATTATAGAAACAGTACTGGGTGTGGGCCCTGTAATTATAGAAACACTACTGGGTGTGGGCTCTGTAATTATAGAAACACTACTGGGTGTGGGCCCTGTAATTATAGAAACACTACTGGGTGTGGGCCCTGTAATTATAGTAACACTACTGGGTGTGGGCCCTGTAATTATAGTAACACTACTGGGTGTGGGCCCTGTAATTATAGAAACACTACTGGGTGTGGGCCCTGTAATTATAGTAACACTACTGGGTGTGTGCCCTGTAATTATAGAAACACTACTGGGTGTGGGCCCTGTAATTATAGAAACACTACTGGGTGTGGGCCCTGTAATTATAGTAACACTACTGGGTGTGGGCTCTGTAATTATAGTAACACTACTGGGTGTGGGCCCTGTAATTATAGAAACACTACTGGGTGTGGGCCCTGTAATTATAGTAACACTACTGGGTGTGTGCCCTGTAATTATAGAAACACTACTGGGTGTGGGCCCTGTAATTATAGAAACACTACTGGGTGTGGGCCCTGTAATTATAGAAACACTACTGGGTGTGGGCCCTGTAATTATAGAAACACTACTGGGTGTGGGCCCTGTAATTATAGATACACTACTGGGTGTGGGCTCTGTAATTATAGAAACACTACTGTGTGTGTGCTCAGTAATTATAGGAACACTATTGCGTGTGGGCTCTGTAATTATAGAAACACTACTGGGTGTGGGCTCTGTAATTATAGAAACACTACTGTGTGTGGGCTCAGTAATTATAGGAACACTATTGCGTGTGGGCTCTGTAAATATAGAAACACTACTGGGTGTGGGCTCTGTAATTTTAGAAACACTACTGGGTGTGGGCGCTGTAATTATAGAAACACTACTGGGTGTGGGCTCTGTAATTATAGAAACACTACTGGGAGTGGGCTCTGTAATTATAGAAACACGACTGGGTGTGGGCTCTGTGATTATTGAAATACTACTGGGTGTGGGCCCTGTAATTATAGAAACACTACTGGCTGTGGGCCCTCTAATTATAGAAACACTACTGGTTGTGGGCTCTGTAATTATAGAAACACTACTGGGTGTGGGCTCTGTAATTATAGAAATACTACTGGGTGAGGGCCCTGTAATTATAGAAACACTACTGGGTGTGGGCTCTGTGATTATAGAAACACTACTGGGAGTGGGCTCTGTAATTATAGAAACACTACTGGGTGTTGGCTCTGTAATTATAGAAACACCACTGGGTGTGTGCTCTGTAATTATAGAAACACTACTGGGTGTGGGATCTGTAATTATAGAAACACCACTGGGTGTGTGATCTGTAATTATAGAAACACCACTGGGTGTGTGCTCTGTAATTATAGAAACACTACTGGGTGTGGGCTCTGCAATTATAGAAACACTACTGGGTGTGGGCTCTGTAATTATAGAAACACTACTGGGTGTTGGCTCTGTAATTATAGAAACACTACTGGGTGTGGGCTCTGTAATTATAGAAACACTACTGGGTGTTGGCTCTGTAATTATAGAAACACTACTGGGTGTGGGATCTGTAATTATAGAAACACTACTGGGTGTGGGCCCTGTAATTATAGAAACACCACTGGGTGTGGATCTGTAATTATAGAAACACTACTGGGTGTGGGCTCTGTAATTATAGAAACACTACTGGGTGTGGGATCTGTAATTATAGAAACACTACTGGGTGTGGGCCCTGTAATTATAGAAACACCACTGGGTGTGGATCTGTAATTATAGAAACACTACTGGGTGTGGGTCCTGTAATTATAGAAACACTACTGGGAGTGGGCTCTGTAATTATAGAAACACTACTGGGAGTGGGCCCTGTAATTATAGATACACTACTGGGTGTGGGCTCTGTAATTATCGAAACACTACTGGGTGTGGGATCTGTAATTATAGAAACACCACTGGGTGTGGGCCCTGTAATTATAGAAACACTACTGGGAGTGGGCTCTGTAATTATAGAAACGCTACTGGTAGTGGGCTCTGTAATTATAGATACACTACTGGGTGCGGGCTCTGTAATTATAGAAACAATACTGGGTGTGGGCTCTGCAATTATAGAAACACTACTGGGTGTGGGCCCTGTAATTATAGAAACACTACTGGGAGTGGGCTCTGTAATTATAGAAACACTACTGGGAGTGGGCTCTGTAATTATAGAAACACTACAGGGTAGGGCTCAGTAATTATAGAAACACTACTGGGAGTGGGCTCTGTAATTATCGAAACACTACTGGGTGTGGGCTCTGTAATTATAGATACACTACTGGGTGTGGGCCCTGTAATTATAGAAACACTACTGGGTGCGGGCTCTGTAATTATAGAAACACTACTGGGTGTGGGCTCTGTAATTATAGAAACACTACTGGGTGTGGACTCTGTAATTATAGAAACACTACTGGGTGTGGGCTCTGTAATTATAGAAACACTACTGGGTGTGGGCCCTGTAATTATAGAAACACTACTGGGTGTGGGCCCTGTAATTATAGAAACACTACTGGGTGTGGGCCCTGTGATTATAGAAACACTACTGGGTGTGTGCTCTGTAATTATAGAAACACTACTGTGTGTGGACTCTGTAATTATAGAAACACTACTGGGTGTGTGCTCTGTAATTATAGAAACACTACTGGGTGTGTGCTCTGTAATTATAGAAACACTACTGTGTGTGGACTCTGTAATTATAGAACCACTACTGGGTGTGGGCCCTGTAATTATAGAAACACTACTGGGTGTGTGCTCTGTAATTATAGAAACACTACTGTGTGTGGACTCTGTAATTATAGAAACACTACTGGGTGTGTGCTCTGTAATTATAGAAACACTACTGGGTGTGGGCCCTGTAATTATAGAAACACTACTGGGTGTGGGCCCTGTAATTATAGAAACACTACTGGGTGTGGGCACTGTAATTATAGAAACACTACTGGGTGTGGACTCTGTAATTATAGAAACACTACTGGGTTTGTGCTCTGTAATTATAGAAACACTACTGGGTGTGGGCCCTGTAATTATAGAAACACTACTGGGTGTGGGCCCTGTAATTATAGAAACACTACTGGGTGTGGGCCCTGTAATTATAGAAACACTACTGGTGTGGGCCCTGTAATTATAGAAACACTACTAGGTGTGGGCCCTGTAATTATAGAAACACTACTGGGTGTGTGCCCTGTAATGATAGAAACACTACTGGGTGTGGGCTCTGCAATTATAGAAACACTACTGGGTGTGGGCTCTGTAATTATAGAAACACTGCTGGGTGTGGACTCTGTAATTATAGAAACACTACTGGGTGTGGGCTCTGTAATTATAGATACACTACTGGGTGTGGGCTCTGTAATTATAGAAACACTACTGGGTGTGGACTCTGTAATTATAGAAGCACTACTGGGTGTGTGCTCTGTAATTATAGAAACACTACTGGGTGTGGGCTCTGTAATTATAGAAACACTACTGGGTGTGGGCTCTGTGATTACAGAAACACTACTGGGTGTGGGCCCTGTAATTATAGAAACACTACTGGGTGTGGGCCCTGTAATTACAGAAACACTACTGGCTGTGGGCTCTGTAATTATAGAAACACTACTGGGTGTGGGCCCTGTAATAACAGAAACAGTTCTGGGTGTGGGCTCTGTAATTATAGAAACACTACTGGGTGTGGGCCCTGTAATTATAGAAACACTACTTGGTGTGGGCCCTGTAATTATAGAAACAGTACTGGGTGTGGGCCCTGTAATTATAGAAACACTACTGGGTGTGGGCTCTGTAATTATAGAAACACTACTGGGTGTGGGCCCTGTAATTATAGAAACACTACTGGGTGTGCGCCCTGTAATTATAGAAACACTACTGGGTGTGGGCCCTGTAATGATAGAAACACTACTGGGTGTGGGCCCTGTAATTATAGAAACACTACTGGGAGTGGGCTCTGTAATTATAGAAACGCTACTGGTAGTGGGCTCTGTAATTATAGATACACTACTGGGTGCGGGCTCTGTAATTATAGAAACAATACTGGGTGTGGGCTCTGCAATTATAGAAACACTACTGGGTGTGGGCCCTGTAATTATAGAAACACTACTGGGAGTGGGCTCTGTAATTATAGAAACACTACTGGGAGTGGGCTCTGTAATTATAGAAACACTACAGGGTAGGGCTCAGTAATTATAGAAACACTACTGGGAGTGGGCTCTGTAATTATCGAAACACTACTGGGTGTGGGCTCTGTAATTATAGATACACTACTGGGTGTGGGCCCTGTAATTATAGAAACACTACTGGGTGCGGGCTCTGTAATTATAGAAACACTACTGGGTGTGGGCTCTGTAATTATAGAAACACTACTGGGTGTGGACTCTGTAATTATAGAAACACTACTGGGTGTGGGCTCTGTAATTATAGAAACACTACTGGGTGTGGGCCCTGTAATTATAGAAACACTACTGGGTGTGGGCCCTGTAATTATAGAAACACTACTGGGTGTGGGCCCTGTGATTATAGAAACACTACTGGGTGTGTGCTCTGTAATTATAGAAACACTACTGTGTGTGGACTCTGTAATTATAGAAACACTACTGGGTGTGTGCTCTGTAATTATAGAAACACTACTGGGTGTGTGCTCTGTAATTATAGAAACACTACTGTGTGTGGACTCTGTAATTATAGAACCACTACTGGGTGTGGGCCCTGTAATTATAGAAACACTACTGGGTGTGTGCTCTGTAATTATAGAAACACTACTGTGTGTGGACTCTGTAATTATAGAAACACTACTGGGTGTGTGCTCTGTAATTATAGAAACACTACTGGGTGTGGGCCCTGTAATTATAGAAACACTACTGGGTGTGGGCCCTGTAATTATAGAAACACTACTGGGTGTGGGCACTGTAATTATAGAAACACTACTGGGTGTGGACTCTGTAATTATAGAAACACTACTGGGTTTGTGCTCTGTAATTATAGAAACACTACTGGGTGTGGGCCCTGTAATTATAGAAACACTACTGGGTGTGGGCCCTGTAATTATAGAAACACTACTGGGTGTGGGCCCTGTAATTATAGAAACACTACTGGTGTGGGCCCTGTAATTATAGAAACACTACTAGGTGTGGGCCCTGTAATTATAGAAACACTACTGGGTGTGTGCCCTGTAATGATAGAAACACTACTGGGTGTGGGCTCTGCAATTATAGAAACACTACTGGGTGTGGGCCCTGTAATTATAGACACACTACTGGGTGTGGACTCTGTAATTATAGAAACACTACTGGGTGTGGGCCCTGTAATTATAGAAACACTACTGGGTGTGTGCTCTGTAATTATAGAAACACTGCTGGGTGTGGACTCTGTAATTATAGAAACACTACTGGGTGTGGGCTCTGTAATTATAGATACACTACTGGGTGTGGGCTCTGTAATTATAGAAACACTACTGGGTGTGGACTCTGTAATTATAGAAGCACTACTGGGTGTGTGCTCTGTAATTATAGAAACACTACTGGGTGTGGGCTCTGTAATTATAGAAACACTACTGGGTGTGGGCTCTGTGATTACAGAAACACTACTGGGTGTGGGCCCTGTAATTATAGAAACACTACTGGGTGTGGGCCCTGTAATTACAGAAACACTACTGGCTGTGGGCTCTGTAATTATAGAAACACTACTGGGTGTGGGCCCTGTAATAACAGAAACAGTTCTGGGTGTGGGCTCTGTAATTATAGAAACACTACTGGGTGTGGGCCCTGTAATTATAGAAACACTACTGGGTGTGGGCCCTGTAATTATAGAAACAGTACTGGGTGTGGGCCCTGTAATTATAGAAACACTACTGGGTGTGGGCTCTGTAATTATAGAAACACTACTGGGTGTGGGCCCTGTAATTATAGAAACACTACTGGGTGTGCGCCCTGTAATTATAGAAACACTACTGGGTGTGGGCCCTGTAATGATAGAAACACTACTGGGAGTGGGCTCTGTAATTATAGAAACACTACTGGGTGTGGGCTCTGTAATTATAGAAACACTGCTGGGTGTGGACTCTGTAATTATAGAAACACTACTGGGTGTGGGCTCTGTAATTATAGATACACTACTGGGTGTGGGCTCTGTAATTATAGAAACACTACTGGGTGTGGACTCTGTAATTATAGAAGCACTACTGGGTGTGTGCTCTGTAATGAAAGAAACACTACTGGGTGTGGGCTCTGTAATTATAGAAACACTACTGGGTGTGGGCTCTGTGATTACAGAAACACTACTGGGTGTGGGCCCTGTAATTATAGAAACACTACTGGGTGTGGGCCCTGTAATTACAGAAACACTACTGGCTGTGGGCTCTGTAATTATAGAAACACTACTGGGTGTGGGCCCTGTAATTACAGAAACAGTTCTGGGTGTGGGCTCTGTAATTATAGAAACACTACTGGGTGTGGGCCCTGTAATTATAGAAACACTACTGGGTGTGGGCCCTGTAATTATAGAAACAGTACTGGGTGTGGGCCCTGTAATTATAGAAACACTACTGGGTGTGGGCTCTGTAATTATAGAAACACTACTGGGTGTGGGCCCTGTAATTATAGAAACACTACTGGGTGTGCGCCCTGTAATTATAGAAACACTACTGGGTGTGGGCTCTGTAATTATAGAAACACTACTGTGTGTGTGCTCAGTAATTATAGGAACACTATTGCGTGTGGGCTCTGTAATTATAGAAACACTACTGGGTGTGGGTTCTGTAATTATAGAAACACTACTGTGTGTGGGCTCAGTAATTATAGGAACACTATTGCGTGTGGGCTCTGTAAATATAGAAACACTACTGGGTGTGGGCTCTGTAATTATAGAAACACTACTGTGTGTGGGCTCAGTAATTATAGGAACACTATTGCGTGTGGGCTCTGTAAATATAGAAACACTACTGGGTGTGGGCCCTGTAATTATAGGAACACTATTGCGTGTGGGCTCTGTAATTATAGAAACACTACTGGGTGTGGGCTCTGTAATTATAGAAACACTACTGTGTGTGGGCTCAGTAATTATAGAAACACTACTGGGTGTGGGCTCTGCAATTATAGAAACACTACTGGGTGTGGGCTCTGTAATTATAGAAACACTACTGGGTGTGGGCTCTGTAATTATAGAAACACTACTGTGTGTGGGCTCAGTAATTATAGAAACACTACTGGGTGTGGGCTCTGCAATTATAGAAACACTACTGGGAGTGGGCTCTGTAATTATAGAAACACTACTGGGAGTGGGCACTGTAATTATAGAAACACTACAGGGTAGGGCTCTGTAATTATAGAAACACTACTGGGAGTGGGCTCTGTAATTATCGAAACACTACTGGGTGTGGGCTCTGTAATTATAGATACACTACTGGGTGTGGGCCCTGTAATTATAGAAACACTACTGGGTGCGGGCTCTGTAATTATAGAAACACTACTGGGTGTGGGCTCTGTAATTATAGAAACACTACTGGGTGTGGATTCTGTAATTATAGAAACACTACTGGGTGTGTGCTCTGTAATTATAGAAACACTACTGGGTGTGGGCCCTGTAATTATAGAAACACTACTGGGTGTGGGCCCTGTAATTATAGAAACACTACTGGGTGTGGGCCCTGTAATTATAGAAACACTACTGGGTGTGTGCTCTGTAATTATAGAAACACTACTGTGTGTGGACTCTGTAATTATAGAAACACTACTGGGTGTGTGCTCTGTAATTATAGAAACACTACTGGGTGTGGGCCCTGTAATTATAGAAACACTACTGGGTGTGGGCCCTGTAATTATAGAAACACTACTGTGTGTGGGCTCTGTAATTATAGAAACACTACTGGGTGTGGACTCTGTAATTATAGAAACACTACTGGGTGTGTGCTCTGTAATTATAGAAACACTACTGGGTGTGGGCCCTGTAATTATAGAAACACTACTGGGTGTGGGCCCTGTAATTATAGAAACACTACTGGGTGTGGGCCCTGTAATTATAGAAACACTACTGGTGTGGGCCCTGTAATTATAGAAACACTACTAGGTGTGGGCCCTGTAATTATAGAAACACTACTGGGTGTGGGCCCTGTAATGATAGAAACACTACTGGGTGTGGGCTCTGCAATTATAGAAACACTACTGTGTGTGGACTCTGTAATTATAGGAACACTATTGCGTGTGGGCTCTGTAATTATAGAAACACTACTGGGTGTGGGTTCTGTAATTATAGAAACACTACTGTGTGTGGGCTCAGTAATTACAGGAACACTATTGCGTGTGGGCTCTGTAAATATAGAAACACTACTGGGTGTGGGCTCTGTAATTATAGAAACACTACTGTGTGTGGGCTCAGTAATTATAGGAACACTATTGCGTGTGGGCTCTGTAAATATAGAAACACTACTGGGTGTGGGCCCTGTAATTATAGGAACACTATTGCGTGTGGGCTCTGTAATTATAGAAACACTACTGGGTGTGGGCTCTGTAATTATAGAAACACTACTGTGTGTGGGCTCAGTAATTATAGAAACACTACTGGGTGTGGGCTCTGCAATTATAGAAACACTACTGGGAGTGGGCTCTGTAATTATAGAAACACTACTGGGAGTGGGCTCTGTAATTATAGAAACACTACAGGGTAGGGCTCTGTAATTATAGAAACACTACTGGGAGTGGGCTCTGTAATTATCGAAACACTACTGGGTGTGGGCTCTGTAATTATAGATACACTACTGGGTGTGGGCCCTGTAATTATAGAAACACTACTGGGTGCGGGCTCTGTAATTATAGAAACACTACTGGGTGTGGGCTCTGTAATTATAGAAACACTACTGGGTGTGGACTCTGTAATTATAGAAACACTACTGGGTGTGTGCTCTGTAATTATAGAAACACTACTGGGTGTGGGCCCTGTAATTATAGAAACACTACTGGGTGTGGGCCCTGTAATTATAGAAACACTACTGGGTGTGGGCCCTGTAATTATAGAAACACTACTGGGTGTGTGCTCTGTAATTATAGAAACACTACTGTGTGTGGACTCTGTAATTATAGAAACACTACTGGGTGTGTGCTCTGTAATTATAGAAACACTACTGGGTGTGGGCCCTGTAATTATAGAAACACTACTGGGTGTGGGCCCTGTAATTATAGAAACACTACTGGGTGTGGGCTCTGTAATTATAGAAACACTACTGGGTGTGGACTCTGTAATTATAGAAACACTACTGGGTGTGTGCTCTGTAATTATAGAAACACTACTGGGTGTGGGCCCTGTAATTATAGAAACACTACTGGGTGTGGGCCCTGTAATTATAGAAACACTACTGGGTGTGGGCCCTGTAATTATAGAAACACTACTGGTGTGGGCCCTGTAATTATAGAAACACTACTAGGTGTGGGCCCTGTAATTATAGAAACACTACTGGGTGTGGGCCCTGTAATGATAGAAACACTACTGGGTGTGGGCTCTGCAATTATAGAAACACTACTGCGTGTGGGCTCTGTAATTATAGAAACACTACTGGGTGTGGACTCTGTAATTATAGAAACACTACTGGGTGTGTGCTCTGTAATTATAGAAACACTACTGGGTGTGGGCCCTGTAATTATAGAAACACTACTGGGTGTGGGCTCTGCAATGATAGAAACACTACTGGATGTGGGCTCTGCAATTATAGAAACACTACTGGGTGTGGGCCCTGTAATTATAGAAACACTACTGGGTGTGGGCCCTGTAATGATAGAAACACTACTGGGTGTGGGCTCTGTAATTATAGATACACTACTGGGTGTGGGCCCAGTAATTATAGAAACACTACTGGGTGTTGGCTCTGTAATTATAGAAACACTACTGGGTGTGGGCTCTGTGATTACAGAAACACTACTGGGTGTGGGCCCTGTAATTATAGAAACACTACTGGGTGTGGGCCCTGTAATTACAGAAACACTACTGGCTGTGGGCTCTGTAATTATAGAAACACTACTGGGTGTGGGCCCTGTAATTACAGAAACAGTTCTGGGTGTGGGCTCTGTAATTATAGAAACACTACTGGGTGTGGGCCCTGTAATTATAGAAACACTACTGGGTGTGGGCCCTGTAATTATAGAAACAGTACTGGGTGTGGGCCCTGTAATTATAGAAACACTACTGGGTGTGGGCTCTGTAATTATAGAAACACTACTGGGTGTGGGCCCTGTAATTATAGAAACACTACTGGGTGTGCGCCCTGTAATTATAGAAACACTACTGGGTGTGGGCTCTGTAATTATAGAAACACTACTGTGTGTGTGCTCAGTAATTATAGGAACACTATTGCGTGTGGGCTCTGTAATTATAGAAACACTACTGGGTGTGGGCTCTGTAATTATAGAAACACTACTGTGTGTGGGCTCAGTAATTATAGGAACACTATTGCGTGTGGGCTCTGTAAATATAGAAACACTACTGGGTGTGGGCTCTGTAATTATAGAAACACTACTGTGTGTGGGCTCAGTAATTATAGGAACACTATTGCGTGTGGGCTCTGTAAATATAGAAACACTACTGGGTGTGGGCCCTGTAATTATAGGAACACTATTGCGTGTGGGCTCTGTAATTATAGAAACACTACTGGGTGTGGGCTCTGTAATTATAGAAACACTACTGGGTGTGGGCTCAGTAATTATAGGAACACTATTGCGTGAGGGCTCTGTAAATATAGAAACACTACTGGGTGTGGGCTCTGTAATTTTAGAAACACTACTGGGTGTGGGCGCTGTAATTATAGAAACACTACTGGGTGTGGGCTCTGTAATTATAGAAACACGACTGGGTGTGGGCTCTGTGATTATTGAAATACTACTGGGTGTGGGCCCTGTAATTATAGAAACACTACTGGCTGTGGGCCCTCTAATTATAGAAACACTACTGGTTGTGGGCTCTGTAATTATAGAAACACTACTGGGTGTGGGCTCTGTAATTATAGAAACACTACTGGGTGTGGACTCTGTAATTATAGAAACACTACTGGGTGTGTGCTCTGTAATTATAGAAACACTACTGGGTGTGGGCCCTGTAATTATAGAAACACTACTGGGTGTGGGCCCTGTAATTATAGAAACACTACTGGGTGTGGGCCCTGTAATTATAGAAACACTACTGGTGTGGGCCCTGTAATTATAGAAACACTACTAGGTGTGGGCCCTGTAATTATAGAAACACTACTGGGTGTGGGCCCTGTAATGATAGAAACACTACTGGGTGTGGACTCTGCAATTATAGAAACACAACTGGGTGTGGGCTCTGTAATTATAGAAACACTACTGGGTGTGGACTCTGTAATTATAGAAACACTACTGGGTGTGTGCTCTGTAATTATAGAAACACTACTGGGTGTGGGCCCTGTAATTATAGAAACACTACTGGGTGTGGGCTCTGCAATGATAGAAACACTACTGGATGTGGGCTCTGCAATTATAGAAACACTACTGGGTGTGGGCCCTGTAATGATAGAAACACTACTGGGTGTGGGCCCTGTAATGATAGAAACACTACTGAGTGTGGGCTCTGTAATTATAGATACACTACTGGGTGTGGGCTCTGTAATTATAGAAACACTACTGGGTGTGGACTCTGTAATTATAGAAACACTACTGGGTGTGTGCTCTGTAATTATAGAAACACTACTGGGTGTGGGCTCTGTAATTATAGAAACACTACTGGGTGTGGGCTCTGTGATTACAGAAACACTACTGGGTGTGAGCCCTGTAATTATAGAAACACTACTGGGTGTGGGCCCTGTAATTACAGAAACACTACTGGCTGTGGGCTCTGTAATTATAGAAACACTACTGGGTGTGGGCCCTGTAATTACAGAAACAGTACTGGGTGTGGGCTCTGTAATTATAGAAACACTACTGGGTGTGGGCCCTGTAATTATAGAAACACTACTGGGTGTGGGCCCTGTAATTATAGAAACAGTACTGGGTGTGGGCCCTGTAATTATAGAAACACTACTGGGTGTGGGCTCTGTAATTATAGAAACACTACTGGGTGTGGGCCCTGTAATTATAGAAACACTACTGGGTGTGGGCCCTGTAATTATAGTAACACTACTGGGTGTGGGCCCTGTAATTATAGTAACACTACTGGGTGTGGGCCCTGTAATTATAGAAACACTACTGGGTGTGGGCCCTGTAATTATAGTAACACTACTGGGTGTGTGCCCTGTAATTATAGAAACACTACTGGGTGTGGGCCCTGTAATTATAGAAACACTACTGGGTGTGGGCCCTGTAATTATAGAAACACTACTGGGTGTGGGCCCTGTAATTATAGAAACACTACTGGGTGTGGGCCCTGTAATTATAGAAACACTACTGGGTCTGGGCTATGTAATTATAGAAACACTACTGTGTGTGTGCTCAGTAATTATAGGAACACTATTGAGTGTGGGCTCTGTAATTATAGAAACACTACTGGGTGTGGGCTCTGTAATTATAGAAACACTACTGTGTGTGGGCTCAGTAATTATAGGAACACTATTGCGTGTGGGCTCTGTAAATATAGAAACACTACTGGGTGTGGGCTCTGTAAATATAGAAACACTACTGGGTGTGGGCTCTGTAATTATAGAAACACTACTCGGTGTGGGCTCTGTAATTATAGAAACACTACTGGGTGTGGGCTCTGTAATTTTAGAAACACTACTGGGTGTGGGCGCTGTAATTATAGAAACACTACTGGGTGTGGGCTCTGTAATTATAGAAACACTACTGGGAGTGGGCTCTGTAATTATAGAAACACGACTGGGTGTGGGCTCTGTGATTATTGAAATACTACTGGGTGTGGGCCCTGTAATTATAGAAACACTACTGGCTGTGGGCCCTCTAATTATAGAAACACTACTGGTTGTGGGCTCTGTAATTATAGAAACACTACTGGGTGTGGGCTCTGTAATTATAGAAATACTACTGGGTGAGGGCCCTGTAATTATAGAAACACTACTGGGTGTTGGCTCTGTAATTATAGAAACACTACTGGGTGTGGGCTCTGTAATTATAGAAACACTACTGGATGTTGGCTCTGTAATTATAGAAACACTACTGGGTGTGGGCTCTGTAATTATAGAAACACTACTGGGTGTGAGCTCTGTAATTACAGAAACACTACTGGGTGTGGACTCTGTAATTATAGAAACACTACTGGGTGTGGGCTCTGTAATTATAGAAACACTACTGGGTGTGGGCTCTGGAATTATAGAAACACTACTGGGTGTGGGCTCTGTAATTATTGCAACACTACTGGGTGTGGGCTCTGTAATTATAGAAACACTACTGGGTGTTGGCTCTGTAATTATAGAAACACTACTGGGTGTGGGCCCTGTAATGATAGAAACACTACTGGGTGTGGGCTCTGTAATTATAGATACACTACTGGGTGTGGGCTCTGTAATTATAGAAACACTACTGGGTGTGGATTCTGTAATTATAGAAGCACTACTGGGTGTGTGCTCTGTAATTATAGAAACACTACTGGGTGTGGGCTCTGTAATTATAGAAACACTACTGGGTGTGGGCTCTGTGATTACAGAAACACTACTGGGTGTGGGCCCTGTAATTATAGAAACACTACTGGGTGTGGGCCCTGTAATTACAGAAACACTACTGGCTGTGGGCTCTGTAATTATAGAAACACTACTGGGTGTGGGCCCTGTAATTACAGAAACAGTTCTGGGTGTGGGCTCTGTAATTATAGAAACACTACTGGGTGTGGGCCCTGTAATTATAGAAACACTACTGGGTGTGGGCCCTGTAATTATAGAAACAGTACTGGGTGTGGGCCCTGTAATTATAGAAACACTACTGGGTGTGGGCTCTGTAATTATAGAAACACTACTGGGTGTGGGCCCTGTAATTATAGAAACACTACTGGGTGTGCGCCCTGTAATTATAGAAACACTACTGGGTGTGGGCTCTGTAATTATAGAAACACTACTGTGTGTGTGCTCAGTAATTATAGGAACACTATTGCGTGTGGGCTCTGTAATTATAGAAACACTACTGGGTGTGGGCTCTGTAATTATAGAAACACTACTGTGTGTGGGCTCAGTAATTATAGGAACACTATTGCGTGTGGGCTCTGTAAATATAGAAACACTACTGGGTGTGGGCTCTGTAATTATAGAAACACTACTGTGTGTGGGCTCAGTAATTATAGGAACACTATTGCGTGTGGGCTCTGTAAATATAGAAACACTACTGGGTGTGGGCCCTGTAATTATAGGAACACTATTGCGTGTGGGCTCTGTAATTATAGAAACACTACTGGGTGTGGGCTCTGTAATTATAGAAACACTACTGTGTGTGGGCTCAGTAATTATAGGAACACTATTGCGTGTGGGCTCTGTAAATATAGAAACACTACTGGGTGTGGGCTCTGTAATTTTAGAAACACTACTGGGTGTGGGCGCTGTAATTATAGAAACACTACTGGGTGTGGGCTCTGTAATTATAGAAACACGACTGGGTGTGGGCTCTGTGATTATTGAAATACTACTGGGTGTGGGCCCTGTAATTATAGAAACACTACTGGCTGTGGGCCCTCTAATTATAGAAACACTACTGGTTGTGGGCTCTGTAATTATAGAAACACTACTGGGTGTGGGCTCTGTAATTATAGAAACACTACTGGGTGTGGACTCTGTAATTATAGAAACACTACTGGGTGTGTGCTCTGTAATTATAGAAACACTACTGGGTGTGGGCCCTGTAATTATAGAAACACTACTGGGTGTGGGCCCTGTAATTATAGAAACACTACTGGGTGTGGGCCCTGTAATTATAGAAACACTACTGGTGTGGGCCCTGTAATTATAGAAACACTACTAGGTGTGGGCCCTGTAATTATAGAAACACTACTGGGTGTGGGCCCTGTAATGATAGAAACACTACTGGGTGTGGGCTCTGCAATTATAGAAACACAACTGGGTGTGGGCTCTGTAATTATAGAAACACTACTGGGTGTGGACTCTGTAATTATAGAAACACTACTGGGTGTGTGCTCTGTAATTATAGAAACACTACTGGGTGTGGGCCCTGTAATTATAGAAACACTACTGGGTGTGGGCTCTGCAATGATAGAAACACTACTGGATGTGGGCTCTGCAATTATAGAAACACTACTGGGTGTGGGCCCTGTAATTATAGAAACACTACTGGGTGTGGGCCCTGTAATGATAGAAACACTACTGGGTGTGGGCTCTGTAATTATAGATACACTACTGGGTGTGGGCTCTGTAATTATAGAAACACTACTGGGTGTGGACTCTGTAATTATAGAAACACTACTGGGTGTGTGCTCTGTAATTATAGAAACACTACTGGGTGTGGGCTCTGTAATTATAGAAACACTACTGGGTGTGGGCTCTGTGATTACAGAAACACTACTGGGTGTGAGCCCTGTAATTATAGAAACACTACTGGGTGTGGGCCCTGTAATTACAGAAACACTACTGGCTGTGGGCTCTGTAATTATAGAAACACTACTGGGTGTGGGCCCTGTAATTACAGAAACAGTACTGGGTGTGGGCTCTGTAATTATAGAAACACTACTGGGTGTGGGCCCTGTAATTATAGAAACACTACTGGGTGTGGGCCCTGTAATTATAGAAACAGTACTGGGTGTGGGCCCTGTAATTATAGAAACACTACTGGGTGTGGGCTCTGTAATTATAGAAACACTACTGGGTGTGGGCCCTGTAATTATAGAAACACTACTGGGTGTGGGCCCTGTAATTATAGTAACACTACTGGGTGTGGGCCCTGTAATTATAGTAACACTACTGGGTGTGGGCCCTGTAATTATAGAAACACTACTGGGTGTGGACCCTGTAATTATAGTAACACTACTGGGTGTGTGCCCTGTAATTATAGAAACACTACTGGGTGTGGGCCCTGTAATTATAGAAACACTACTGGGTGTGGGCCCTGTAATTATAGTAACACTACTGGGTGTGGGCTCTGTAATTATAGTAACACTACTGGGTGTGGGCCCTGTAATTATAGAAACACTACTGGGTGTGGGCCCTGTAATTATAGTAACACTACTGGGTGTGTGCCCTGTAATTATAGAAACACTACTGGGTGTGGGCCCTGTAATTATAGAAACACTACTGGGTTTGGGCCCTGTAATTATAGAAACACTACTGGGTGTGGGCCCTGTAATTATAGAAACACTACTGGGTGTGGGCCCTGTAATTATAGAAACACTACTGGGTCTGGGCTCTGTAATTATAGAAACACTACTGTGTGTGTGCTCAGTAATTATAGGAACACTATTGCGTGTGGGCTCTGTAATTATAGAAACACTACTGGGTGTGGGCTCTGTAATTATAGAAACACTACTGTGTGTGGGCTCAGTAATTATAGGAACACTATTGCGTGTGGGCTCTGTAAATATAGAAACACTACTGGGTGTGGGCTCTGTAATTTTAGAAACACTACTGGGTGTGGGCGCTGTAATTATAGAAACACTACTGGGTGTGGGCTCTGTAATTATAGAAACACTACTGGGAGTGGGCTCTGTAATTATAGAAACACGACTGGGTGTGGGCTCTGTGATTATTGAAATACTACTGGGTGTGGGCCCTGTAATTATAGAAACACTACTGGCTGTGGGCCCTCTAATTATAGAAACACTACTGGTTGTGGGCTCTGTAATTATAGAAACACTACTGGGTGTGGGCTCTGTAATTATAGAAATACTACTGGGTGAGGGCCCTGTAATTATAGAAACACTACTGGGTGTTGGCTCTGTAATTATAGAAACACTACTGGGTGTGGGCTCTGTAATTATAGAAACACTACTGGATGTTGGCTCTGTAATTATAGAAACACTACTGGTTGTGGGCTCTGTAATTATAGAAACACTACTGGGTGTGAGCTCTGTAATTACAGAAACACTACTGGGTGTGGACTCTGTAATTATAGAAACACTACTGGGTGTGGGCTCTGTAATTATAGAAACACTACTGGGTGTGGGCCCTGTAATTATAGAAACACTACTGGGTGTGGGCTCTGCAATGATAGAAACACTACTGGATGTGGGCTCTGCAATTATAGAAACACTACTGGGTGTGGGCCCTGTAATTATAGAAACACTACTGGGTGTGGGCCCTGTAATGATAGAAACACTACTGGGTGTGGGCTCTGTAATTATAGATACACTACTGGGTGTGGGCTCTGTAATTATAGAAACACTACTGGGTGTGGACTCTGTAATTATAGAAACACTACTGGGTGTGTGCTCTGTAATTATAGAAACACTACTGGGTGTGGGCTCTGTAATTATAGAAACACTACTGGGTGTGGGCTCTGTGATTACAGAAACACTACTGGGTGTGAGCCCTGTAATTATAGAAACACTACTGGGTGTGGGCCCTGTAATTACAGAAACACTACTGGCTGTGGGCTCTGTAATTATAGAAACACTACTGGGTGTGGGCCCTGTAATTACAGAAACAGTACTGGGTGTGGGCTCTGTAATTATAGAAACACTACTGGGTGTGGGCCCTGTAATTATAGAAACACTACTGGGTGTGGGCCCTGTAATTATAGAAACAGTACTGGGTGTGGGCCCTGTAATTATAGAAACACTACTGGGTGTGGGCTCTGTAATTATAGAAACACTACTGGGTGTGGGCCCTGTAATTATAGAAACACTACTGGGTGTGGGCCCTGTAATTATAGTAACACTACTGGGTGTGGGCCCTGTAATTATAGTAACACTACTGGGTGTGGGCCCTGTAATTATAGAAACACTACTGGGTGTGGGCCCTGTAATTATAGTAACACTACTGGGTGTGTGCCCTGTAATTATAGAAACACTACTGGGTGTGGGCCCTGTAATTATAGAAACACTACTGGGTGTGGGCCCTGTAATTATAGTAACACTACTGGGTGTGGGCTCTGTAATTATAGTAACACTACTGGGTGTGGGCCCTGTAATTATAGAAACACTACTGGGTGTGGGCCCTGTAATTATAGTAACACTACTGGGTGTGTGCCCTGTAATTATAGAAACACTACTGGGTGTGGGCCCTGTAATTATAGAAACACTACTGGGTGTGGGCCCTGTAATTATAGAAACACTACTGGGTGTGGGCCCTGTAATTATAGAAACACTACTGGGTGTGGGCCCTGTAATTATAGAAACACTACTGGGTCTGGGCTCTGTAATTATAGAAACACTACTGTGTGTGTGCTCAGTAATTATAGGAACACTATTGCGTGTGGGCTCTGTAATTATAGAAACACTACTGGGTGTGGGCTCTGTAATTATAGAAACACTACTGTGTGTGGGCTCAGTAATTATAGGAACACTATTGCGTGTGGGCTCTGTAAATATAGAAACACTACTGGGTGTGGGCTCTGTAATTTTAGAAACACTACTGGGTGTGGGCGCTGTAATTATAGAAACACTACTGGGTGTGGGCTCTGTAATTATAGAAACACTACTGGGAGTGGGCTCTGTAATTATAGAAACACGACTGGGTGTGGGCTCTGTGATTATTGAAATACTACTGGGTGTGGGCCCTGTAATTATAGAAACACTACTGGCTGTGGGCCCTCTAATTATAGAAACACTACTGGTTGTGGGCTCTGTAATTATAGAAACACTACTGGGTGTGGGCTCTGTAATTATAGAAATACTACTGGGTGAGGGCCCTGTAATTATAGAAACACTACTGGGTGTTGGCTCTGTAATTATAGAAACACTACTGGGTGTGGGCTCTGTAATTATAGAAACACTACTGGATGTTGGCTCTGTAATTATAGAAACACTACTGGTTGTGGGCTCTGTAATTATAGAAACACTACTGGGTGTGAGCTCTGTAATTACAGAAACACTACTGGGTGTGGACTCTGTAATTATAGAAACACTACTGGGTGTGGGCTCTGTAATTATAGAAACACTACTGGGTCTGGGCTCTGGAATTATAGAAACACTACTGGGTGTGGGCTCTGTAATTATTGCAACACTACTGGGTGTGGGCTCTGTAATTATAGAAACACTACTGGGTGTTGGCTCTGTAATTATAGAAACACTACAGGCTGTGGGCTCTGTGATTATAGAAACATTACTGGGTGTGGGCTCTGTAATTATAGAGACACTACTGGGTGTGCGCTCTGTGATTATAGAAAGACTACTGCGTGTGGGCTCTGTAATTATAGAAACACTACTGGGTGTGGGCTCTGTAATTATAGAAACACTACTGGGTCTGGGCTCTGGAATTATAGAAACACTACTGGGTGTGGGCTCTGTAATTATTGCAACACTACTGGGTGTGGGCTCTGTAATTATAGAAACACTACTGGGTGTTGGCTCTGTAATTATAGAAACACTACAGGCTGTGGGCTCTGTGATTATAGAAACATTACTGGGTGTGGGCTCTGTAATTATAGAGACACTACTGGGTGTGCGCTCTGTGATTATAGAAAGACTACTGCGTGTGGGCTCTGTAATTATAGAAACACTACTGTGTGTGGGCCCTGTAATTATACAAACACTACTGGGTGTGGGCCCTGTAATTATACAAACACTACTGGGTGTGGGCTCTGTAATTATACAAACACTACTGCGTGTGGGCTCTGTAATTATAGAAACACTACTGTGTGTGGGCCCTGTAATTATAGAAACACTACTGGGTGTGGGCTCTGTAATTATAGAAACACTACTGGGTGTGGGCTCTGTAATTATAGAAATACTACTGGGTGTGGGCTCTGTAAATATAGAAACACTACTGTGTGTGGGCTCTGTAATTATAGGAACACTATTGCGTGTGGGCTCTGTAAATATAGAAACACTACTGTGTGTGGGCTCTGTAATTATAGAAACACTACTGGGTGTGGGCTCTGTAATTATAGAAACACTACTGGGTTTGGGCTCTGTAAATATAGAAACACTACTGGGTGTGGGCTCTGTAATTATAGAAACACTACAGGGGGCGTCATTCTCCGACCCCCCGCCGGGTCGGAGAATGGCCGTTGGCCGCCGTGAATCCCGCCCCCGCCGAAGTCTCCGAAGGGAGAAAAGTCGGCGGGGCGTTAATGGCGCCGCTGCCGCGGAGAATGTCACGGGTCTGCGCAAGGCAGCCGATTTTCGGCCTGCCGATATTCTCCCTTCCGGATGGGGCGAAGTCCCGTCGAAGTGATGACCGTTCACGTCGACGTGAATCAAACCTCCTTTTCATCGGCGTGACCCGGTGCTCCAGGCTCACGCCGACCAGCGAGGAGGTGAGTGACGGCCTGGGAGGTTGGCTCTGGGCAGGAAATGGCGTGGCCGCAGACTGATTGCCTGAGGAGAGGTGTGTCTCGGCTTGTGTGTGTGTGTGCGGCAGGGGGGGGTGGTTAGAGTAGGCTGGGCTCCGGGGGAGTGCCGGGAGGGGGTCCGTGCCGGGGTGGAGGTTGGGGGTTGTGGAGGGGGTCCGTGCCGCGGTGGAGGTTGGGGGGGGGGGTCCGTGCTGGGGTGGAGGTTGGGGGTTGGGGAGGGGGTCCGTGCCAGGGTGGAGGTTGGGGAGGGGGTCCGTGCCGGGGTGGAGGTTGGGGAGGGGGTCCGTGCCGGGGTGGAGGTTGGGGAGGGGGTCCGTGCCGGGGTGGAGGTTGGGGGTTGTGGAGGGGGTCCGTGCCGGGGTGGAGGTTGGGGGGGGGGTCCGTGCTGGGGTGGAGGTTGGGGGTTGGGGAGGGGGTCCGTGCCGGGGTGGAGGTTGGGGGTTGGGGAGGGGGTCCGTGCCGGGGTGGAGGTTGGGGGGGGGTCCGTGCTGGGGTGGAGGTTGGGGGGGGGGTCCGTGCCGGGGTGGAGGTTGGGGGTTGTGGAGGGGGTCCGTGCCGGGGTGGAGGTTGGGGGGGGGGTCCGTGCTGGGGTGGAGGTTGGGGGTTGGGGAGGGGGTCCGTGCCGGGGTGGAGGTTGGGGGTTGGGGAGAGGGTCCGTGCCGGAGTGGAGGTTGGAGGGGGGGTCCGTGCTGGGGTGGAGGTTGGGGGTTGGGGAGGGGGTCCGTGCCGGGGTGGAGGTTGGGGGTTGGGGAGAGGGTCCGTGCCAGGGTGGAGGTTGGGGGAGGGGTCCGTGCTGGGGTGGAGGTTGGGGGGGGGGTCCGTGCTGGGGTGGAGGTTGGGGGTTGGGGAGGGGGTCCGTGCCGGGGTGGAGGTTGGGGAGGGGGTCCGTGCCGGGGTGCAGGTTGGGGGGGGGTCCGTGCTGGGGTGGAGGTTGGGGAGGCGTCCGTGCTGGGTTGGAGGTTGGGGGTTGGGGAGGGGGTCCGTGCCGGGGTGGAGGTTGGGGGGGGGGGTCCGTGCTGGGGTGGAGGTTGGGGGGGGGGTCCGTGCTGGGGTGGAGGTTGGGGGTTGGGGAGGGGGTCCGTGCCGGGGTGGAGGTTGGGGGGGGGGTCCGTGCTGGGGTGGAGATTGGGGGGGGGTCCGTGCCGGGGTGGAGGTTGGGGGGGGGGGGTCCGTGCCGGGGTGGGTGATGGGAGGGCAAATGAGTTGGTCCACCTGGCCAGGTGCCAGCCTCCAACAGTTGGACCCATGCGGTCCATGCCACCTGGCTGGGGGGAGGAGGGGATATGGGCAATGATGACATGTCGTCGTTCCCCTCCCCCCCACCAGGCCGTCATGTTTTCAGACCATCCAGCGATGTTGGCCGCCGTGGTGGCAGCCGCTCATGTCTATGTTGCCCTGGATGAGGAGGAGGAGGAGGAGGAGCGTGCCAGAGAGGCGGCGCAGGCTGCCGCAGAGGGGCAGGCGGCAGCCGCCCAGGCTGGAGGGACACCTGACCGACAGGACGAGGAGGGGGAGGAGGACGTCGCGGCCCCACGGCAACGGAGGCACCCGAGGGCGCCCCGTGTGTACCGGCCCCGGCAGTCATACCAGGACCTCACGGACCGGGAATGCAGGAGGAGACTCCGGATGAGCCGGGAAACCGTGGCACACATCTGCCACCTGCTGGCACACCTGTCACCGCGTGGCACTGGCGGGGGACACCCTCTCCCCGTGTCCGTCAAGGTTACGGTGGCCCTGAACTTTTATGCAACGGGGTCATTCCAGGCACCGAGTGGGGACCTGTCCGGCATATCGCAGACATCGGTGCATCGGTGCATCCGGGCAGTGACAGATGCCCTTTATGCCATAGCGCACCGCTACATCCGCTTCCCCGTGGACCAGGCCAGCCAAGATGCCCGGGCCGTGGGCTTCTCTGCCGTTGCCGGGTTCCCCATGGTCCAGGGCACGATCGATGGGATGCACGTTGCCGTGCGGCCACCTGCAGATAACAGGGCCGTGTTCACTAATAGGAAGGGGACCTATTCGATGAACGTACAGGTGGTCTGCGACCACCGCATGATGATCCTGCACGTCTGCGCCCGTCACCCAGGCAGTGTACACGACTCATTCGTGTTGTCGCGGTCATCCATCCCCGGCATGTACGAGGGACGCCATCCCCGGCTGACGGGCTGGTTGCTGGGCGACAGGGGCTACCCATTGCGATCGTGGCTGATGACGCCTATACGGAGGCCACGCAATGAGGCGGAGAACCGCTACAATGATGCCCATGTAGCGACAAGGGGAGTGATCGAAAGGTGCTTTGGCGTGCTGAAGATGCGTTTCAGGTGCCTGGACCTCTCTGGGGGCGCCCTCCAGTATCGGTCAGATAGGGTCGGCCGCATCATTGTGGTGTGCTGCGTCCTGCACAACATAGCCCAGCAGAGGGGCGATGTGCCGCAGGCAAGGGAGGGCGGAGTGGAGGAGCAGCAGGAAGAGGCCCAGTCCTCCCCAGATGAGGGGGATGGGGGCAATGGTCAGGGCAGACGGGGTAGACACAGACGGGTGGCTGTCCACCGTTACCGGCTGGCCCAGCGGGCACGGGACAGACTGATAGACGCCCGCTTCACTGACTAGATGGGCGTGGGAATCGGGTAGTATGGCCACAGACCGCACACCATGACAACAGCCGACCACCCACACCCCCCACCCATCCACCCACCCAGCACCCTCACCCCCCTCCCCAACCCCACACACCCCACCCGCATGCACACCACCCCCCCACTCCCAATTGCCGATCCACCGGCGGCACAACGGGCCGGGCTCACCCAGTTGCGGGTGGACGCGTGTCTATCGCAGGCCATGGAGAATGATGACAACCCGCCTCCGATGAGCTCCTGGCTCTACATCGTTGGACTATGTCTGACCCATGGCCACAGTACCACCATCCACCCGGACCATCCCTGCATGCGGCTGTGACACTGCAGCTCACGGTCCCGTCCTCTGCCCGGGGGATGTTGATGGCGGCCCAGGGGGAAGGGGGCAGACTCACCTGGGGCTGAGGTAAGACCACCCCTCACACACACACTTGCGCTCAAGTACATGACACCCCCGCACACTTTGGACAGAGCACAAAGGCAGCTTCGGTAGGTGTAACATTGACTTTAATAACCAAAGGAGTTCATGCACGTGCCCTAGCGCCTAAAACTCATCTGTGCCCTGCACCCGTGCCAACTTACTCAGTGTCTAATTGTTTGGCCTTACGGGCCCTTTGACTACGTCTACGTGGTTCCCCAGACGGTACAGCAGAACTGGAGGTGGACTCCTGTGATTCCTGCCCTCTGACACTGGATCCCTTTGGCGGCCGTTTCCTGGGGCGTCCTGGCCTAGATGGGCCAGGCTGCGGCCCGGGCGACTGGGATGGCGAGCTGCCAGCCTGTCCTGCCCGTTGCCCACCCGATGCACCTGGGACGGAAGGGGGGGAGTCCGAGGTGTCGCGGTGTACCGGGACCTCCCCTACAGAGGGAGCCGGGACGGACCACACCACCTCCTCCTCCCTCGGGGTGCCCGATGGCCCCCAGGCCTCTACATGGGTGGGGGATGCGAACGGACTGGCCATCCGACGCGCCCCCGACATCTGGCGCTGCCAGTCCTGGAGGCCCGTGCTGGTATCGACAGGGGTCTGCAGGTTTGCAGCCATGGAGCCCAGGGGGTTGTCGAACCCTGTCTGCGACAGTGCGACGCCAGCTCGCACATGGCCACTGGCGCCGATGCCCTCAGCGATGGCCTGCTGAGACTGGGCCATGGCCTGCAGAGACTGGGCCATGGCCTGCAGAGACTGGGCCATGGCCTGCAGAGACTGGGCCATGGCCTGCAGAGACTGGGCTATGGCCTGCTGAGACTGGGCCATGGCCTGCAGAGACTGGGCCATGGCCTGCAGAGACTGGGCCATGGCCTGCAGAGACTGGGCCATGGCCTGCAGAGACTGGGCCATGGCCTGCAGAGACTGGGCTATGGCCTGCTGAGACTGGGCCATGGCCTGCTGAGACTGGGCTATGGCGTTGAGCGCCTCTGCCATCTGGCGCTGGCACTGGCTCATGGCCTCCTGTGAGAGGGCAGCCATTTCCTGGGCCACAGACGCCGCCTGCACGGAAGGCCCCAGGCCTCGCAAACCGTTCCCCATGTCTGACACCGTCGCACCCATTGCCTCCACCGCGGACGCCACCCGTGCGGTGTCAGCCTGGGTGGCACGCATGACCGGGACCACTCCCAGCTCCTGGATGCGGGTGGACTCCTCCACCTGCAACCGCAGCCGCCGCAAGCCACCCGTCACCCTTTTCGCTCGTCTCCGTGTCGGTGGTTGCATCGGATCTATGTGTGGGTGTGGTAACTGCAGGAACCCGGGATCCATCTGGGCGGCAGATGTTCGCTTGGCCTGGGCTGCCCTCCGACCGCCCGGTCCCTCTGCTGCTCCTACCTCCACCTGCTGTACCGGGACGGCTGTGTTGTGCGCACCAGTGAGTGTACCAGACGCCTCATCACTAAAGTGCCCAACCGTGGTGAGTGTTTCTGCGATGGTGGAGGGTGTTGGTGACAGCAGTGGCGTTGTGTCGTGCTCTTCGTCCCACTCTGAGTCCATGGCACTTTGGGGTGGGGGTTCGTCTCCACCCATCCACTCTGAGTCACTGTCCGGTATTTCGTCTTCCCGGGTAGGGGTGTCCTGGGTAGTGCTGTCCCGGGTAGTGCTGTCCCGGGTAGTGCTGTCCCGGGTAGTGCTGTCCCGGGTAGTGGTGTCCCGGGTAGGGGTGTCCTGGGTAGTGGTGTCCCGGGTAGGGGTGTCCTGGATAGTGGTGTCCTGGGTAGTGGTGTCCTGGCTCGGATGTGACGGGGGCCTGTGGCTGCCCCCCTCATCGCTGGGTGGTCGCTCCCGCACGTGACGGGGGTGTCGTCTCCCTGTTGCTCCAGGTCTCTCCGTCTCCCGTGGTCTCCGAGGGACATCCTGCGGGCGTCGCATGCTGGAGGGTTCGGGTCTCTCCGTCTCCCGTGGTCTCCGAGGGACATCCTGCGGGCGTCGCATGCTGGAGGGTCCGGGTCTCTCCGTCTCCCGTGGTCTCCGAGGGGCATCCTGCGGGCGTCGCATGCTGGAGGGTTCGGGTCTCTCCGTCTCCCGTGGTCTCCGAGGGGCATCCTGCGGGCGTCGCATGCTGGAGGGTGGGGGTCTCTCCGTCTCCCGTGGTCTCCGAGGGGCATTCTGCGGGTGATCTGCATCTGCGGGGATGGGTGCCTGGACGTTTGGTCCTGCGATACACAATGAAGCATGCATGGTTAGACATCAGGCAGTGATCAGGTGATACGGGAGAGGGGGATATAGGGGAGGGGGGATATGGGGACGGGCTGTTGGTGGCTCACTTGCTCGTGGGGCCCCGACCTCTGCATCAGCAACCTCCCGGTCCTCAGGTCCGCCAGCCAGTTCCAGGGCCCTTTCCTCGTGTACGGTCAGTGGCCTCTCATCAGCGGGCCCTCCTCCAGTCCTCACATGCTCCCTATTGTTGTGTGCGCGCTTCTCCTGGGGGGGGGGGGGTGGCAGGGGTAAAAGGCAACAGTGTTAGGCAGGTATATGAATGCACGCCATCGGTTGCGCGTGCATTGCAGAGGTTAAGGTTAGGGCTGGATTCACTTGGGGATATGGGGGATATGGGGGAGGGGGGGATATGGGGGAGGGGGGATATGGGGGATATGGGGGAGGGGGGATATTGGGCATATGGGGGAGGGGGTATTATGGGGGATATGGTGGAGGGGGAATATGGGGGATATGGGGGAGGGGGGATATGGGGAATATGGGGGAGGGGGGATATGGGGGATATGGGGGAGGGGGGATATGGGGGAGGGGGGATATGGGGGAGGGGGGGATATGGGGAATATGGGGGAGGGGGGATATGGGGGATATGGGGGAGGGGGGATATGGGGGAGGGGGGAATATGGGGGATATGGGGGAGGGGGGATATGGGGGATATGGGGGAGGGGGGATATGGGGGAGGGGGGAATATGGGGGATATGGGGGAGGGGGGATATGGGGGATATGGGGGATATGGGGGGATATGGGGGAGGGGGGATATGGGGATGGGGGATATGGGGGAGGGGGGATATGGGGGAGGGGGGATATGGGGAATATGGGGGAGGGGGGATATGGGGGAGGGGGGATATGGGGGATATGGGGGAGGGGGGATATGGGGGATATGGGGGAGGGGGGATATGGGGGAGGGGGGATATGGGGGAGGGGGTATATGGGGGATATGGGGGAGGGGGGATATGGGGGATATGGGGAGGGGGGGATATGGGGAGGGGGGATATGGGGAATATGGGGGAGGGGGGATATGGGGGAGGGGGGGATATGGGGGAGGGGGGGATATGGGGGAGGGGGGATATGGGGGATATGGGGGATATGGGGGAGGGGGGGATATGGGGGAGGGGGGGATATGGGGGAGGGGGGGATTTGGGGGAGAGGGGATATGGGGGGTATGGGGGACGCTCACCCTGCCTGCTCTGACGAGGTCGTTCACCTTCTTGTGGCACTGGGTGCCTGTCCGTGGTGTCAGGGCCACAGCGGTGACGGCCTCTGCCACCTCCCTCCACAGACGCCGGCTGTGGCGTGGGGCAACTCTGCGGCCGTGCCCGGGATACAGGGCGTCCCTCCTCTGCTCCAGCGCATCCAGGAGCGCCTCCACATCGCGTGACTCGAACCTCGGGGCTGAGCGACGGCCAGCCATCAAGTCGGGTGTTGCGGTCGGCTGTTCCGGTCGGGTGGGGGGGAGCTGCGCGGCCTTATGAGCCGTCACGCCGTGCAGCGCGTATGACGCTGCACGGTGTGAACCACTGCGCAAGCGCGGATCCCGTTACGTCGCTGCTAGCCCATTTCGGGCCGCAGACTATCGGCCCATTTTTATGACGTGACGCAAGTGGGATTTGCCCCGTTTTTTGCGCCGATCGGCGGAGTTTCCGCCGATAACGGAGAATTTCGCCCAGGGTGAGGGCACTGTAATTATCGAAACACTGCTGGGTGTGGACCCTGTAATTATCGAAACACTGCTGGGTGTGGACCCTGTAATTATAGAAACACTTCTGGGTGTGGGCGCTGTAATTATAGAAACACTACTGGGTGTGGGCTCTGTGATTATAGATACACTACTGGGTGTGGGCTCTGTGATTATAGAAACACTACTGGGTGTGGGCACTGTAATTATAGAAACACTACTGGGTGTGGGCTCTGTAATTATAGAAACAGTACTGGGTGTGGGCTCTGTAATTATCGAAACACTGCTGGGTGTGGGCTCTGTGATTATAGAAACACTACTGGGTGTGGGCTCTGTAATTATAGAAACACTGCTGGGTGTGGGCGCTGTAATTATAGAAACACTACTGGGTGTGGGCTCTGTAATTATAGAAACACTACTGGGTGTGGGCTCTGTAATTATAGAAACACTACTGGGTGTGGGCCCTGTAATTATAGAAACACCACTGGGTGTGGGCTCTGTAATTATAGAAACACTACTGGGTGTGGGCTCTGTAATTATAGAAACAGTACTGGGTGTGGGCTCTGTAATTATAGATACACTACTGGGTGTGGGCCCTGTAATTATAGAAACACCACTGGGTGTGGGCTCTGTAATTATAGAAACACTACTGGGTGTGGGCCCTGTAATTATAGAAACACTACTGAGTGTGGGCCCTGTAATTAGAGAAACACTACTGGGTGTGAGCTCTGTGATTATAGAAACACTACTGGGTGTGGGCTCTGTAATTACAGAAACACTACTGGGTGTGGGCTCTGTAATTATATAAACACTACTGGGTGTGGGCCCTGTAATTATAGAAACACTACTGGGTGTGGGCTCTGTAATTATAGAAACACTACTGGGTGTGGGCTCTGTAATTATAGAAACACTACTGGGTGTGGGCTCTATAATTACAGAAACACTACTGGGTGTGGGCTCTGTAATTATAGAAACACTTCTGGGTGTGGGCTCTGTAATTATAGAAACACTACTGGGTGTGGGCTCCGTAATTATAGAAACACTACTGGCTGTGGGCCCTGTAATTATAGAAACACTACTGGGTGTGGGCTCTGTAATTATAGAAACACTACTGGGTGTGGGCTCTGTAAATATAGAAACACTACTGGGTGTGGGCTCTGTAATTATAGAAACAGTACTGGGTGTGGTCTCTGTAATTATAGAAACACTACTGGGTGTGGGCTCTGTAATTATAGAAACACTACTGGGTGTGGGCTCTGTAAATATAGAAACACTACTGGGCGTGGGCTCTGTAATTATAGAAACACTACTGGGTGTGGGCTCTGTAAATATAGAAACACTACTGGGCGTGGGCTCTGTAATTATAGAAACACTACTGGGTGTGGGCTCTGTAAATATAGAAACACTACTGGGCGTGGGCTCTGTAATTATAGAAACACTACTGGGTGTGGGCCCTGTAATTATAGAAACACTACTGGGTGTGGGCTCTGTAATTATAGAAACACTACTGGGTGTGGGCTCTGTAAATATAGAAACACTACTGGGTGTTGGCTCTGTAATTATAGAAACACTACTGGGCGTGGGCTCTGTAATTATAGAAACACTACTGGGTGTGGGCTCTGTAAATATAGAAACACTACTGGGCGTGGGCTCTGTAATTATAGAAACACTACTGGGTGTGGGCTCTGTAAATATAGAAACACTACTGGGCGTGGGCTCTGTAATTATAGAAACACTAGTGGGTGTGGGCCCTGTAAATATAGAAACACTTCTGGGTGTGGGCGCTGTAATTATAGAAACACTACTGGGTGTGGGCTCTGTAATTATAGAAACACTACTGGGTGTGGGCTCTGTAAATATAGAAACACTACTGGGTGTGGGCTCTGTAATTATAGAAACACTACTGGGTGTGGGCTCTGTAAATATAGAAACACTACTGGGTGTGGGCTCTGTAATTATAGAAACACTACTGGGTGTTGGCTCTGTAATTATAGAAACACTACTGGGTGTGGGCTCTGTAAATATAGAAACACTACTGGGTGTGGGCTCTTTAAATATAGAAACACTTCTGGGTGTGGGCTCTGTAATTATAGAAAAACTACTGGGTGTGGGCTCTGTGTTTATAGAAACACTACTGGGTGTGGGCCCTGTAATTATAGAAACACTACTGGGTGTGGGCTCTGTAAATATAGAAACACTACTGGGTGTGGGCTCTGTAAATATAGAAACACTACTGGGTGTGGGCTCTGTAATTATAGAAACACTTCTGGGTGTGGGCTCTGTAAATATAGAAACACTTCTGGGTGTGGGCCCTGTAATTATAGACACACTACTGGGTGTGGGCTCTGTGATTATAGAAACACTACTGGGTGTGGGCTCTGTGTTTATAGAAACACTACTGGGTGTGGGCCCTGTAATTATAGAAACACTACTGGGTGTGGGCTCTGTAAATATAGAAACACTACTGGGTGTGGGCTCTGTAAATATAGAAACACTACTGGGTGTGGGCTCTGCAATTATAGAAACACTACTGGGTGTGGGCTCTGTAAATATAGAAACACTACTGGGTGTGGGCTCTGCAATTATAGAAACACTACCGGACGGGATCTACCCCAGAATACTGAAGGAGGCTGGAGAGGAAATTGCTGAGGCCTTGACAGAAATCTTTGGATCCTCGCTGTCTTCAGGGGATGTCCCGGAGGACTGGAGAATAGCCAATGTTGTTCCTCTGTTTAAGAAGGGTGGCAGGGATAATCCCGGGAACTACAGGCCGGTGAGCCTTACTTCAGTGGTAGGGAAATTACTGGAGAGAATTCTTCGAGACAGGATCTACTCCCATTTGGAAGCAAATGGACGTATTAGTGAGAGGCAGCACGGTTTTGTGAAGGGGAGGTCGTGTCTCACTAACTTGATAGAGTTTTTCGAGGAGGTCACTAAGATGATTGATGCAGGTAGGGCAGTAGATGTTGTCTATATGGACTTCAGTAAGGCCTTTGACAAGGTCCCTCATGGTAGACTAGTACAAAAGGTGAAGTCACACGGGATCAGGGGTGAACTGGCAAGGTGGATACAGAACTGGCTAGGCCATAGAAGGCAGAGGGTAGCAATGGAGGGATGCTTTTCTAATTGGAGGGCTGTGACCAGTGGTGTTCCACAGGGATCAGTGCTGGGACCTTTGCTCTTTGTAGTATATATAAATGATTTGGAGGAAAATGTAACTGGTCTGATTAGTAAGTTTGCAGACGACACAAAGGTTGGTGGAATTGCGGATAGCGATGAGGACTGTCTGAGGATACAGCAGGATTTAGATTGTCTGGAGACTTGGGCGGAGAGATGGCAGATGGAGTTTAACCTGGACAAATGTGAGGTAATGCATTTTGGAAGGGCTAATGCAGGTAGGGAATATACAGTGAATGGTAGAACCCTCAAGAGTATTGAAAGTCAAAGAGATCTAGGAGTACAGGTCCACAGATCACTGAAAGGGGCTACACAGGTGGAGAAGGTAGTCAAGAAGGCATACGGCATGCTTGCCTTCATTGGCCGGGGCATTGAGTATAAGAATTGGCAAGTCATGTTGCAGCTGTATAGAACCTTAGTTAGGCCACACTTGGAGTATAGTGTTCAATTCTGGTCGCCACACTACCAGAAGGATGTGGAGGCTTTAGAGAGGGTGCAGAAGAGATTTACCAGAATGTTGCCTGGTATGGAGGGTATAAGCTATGAGGAGCGATTGAATAAACTCGGTTTGTTCTCACTGGAACGAAGGAGGTTGAGGGGCGACCTGATAGAGGTATACAAAATTATGAGGGGCATAGACAGAGTGGATAGTCAGAGGCTTTTCCCCAGGGTAGAGGGGTCAATTACTAGGGGGCATAGGTTTAAGGTGAGAGGGGCAAAGTTTAGAGTAGATGTACGAGGCAAGTTTTTTACGCAGAGGGTAGTGGGTGCCTGGAACTCACTACCGGAGGAGGTAGTGGAGGCAGGGACGATAGGGACATTTAAGGGGCATCTTGACAAATATATGAATAGGATGGGAATAGAAGGATACGGACCCAGGAAGTGTAGAAGATTGTAGTTTAGTCGGGCAGTATGGTCGGCACGGGCTTGGAGGGCCGAAGGGCCTGTTCCTGTGCTGTACATTTCTTTGTTCTTTGTTCTTTGTACTACTGGGTGTGGGCTCTGTAAATATAGAAACACTACTGGGTGTGGGCTCTGTAATTATAGAAACACTACTGGGTGTGGGCTCTGTAAATATAGAAACACTACTGGGTGTGGGCTCTGTAAATATAGAAACACTACTGGGTGTGGGCTCTGTAAATATAGAAACACTACTGGGTGTGGGCTCTGTAAATATAGAAACACTACTGGGTGTGGGCTCTGTAAATATAGAAACACTACTGGGTGTGGGCTCTGCAATTATAGAAACACTACTGGGTGTGGGCTCTGTAAATATAGAAACACTACTGGGTGTGGGCTCTGTAATTATAGAAACACTACTGGGTGTGGGCTCTGGAAATATAGAAACACCTCTGGGTGTGGGCTCTGTAATTATAGAAACACTACTGGGTGTGGGCTCTGTGTTTATAGAAACACTACTGGGTGTGGGCCCTGTAATTATATGAAACACTACTGGGTGTGGGCTCTGTAAATATAGAAACACTACTGGGTGTGGGCTCTGTAAATATAGAAACACTACTGGGTGTGGGCTCTGTAATTATAGAAACACTTCTGGGTGTGGGCTCTGTAATTATAGAAACACTACTGGGTGTGGGCTCTGTAATTATAGAAACACTACTGGGTGTGGGCTCTGTAATTATAGAAACACTACTGGGTGTGGGCTCTGTAATTATAGAAACACTACTGGGTGTGGGCTCTGCAATTATAGAAACACTACTGGGTGTGGGCTCTGTAAATATAGAAACACTTCTGGGTGTGGGCCCTGTAATTATAGAAACACTACTGGGTGTGGGCTCTGTAAATATAGAAACACTTCTGGGTGTGGGCCCTGTAATTATAGAAACACTACTGGGTGTGGGCTCTGTAATTATAGAAACACTACTGGGAGTGGGCCCTGTAATTATAGAAACACTACTGGGTGTGGGCTCTGTAATTATAGAAACACTACTGGGTGTGGGCTCTGTAATTATAGAAACACTACTGGGTGTGGGCTCTGTAATTATAGAAACACTATTGGGTGTGGGCCCTGTAATTATAGAAACACTACAGGCTGTGGGCTCTGTGATTATAG
Source organism: Scyliorhinus torazame (assembly GCF_047496885.1). Lineage (NCBI taxonomy): Eukaryota > Metazoa > Chordata > Chondrichthyes > Carcharhiniformes > Scyliorhinidae > Scyliorhinus > Scyliorhinus torazame. The sequence continues at coordinate 6,106,415 of NC_092725.1, read as the reverse complement.
AAACACTTCTGGGTGTGGGCTCTGTAATTATAGAAACACTACTGGGTGTGGGCTCTGTAAATATAGAAACACTACTGGGTGTGGGCTCTGTAATTATAGAAACACTACTGGGTGTGGGCTCTGTAAATATAGAAACACTTCTGGGTGTGGGCTCTGTAATTATAGAAACACTACTGGGTGTGGGCTCTGTGTTTATAGAAACACTACTGGGTGTGGGCCCTGTAATTATAGAAACACTACTGGGCGTGGGCTCTGTAAATATAGAAACACTACTGGGTGTGGGCTCTGTAAATATAGAAACACTACTGGGTATGGGCTCTGAAATTATAGAAACACTTCTGGGTGTGGGCTCTGTAATTATAGAAACACTACTGGGTGTGGGCTCTGTAATTATAGAAACACTACTGGGTGTGGGCTCTGTAATTATAGAAACACTACTGGGTGTGGGCTCTGTAATTATAGAAACACTACTGGGTGTGGGCTCTGCAATTATAGAAACACTACTGGGTGTGGGCTCTGTAAATATAGAAACACTTCTGGGTGTGGGCCCTGTAATTATAGAAACACTACTGGGTGTGGGCTCTGTAATTATAGAAACACTACTGGGAGTGGGCCCTGTATTTATAGAAACACTACTGGGTGTGGGCTCTGTAATTATAGAAACACTACTGGGTGTGGGCTCTGTAATTATAGAAACACTACTGGGTGTGGGCTCTGTAAATATAGAAATACTACTGGGTGTGGGCCCTGTAATTATAGAAACACTACTGGCTGTGGGCTCTGTGATTATAGAAACACTTCTGGGTGTGGGCCCTGTAATTATAGAAACACTACTGGGTGTGGGCCCTGTAATTATAGAAACACTACAGGCTGTGGGCTCTGTGATTATAGAAACACTTCTGGGTGTGGGCTCTGTAATTATAGAAACACTACTGGGTGTGGGCTCTGTAATTATAGAAACACTACTGGGTGTGGGCTCTGTAATTATAGAAACACTACTGGGTGTGGGCTCTGTAAATATAGAAACACTTCTGGGTGTGGGCCCTGTAATTATAGAAACACTACTGGGTGTGGGCTCTGTAATTGTAGAAACACTACTGGGAGTGGGCCCTGTAATTATAGAAACACTACAGGCTGTGGGCTCTGTGATTATAGAAACACTTCTGGGTGTGGGCTCTGTAATTATAGAAACACTACTGGGTGTGGGCTCTGTAATTATAGAAACACTACTGGGTGTGGGCTCTGTAATTATAGAAACACTACTGGGTGTGGGCTCTGTAAATATAGAAACACTTCTGGGTGTGGGCCCTGTAATTATAGAAACACTACTGGGTGTGGGCTCTGTAATTATAGAAACACTACTGTGAGTGGGCCCTGTAATTATAGAAACACCACTGGGTGTGGGCTCTGTAATTATAGAAACACTACTGGGTGTGGGCTCTGTAATTATAGAAACACTACTGGGTGTGGGCTCTGTAAATATAGAAACACTACTGGGTGTGGGCTCTGTAAATATAGAAACACTACTGGGTGTGGAATTTGTAAATATAGAAACACTACTGGGTGTGGGCTCTGTAAATATAGAAACACTACTGGGTGTGGGCTCTGTAAATATAGAAACACTACTGGGTGTGGGCTCTGCAATTATAGAAACACTACTGGGTGTGGGCTCTGTAATTATAGAAAGACTACTGGGTGTGGGCTCTGTAAATATAGAAACACTACTGGGTGTGGGCTCTGTAAATATAGAAACACTACTGGGTGTGGGGTCTGTAAATATAGAAACACTACTGGGTGTGGACTCTGTAAATATAGAAACACTACTGGGTTTGGGCTCTGTAAATATAGAAACACTACTGGGTGTGGGCTCTGTAATTATAGAAACACGACTGGGTGTGGGCTCTGTAAATATAGAAACACTACTGGGTGTGGGCTCTGTAAATATAGAAACACTACTGGGTGTGGGCTCTGTAAATATAGAAACACTACTGGGTGTGGGCTCTGCAATTATAGAAACACTACTGGGTGTGGGCTCTGTAAATATAGAAACACTACTGGGTGTGGGCTCTGCAATTATAGAAACACTACTGGGTGTGGGCTCTGTAAATATAGACACACTACTGGGTGTGGGCTCTGTAATTATAGAAACACTACTGGGTGTGGGCTCTGTAAATATAGAAACACTTCTGGGTGTGGGCTCTGTAATTATAGAAACACTACTGGGTGTGGGCTCTGTGTTTATAGAAACACTACTGGGTGTGGGCCCTGTAATTATAGAAACACTACTGGGTGTGGGCTCTGTAAATATAGAAACACTACTGGGTGTGGGCTCTGTAAATATAGAAACACTACTGGGTGTGGGCTCTGTAATTATAGAAACACTTCTGGGTGTGGGCTCTGTAATTATAGAAACACTACTGGGTGTGGGCTCTGTAATTATAGAAACATTACTGGGTGTGGGCTCTGTAATTATAGAAACACTACTGGGTGTGGGCTCTGTAATTATAGAAACACTACTGGGTGTGGGCTCTGCAATTATCGAAACACTACTGGGTGTGGGCTCTGTAAATATAGAAACACTTCTGGGTGTGGGCCCTGTAATTATAGAAACACTACTGGGTGTGGGCTCTGTAATTATAGAAACACTACTGGGAGTGGGCCCTGTAATTATAGAAACACTACTGGGTGTGGGCTCTGTAATTATAGAAACACTACTGGGTGTGGGCTCTGTAATTATAGAAACACTACTGGGTGTGGGCTCTGTAAATATAGAAACACTACTGGGTGTGGGCCCTGTAATTATAGACACACTACTGGCTGTGGGCTCTGTGATTATAGAAACACTTCTGGGTGTGGGCCCAGTAATTATAGAAACACTACTGGGTGTGGGCCCTGGAATTATAGAAACACTACTGGGTGTGGGCTCTGTAAATATAGAAACACTACTGGGTGTGGGCTCTGTAAATATAGAAACACTACTGGGTGTGGGCTCTGTAATTATAGAAACACTACTGGGTGTGGGCTCTGTAATTATAGAAACACTACTGGGTGTGGGCTCTGTAATTATAGAAACACTACTGGGTGTGGGCTCTGTAATTATAGAAACACTACTGGGTGTGGGCTCTGTAATTATAGAAACACTACTGGGTGTGGGCTCTGTAAATATAGAAACACTTCTGGGTGTGGGCTCTGTAATTATAGAAACACTACTGGGTGTGGGCTCTGTGTTTATAGAAACACTACTGGGTGTGGGCCCTGTAATTATAGAAACACTACTGGGTGTGGGCTCTGTAAATATAGAAACACTACTGGGTGTGGGCTCTGTAAATATAGAAACACTACTGGGTGTGGGATCTGTAATTATAGAAACACTTCTGGGTGTGGGCTCTGTAATTATAGAAACACTACTGGGTGTGGGCTCTGTAATTATAGAAACACTACTGGGTGTGGGCTCTGTAATTATAGAAACACTACTGGGTGTGGGCTCTGTAATTATAGAAACACTACTGGGTGTGGGCTCTGCAATTATAGAAACACTACTGGGTGTGGGCTCTGTAAATATAGAAACACTTCTGGGTGTGGGCCCTGTAATTATAGAAACACTACTGGGTGTGGGCTCTGTAATTATAGAAACACTACTGGGAGTGGGCCCTGTAATTATAGAAACACTACTGGGTGTGGGCTCTGGAATTATAGAAACACTACTGGGTATGGGCTCTGTAATTATAGAAACACTACTGGGTGTGGGCTCTGTAAATATAGAAACACTACTGGGTGTGGGCCCTGTAATTATAGAAACACTACTGGCTGTGGGCTCTGTGATTATAGAAACACTTCTGGGTGTGGGCACTGTAATTATAGAAACACTACTGGGTGTGGGCCCTGTAATTATAGAAACACTACAGGCTGTGGGCTCTGTGATTATAGAAACACTTCTGGGTGTGGGCTCTGTAATTATAGAAACACTACTGGGTGTGGGCTCTGTAATTATAGAAACACTACTGGGTGTGGGCTCTGTAATTATAGAAACACTACTGGGTGTGGGCTCTGTAAATATAGAAACACTTCTGGGTGTGGGCCCTGTAATTATAGAAACACTACTGGGTGTGGGCTCTGTAATTATAGAAACACTACTGGGTGTGGGCTCTGTAATTATAGAAACACTACTGGGTGTGGGCTCTGTAAATATAGAAACACTACTGGGTGTGGGCTCTGTAAATATAGAAACACTACTGGGTGTGGACTCTGTAAATATAGAAACACTACTGTGTGTGGGCTCTGTAAATATAGAAACACTACTGGGTGTGGGCTCTGTAAATATAGAAACACTACTGGGTGTGGGCTCTGCAATTATAGAAACACTACTGGGTGTGGGCTCTGTAAATATAGAAACACTACTGGGTGTGGGCTCTGCAATTATAGAAACACTACTGGGTGTGGGCTCTGTAAATATAGAAACACTACTGGGTGTGGGCTCTGTAATTATAGAAACACTACTGGGTGTGGGCTCTGTAAATATAGAAACACATCTGGGTGTGGGCTCTGTAATTATAGAAACACTACTGGGTGTGGGCTCTGTGTTTATAGAAACACTACCGGGTGTGGGCCCTGTAATTATAGAAACACTACTGGGTGTGGGGTCTGTAAATATAGAAACACTACTGGGTGTGGGCTCTGTAAATATAGAAACACTACTGGGTGTGGGCTATGTAATTATAGAAACACTTCTGGGTGTGGGCTCTGTAATTATAGAAACACTACTGGGTGTGGGCTCTGTAATTATAGAAACACTACTAGGTGTGGGCTCTGTAATTATAGAAACACTACTGGGTGTGGGCTCTGTAATTATAGAAACACTACTGGGTGTGGGCTCTGCAATTATAGAAACACTACTGGGTGTGGGCTCTGTAAATATAGAAACACTTCTGGGTGTGGGCCCTGTAATTATAGAAACACTACTGGGTGTGGGCTCTGTAATTATAGAAACACTACTGGGAGTGGGCCCTGTAATTATAGAAACACTACTGGGTGTGGGCTCTGTAATTATAGAAACACTACTGGGTGTGGGCTCTGTAATTATAGAATCACTACTGGGTGTGGGCTCTGTAAATATAGAAACACTACTGGGTGTGGGCCCTGTAATTATAGAAACACTACTGGCTGTGGGCTCAGTGATTATAGAAACACTTCTGGGTGTGGGCCCTGTAATTATAGAAACACTTCTGGTTGTGGGCCCTGTAATTATGGAATTACTACTGGGTGTGGGCTCTGTAATTATAGAAACACTTCTGGGTGTGGACTCTGTAATTATAGAAACACGACTGGGTGTGGGCTCTGTAATTATAGAAACACTACTGGGTGTGGGCTCTGTAATTATAGAAACACTACTGGGTGTGGGCTCTGTAAATATAGAAACACTTCTGGGTGTGGGCCCTGTAATTATAGAAACACTACTGGGTGTGGGCTCTGTAATTATAGAAACACTACTGGGAGTGGGCCCTGTAATTATAGAAACACTACTGGGTGTGGGCTCTGTAATTATAGAAACACTACTGGGTGTGGGCTCTGTAATTATAGAAACACTACTGGGTGTGGGCTCTGTAATTATAGAAACACTACTGGGTGTGGGCCCTGTAATTATAGAAACACTACTGGCTGTGGGCTCTGTGATTATAGAAACACTTCTGGGTGTGGGCCCTGTAATTATAGAAACACTACTGGGTGTGGGCCCTGTAATTATAGAAACACTACAGGCTGTGGCCTCTGTGATTATAGAAACACTACTGGGTGTGGGCTCTGTAAATATAGAACCACTACTGGGCGTGGGCTCTGTAATTATAGAAACACAAATGGGTGTTGGCTCTGTAATTCTAGAAACACTACTGGGTGTTGGCTCTGTAATTCTAGAAACACTACTGGGTGTTGGCTCTGTAATTCTAGAAACACTACTGGGTGTGGGCTCTGTAGTTCTAGAAACACTACTGGGTGTTGTCTCTGTAATTATAGAAACACTACTGGGTGTTGGCTCTGTAATTATAGAAACACCACTGGGCGTGGGCTCTGTAATTATAGAAACACTACTGGGTGTGGGCTCTGTAAATATAGAAACACTACTGGGTGTGGGCTCTGCAATTATAGAAACACTACTGGGTGTGGGCTCTGTAAATATAGAAACACTACTGGGTGTGGGCTCTGTAATTATAGAAACACTACTGGGTGTGGGCTCTGTAAATATAGAAACACTTCTGGGTGTGGGCTCTGTAATTATAGAAACACTACTGGGTGTGGGCTCTGTGTTTATAGAAACACTACCGGGTGTGGGCCCTGTAATTATAGAAAAACTACTGGGTGTGGGGTCTGTAAATATAGAAACACTACTGGGTGTGGGCTCTGTAAATATAGAAACACTACTGGGTGTGGGCTATGTAATTATAGAAACACTTCTGGGTGTGGGCTCTGTAATTATAGAAACACTACTGGGTGTGGGCTCTGTAATTATAGAAACACTACTGGGTGTGGGCTCTGTAATTATAGAAACACTACTGGGTGTGGGCTCTGTAATTATAGAAACACTACTGGGTGTGGGCTCTGCAATTATAGAAACACTACTGGGTGTGGGCTCTGTAAATATAGAAACACTTCTGGGTGTGGGCCCTGTAATTATAGAAACACTACTGGGTGTGGGCTCTGTAATTATAGAAACACTACTGGGAGTGGGCCCTGTAATTATAGAAACACTACTGGGTGTGGGCTCTGTAATTATAGAAACACTACTGGGTGTGGGCTCTGTAATTATAGAAACACTACTGGGTGTGGGCTCTGTAAATATAGAAACACTACTGGGTGTGGGCCCTGTAATTATAGAAACACTACTGGCTGTGGGCTCTGTGATTATAGAAACACTTCTGGGTGTGGGCCCTGTAATTATAGAAACACTTCTGGGTGTGGGCCCTGTAATTATGGAATTACTACTGGGTGTGGGCTCTGTAATTATAGAAACACTTCTGGGTGTGGACTCTGTAATTATAGAAACACTACTGGGTGTGGGCTCTGTAATTATAGAAACACTACTGGGTGTGGGCTCTGTAATTATAGAAACACTACTGGGTGTGGGCTCTGTAAATATAGAAACACTTCTGGGTGTGGGCCCTGTAATTATAGAAACACTACTGGGTGTGGGCTCTGTAATTATAGAAACACTACTGGGAGTGGGCCCTGTAATTATAGAAACACTACTGGGTGTGGGCTCTGTAATTATAGAAACACTACTGGGTGTGGGCTCTGTAATTATAGAAACACTACTGGGTGTGGGCTCTGTAATTATAGAAACACTACTGGGTGTGGGCCCTGTAATTATAGAAACACTACTGGCTGTGGGCTCTGTGATTATAGAAACACTTCTGGGTGTGGGCCCTGTAATTATAGAAACACTACTGGGTGTGGGCCCTGTAATTATAGAAACACTACAGGCTGTGGCCTCTGTGATTATAGAAACACTACTGGGTGTGGGCTCTGTAAATATAGAACCACTACTGGGCGTGGGCTCTGTAATTATAGAAACACAAATGGGTGTTGGCTCTGTAATTCTAGAAACACTGCTGGGTGTTGGCTCTGTAATTCTAGAAACACTACTGGGTGTTGGCTCTGTAATTCTAGAAACACTACAGGGTGTGGGCTCTGTAATTCTAGAAACACTACTGGGTGTTGTCTCTGTAATTATAGAAACACCACTGGGCGTGGGCTCTGTAATTATAGAAACACTACTGGCTTTTGGCTCTGTAATTATAGAAACACTACTGGGTGTTGGCTCTGTAATTCTAGAAACACTACTGGGTGTGGGCTCTGTAATTATAGAAACAGTACTGGGTGTGGGCTCTGTAATTATAGAAACACTACTGGGTGTGGGCTCTGTAATTATAGAAACACCACTGGGTGTGGGCTCTGTAATTATAGAAACACTACTGGGTGTGGGCTCTGTAATTATAGAAACACTACTGGGTGTGGGCTCTGTAATTATAGAAACAATACTGGGTGTGGGCTCTGTAAATATAGAACCACTACTGGGCGTGGGCTCTGTAATTATAGAAACACTACTGGGTGTTGGCTCTGTAATTCTAGAAACACTACTGGGTGTTGGCTCTGTAATTCTAGAAACACTACTGGGTGTGGGCTCTGTAATTATAGAAACACTACTGGGTGTGGGCCCTGTAATTATAGAAACACTACTGGGTGTGGGCTCTGTAATTATAGAAACACTGCTGTGTGTTGGCTCTGTAATTATAGAAACACTACTGGGTGTGGCAGCTGTAATTATAGATACACTACTGGGTGTGGGCTCTGTAATTATCGTAACACTACTGGGTGTGGGCCCTGTAATTATAGAAACACTACTGGGTGTGGGCTCTGTAATTATAGAATCACTACTGTGTGTTGGCTCTGTAATTATAGAAAAACTACTGGGTGTGGGCCCTGTAATTATAGAAACACTACTGGCTGTCTGCTCTGTAATTATAGAAACACTACAGGGTGTTGGCTCTGTAATTATAGAAACACTACTGGGTGTGGGCTCTGTAATTATACAAACACTACTAGGTGTGGGCTCTGTAATTATACAAACACTACTGCGTGTGGGCTCTGTAATTATACAAACACTACTGGGTGTGGGCTCTGTAATTATACAAACACTACTGGGTGTGGGCTCTGTAATTATAGAAACACTACTGGGTGTGGGCTCTGTAATTATAGAAACACTACTGGGTGTGGGCTCTGTAATTATAGAAACACCACTGGGTGTGTGCTATGTAATTATACAAACACTACTGGGTGTGTGATCTGTGATTATAGAAATACTACTGGGTGTGGGCTCTGTAATTATAGAAACACGACTGGGTGTGGGCTCTGTAATTATAGAAACACTACGGGGTGTTGGCTCTGTAATTATAGAAACACTACTGGGTGTGGGCCCTGTAATTATAGAAACACTACTGGGTGTTGCCTCTGTAATTATAGAAACACTACTGGGTGTGGGCCCTGTAATTATAGAAACACTACTGGGTGTGGGCTCTGTAATTATAGAAACACTACTGGGTGTGGGCTCTGTAATTATAGAAACACTACTGGGTGTGGGCTCTGTAATTATAGAAACACTACTGGGTGTGGGCTCTGTAATTATAGAAACACTACTGGGTGTGGGCTCTGTAATTATAGAAACACTACTGGGTGTGGGCTCTGTAATTATAGAAACACTACCGGGTGTTGGCTCTGTTATTATAGAAACACCACAGGCTGTGGGCTCTGTGATTATAGAAACATTACTGGGTGTGGTCTCTGTAATTATAGAAACACTACTGGCTGTGGGCTCTGTGATTATAGAAAAACTACTGGGTGTGGGCTCTGTAATTATAGAAACACTACTGGTTGTGGGCTCTGTGATTATAGAAACACTACTGGGTGTGGGCACTGTAAATATAGAAACACTACTGGGTGTGGGCTCTGTAATTATAGAAACACTACTGGGTGTGGGCTCTGTAAATATAGAACCACTACTGGGTGTGGGCCCTGTAATTATAGAAACACTACTGGGTGTTGGCTCTGTAATTATAGAAACACTACTGGGTGTGGGCCCTGTAATTATAGAAACACTACTGGGTGTGGGCTCTGTAATTATAGAAACACTACTGGTTGTTGGCTCTGTAATTATAGAAACACTACTGGGTGTGGGTTCTGTAATTATAGAAACACTATGGGTGTGGGCTGTGTAATTATAGAAACACTACTGGGTGTGGGCTCTGTAATTATAGAAACACTACTGGATGTGGGCTCTGTAAATATAGAAACACTACTGGGTGTGGGCCCTGTAATTATAGAAACACTACTGGGTGTGGGCTCTGTAATTATAGAAACACTACTGGGTGTGGGCTCTGTAATTATAGAAACACTACTTGGTGTGGGCTCTGTAATTATAGAAACACTACTGGGTGTGGGCCCTGTAATTATAGAAACACTACTGGGTGTGGGCTCTGTAAATATAGAAACACTACTGGGTGTGGGCTCTGTAAATATAGAAACACTACTGGGTGTGGGCTATGTAATTATAGAAACACTTCTGGGTGTGGGCTCTGTAATTATAGAAACACTACTGGGTGTGGGCTCTGTAATTATAGAAACACTACTGGGTGTGGGCTCTGTAATTATAGAAACACTACTGGGTGTGGGCTCTGTAATTATAGAAACACTACTGGGTGTGGGCTCTGCAATTATAGAAACACTACTGGGTGTGGGCTCTGTAAATATAGAAACACTTCTGGGTGTGGGCCCTGTAATTATAGAAACACTACTGGGTGTGGGCTCTGTAATTATAGAAACACTACTGGGAGTGGGCCCTGTAATTATAGAAACACTACTGGGTGTGGGCTCTGTAATTATAGAAACACTACTGGGTGTGGGCTCTGTAATTATAGAAACACTACTGGGTGTGGGCTCTGTAAATATAGAAACACTACTGGGTGTGGGCCCTGTAATTATAGAAACACTACTGGCTGTGGGCTCTGTGATTATAGAAACACTTCTGGGTGTGGGCCCTGTAATTATAGAAACACTTCTGGGTGTGGGCCCTGTAATTATGGAATTACTACTGGGTGTGGGCTCTGTAATTATAGAAACACTTCTGGGTGTGGACTCTGTAATTATAGAAACACTACTGGGTGTGGGCTCTGTAATTATAGAAACACTACTGGGTGTGGGCTCTGTAATTATAGAAACACTACTGGGTGTGGGCTCTGTAAATATAGAAACACTTCTGGGTGTGGGCCCTGTAATTATAGAAACACTACTGGGTGTGGGCTCTGTAATTATAGAAACACTACTGGGAGTGGGCCCTGTAATTATAGAAACACTACTGGGTGTGGGCTCTGTAATTATAGAAACACTACTGGGTGTGGGCTCTGTAATTATAGAAACACTACTGGGTGTGGGCTCTGTAATTATAGAAACACTACTGGGTGTGGGCCCTGTAATTATAGAAACAATACTGGCTGTGGGCTCTGTGATTATAGAAACACTTCTGGGTGTGGGCCCTGTAATTATAGAAACACTACTGGGTGTGGGCCCTGTAATTATAGAAACACTACAGGCTGTGGCCTCTGTGATTATAGAAACACTACTGGGTGTGGGCTCTGTAAATATAGAACCACTACTGGGCGTGGGCTCTGTAATTATAGAAACACTACTGGGTGTTGGCTCTGTAATTCTAGAAACACTACTGGGTGTTGGTTCTGTAATTATAGAAACACTACTGGGTGTTGTCTCTGTAATTCTAGAAACACTACTGGGTGTGGGCTCTGTAATTCTAGAAACACTACTGGGTGTTGTCTCTGTAATTATAGAAACACTACTGGGTGTTGGCTCTGTAATTATAGAAACACTACTGGGCGTGGGCTCTGTAATTATAGAAACACTACTGGCTGTTGGCTCTGTAATTCTAGAAACACTACTGGGTGTGGGGTCTGTAATTATAGAAACAGTACTGGGTGTGGGCTCTGTAATTATAGAAACACTACTGGGTGTGGGCTCTGTAATTATAGAAACACCACTGGGTGTGGGCTCTGTAATTATAGAAACACTACTGGGTGTGGGCTCTGTAATTATAGAAACAATACTGGGTGTGGGCTCTGTAAATATAGAACCACTACTGGGCGTGGGCTCTGTAATTATAGAAACACTACTGGGTGTTGGCTCTGTAATTCTAGAAACACTACTGGGTGTTGGCTCTGTAATTCTAGAAACACTACTGGGTGTGGGCTCTGTAATTATAGAAACACTACTGGGTGTGGGCCATGTAATTATAGAAACACTACTGGGTGTGGGCTCTGTAATTATAGAAACACTGCTGTGTGTTGGCTCTGTAATTATAGAAACACTACTGGGTGTGGGCGCTGTAATTATAGATACACTACTGGGTGTGGGCTCTGTAATTATCGTAACACTACTGGGTGTGGGCCCTGTAATTATAGAAACACTACTGGGTGTGGGCTCTGTAATTATAGAATCACTACTGTGTGTTGGCTCTGTAATTATAGAAAATCTACTGGGTGTGGGCCCTGTAATTATAGAAACACTACTGGCTGTCTGCTCTGTAATTATAGAAACACTACTGGGTGTTGGCTCTGTAATTATAGAAACACTACTGGGTGTGGGCTCTGTAATTATACAAACACTACTAGGTGTGGGCTCTGTAATTATACAAACACTACTGGGTGTGGGCTCTGTAATTATACAAACACTACTGGGTGTGGGCTCTGTAATTATACAAACACTACTGGGTGTGGGCTCTGTAATTATAGGATCACTACTGGGTGTGGGCTCTGTAATTATAGAAACACTACTGGGTGTGGGCTCTGTAATTATAGAAACACCACTGGGTGTGTGCTATGTAATTATACAAACACTACTGGGTGTGTGATCTGTGATTATAGAAATACTACTGGGTGTGGGCTCTGTAATTATAGAACACTACGGGGTGTTGGCTCTGTAATTATAGAAACACTACTGGGTGTGGGCCCTGTAATTATAGAAACACTACTGGGTGTTGCCTCTGTAATTATAGAAACACTACTGGGTGTGGGCCCTGTGATTATAGAAACACTACTGGGTGTGGGCTCTGTAATTATAGAAACACTACTGGGTGTGGGCTCTGTGATTATAGAAACACTACTGGGTGTGGGCACTGTAAATATAGAAACACTACTGGGTGTGGGCTCTCTAATTATAGAAACACTACTGGGTGTGGGCTCTGTAAATATAGAACCACTACTGGGTGTGGGCCCTGTAATTATAGAAACACTACTGGGTGTTGGCTCTGTAATTATAGAAACACTACTGGGTGTGGGCCCTGTAATTATAGAAACACTACTGGGTGTGGGCTCTGTAATTATAGAAACACTACTGGTTGTTGGCTCTGTAATTATAGAAACACTACTGGGTGTGGGTTCTGTAATTATAGAAACACTATGGGTGTGGGCTCTGTAATTATAGAAACACTACTGGGTGTGGGCTCTGTAATTATAGAAACACTACTGGATGTGGGCTCTGTAAATATAGAAACACTACTGGGTGTGGGCCCTGTAATTATAGAAACACTACTGGGTGTGGGCTCTGTAATTATAGAAACACTACTGGGTGTGGGCTCTGTAATTATAGAAACACTACTGGGTGTGGGCTCTGTAATTATAGAAACACTACTGGGTGTGGGCTCTGTAATTATAGAAACACTACTGGATGTGGGCTCTGTAAATATAGAAACACTACTGGGTGTGGGCCCTGTAATTATAGAAACACTACTGGGTGTTGGCTCTGTAATTATAGAAACAGTACTGGTTGTTGGCTCTGTAATTATAGAAACACTACTGGGTGTGGGCTCTGTAATTATAGAAGCACTACTGGGTGTGGGCTCTGTAATTATAGAAACACTACTGGGTGTGGGCTCTGTAATTATAGAAACACTACTGGGTGTGGGCTCTGTAATTATAGAAACACTACTGGGTGTGGGCTCTGTAATTATAGAAACTCTACTGGGTGTGGGCTCTGTAATTATAGAAACACTACTGGGTGTGGGCTCTGTAATTATAGAAACACTACTGGGTGTGGGCTCTGTAATTATACAAACACTACTGGGTGTGGGCTCTGTAATTATAGAAACACCACTGGGTGTGTGCTCTCTAATTATAGAAACACTACTGGGTGTGGGCTCTGTAATTATAGAAACACTACTGGGTGTGGATCTCTGTAATTATAGAAACACTACTGGGTGTGGGCTCTGTAATTGTAGAAACACTACTGGGTGTGGGCCCTCTAATTATAGAAATACTACTGGGTGTGGTCTCTGTAATTATAGAAACACTACTGGGCGTGGGCTCTGTAATTATAGAAACACTACTGGCTGTTGGCTCTGTAATTATAGAAACACTACTGGGTGTTGGCTCTGTAATTCTAGAAACACTACTGGGTGTGGGGTCTGTAATTATAGAAACAGTACTGGGTGTGGGCTCTGTAATTATAGAAACACTACTGGGTGTGGGCTCTGTAATTATAGAAACACGACTGGGTGTGGGCTCTGTAATTATAGAAACACTACTGGGTGTGGGCTCTGTAATTATAGAAACAATACTGGGTGTGGGCTCTGTAAATATAGAACCACTACTGGGCGTGGGCTCTGTAATTATAGAAACACTACTGGGTGTTGGCTCTGTAATTCTAGAAACACTACTGGGTGTTGGCTCTGTAATTCTAGAAACACTACTGGGTGTGGGCTCTGTAATTATAGAAACACTACTGGGTGTGGGACAGGTAATTATAGAAACACTACTGGGTGTGGGCTCTGTAATTATAGAAACACTGCTGTGTGTTGGCTCTGTAATTATAGAAACACTACTGGGTGTGGGCGCTGTAATTATAGATACACTACTGGGTGTGGGCTCTGTAATTATCGTAACACTACTGGGTGTGGGCCCTGTAATTATAGAAACACTACTGGGTGTGGGCTCTGTAATTATAGAATCACTACTGTGTGTTGTCTCTGTAATTATAGAAAAACTACTGGGTGTGGGCCCTGTAATTATAGAAACACTACTGGCTGTCTGCTCTGTAATTATAGAAACACTACTGGGTGTTGGCTCTGTAATTATAGAAACACGACTGGGTGTGGGCTCTGTAATTATACAAACACTACTAGGTGTGGGCTCTGTAATTATACAAAAACTACTGGGTGTGGGCTCTGTAATTATACAAACACTACTGGGTGTGGGCTCTGTAATTATACAAACACTACTGGGTGTGGGCTCTGTAATTATAGAAACACTACTGGGTGTGGGCTCTGTAATTATAGAAACACTACTGTGTGTGGGCTCTGTAATTATAGAAACACCACTGGGTGTGTGCTATGTAATTATACAAACACTACTGGGTGTGTGATCTGTGATTATAGAAATACTACTGGGTGTGGGCTCTGTAATTATAGAAACACTACGGGGTGTTGGCTCTGTAATTATAGAAACACTACTGGGTGTGGGCCCTGTAATTATAGAAACACTACTGGGTGTTGCCTCTGTAATTATAGAAACAGTACTGGGTGTGGGCCCTGTGATTATAGAAACACTACTGGGTGTGGGCTCTGTAATTATAGAAACACTACTGGGTGTGGGCTCTGTGATTATAGAAACACTACTGGGTGTGGGCACTGTAAATATAGAAACACTACTGGGTGTGGGCTCTGTAATTATAGAAACACTACTGGGTGTGGGCTCTGTAAATATAGAACCACTACTGGGTGTGGGCCCTGTAATTATAGAAACACTACTGGGTGTTGGCTCTGTAATTATAGAAACACTACTGGGTGTGGGCCCTGTAATTATAGAAACACTACTGGGTGTGGGCTCTGTAATTATAGAAACACTACTGGTTGTTGGCTCTGTAATTATAGAAACACTACTGGGTGTGGGTTCTGTAATTATAGAAACACTATGGGTGTGGGCTCTGTAATTATAGAAACACTACTGGGTGTGGGCTCTGTAATTATAGAAACACTACTGGATGTGGGCTCTGTAAATATAGAAACACTACTGGGTGTGGGCCCTGTAATTATAGAAACACTACTGGGTGTGGGCTCTGTAATTATAGAAACACTACTGGGTGTGGGCTCTGTAATTATAGAAACACTACTGGGTGTGGGCTCTGTAATTATAGAAACACTACTGGGTGTGGGCTCTGTAATTATAGAAACACTACTGGATGTGGGCTCTGTAAATATAGAAACACTACTGGGTGTGGGCCCTGTAATTATAGAAACACTACTGGGTGTTGGCTCTGTAATTATAGAAACACTACTGGTTGTTGGCTCTGTAATTATAGAAACACTACTGGGTGTGGGCTCTGTAATTATAGAAACACTACTGGGTGTGGGCTCTGTAATTATAGAAACACTACTGGGTGTGGGCTCTGTAATTATAGAAACACTACTGGGTGTGGGCTCTGTAATTATAGAAACACTACTGGGTGTGGGCTCTGTAATTATAGAAACTCTACTGGGTGTGGGCTCTGTAATTATAGAAACACTACTGGGTGTGGGCTCTGTAATTATAGAAACACTACTAGGTGTGGGCTCTGTAATTATACAAACACTACTGGGTGTGGGCTCTGTAATTATAGAAACACCACTGGGTGTGTGCTCTCTAATTATAGAAACACTACTGGGTGTGGGCTCTGTAATTATAGAAACACTACTGGGTGTGGATCTCTGTAATTATAGAAACACTACTGGGTGTGGGCTCTGTAATTGTAGAAACACTACTGGGTGTGGGCCCTCTAATTATAGAAATACTACTGGGTGTGGTCTCTGTAATTATAGAAACACTACTGGGTGTGGGCCCAGTAATTATACAAATACTACTGGGTGTGGGCTCTGTAATTATAGAAACACTACTGGGTGTGGGCCCTGTAATTATAGAAACACTACTTGGTGTGGGATCTGTAATTATAGAAACACCACTGGGTGTGTGCTCTGTAATTATAGAAACACTACTGGGTGTGGGCTCTGTAATTATAGAAACACTACTGGGTGTTGGCTCTGTAATTATAGAAACACTACTGGGTGTGGGCTCTGTAATTATAGAAACACTACTGGGTGTGGGCCCTGTAATTATAGAAACACTACTGGGTGTGGGCCCTGTAATTATAGAAACACTACTGGGTGTGGTCTCTGTAATTATCGAAACACTACTGGGTGTTATCTCTGTAATTATAGAAACACTACTGGGTGTGGGCTCTGTAATTATAGAAACACTACTGGGTGTGGGCTCTGTAATTATAGAAACACTACTGGGTGTTGGCTCTGTAATTCTAGAAACACTACTGGGTGTGGGCTCTGTAATTATAGAAACACTACTGGGTGTGGGCCATGTAATTATAGAAACACTACTGGGTGTGGGCTCTGTAATTATAGAAACACTGCTGTGTGTTGGCTCTGTAATTATAGAAACACTACTGGGTGTGGGCGCTGTAATTATAGATACACTACTGGGTGTGGGCTCTGTAATTATCGTAACACTACTGGGTGTGGGCCCTGTAATTATAGAAACACTACTGGGTGTGGGCTCTGTAATTATAGAATCACTACTGTGTGTTGGCTCTGTAATTATAGAAAAACTACTGGGTGTGGGCCCTGTAATTATAGAAACACTACTGGCTGTCTGCTCTGTAATTATAGAAACACTACTGGGTGTTGGCTCTGTAATTATAGAAACACTACTGGGTGTGGGCTCTGTAATTATACAAACACTACTAGGTGTGGGCTCTGTAATTATACAAACACTACTGGGTGTGGGCTCTGTAATTATACAAACACTACTGGGTGTGGGCTCTGTAATTATACAAACACTACTGGGTGTGGGCTCTGTAATTATAGAAACACTACTGGGTGTGGGCTCTGTAATTATAGAAACACTACTGGGTGTGGGCTCTGTAATTATAGAAACACCACTGGGTGTGTGCTATGTAATTATACAAACACTACTGGGTGTGTGATCTGTGATTATAGAAATACTACTGGGTGTGGGCTCTGTAATTATAGAAACACGACTGGGTGTGGGCTCTGTAATTATAGAAACACTACGGGGTGTTGGCTCTGTAATTATAGAAACACTACTGGGTGTGGGCCCTGTAATTATAGAAACACTACTGGGTGTTGCCTCTGTAATTATAGAAACACTACTGGGTGTGGGCCCTGTAATTATAGAAACACTACTGGGTGTGGGCTCTGTAATTATAGAAACACTACTGGGTGTGGGCTCTGTAATTATAGAAACACTACTGGGTGTGGGCTCTGTAATTATAGAAACACTACTGGGTGTGGGCTCTGTAATTATAGAAACACTACCGGGTGTTGGCTCTGTAATTATAGAAACACCACAGGCTGTGGGCTCTGTGATTATAGAAACATTACTGGGTGTGGTCTCTGTAATTATAGAAACACTACTGGCTGTGGGCTCTGTGATTATAGAAACACTACTGGGTGTGGGCTCTGTAATTATAGAAACACTACTGGATGTGGGCTCTGTGATTATAGAAACACTACTGGGTGTGGGCACTGTAAATATAGAAACACTACTGGGTGTGGGCTCTGTAATTATAGAAACACTACTGGGTGTGGGCTCTGTAAATATAGAACCACTACTGGGTGTGGGCCCTGTAATTATAGAAACACTACTGGGTGTTGGCTCTGTAATTATAGAAACACTACTGGGTGTGGGCCCTGTAGTTATAGAAACACTACTGGGTGTGGGCTCTGTAATTATAGAAACACTACTAGTTGTTGGCTCTGTAATTATAGAAACACTACTGGGTGTGGGTTCTGTAATTATAGAAACACTATGGGTGTGGGCTCTGTAATTATAGAAACACTACTGGGTGTGGGCTCTGTAATTATAGAAACACTACTGGATGTGGGCTCTGTAAATATAGAAACACTACTGGGTGTGGGCCCTGTAATTATAGAAACACTACTGGGTGTGGGCTCTGTAATTATAGAAACACTACTGGGTGTGGGCTCTGTAATTATAGAAACACTACTGGGTGTGGGCTCTGTAATTATAGAAACACTACTGGGTGTGGGCTCTGTAATTATAGAAACACTACTGGATGTGGGCTCTGTAAATATAGAAACACTACTGGGTGTGGGCCCTGTAATTCTAGAAACACTACTGGGTGTTGGCTCTGTAATTATAGAAACACTACTGGTTGTTGGCTCTGTAATTATAGAAACACTACTGGGTGTGGGCTCTGTAATTATAGAAACACTACTGGGTGTGGGCTCTGTAATTATAGAAACACTACTGGGTGTGGGCTCTGTAATTATAGAAACACTACTGGGTGTGGGCTCTGTAATTATAGAAACACTACTGGGTGTGGGCTCTGTAATTATAGAAACTCTACTGGGTGTGGGCTCTGTAATTATAGAAACACTACTGGGTGTGGGCTCTGTAATTATAGAAACACTACTGGATGTGGGCTCTGTAATTATACAAACACTACTGGGTGTGGGCTCTGTAATTATAGAAACACCACTGGGTGTGTGCTCTCTAATTATAGAAACACTACTGGGTGTGGGCTCTGTAATTATAGAAACACTACTGGGTGTGGATCTCTGTAATTATAGAAACACTACTGGGTGTGGGCTCTGTAATTGTAGAAACACTACTGGGTGTGGGCCCTCTAATTATAGAAATACTACTGGGTGTGGTCTCTGTAATTATAGAAACACTACTGGGTGTGGGCCCAGTAATTATACAAATACTACTGGGTGTGGGCTCTGTAATTATAGAAACACTACTGGGTGTGGGCCCTGTAATTATAGAAACACTACTGGGTGTGGGATCTGTAATTATAGAAACACCACTGGGTGTGTGCTCTGTAATTATAGAAACACTACTGGGTGTGGGCTCTGCAATTATAGAAACACTACTGGGTGTGGGCTCTGTAATTATAGAAACACTACTGGGTGTTGGCTCTGTAATTATAGAAACACTACTGGGTGTGGGCTCTGTAATTATAGAAACACTACTGGGTGTGGGCCCTGTAATTATAGAAACACTACTGGGTGTGGGCCCTGTAATTATAGAAACAGTACTGGGTGTGTGCCCTGTAATTATAGAAACACTGCTGGGTGTGGGCTCTGTAATTATTGAAACACTACTGGGTGTTGGCTCTGTAATTATAGAAATATTACTGGGTGTGGGCTCTGTAATTATCGAAAAGCTACTGGGTGTGGGCTCTGTAATTATAGAAACACTACTGGGTGTGGTCTCTGTAATTATCGAAACACTACTGGGTGTTATCTCTGTAATTATAGAAACACTACTGGGTGTGGGCTCTGTAATTATAGAAACACTACTGGGTGTGGGCCCTGTAATTATAGAAACACTACTGGGTGTGGGCTCTGTAATTATAGAAACACTACTGGGTGTTGGCTCTGTAATTATAGACACACTACTGGGTGTGGGCTCTGTAATTATAGAAACACTACTGGGTGTGGGCTCTGTAATTATAGAAACACTACTGGGTGTGGGCTCTGTAATTATAGAAACACTACTGGTTGTGGGCTCAGTGATTATAGAAACACTACTGGGTGTGGGCACTGTAATTATAGAAACACTACTGGCTGTGGGCTCTGTAATTATAGAAACACTACTGGGTGTTGGCTCTGTAATTATAGAAACACTACTGGGTGTGGGCTCTGTAATTATAGAAACACTACTGGGTGTGGGCCCTGTAATTATAGAAACACTACTGGGTGTTGGCTCTGTAATTATAGAAACACTACTGGGTGTGGGCCCTGTAATTATAGAAACACTACTGGGTGTGGGCTCTGTAATTATAGAAACACTACTGGTTGTTGGCTCTGTAATTATAGAAACACTACTGGGTGTGGGCTCTGTAATTATAGAAACACTACTGTGTGTGGGCTCTGTAATTATAGAAACACTACTGGGTGCGGGCTCTGTAATTATACAAACACTACTGGGTGTGGGCTCAGTAATTATAGAAACACTACTGGGTGTGGGCTATGTAATTATAGAAACACTACTGGGTGGGGGCTCTGTAATTATAGAAACACTACTGGGTGTGGGCTCTGTAATTATAGAAACACTACTGGGTGTGGGCCCTGTGATTATAGAAACATTACTGGGTGTGGGCTCTGCAATTATAGAAACACTACTGGGTGTGGGCTCTGTGATTATAGAAACACTACTGGGTTTGGGCCCTGTAATTATAGAAACACTACTGGCTGTGGGCTCTGTGATTATTGAAACACTACTGTGTGTTGGCTCTATAATTATAGAAACTGTACTGGGTGTGGGCCCTGTAATTATAGTAACACTACTGGGTGTGGGCCCTGTAATTATAGTAACACTACTGGGTGTGGGCTCTGTAATTATAGAAACACTACTGGGTGTGGGCCATGTAATTATAGAAACACTACTGGGTGTGGGCCCTGTAATTATAGAAACAGTACTGGGTGTGGGCCCTGTAATTATAGAAACACTGCTGGGTGTGGGCTCTGTAATTATAGGAACACTACAGGGTGTGGGCTCTGTAATTATAGAAACACTACTGGGTGTGTGCTCTGTAATTATAGAAACACTACTGGGTGTGTGCTCTGTAGTTATAGAAACACTACTGGGTGTGGGCTCTGTAATTATCGAAACACTACTGGGTGTTGGCTCTGTAATTATAGAAACACTACTGGGTGTTGCCACTGTAATTATAGAAACACTACTGTGTGTGGGCCCTGTAATTATAGAAACACTACTGGGTGTGTGCTCTGTAATTATAGAAACACTACTGGGTGTTGGCTCTGTAATTATAGAAACACTACTGGGTGTTGGCTCTGTAATTATCGAAACACTACTGGGTGTTGGCTCTGTAATTATAGAAACACTACTGGGTGTTGCCACTGTAATTATAGAAACACTACTGGGTGTGTGCTCTGTAATTATAGAAACACTACTGGGTGTTGGCTCTGTAATTATAGAAACACTACTGGGTGTTGGCTCTGTAATTATAGAAACACTACTGGATGTGGGCCCTGCAATTATAGAAATACTACTGGGTGTGGGCCCTGTAATTATAGAAACACTACTGGGTGTGGGCTCTGTGATTATAGAAACACTACTGGGTGTGGGTGCTGTAATTATAGAAACGCTACTGGGTGTGTGCTCTGTAATTATAGAAACACTACTGGGTGTGTGCTCTGTAATTATAGAAACACTACTGGGTGTGGGCTCTGTTATTATAGAAACACTACTGGGTGTGGGCTCTGTAATTATAGAAACACTACTGGGTGTGGGCTCTGTAATTATCAAAACACTACTGGGTGTGGGCTCTGTAATTATAGAAACACTACTGGGTGTGGGCTCTGTAATTATAGAAACACTACTGGGTGTGGGCCCTGTAATTTTAGAAACACTACTGGGTGTGGGCTCTGTGATTATTGAAACACTACTGGGTGTGGGCGCTGTAATTATAGAAACACTACTAGGTGTGTGCTCTGTAATTATAGAAACACTACTGGGTGTGGGCTCTGTTATTATAGAAACACTACTGGGTGTGGGCTCTGTAATTATAGAAACACTACTGGGTGTGGGCTCTGTAATTATCGAAACACTACTGGGTGTGGGCTCTGTAATTATAGAAACACTACTGGGTGTGGGCTCTGTAATTATAGAAACACTACTGGCTGTTGGCCCTGTGATTATAGAAACACTACTGGGTGTGGGCTCTGTAAATATAGAACCACTACTGGGCGTGGGCTCTGTAATTATAGAAACACTACTGGGTGTTGGCTCTGTAATTCTAGAAACACTACTGGGTGTTGGCTCTGTAATTATAGAAACACTACTGGGTGTGGGCTCTGTTATTATAGAAACAGTACTGGGTGTGTGCCCTGTAATTATAGAAACACTACTGGGTGTGGGCTCTGTAATTATCGAAACACTACTGGGTGTGGGCTCTGTAATTATAGAAACACTACTGGGTGTGGGCTCTGTAATTATCGAAACACTACTGGGTGTGGGGTCTGTAATTATAGAAACACTACTGGGTGTGGGCTCTGTAAATATAGAACCACTACTGGGCGTGGGCTCTGTAATTATAGAAACACTACTGGGTGTTGGCTCTGTAATTCTAGAAACACGACTGGGTGTTGGCTCTGTAATTATAGAAACACTACTGGGTGTTGGCTCTGTAATTCTAGAAACACTACTGGGTGTGGGCTCTGTAATTCTAGAAACACTACTGGGTGTTGTCTCTGTAATTATAGAAACACTACTGGGTGTTGGCTCTGTAATTATAGAAACACTACTGGGCGTGGGCTCTGTAATTATAGAAAAAATACTGGGTGTGGGCCCTGTAATTATAGAAACACTACTGGGTGTCTGCTCTGTAATTATAGAAACACTACTGTGTGTTGGCTCTGTAATTATAGAAACACTACTGGTTGTGGGCTCTGTAATTATACAAACACTACTAGGTGTGGGCTCTGTAATTATACAAACACTACTGGGTGTGGGCTCTGTAATTATACAAACACTACTGGGTGTGGGCTCTGTAATTATACAAACACTACTGGGTGTGGGCTCTGTAATTATAGAAACACTACTGGGTGTTGGCTCTGTAATTATAGAAACACTACAGGCTGTGGGCTCTGTGATTATAGAAACACTACTGGGTGTGGGCTCTGTAATTATTGAAACACTACTGGGTGTGGGCTCTGTAATGATAGAAACACTACTGGGTGTGGGCTCTGTAATTATAGAAACACTACTGTGTGTGGGCTCTGTAATTATAGAAACACTACTGGGTGTGGGCTCTGTAATTATACAAACACTACTGGGTGTGGGCTCTGTAATTATACAAACACTACTGGGTGTGGGCTCTGTAATTATACAAACACTACTGGGTGTGGGCCCTGTAATTATAGAAACACTACTGGGTGTGGGCTCTGTAATTATAGAAACACTACTGGGTGTGGGCCCTGTAATTATAGAAACACTACTGGGTGTGGGCTCTGTAATTATAGAAACACTACTGGGTGTGGGCTCTGTAATTATAGAAACACTACTGGGTGTTGGCTCTGTAATTAAAAAAACACTACAGGCTGTGGGCTCTGTGATTATAGAAACACTACTGGGTGTGGGCCCTGTAATTATAGAAACACTACTGGGTGTGGGCTCTGCAATTATAGAAACACTACTGGGTGTGGGCTCTGTAATTATAGAAACACTACTTGGTGTGTGCTCTGTGATTATAGAAACACTACTGGCTGTGGGCTCTGTGATTATTGAAACACTACTGGGTGTTGGCTCTATAATTATAGAAACTGTACTGGGTGTGGGCCCTGTAATTATAGTAACACTACTGGGTGTGGGCTCTGTAATTATAGAAACACTACTGGGTGTGGGCTCTGTAATTATAGAAACACTACAGGGTGTGGGCTCGGTAATTATAGAAACACTACTGGGTGTGTGCTCTGTAATTATAGAAACACTACTGGGTGTGTGCTCTGTAGTTATAGAAACACTACTGGGTGTGGGCTCTGTAATTATCGAAACACTACTTGGTGTTGGCTCTGTAATTATAGAAACACTACTGGGTGTGGGCTCTGTAATTAGAGAAACACTACTGGGTGTGGGCTCTGTAATTATAGAAACACTACAGGGTGTGGGCTCTGTAATTATAGAAACACTACTGGGTGTGTGCTCTGTAATTATAGAAACACTACTGGGTGCGTGCTCTGTAGTTATAGAAACACTACTGGGTATGGGCTCTGTAATTATCGAAACACTACTGGGTGTTGGCTCTGTAATTTTAGAAACACTACAGGGTGTGGGCTCTGTGATTATAGAAACTACTGGGTGTGGGCTCTGCAATTATAGAAACACTACTGGGTGTGGGCTCTGTAATTATAGAAACACTACTGGGTGTGGGCTCTGTAATTATACAAACACTACTGGGTGTGGGCTCTGTAATTATAGAAACACCACTGGGTGTGTGCTCTCTAATTATAGAAACACTACTGGGTGTGGGCTCTGTAATTATAGAAACACTACTGGGTGTGGGCCCTCTAATTATAGAAATACTACTGGTGTGGTCTCTGTAATTATAGAAACACTACTGGGTGTGGGCCCAGTAATTATACAAATACTACTGGGTGTGGGCTCTGTAATTATAGAAACACTACTGGGTGTGGGCCCTGTAATTATAGAAACACTACTGGGTGTGGGATCTGTAATTATAGAAACACCACTGGGTGTGTGCTCTGTAATTATAGAAACACTACTGGGTGTGGGCTCTGCAATTATAGAAACACTACTGGGTGTGGGCTCTGTAATTATAGAAACACTACTGGGTGTTGGCTCTGTAATTATAGAAACACTACTGGGTGTGGGCTCTGTAATTATAGAAACACTACTGGGTGTGGGCCCTGTAATTATAGAAACACTACTGGGTGTGGGCCCTGTAATTATAGAAACAGTACTGGGTGTGTGCCCTGTAATTATAGAAACACTGCTGGGTGTGGGCTCTGTAATTATTGAAACACTACTGGGTGTTGGCTCTGTAATTATAGAAACACTACTGGGTGTGGGCTCTGTTATTATAGAAACACTACTGGGTGTGGGCTCTGTAATTATAGAAACACTACTGGGTGTGGGCTCTGTAATTATCGAAACACTACTGGGTGTGGGCTCTGTAATTATAGAAACACTACTGGGTGTGGGCTCTGTAATTATAGAAACACTACTGGCTGTTGGCCCTGTGATTATAGAAACACTACTGGGTGTGGGCTCTGTAAATATAGAACCACTACTGGGCGTGGGCTCTGTAATTATAGAAACACTACTGGGTGTTGGCTCTGTAATTCTAGAAACACTACTGGGTGTTGGCTCTGTAATTATAGAAACACTACTGGGTGTGGGCTCTGTTATTATAGAAACAGTACTGGGTGTGTGCCCTGTAATTATAGAAACACTACTGGGTGTGGGCTCTGTAATTATCGAAACACTACTGGGTGTGGGCTCTGTAATTATAGAAACACTACTGGGTGTGGGCTCTGTAATTATCGAAACACTACTGGGTGTGGGGTCTGTAATTATAGAAACACTACTGGGTGTGGGCTCTGTAAATATAGAACCACTACTGGGCGTGGGCTCTGTAATTATAGAAACACTACTGGGTGTGGGCTCTGTAATTCTAGAAACACGACTGGGTGTTGGCTCTGTAATTATAGAAACACTACTGGGTGTTGGCTCTGTAATTCTAGAAACACTACTGGGTGTGGGCTCTGTAATTCTAGAAACACTACTGGGTGTTGTCTCTGTAATTATAGAAACACTACTGGGTGTTGGCTCTGTAATTATAGAAACACTACTGGGCGTGGGCTCTGTAATTATAGAAACAGTACTGGGTGTGGGCTCTGTAATTATAGAAACACTACTGGGTGTGGGCTCTGTAATTATAGAAACACCACTGGGTGTGGGCTCTGTAATTATAGAAACACTACTGGGTGTGGGCTCTGTAATTATAGAAACACTACTGGGTGTGGGCTCTGTAATTATAGAAACAATACTGGGTGTGGGCTCTGTAAATATAGAACCACTACTGGGCGTGGGCTCTGTAATTATAGAAACACTACTGGGTGTTGGCTCTGTAATTATAGAAACACTACTGGGTGTTGGCTCTGTAATTCTAGAAACACTACTGGGTCTGGGCTCTGTAATTATAGAAACACTACTGGTTGTGGGCCATGTAATTATAGAAACACTACTGGGTGTGGGCTCTGTAATTATAGAAACACTGCTGTGTGTTGGCTCTGTAATTATAGAAACACTACTGGGTGTGGGCGCTGTAATTATAGATACACTACTGGGTGTGGGCTCTGTAATTATCGTAACACTACTGGGTGTGGGCCCTGTAATTATAGAAACACTACTGGGTGTGGGCTCTGTAATTATAGAATCACTACTGTGTGTTGGCTCTGTAATTATAGAAAAACTACTGGGTGTGGGCCCTGTAATTATAGAAACACTACTGGGTGTCTGCTCTGTAATTATAGAAACACTACTGTGTGTTGGCTCTGTAATTATAGAAACACTACTGGTTGTGGGCTCTGTAATTATACAAACACTACTAGGTGTGGGCTCTGTAATTATACAAACACTACTGGGTGTGGGCTCTGTAATTATACAAACACTACTGGGTGTGGGCTCTGTAATTATTCAAACACTACTGGGTGTGGGCTCTGTAATTATAGAAACACTACTGGGTGTGGGCTCTGTAATTATAGAAACACTACAGGCTGGGGGCTCTGTGATTATAGAAACACTACTGGGTGTGGGCTCTGTAATTATTGAAACACTACTGGGTGTGGGCTCTGTAATGATAGAAACACTACTGGGTGTGGGCTCTGTAATTATAGAAACACTACTGTGTGTGGGCTCTGTAATTATAGAAACACTACTGGGTGTGGGCTCTGTAATTATACAAACACTACTGGGTGTGGGCTCTGTAATTATACAAACACTACTGGGTGTGGGCTCTGTAATTATACAAACACTACTGGGTGTGGGCCCTGTAATTATAGAAACACTACTGGGTGTGGGCTCTGTAATTATAGAAACACTACTGGGTGTGGGCCCTGTAATTATAGAAACACTACTGGGTGTGGGCTCTGTAATTATAGAAACACTACTGGGTGTGGGCTCTGTAATTATAGAAACACTACTGGGTGTTGGCTCTGTAATTAAAAAAACACTACAGGCTGTGGGCTCTGTGATTATAGAAACACTACTGGGTGTGGGCCCTGTAATTATAGAAACACTACTGGGTGTGGGCTCTGCAATTATAGAAACACTACTGGGTGTGGGCTCTGTAATTATAGAAACACTACTTGGTGTGTGCTCTGTGATTATAGAAACACTACTGGCTGTGGGCTCTGTGATTATTGAAACACTACTGGGTGTTGGCTCTATAATTATAGAAACTGTACTGGGTGTGGGCCCTGTAATTATAGTAACACTACTGGGTGTGGGCTCTGTAATTATAGAAACACTACTGGGTGTGGGCTCTGTAATTATAGAAACACTACAGGGTGTGGGCTCGGTAATTATAGAAACACTACTGGGTGTGTGCTCTGTAATTATAGAAACACTACTGGGTGTGTGCTCTGTAGTTATAGAAACACTACTGGGTGTGGGCTCTGTAATTATCGAAACACTACTTGGTGTTGGCTCTGTAATTATAGAAACACTACTGGGTGTGGGCTCTGTAATGAGAGAAACACTACTGGGTGTGGGCTCTGTAATTATAGAAACACTACAGGGTGTGGGCTCTGTAATTATAGAAACACTACTGGGTGTGTGCTCTGTAATTATAGAAACACTACTGGGTGTGTGCTCTGTAGTTATAGAAACACTACTGGGTATGGGCTCTGTAATTATCGAAACACTACTGGGTGTTGGCTCTGTAATTATAGAAACACTACAGGGTGTGGGCTCTGTGATTATAGAAACTACTGGGTGTGGGCTCTGCAATTATAGAAACACTACTGGGTGTGGGCTCTGTAATTATAGAAACACTACTGGGTGTGGGCTCTGTAATTATACAAACACTACTGGGTGTGGGCTCTGTAATTATAGAAACACCACTGGGTGTGTGCTCTCTAATTATAGAAACACTACTGGGTGTGGGCTCTGTAATTATAGAAACACTACTGGGTGTGGATCTCTGTAATTATAGAAACACTACTGGGTGTGGGCTCTGTAATTGTAGAAACACTACTGGGTGTGGGCCCTCTAATTATAGAAATACTACTGGGTGTGGTCTCTGTAATTATAGAAACACTACTGGGTGTGGGCCCAGTAATTATACAAATACTACTGGGTGTGGGCTCTGTAATTATAGAAACACTACTGGGTGTGGGCCCTGTAATTATAGAAACACTACTGGGTGTGGGATCTGTAATTATAGAAACACCACTGGGTGTGTGCTCTGTAATTATAGAAACACTACTGGGTGTGTGCTCTCTAATTATAGAAACACTACTGGGTGTGGGCTCTGTAATTATAGAAACACTACTGGGTGTGGATCTCTGTAATTATAGAAACACTACTGGGTGTGGGCCCTGTAATTATAGAAACAGTACTGGGTGTGTGCCCTGTAATTATAGAAACACTGCTGGGTGTGGGCTCTGTAATTATTGAAACACTACTGGGTGTTGGCTCTGTAATTATAGAAATATTACTGGGTGTGGGCTCTGTAATTATCGAAAATCTACTGGGTGTGGGCTCTGTAATTATAGAAACACTACTGGGTGTGGTCTCTGTAATTATCGAAACACTACTGGGTGTTATCTCTGTAATTATAGAAACACTACTGGTTGTGGGCTCTGTAATTATAGAAACACTACTGGGTGTGGGCTCTGTAATTATAGAAACACTACTGGGTGTGGGCTCTGTAATTATAGAAACACTACTGGGTGTGGGCTCTGTAATTATAGAAACACTACTGGTTGTGGGCTCAGTGATTATAGAAACACTACTGGGTGTGGGCACTGTAATTATAGAAACACTACTGGCTGTGGGCTCTGTAATTATAGAAACACTACTGGGTGTTGGCTCTGTAATTATAGAAACACTACTGGGTGTGGGCTCTGTAATTATAGAAACACTACTGGGTGTGGGCCCTGTAATTATAGAAACACTACTGGGTGTTGGCTCTGTAATTATAGAAACACTACTGGGTGTGGGCCCTGTAATTATAGAAACACTACTGGGTGTGGGCTCTGTAATTATAGAAACACTACTGGTTGTTGGCTCTGTAATTATAGAAACACTACTGGGTGTGGGCTCTGTAATTATAGAAACACTACTGTGTGTGGGCTCTGTAATTATAGAAACACTACTGGGTGCTGGCTCTGTAATTATACAAACACTACTGGGTGTGGGCTCAGTAATTATAGAAACACTACTGGGTGTGGGCTATGTAATTATAGAAACACTACTGGGTGGGGGCTCTGTAATTATAGAAACACTACTGGGTGTGGGCTCTGTAATTATAGAAACACTACTGGGTGTGGGCTCTGTAATTATGGAAACACTACTGGGTGTGTGCTCTGTAATTATAGAAACACTACTGGGTGTGGGCTCTGTAATTATAGAAACACTACTGGGTGTGGGCTCTGTAATTATAGAAACACTACTGGGTGTGGGCCCTGTGATTATAGAAACATTACTGGGTGTGGGCTCTGCAATTATAGAAACACTACTGGGTGTGGGCTCTGTGATTATAGAAACACTACTGGGTTTGGGCCCTGTAATTATAGAAACACTACTGGCTGTGGGCTCTGTGATTATTGAAACACTACTGGGTGTTGGCTCTATAATTATAGAAACTGTACTGGGTGTGGGCCCTGTAATTATAGTAACACTACTGGGTGTGGGCTCTGTAATTATAGAAACACTACTGGGTGTGGGCCCTGTAATTATAGAAACACTACTGGGTGTGGGCCCTGTAATTATAGAAACAGTACTGGGTGTGGGCCCTGTAATTATAGAAACACTGCTGGGTGTGGGCTCTGTAATTATAGAAACACTAAAGGGTGTGTGCTCTGTAATTATAGAAACACTACTGGGTGTGTGCTCTGTAATTATAGAAACACTACTGGGTGTGTGCTCTGTAGTTATAGAAACAATACTGGGTGTGGGCTCTGTAATTATCGAAACACTACTGGGTGTTGGCTCTGTAATTATAGAAACACTACTGGGTGTTGCCACTGTAATTATAGAAACAGTACTGGGTGTGGGCTCTGTAATTATAGAAACACTACTGGGTGTGGGCTCTGTAATTATAGAAACACCACTGGGTGTGGGCTCTGTAATTATAGAAACACTACTGGGTGTGGGCTCTGTAATTATAGAAACACTACTGGGTGTTGGCTCTGTAATTATAGAAACACTACTGGGTGTTGCCACTGTAATTATAGAAACACTACTGGGTGTGTGCTCTGTAATTATAGAAACACTACTGGGTGTTGGCTCTGTAATTATAGAAAAACTACTGGGTGTTGGCTCTGTAATTATAGAAACACTACTGGGTGTGGGCCCTGCAATTATAGAAATACTACTGGGTGTGGGCCCTGTAATTATAGAAACACTACTGGGTGTGGGCTCTGTGATTATAGAAACACTACTGGGTGTGGGTGCTGTAATTATAGAAACACTACTGGGTGTGTGCTCTGTAATTATAGAAACACTACTGGGTGTGTGCTCTGTAATTATAGAAACACTACTGGGTGTGGGCTCTGTTATTATAGAAACACTACTGGGTGTGGGCTCTGTAATTATAGAAACACTACTGGGTGTGGGCTCTGTAATTATCAAAACACTACTGGGTGTGGGCTCTGTAATTATAGAAACACTACTGTGTGTGGGCTCTGTAATTATAGAAACACTACTGGGTGTGGGCCCTGTAATTTTAGAAGCACTACTGGGTGTGGGCTCTGTGATTATTGAAACACTACTGGGTGTGGGCGCTGTAATTATAGAAACACTACTAGGTGTGTGCTCTGTAATTATAGAAACACTACTGGGTGTGGGCTCTGTTATTATAGAAACACTACTGGGTGTGGGCTCTGTAATTATAGAAACACTACTGGGTGTGGGCTCTGTAATTATCGAAACACTACTGGGTGTGGGCTCTGTAATTATAGAAACACTACTGGGTGTGGGCTCTGTAATTATAGAAACACTACTGGCTGTTGGCCCTGTGATTATAGAAACACTACTGGGTGTGGGCTCTGTAAATATAGAACCACTACTGGGCGTGGGCTCTGTAATTATAGAAACACTACTGGGTGTTGGCTCTGTAATTCTAGAAACACTACTGGGTGTTGGCTCTGTAATTATAGAAACACTACTGGGTGTGGGCTCTGTTATTATAGAAACAGTACTGGGTGTGTGCCCTGTAATTATAGAAACACTACTGGGTGTGGGCTCTGTAATTATCGAAACACTACTGGGTGTGGGCTCTGTAATTATAGAAACACTACTGGGTGTGGGCTCTGTAATTATCGAAACACTACTGGGTGTGGGGTCTGTAATTATAGAAACACTACTGGGTGTGGGCTCTGTAAATATAGAACCATTACTGGGCGTGGGCTCTGTAATTATAGAAACACTACTGGGTGTTGGCTCTGTAATTCTAGAAACACTACTGGGTGTTGGCTCTGTAATTATAGAAACACTACTGGGTGTTGGCTCTGTAATTCTAGAAACACTACTGGGTGTGGGCTCTGTAATTCTAGAAACACTACTGGGTGTTGTCTCTGTAATTATAGAAACACTACTGGGTGTTGGCTCTGTAATTATAGAAACACTACTGGGCGTGGGCTCTGTAATTATAGAAACAGTACTGGGTGTGGGCTCTGTAATTATAGAAACACTACTGGGTGTGGGCTCTGTAATTATAGAAACACCACTGGGTGTGGGCTCTGTAATTATAGAAACACTACTGGGTGTGGGCTCTGTAATTATAGAAACACTACTGGGTGTGGGCTCTGTAATTATAGAAACAATACTGGGTGTGGGCTCTGTAAATATAGAACCACTACTGGGCGTGGGCTCTGTAATTATAGAAACACTACTGGGTGTTGGCTCTGTAATTATAGAAACACTACTGGGTGTTGGCTCTGTAATTCTAGAAACACTACTGGGTCTGGGCTCTGTAATTATAGAAACACTACTGGGTGTGGGCCATGTAATTATAGAAACACTACTGGGTGTGGGCTCTGTAATTATAGAAACACTGCTGTGTGTTGGCTCTGTAATTATAGAAACACTACTGGGTGTGGGCGCTGTAATTATAGATACACTACTGGGTGTGGGCTCTGTAATTATCGTAACACTACTGGGTGTGGGCACTGTAATTATAGAAACACTACTGGGTGTGGGCTCTGTAATTATAGAATCACTACTGTGTGTTGGCTCTGTAATTATAGAAAAACTACTGGGTGTGGGCCCTGTAATTATAGAAACACTACTGGGTGTCTGCTCTGTAATTATAGAAACACTACTGTGTGTTGGCTCTGTAATTATAGAAACACTACTGGTTGTGGGCTCTGTAATTATACAAACACTACTAGGTGTGGGCTCTGTAATTATACAAACACTACTGGGTGTGGGCTCTGTAATTATACAAACACTACTGGGTGTGGGCTCTGTAATTATACAAACACTACTGGGTGTGGGCTCTGTAATTATAGAAACACTACTGGGTGTGGGCTCTGTAATTATAGAAACACTACAGGCTGTGGGCTCTGTGATTATAGAAACACTACTGGGTGTGGGCTCTGTAATTATTGAAACACTACTGGGTGTGGGCTCTGTAATGATAGAAACACTACTGGGTGTGGGCTCTTTAATTATAGAAACACTACTGTGTGTGGGCTCTGTAATTATAGAAACACTACTGGGTGTGGGCTCTGTAATTATACAAACACTACTGGGTGTGGGCTCTGTAATTATACAAACACTACTGGGTGTGGGCTCTGTAATTATACAAACACTACTGGGTGTGGGCCCTGTAATTATAGAAACACTACTGGGTGTGGGCTCTGTAATTATAGAAACACTACTGGGTGTGGGCCCTGTAATTATAGAAACACTACTGGGTGTGGGCTCTGTAATTATAGAAACACTACTGGGTGTGGGCTCTGTAATTATAGAAACACTACTGGGTGTTGGCTCTGTAATTAAAAAAACACTACAGGCTGTGGGCTCTGTGATTATAGAAACACTACTGGGTGTGGGCCCTGTAATTATAGAAACACTACCGGGTGTGGGCTCTGCAATTATAGAAACACTACTGGGTGTGGGCTCTGTAATTATAGAAACACTACTTGGTGTGTGCTCTGTGATTATAGAAACATTACTGGCTGTGGGCTCTGTGATTATTGAAACACTACTGGGTGTTGGCTCTATAATTATAGAAACTGTACTGGGTGTGGGCCCTGTAATTATAGTAACACTACTGGGTGTGGGCTCTGTAATTATAGAAACACTACTGGGTGTGGGCTCTGTAATTATAGAAACACTACAGGGTGTGGGCTCTGTAATTATAGAAACACTACTGGGTGTGTGCTCTGTAATTATAGAAACACTACTGGGTGTGTGCTCTGTAGTTATAGAAACACTACTGGGTGTGGGCTCTGTAATTATCGAAACACTACTTGGTGTTGGCTCTGTAATTATAGAAACACTACTGGGTGTGGGCTCTGTAATTAGAGAAACACTACTGGGTGTGGGCTCTGTAATTATAGAAACACTACAGGGTGTGGGCTCTGTAATTATAGAAACACTACTGGGTGTGTGCTCTGTAATTATAGAAACACTACTGGGTGTGTGCTCTGTAGTTATAGAAACACTACTGGGTATGGGCTCTGTAATTATCGAAACACTACTGGGTGTTGGCTCTGTAATTATAGAAACTCTACAGGGTGTGGGCTCTGTGATTATAGAAACTACTGGGTGTGGGCTCTGCAATTATAGAAACACTACTGGGTGTGTGCTCTGTAGTTATAGAAACACTACTGGGTGTGGGCTCTGTAATTATAGAAACACAACTGGGTGTGTGCTCTGTAGTTATAGAAACACTACTGGGTGTGGGCTCTGTAATTATCGAAAAACTACTGGGTGTTGGCTCTGTAATTATAGAAACACTACAGGGTGTGGGCTCTGTGATTATAGAAACAATACTGGGTGTGGGCTCTGTAATTATAGAAACACTACTGGGTGTGGGCCCTGTAATTATAGAAACACCACAGGCTGTGGGCTCTGTAATTATAGAAACACTACTGGGTGTGGGCTCTGTAATTATAGAAACACTACTGGGTGTGGGCTCTGTTATTATAGAAACACTACTGGGTGTTGGCTCTGTAATTATAGAAACACTACTGGGTGTGGGCTCTGTAATTAGAGAAACACTACTGGGTGTGGGCTCTGTAATTATAGAAACACTACAGGGTGTGGGCTCTGTAATTATAGAAACACTACTGGGTGTGTGCTCTGTAATTATAGAAACACTACTGGGTGTGTGCTCTGTAGTTATAGAAACACTACTGGGTATGGGCTCTGTAATTATCGAAACACTACTGGGTTTTGGCTCTGTAATTATAGAAACACTACAGGGTGTGGGCTCTGTGATTATAGAAACTACTGGGTGTGGGCTCTGCAATTATAGAAACACTACTGGGTGTGTGCTCTGTAGTTATAGAAACACTCCTGGGTGTGGGCTCTGTAATTATAGAAACACAACTGGGTGTGTGCTCTGTAGTTATAGAAACACTACTGGGTGTGGGCTCTGTAATTATCGAAAAACTACTGGGTGTTGGCTCTGTAATTATAGAAACACTACAGGGTGTGGGCTCTGTGATTATAGAAACAATACTGGGTGTGGGCTCTGTAATTATAGAAACACTACTGGGTGTGGGCCCTGTAATTATAGAAACACCACAGGCTGTGGGCTCTGTAATTATAGAAACACTACTGGGTGTGGGCTCTGTAATTATAGAAACACTACTGGGTGTGGGCTCTGTTATTATAGAAACACTACTGGGTGTGGACTCTGTAATTATAGAAACACTACTGGGTGTGGGCTCTGTAATTATCGAAACACTACTGGGTGTGGGCTCTGTTATTATAGAAACACTACTGGGTGTGGACTCTGTAATTATTTAAACACTACTGGGTGTGGGCTCTGTAATTATAGAAACACTACTGGGTGTTGGCTCTGTAATTATCGAAACACTACTGGGTGTGGGCTCTGTTATTATAGAAACACTACTGGGTCTGGGCTCTGTAATTATAGAAACACTGCTGGGTGTGGGCTCTGTAATTATAGAAACACTACTGGGTGTTGGCTCTGTAATTATAGAAACACTACAGGCTGTGGGCTCTGTGATTATAGAAACATTACTGGGTGTGGGCTCTGTAATTATAGAAACACTACTGGGTGTGGGCTCTGTGATTATAGAAACACTACTGGGTGTGGGCGCTGTAATTATAGAAACACTACTGGCTGTGGGCTCTGTGATTATAGAAACACTACTGGGTGTGGGCTCTGTAATTATAGAAACACTACTGGGTGTGGGCTCTTTGATTATAGACACACTACTGGGTGTGGGCACTGCAATTATAGAAACACTACTGGCTGTGGGCTCTGTGATTATAGAAACACTACTGGGTGTGGGCCCTGTGATTATAGAAACATTACTGGGTGTGGGCTCTGCAATTATAGAAACACTACTGGGTGTGGGCTCTGTGATTATAGAAACACTACTGGGTGTGGGCCCTGTAATTATAGAAACACTACTGGGTGTTGGCTCTGTGATTATTGAAACACTACTGGGTGTGGGCTCTGTAATAATAGAAACTGTACTGGGTGTGGGCCCTGTAATTATAGTAACACTACTGGGTGTGGGCTCTGTAATTATAGAAACACTACTGGGTGTGGGCCCTGTAATTATAGAAACACTACTGGGTGTGGGCCCTGTAATTATAGAAACAGTACTGGGTGTGGGCCCTGTAATTATAGAAACACTGCTGGGTGTGGGCTCTGTAATTATAGAAACACTACAGGGTGTGGGCTCTGTAATTATAGAAACACTACTGGGTGTGGGCTCTGTAATTATAGAAACACTACAGGGTGTGGGCTCTGTAATTATAGAAACACTACTGGGTGTGTGCTCTGTAATTATAGAAACACTACTGGGTGTGTGCTCTGTAGTTATAGAAACACTACTGGGTGTGGGCTCTGTAATTATCGAAACACTACTTGGTGTTGGCTCTGTAATTATAGAAACACTACTGGGTGTGGGCCCTGTGATTATAGAAACATTACTGGGTGTGGGCTCTGCAATTATAGAAACACTACTGGGTGTGGGCTCTGTGATTATAGAAACACTACTGGGTTTGGGCCCTGTAATTATAGAAACACTACTGGCTGTGGGCTCTGTGATTATTGAAACACTACTGGGTGTTGGCTCTATAATTATAGAAACTGTACTGGGTGTGGGCCCTGTAATTATAGTAACACTACTGGGTGTGGGCTCTGTAATTATAGAAACACTACTGGGTGTGGGCCCTGTAATTATAGAAACACTACTGGGTGTGGGCCCTGTAATTATAGAAACAGTACTGGGTGTGGGCCCTGTAATTATAGAAACACTGCTGGGTGTGGGCTCTGTAATTATAGAAACACTAAAGGGTGTGTGCTCTGTAATTATAGAAACACTACTGGGTGTGTGCTCTGTAATTATAGAAACACTACTGGGTGTGTGCTCTGTAGTTATAGAAACAATACTGGGTGTGGGCTCTGTAATTATCGAAACACTACTGGGTGTTGGCTCTGTAATTATAGAAACACTACTGGGTGTTGCCACTGTAATTATAGAAACAGTACTGGGTGTGGGCTCTGTAATTATAGAAACACTACTGGGTGTGGGCTCTGTAATTATAGAAACACCACTGGGTGTGGGCTCTGTAATTATAGAAACACTACTGGGTGTGGGCTCTGTAATTATAGAAACACTACTGGGTGTTGGCTCTGTAATTATAGAAACACTACTGGGTGTTGCCACTGTAATTATAGAAACACTACTGGGTGTGTGCTCTGTAATTATAGAAACACTACTGGGTGTTGGCTCTGTAATTATAGAAAAACTACTGGGTGTTGGCTCTGTAATTATAGAAACACTACTGGGTGTGGGCCCTGCAATTATAGAAATACTACTGGGTGTGGGCCCTGTAATTATAGAAACACTACTGGGTGTGGGCTCTGTGATTATAGAAACACTACTGGGTGTGGGTGCTGTAATTATAGAAACACTACTGGGTGTGTGCTCTGTAATTATAGAAACACTACTGGGTGTGTGCTCTGTAATTATAGAAACACTACTGGGTGTGGGCTCTGTTATTATAGAAACACTACTGGGTGTGGGCTCTGTAATTATAGAAACACTACTGGGTGTGGGCTCTGTAATTATCAAAACACTACTGGGTGTGGGCTCTGTAATTATAGAAACACTACTGTGTGTGGGCTCTGTAATTATAGAAACACTACTGGGTGTGGGCCCTGTAATTTTAGAAGCACTACTGGGTGTGGGCTCTGTGATTATTGAAACACTACTGGGTGTGGGCGCTGTAATTATAGAAACACTACTAGGTGTGTGCTCTGTAATTATAGAAACACTACTGGGTGTGGGCTCTGTTATTATAGAAACACTACTGGGTGTGGGCTCTGTAATTATAGAAACACTACTGGGTGTGGGCTCTGTAATTATCGAAACACTACTGGGTGTGGGCTCTGTAATTATAGAAACACTACTGGGTGTGGGCTCTGTAATTATAGAAACACTACTGGCTGTTGGCCCTGTGATTATAGAAACACTACTGGGTGTGGGCTCTGTAAATATAGAACCACTACTGGGCGTGGGCTCTGTAATTATAGAAACACTACTGGGTGTTGGCTCTGTAATTCTAGAAACACTACTGGGTGTTGGCTCTGTAATTATAGAAACACTACTGGGTGTGGGCTCTGTTATTATAGAAACAGTACTGGGTGTGTGCCCTGTAATTATAGAAACACTACTGGGTGTGGGCTCTGTAATTATCGAAACACTACTGGGTGTGGGCTCTGTAATTATAGAAACACTACTGGGTGTGGGCTCTGTAATTATCGAAACACTACTGGGTGTGGGGTCTGTAATTATAGAAACACTACTGGGTGTGGGCTCTGTAAATATAGAACCATTACTGGGCGTGGGCTCTGTAATTATAGAAACACTACTGGGTGTTGGCTCTGTAATTCTAGAAACACTACTGGGTGTTGGCTCTGTAATTATAGAAACACTACTGGGTGTTGGCTCTGTAATTCTAGAAACACTACTGGGTGTGGGCTCTGTAATTCTAGAAACACTACTGGGTGTTGTCTCTGTAATTATAGAAACACTACTGGGTGTTGGCTCTGTAATTATAGAAACACTACTGGGCGTGGGCTCTGTAATTATAGAAACAGTACTGGGTGTGGGCTCTGTAATTATAGAAACACTACTGGGTGTGGGCTCTGTAATTATAGAAACACCACTGGGTGTGGGCTCTGTAATTATAGAAACACTACTGGGTGTGGGCTCTGTAATTATAGAAACACTACTGGGTGTGGGCTCTGTAATTATAGAAACAATACTGGGTGTGGGCTCTGTAAATATAGAACCACTACTGGGCGTGGGCTCTGTAATTATAGAAACACTACTGGGTGTTGGCTCTGTAATTATAGAAACACTACTGGGTGTTGGCTCTGTAATTCTAGAAACACTACTGGGTCTGGGCTCTGTAATTATAGAAACACTACTGGGTGTGGGCCATGTAATTATAGAAACACTACTGGGTGTGGGCTCTGTAATTATAGAAACACTGCTGTGTGTTGGCTCTGTAATTATAGAAACACTACTGGGTGTGGGCGCTGTAATTATAGATACACTACTGGGTGTGGGCTCTGTAATTATCGTAACACTACTGGGTGTGGGCACTGTAATTATAGAAACACTACTGGGTGTGGGCTCTGTAATTATAGAATCACTACTGTGTGTTGGCTCTGTAATTATAGAAAAACTACTGGGTGTGGGCCCTGTAATTATAGAAACACTACTGGGTGTCTGCTCTGTAATTATAGAAACACTACTGTGTGTTGGCTCTGTAATTATAGAAACACTACTGGTTGTGGGCTCTGTAATTATACAAACACTACTAGGTGTGGGCTCTGTAATTATACAAACACTACTGGGTGTGGGCTCTGTAATTATACAAACACTACTGGGTGTGGGCTCTGTAATTATACAAACACTACTGGGTGTGGGCTCTGTAATTATAGAAACACTACTGGGTGTGGGCTCTGTAATTATAGAAACACTACAGGCTGTGGGCTCTGTGATTATAGAAACACTACTGGGTGTGGGCTCTGTAATTATTGAAACACTACTGGGTGTGGGCTCTGTAATGATAGAAACACTACTGGGTGTGGGCTCTTTAATTATAGAAACACTACTGTGTGTGGGCTCTGTAATTATAGAAACACTACTGGGTGTGGGCTCTGTAATTATACAAACACTACTGGGTGTGGGCTCTGTAATTATACAAACACTACTGGGTGTGGGCTCTGTAATTATACAAACACTACTGGGTGTGGGCCCTGTAATTATAGAAACACTACTGGGTGTGGGCTCTGTAATTATAGAAACACTACTGGGTGTGGGCCCTGTAATTATAGAAACACTACTGGGTGTGGGCTCTGTAATTATAGAAACACTACTGGGTGTGGGCTCTGTAATTATAGAAACACTACTGGGTGTTGGCTCTGTAATTAAAAAAACACTACAGGCTGTGGGCTCTGTGATTATAGAAACACTACTGGGTGTGGGCCCTGTAATTATAGAAACACTACCGGGTGTGGGCTCTGCAATTATAGAAACACTACTGGGTGTGGGCTCTGTAATTATAGAAACACTACTTGGTGTGTGCTCTGTGATTATAGAAACATTACTGGCTGTGGGCTCTGTGATTATTGAAACACTACTGGGTGTTGGCTCTATAATTATAGAAACTGTACTGGGTGTGGGCCCTGTAATTATAGTAACACTACTGGGTGTGGGCTCTGTAATTATAGAAACACTACTGGGTGTGGGCTCTGTAATTATAGAAACACTACAGGGTGTGGGCTCTGTAATTATAGAAACACTACTGGGTGTGTGCTCTGTAATTATAGAAACACTACTGGGTGTGTGCTCTGTAGTTATAGAAACACTACTGGGTGTGGGCTCTGTAATTATCGAAACACTACTTGGTGTTGGCTCTGTAATTATAGAAACACTACTGGGTGTGGGCTCTGTAATTAGAGAAACACTACTGGGTGTGGGCTCTGTAATTATAGAAACACTACAGGGTGTGGGCTCTGTAATTATAGAAACACTACTGGGTGTGTGCTCTGTAATTATAGAAACACTACTGGGTGTGTGCTCTGTAGTTATAGAAACACTACTGGGTATGGGCTCTGTAATTATCGAAACACTACTGGGTGTTGGCTCTGTAATTATAGAAACTCTACAGGGTGTGGGCTCTGTGATTATAGAAACTACTGGGTGTGGGCTCTGCAATTATAGAAACACTACTGGGTGTGTGCTCTGTAGTTATAGAAACACTACTGGGTGTGGGCTCTGTAATTATAGAAACACAACTGGGTGTGTGCTCTGTAGTTATAGAAACACTACTGGGTGTGGGCTCTGTAATTATCGAAAAACTACTGGGTGTTGGCTCTGTAATTATAGAAACACTACAGGGTGTGGGCTCTGTGATTATAGAAACAATACTGGGTGTGGGCTCTGTAATTATAGAAACACTACTGGGTGTGGGCCCTGTAATTATAGAAACACCACAGGCTGTGGGCTCTGTAATTATAGAAACACTACTGGGTGTGGGCTCTGTAATTATAGAAACACTACTGGGTGTGGGCTCTGTTATTATAGAAACACTACTGGGTGTTGGCTCTGTAATTATAGAAACACTACTGGGTGTGGGCTCTGTAATTAGAGAAACACTACTGGGTGTGGGCTCTGTAATTATAGAAACACTACAGGGTGTGGGCTCTGTAATTATAGAAACACTACTGGGTGTGTGCTCTGTAATTATAGAAACACTACTGGGTGTGTGCTCTGTAGTTATAGAAACACTACTGGGTATGGGCTCTGTAATTATCGAAACACTACTGGGTTTTGGCTCTGTAATTATAGAAACACTACAGGGTGTGGGCTCTGTGATTATAGAAACTACTGGGTGTGGGCTCTGCAATTATAGAAACACTACTGGGTGTGTGCTCTGTAGTTATAGAAACACTCCTGGGTGTGGGCTCTGTAATTATAGAAACACAACTGGGTGTGTGCTCTGTAGTTATAGAAACACTACTGGGTGTGGGCTCTGTAATTATCGAAAAACTACTGGGTGTTGGCTCTGTAATTATAGAAACACTACAGGGTGTGGGCTCTGTGATTATAGAAACAATACTGGGTGTGGGCTCTGTAATTATAGAAACACTACTGGGTGTGGGCCCTGTAATTATAGAAACACCACAGGCTGTGGGCTCTGTAATTATAGAAACACTACTGGGTGTGGGCTCTGTAATTATAGAAACACTACTGGGTGTGGGCTCTGTTATTATAGAAACACTACTGGGTGTGGACTCTGTAATTATAGAAACACTACTGGGTGTGGGCTCTGTAATTATCGAAACACTACTGGGTGTGGGCTCTGTTATTATAGAAACACTACTGGGTGTGGACTCTGTAATTATTTAAACACTACTGGGTGTGGGCTCTGTAATTATAGAAACACTACTGGGTGTTGGCTCTGTAATTATCGAAACACTACTGGGTGTGGGCTCTGTTATTATAGAAACACTACTGGGTCTGGGCTCTGTAATTATAGAAACACTGCTGGGTGTGGGCTCTGTAATTATAGAAACACTACTGGGTGTTGGCTCTGTAATTATAGAAACACTACAGGCTGTGGGCTCTGTGATTATAGAAACATTACTGGGTGTGGGCTCTGTAATTATAGAAACACTACTGGGTGTGGGCTCTGTGATTATAGAAACACTACTGGGTGTGGGCGCTGTAATTATAGAAACACTACTGGCTGTGGGCTCTGTGATTATAGAAACACTACTGGGTGTGGGCTCTGTAATTATAGAAACACTACTGGGTGTGGGCTCTTTGATTATAGACACACTACTGGGTGTGGGCACTGCAATTATAGAAACACTACTGGCTGTGGGCTCTGTGATTATAGAAACACTACTGGGTGTGGGCCCTGTGATTATAGAAACATTACTGGGTGTGGGCTCTGCAATTATAGAAACACTACTGGGTGTGGGCTCTGTGATTATAGAAACACTACTGGGTGTGGGCCCTGTAATTATAGAAACACTACTGGGTGTTGGCTCTGTGATTATTGAAACACTACTGGGTGTGGGCTCTGTAATAATAGAAACTGTACTGGGTGTGGGCCCTGTAATTATAGTAACACTACTGGGTGTGGGCTCTGTAATTATAGAAACACTACTGGGTGTGGGCCCTGTAATTATAGAAACACTACTGGGTGTGGGCCCTGTAATTATAGAAACAGTACTGGGTGTGGGCCCTGTAATTATAGAAACACTGCTGGGTGTGGGCTCTGTAATTATAGAAACACTACAGGGTGTGGGCTCTGTAATTATAGAAACACTACTGGGTGTGGGCTCTGTAATTATAGAAACACTACAGGGTGTGGGCTCTGTAATTATAGAAACACTACTGGGTGTGTGCTCTGTAATTATAGAAACACTACTGGGTGTGTGCTCTGTAGTTATAGAAACACTACTGGGTGTGGGCTCTGTAATTATCGAAACACTACTTGGTGTTGGCTCTGTAATTATAGAAACACTACTGGGTGTGGGCTCTGTAATTAGAGAAACACTACTGGGTGTGGGCTCTGTAATTATAGAAACACTACAGGGTGTGGGCTCTGTAATTATAGAAACACTACTGGGTGTGTGCTCTGTAATTATAGAAACACTACTGGGTGTGTGCTCTGTAGTTATAGAAACACTACTGGGTATGGGCTCTGTAATTATCGAAACACTACTGGGTGTTGGCTCTGTAATTATAGAAACTCTACAGGGTGTGGGCTCTGTGATTATAGAAACTACTGGGTGTGGGCTCTGCAATTATAGAAACACTACTGGGTGTGTGCTCTGTAGTTATAGAAACACTACTGGGTGTGGGCTCTGTAATTATAGAAACACAACTGGGTGTGTGCTCTGTAGTTATAGAAACACTACTGGGTGTGGGCTCTGTAATTATCGAAAAACTACTGGGTGTTGGCTCTGTAATTATAGAAACACTACAGGGTGTGGGCTCTGTGATTATAGAAACAATACTGGGTGTGGGCTCTGTAATTATAGAAACACTACTGGGTGTGGGCCCTGTAATTATAGAAACACCACAGGCTGTGGGCTCTGTAATTATAGAAACACTACTGGGTGTGGGCTCTGTAATTATAGAAACACTACTGGGTGTGGGCTCTGTTATTATAGAAACACTACTGGGTGTTGGCTCTGTAATTATAGAAACACTACTGGGTGTGGGCTCTGTAATTAGAGAAACACTACTGGGTGTGGGCTCTGTAATTATAGAAACACTACAGGGTGTGGGCTCTGTAATTATAGAAACACTACTGGGTGTGTGCTCTGTAATTATAGAAACACTACTGGGTGTGTGCTCTGTAGTTATAGAAACACTACTGGGTATGGGCTCTGTAATTATCGAAACACTACTGGGTTTTGGCTCTGTAATTATAGAAACACTACAGGGTGTGGGCTCTGTGATTATAGAAACTACTGGGTGTGGGCTCTGCAATTATAGAAACACTACTGGGTGTGTGCTCTGTAGTTATAGAAACACTCCTGGGTGTGGGCTCTGTAATTATAGAAACACAACTGGGTGTG
Source organism: Scyliorhinus torazame (assembly GCF_047496885.1). Classification (NCBI taxonomy): domain Eukaryota; kingdom Metazoa; phylum Chordata; class Chondrichthyes; order Carcharhiniformes; family Scyliorhinidae; genus Scyliorhinus; species Scyliorhinus torazame. The sequence goes on along the minus strand of NC_092725.1, from coordinate 6,062,228 downwards.
TGCTCTGTAGTTATAGAAACACTACTGGGTGTGGGCTCTGTAATTATCGAAAAACTACTGGGTGTTGGCTCTGTAATTATAGAAACACTACAGGGTGTGGGCTCTGTGATTATAGAAACAATACTGGGTGTGGGCTCTGTAATTATAGAAACACTACTGGGTGTGGGCCCTGTAATTATAGAAACACCACAGGCTGTGGGCTCTGTAATTATAGAAACACTACTGGGTGTGGGCTCTGTAATTATAGAAACACTACTGGGTGTGGGCTCTGTTATTATAGAAACACTACTGGGTGTGGACTCTGTAATTATAGAAACACTACTGGGTGTGGGCTCTGTAATTATCGAAACACTACTGGGTGTGGGCTCTGTTATTATAGAAACACTACTGGGTGTGGACTCTGTAATTATTTAAACACTACTGGGTGTGGGCTCTGTAATTATAGAAACACTACTGGGTGTTGGCTCTGTAATTATCGAAACACTACTGGGTGTGGGCTCTGTTATTATAGAAACACTACTGGGTCTGGGCTCTGTAATTATAGAAACACTGCTGGGTGTGGGCTCTGTAATTATAGAAACACTACTGGGTGTTGGCTCTGTAATTATAGAAACACTACAGGCTGTGGGCTCTGTGATTATAGAAACATTACTGGGTGTGGGCTCTGTAATTATAGAAACACTACTGGGTGTGGGCTCTGTGATTATAGAAACACTACTGGGTGTGGGCGCTGTAATTATAGAAACACTACTGGCTGTGGGCTCTGTGATTATAGAAACACTACTGGGTGTGGGCTCTGTAATTATAGAAACACTACTGGGTGTGGGCTCTTTGATTATAGACACACTACTGGGTGTGGGCACTGCAATTATAGAAACACTACTGGCTGTGGGCTCTGTGATTATAGAAACACTACTGGGTGTGGGCCCTGTGATTATAGAAACATTACTGGGTGTGGGCTCTGCAATTATAGAAACACTACTGGGTGTGGGCTCTGTGATTATAGAAACACTACTGGGTGTGGGCCCTGTAATTATAGAAACACTACTGGGTGTTGGCTCTGTGATTATTGAAACACTACTGGGTGTGGGCTCTGTAATAATAGAAACTGTACTGGGTGTGGGCCCTGTAATTATAGTAACACTACTGGGTGTGGGCTCTGTAATTATAGAAACACTACTGGGTGTGGGCCCTGTAATTATAGAAACACTACTGGGTGTGGGCCCTGTAATTATAGAAACAGTACTGGGTGTGGGCCCTGTAATTATAGAAACACTGCTGGGTGTGGGCTCTGTAATTATAGAAACACTACAGGGTGTGGGCTCTGTAATTATAGAAACACTACTGGGGGTGTGCTCTGTAATTATAGAAGCACTACTGGGTGTGTGCTCTGTAGTTATAGAAACACTACTGGGTGTGGGCTCTGTAATTATCGAAACACTACTGGGTGTTGGCTCTGTAATTATAGAATCACTACTGGGTGTTGCCACTGTAATTATAGAAACACTACTGTGTGTGGGCCCTGTAATTATAGAAACACTACTGGGTGTGTGCTCTGTAATTATAGAAACACTACTGGGTGTTGGCTCTGTAATTATAGAAACACTACAGGGTGTGGGCTCTGTGATTATAGCAACACTACTGGGTGTGGGCTCTGTAATTATAGAAATACTATGGGTGTGGGCTCTGTAATTATAGAAACACTACTGGGTGTGGGCTCTGTAATTATAGAAACACTACTGGGTGTGGGCTCTGTAATTATAGAAACACTACTGGGTGTGGGCTCTGTAATTATTGAAACACTACTGGGTGTGGGCCCTGTAATTATAGAAACACTACTGGGTGTGGGCTCTGTAATTATAGAAACATTACTGGGTGTGGGCTCTGTACTTATAGAAACACTACTGGGTGTGGGCTATGTAATTATCGAAACACGACTGGGTGTGGGCTCTGTAATTATAGAAACACTACTGGGTGTGGGCTCTGTAATTATAGAAATACTACTGGGTGAGGGCCCTGTAATTATAGAAACACTACTGGGTGTGGGCTCTGTAATTATAGAAACACTACTGGGTGTTGGCTCTGTAATTATAGTAACACTACTGGGTGTGGGCCCTGTAATTATAGAAGCACTACTGGGTGTTGGCTCTGTAATTATAGAAACACTACTGGGTGTGGGCTCTGTAAATATAGAACCACTACTGGGCGTGGGCCCTGTAATTATAGAAACACTACTGGGTGTTGGCTCTGTAATTATAGAAACACTACTGGGTGTGGGCTCTGTAATTATAGAAACACTACTGGGTGTGGGCTCTGTAATTATAGAAACACTACTGGGTGTGGGCCCTGTAATTATAGAAACACTACTGGGTGTTGGCTCTGTAATTATAGAAACACGACTGGGTGTTGGCTCTGTGTTTATAGAAACACTACTGGGTGTTGGCCCTGTAATTATAGAAACACTACTGGGTGTTGGCTCTGTAATTATAGAAACACGACTGGGTGTTGGCTCTGTGATTATAGAAACACTACTGGGTGTGGGCTCTGTAATTATAGAAACACTACTGGGTGTGGGCCCTGTAATGATAGAAACACTACTGGGTGTGGGCTCTGTAATTATAGAAACACTACTGGGTGTGGGCTCTGTAATTATAGAAACACTACTGGGTGTGGGCCCTGTAATTATAGAAACACTACTGGGTGTGGGCTCTGTAATTATAGAAACACTACTGGGTGTGGGCCCTGTAATGATAGAAACACTACTGGGTGTGGGCTCTGTAATTATAGAAACACTACTGGGTGTGGGCTCTGTAATTATAGAAACACTACTGGGTGTGGGCCCTGTAATTATAGAAACACTACTGGGTGTGGGCTCTGTAATTATAGAAACACTACTGGGTGTGGGCTCTGTAATTATAGAAACACTACTGGGTGTGGGCCCTGTAATTATAGAAACACTACTGGGTGTGGGCTCTGTAATTATAGAAACACTACTGGGTGTGGGCTCTGTAATTATACCAACACTACTGGGTGTATGCTATGTAATTATAGAAACACTACTGGGTGTGGGCGCTGTAATTATAGAAACACTACTGGCTGTGGGCTCTGTAATTATAGAAACACTACTGGGTGTGGGCCCTGTAATTATAGAAACACTACTGGGTGTGGGCTCTGTAATTATAGAAACACTACTGGCTGTGGGCTCTGTAATTATAGAAACACTACTGGGTGTGGGCTCTGTAATTATAGAAACACTACTGGCTGTGGGCTCTGTAATTATAGAAACACTACTGGGTGTGGGCTCTGTAATTATAGAAACACTACTGGGTGTGGGCCCTGTAATTATAGAAACACTACTGGGTGTGGGCTCTGTAATTATAGAAACACTACTGGGTGTGGGCTCTGTAATTATACCAACACTACTGGGTGTATGCTATGTAATTATAGAAACACTACTGGGTGTGGGCGCTGTAATTATAGAAACACTACTGGCTGTGGGCTCTGTGATTATAGAAACACTACTGTGTGTGGGCGCTGTAATTATAGAAACACTACTGGCTGTGGGCTCTGTGATTATAGAAACACTACTGGGTGTTGGCTCTGTAATTATAGAAACACGACTGGGTGTGGGCTCTGTGATTATAGAAACAGTACTGGGTGTGGGCTCTGTAATTATAGAAACACTTCTGGGTGTGGGCTCTGTAATTATAGAAACACTACTGGGTGTGGGCTCTGTGATTATAGAAACACTACTGGGTGTGGGCTCTGTAATTATAGAAATACTACTGGGTGTGGGCGCTGTAATTATAGAAACACTACTGGGTGTGGGCCCTGTAATTATAGAAACAGTACTGGGTGTGGGCGCTGTAATTATAGATACACTACTGGGTGTGGGCTCTGTAATTATAGAAACACTGCTGGGTGTCGGCTCTGTAATTATAGAAACACTACTGGTTGTGGGCTCTGTGATTATAGAAACACTACTGGGTGTGGGCTCTGTAATTATAGAAACACTACTGGGTGTTGGCTCTGTAATTATAGAAACACTACTGGGTGTGGGCTCTGTAATTATACAAACACTACTGGGTGTATGCTATGTAATTATAGAAACACTACTGGGTATGGGCGCTGTAATTATAGAAACACTACTGGCTGTGGGCTCTATGATTATAGAAACACTACTGGGTGCGGGCTCTGTAATTATAGAAACACTACTGGGTGTTGGCTCTGTAATTATAGAAACACGACTGGGTGTGGGCTCTGTAATTATAGAAACACTACTGGGTGTGGGCTCTGTAATTATAGAAACACTACTGGGTGTGGGCTCTGTGATTATAGAAACACTACTGGGTGTGGGCACTGTAATTATAGAAACACTACTGGGTGTTGGCTCTGTAATTATAGAAACACTACTGGGTGTGGGCTCTGTGATTATAGAAACACTACTGGGTGTGGGCACAGTAATTATAGAAACACTACTGGTTGTGGGCTCTGTGATTATAGAAACACTACTGGGTGTGGGCACTGTAATTATAGAAACACTACTGGGTGTTGGCTCTGTAATTATAGAAACACTACTGGGTATGGGCGCTGTAATTATAGAAACACTACTGGCTGTGGGCTCTGTGATTATAGAAACACTACTGGGTGTGGGCTCTGTAATTATACAAACACTACTGGGTGTATGCTATGTAATTATAGAAACACTACTGGGTATGGGCGCTGTAATTATAGAAACACTACTGGCTGTGGGCTCTGTGATTATAGGAACACTACTGGGTGTGGGCTCTGTAATTATAGAAATACTACTGGGTGTGGGCGCTGTAATTATAGATACACTACTGGGTGTGGGCCCTGTAATTATAGAAACAGTACTGGGTGTGGGCGCTGTAATTATAGATACACTACTGGGTGTGGGCTCTGTAATTATAGAAACACTGCTGGGTGTCGGCTCTGTAATTATAGAAACACTACTGGTTGTGGGCTCTGTGATTATAGAAACACTACTGGGTGTGGGCTCTGTAATTATAGAAACACTACTGGGTGTTGGCTCTGTAATTATAGAAACACTACTGGGTGTGGGCTCTGTAATTATACAAACACTACTGGGTGTATGCTATGTAATTATAGAAACACTACTGGGTATTGGCGCTGTAATTATAGAAACACTACTGGCTGTGGGCTCTGTGATTATAGAAACACTACTGGGTGTGGGCTCTGTAATTATAGAAACACTACTGGCTGTGGGCTCTGTAATTATAGAAATACTACCGGGTGTGGGCTCTGTGATTATAGAAACACTACTGGGTGTGGGCACTGTAATTATAGAAACACTACTGGGTGTTGGCTCTGTAATTATAGAAACACTACTGGGTGTGGGCTCTGTAATTATAGAAACACTACTGGGTGTGGGTACTGTAATTATAGAAACACTACTGGGTGTGGGCCCTGTAATTATAGAAACACGGCTGGGTGTGGGCTCTGTAATTATAGAAACAGTACTGGGTGTGGGCCCTGTAATTATAGAAACACTACTGGGTGTTGGCTCTGTAATTATAGAAACACTACTGGGTGTGGGCCCTGTAATTATAGAAACACTACTGGGTGTGTGCTCTGTAATTATAGAAACACTACTGGCTGTGGGCTCTGTGATTATAGAAACACTACTGGGTGTGGGCTCTGTAATTATAGAAATACTACTGGGTGTGGGCGCTGTAATTATAGATACACTACTGGGTGTGGGCCCTGTAATTATAGAAACAGTACTGGGTGTGGGCGCTGTAATTATAGATACACTACTGGGTGTGGGCTCTGTAATTATAGAAACACTGCTGGGTGTCGGCTCTGTAATTATAGAAACACTACTGGTTGTGGGCTCTGTGATTATAGAAACACTACTGGGTGTGGGCTCTGTAATTATAGAAACACTACTGGGTGTTGGCTCTGTAATTATAGAAACACTACTGGGTGTGGGCTCTGTAATTATACAAACACTACTGGGTGTATGCTATGTAATTATAGAAACACTACTGGGTGTGGGCACTGTAATTATAGAAACACTACTGGGTGTTGGCTCTGTGATTATAGAAACACTACTGGGTGTGGGCACTGTAATTATAGAAACACTACTGGGTGTGGGCTCTGTAATTATAGAAACACTACTGGGTATGTGCGCTGTAATTATAGAAACACTACTGGCTGTGGGCTCTGTGATTATAGAAACACTACTGGGTGTGGGCTCTGTAATTATACAAACACTACTGGGTGTATGCTATGTAATTATAGAAACACTACTGGGTATGGGCGCTGTAATTATAGAAACACTACTGGCTGTGGGCTCTGTGATTATAGAAACACTACTGGGTGTGGGCTCTGTAATTATAGAAATACTACTGGGTGTGGGCGCTGTAATTATAGATACACTACTGGGTGTGGGCCCTGTAATTATAGAAACAGTACTGGGTGTGGGCGCTGTAATTATAGATACACTACTGGGTGTGGGCTCTGTAATTATAGAAACACTGCTGGGTGTCGGCTCTGTAATTATAGAAACACTACTGGTTGTGGGCTCTGTGATTATAGAAACACTACTGGGTGTGGGCTCTGTAATTATAGAAACACTACTGGGTGTTGGCTCTGTAATTATAGAAACACTACTGGGTGTGGGCTCTGTAATTATACAAACACTACTGGGTGTATGCTATGTAATTATAGAAACACTACTGGGTATGGGCGCTGTAATTATAGAAACACTACTGGCTGTGGGCTCTGTGATTATAGATACACTACTGGGTGTGGGCTCTGTAATTATAGAAACACTACTGGCTGTGGGCTCTGTAATTATAGAAATACTACCGGGTGTGGGCTCTGTGATTATAGAAACACTACTGGGTGTGGGCACTGTAATTATAGAAACACTACTGGGTGTTGGCTCTGTAATTATAGAAACACTACTGGGTGTGGGCTCTGTAATTATAGAAACACTACTGGGTGTGGGCACTGTAATTATAGAAACACTACTGGGTGTGGGCCCTGTAATTATAGAAACACGGCTGGGTGTGGGCTCTGTAATTATAGAAACAGTACTGGGTGTGGGCCCTGTAATTATAGAAACACTACTGGGTGTTGGCTCTGTAATTATAGAAACACTACTGGGTGTGGGCCCTGTAATTATAGAAACACTACTGGGTGTGTGCTCTGTAATTATAGAAACACTACTGGCTGTGGGCTCTGTGATTATAGAAACACTACTGGGTGTGGGCTCTGTAATTATAGAAATACTACTGGGTGTGGGCGCTGTAATTATAGATACACTACTGGGTGTGGGCCCTGTAATTATAGAAACAGTACTGGGTGTGGGCGCTGTAATTATAGATACACTACTGGGTGTGGGCTCTGTAATTATAGAAACACTGCTGGGTGTCGGCTCTGTAATTATAGAAACACTACTGGTTGTGGGCTCTGTGATTATAGAAACACTACTGGGTGTGGGCTCTGTAATTATAGAAACACTACTGGGTGTTGGCTCTGTAATTATAGAAACACTACTGGGTGTGGGCTCTGTAATTATACAAATACTACTGGGTGTATGCTATGTAATTATAGAAACACTACTGGGTATGGGCGCTGTAATTATAGAAACACTACTGGCTGTGGGCTCTGTGATTATAGAAACACTACTGGGTGCGGGCTCTGTAATTATAGAAACACTACTGGGTGTTGGCTCTGTAATTATAGAAACACGACTGGGTGTGGGCTCTGTGATTATAGAAACACTACTGGTTGTGGGCTCTGTGATTATAGAAACACTACTGGGTGTGGGCACTGTAATTATAGAAACACTACTGGGTGTTGGCTCTGTAATTATAGAAACACTACTGGGTGTGGGCTCTGTAATTATACAAACACTACTGGGTGTATGCTATGTAATTATAGAAACACTACTGGGTATGGGCGCTGTAATGATAGAAACACTACTGGCTGTGGGCTCTGTGATTATAGAAACACTACTGGGTGTGGGCTCTGTAATTATAGAAATACTACTGGGTGTGGGCGCTGTAATTATAGATACACTACTGGGTGTGGGCCCTGTAATTATAGAAACAGTACTGGGTGTGGGCGCTGTAATTATAGATACACTACTGGGTGTGGGCTCTGTAATTATAGAAACAATGCTGGGTGTCGGCTCTGTAATTATAGAAACACTACTGGTTGTGGGCTCTGTGATTATAGAAACACTACTGGGTGTGGGCTCTGTAATTATAGAAACACTACTGGGTGTTGGCTCTGTAATTATAGAAACACTACTGGGTGTGGGCTCTGTAATTATACAAACACTACTGGGTGTATGCTATGTAATTATAGAAACACTACTGGGTATGGGCGCTGTAATTATAGAAACACTACTGGCTGTGGGCTCTGTGATTATAGAAACACTACTGGGTGTGGGCTCTGTAATTATAGAAACACTACAGGCTGTGGGCTCTGTAATTATAGAAATACTACCGGGTGTGGGCTCTGTGATTATAGAAACACTACTGGGTGTGGGCACTGTAATTATAGAAACACTACTGGGTGTTGGCTCTGTAATTATAGAAACACTACTGTGTGTGGGCTCTGTAATTATAGAAACACTACTGGGTGTGGGCACTGTAATTATAGAAACACTACTGGGTGTGGGATCTGTAATTATAGAAACAGTACTGGGTGTGGGCCCTGTAATTATAGAAACACTACTGGGTGTGGGCCCTGTAATTATAGAAACACGACTGGGTGTGGGCTCTGTAATTATAGAAACAGTACTGGGTGCGGGCCCTGTAATTATAGAAACACTACTGGGTGTTGGCTCTGTAATTATAGAAACACTACTGGGTGTGGGCCCTGTAATTATAGAAACACTACTGGGTGTGTGCTCTGTAATTATAGAAACACTACTGGCTGTGGGCTCTGTGATTATAGAAACACTACTGGGTGTGGGCTCTGTAATTATAGAAATACTACTGGGTGTGGGCGCTGTAATTATAGATACACTACTGGGTGTGGGCCCTGTAATTATAGAAACAGTACTGGGTGTGGGCGCTGTAATTATAGATACACTACTGGGTGTGGGCTCTGTAATTATAGAAACACTGCTGGGTGTCGGCTCTGTAATTATAGAAACACTACTGGTTGTGGGCTCTGTGATTATAGAAACACTACTGGGTGTGGGCTCTGTAATTATAGAAACACTACTGGGTGTTGGCTCTGTAATTATAGAAACACTACTGGGTGTGGGCTCTGTAATTATACAAACACTACTGGGTGTATGCTATGTAATTATAGAAACACTACTGGGTATGGGTGCTGTAATTATAGAAACACTACTGGCTGTGGGCTCTGTGATTATAGAAACACTACTGGGTGTGGGCTCTGTAATTATAGAAACACTACAGGCTGTGGGCTCTGTAATTATAGAAATACTACCGGGTGTGGGCTCTGTGATTATAGAAACACTACTGGGTGTGGGCACTGTAATTATAGAAACACTACTGGGTGTTGGCTCTGTAATTATAGAAACACTACTGGGTGTGGGCTCTGTAATTATAGAAACACTACTGGGTGTGGGCACTGTAATTATAGAAACACTACTGGGTGTGGGCCCTGTAATTATAGAAACACGACTGGGTGTGGGCTCTTTAATTATAGAAACAGTACTGGGTGTGGGCCCTGTAATTATAGAAACACTACTGGGTGTTGGCTCTGTAATTATAGAAACACTACTGGGTGTGGGCCCTGTAATTATAGAAACACTACTGGGTGTGTGCTCTGTAATTATAGAAACACTACTGGTTGTTGGCTCTGTAATTATAGAAACACTACTGGGTGTGGGCTCTGTAATTATAGAAACACTACTGGGTGTGGGCTCTGTAATTATAGAAACACAACTGGGTGTGGGCTCTGTAATTATAGAAACACTACTGGGTGTGGGCTCTGTAATTATAGAAACACTACTGGGTGTGGGCTCTGTAATTAGAAAAACACTACAGGCTGTGGGCTCTGTGATTATAGAAACATTACTGGGTGTGGGCTCTGCAATTATAGAAACACTACTGGGTGTGGGCTCTGTGATTATAGAAACACTACTGGGTGTGGGCCCTGTAATTATAGAAACACTACTGGCTGTGGGCTCTGTGATTATAGAAACACTACTGGGTGTGGGCTCTGTAATTATAGGAACACTACTGGGTGTGGTCTCTGTAATTATTGAAACACTACTGGGTGTTGGCTCTGTGATTATAGAAACACTACTGGCTGCGGGCTCTGTGATTATAGAAACACTACTGGGTGTGGGTTCTGTGATTATAGAAACACTACTGGGTGTGGGCTCTGTAATTATTGAAACACTACTGGGTGTGGTCTCTGTAATTATAGAAACAGTCCTGGGTGTGGGCTCTGTAATTATAGAAACACTACTGGGTGTGGGCTCTGTAATTATAGAAACACAACTGGGTGTGGGCCCTGTAATTATAGAAACACTACTGGGTGTGGGCCCTGTAATTATAGAAACAGTACTGGGTGTGCGCCCTGTAACTATAGAAACACTTATGTGTGTGGGCTCTGTAATTATAGAAACACTACTGGGTGTTGGCTCTGTAATTATAGAAACAGTACTGGGTGTGGGCCCTGTAATTATAGAAACACTACTGGGTGTGGGCTCTGTAATTATAGAAATACTACTGGGTGTGGGCCCTGTAATTATAGAAACACTACTGGGTGTGGGCTCTGTAATTATAGAAACACTACTGGGTGTGGGCCATGTAATTATAGAAACAGTACTGGGTGTGGGCCCTGTGATTATAGAAACACTACTGGGTGTGGGCTCTGTAATTATAGGCACACTACTGAGTGTGGACCCTGTAATTATAGAAACACTGCTGGGTGTGGGCTCTGTAATTATAGAAACACTACTGGCTGTGGGCTCTGTGATGATAGAAACACTACTGGGTGTGGGCTCTGTAATTATAGAAACACTACTGGGTATGGGCTCTGTAATTATAGAAACACTACGGGGTGTTGGCTCTGTAATTATAGATACACTATTGGGTGTGGGCCCTGTAATTATAGAAACACTACTGGCTGTGGGCTCTGTTATTATAGAAACACTACTGGGTGTTGGCTCTGTAATTATAGAAACACTACTGGGTGTGGGCTCTGTAATTATAGAAACACTACTGGGTGTGGGCTCTGTAATTATAGAAACAGTACTGGGTGTGGGCCCTATAATTATAGAAACACAACTGGCTGTGGGCTCTGTAATTATAGAAACACTACTGGGTGTGGGCCCTGTAATTATAGAAACACTACTGGGTGTGGGCTCTGTAATTATAGAAACAGTACTGGGGGTGGGCCCTATAATTATAGAAACACAACTGGCTGTGGGCTCTGTAATTATAGAAACACTACTGGGTGTGGGCCCTGTAATTATAGAAACACTACTGGGTGTGGGCTCTGTAATTATAGAAACACTACTGGGTGTGGGCCCTGTAATTATAGAAACACAACTGGCTGTGGGCTCTGTAATTATAGAAACACTACTGGGTGTGGGCCCTGTAATTATAGAAACACTACTGGGTGTGGGCTCTGTAATTATAGAAACTACTGGGTGTGGGCCCTATAATTATAGTAACACAACTGGGTGGGCTCTGTAATTATAGAAACACTACTGGGTGTGGGCCCTGTAATTATAGAAACACTACTGGGTGTGGGCCCTGTACTTATAGAAACAGTACTGGGTGTGGGCCCTGTAATTATAGAAACACTGCTGGGTGTGGGCTGTGTAATTATAGAAACACTACTGGGTGTTGGCACTGTAATTATAGAAACACTACTGGGTGTGGGCCCTGTAATTATAGAAACACAACTGGGTGTGGACCCTGTAATTATAGAAACACTACTGGGTGTGGGCCCTGTAATTATACAAACAGTACTGGGTGAGGGCCCTGTAATTATAGAAACACTAATGGGTGTGAGCTCTGTAATTCTCGGCACACTACTGGGTGTGGACCCTGTAATTATAGAAACACTGCTGGGTGTGGGCTCTGTAATTATAGAAATACTACTGGGTGTGGGGTCTGTGATTATAGAAACACTACTGGGTGTGGGCCCTGTAATTATAGAAACACTACTGGGTGTGGGCTCTGTAATTATAGAAACACTACTGGGTGTGGGCCCTGTAATTATACAAATACTACTGGGTGTGGGCTCCGTAATTATAGAAACACTACTGGGTGTGGGCCCTGTAATTATAGAAACACTACTGGGTGTGGGCTCTGTAATTATAGAAACACTACTGGGTGTGGGCCCTGTAATTATAGAAATACTACTGGCTGTGGGCTCTGTAATTATCGAAACACTACTGGGTGTTGGCTCTGTAATTATAGAAACACTACTGGGTGTGGGCTCTGTAATTATAGAAACACTACTGGGTGTGGGCTCTGTAATTATAGAAATACTACTGGGTGTGGGCTCCGTAATTATAGAAATACTACTGGGTGAGTACCCTGTAATTAGAGAAACACTACTGGGTGTGGGCTCTGTAATTATAGAAACGCTACTGGTTGTGGGCCCTGTAATTATAGAAACACTACTGGCTGTGGGCTCTGTAATTATCGAAACACTACTGGGTGTTGGCTCTGTAATTATAGAAACACTACGGGGTGTTGGCTCTGTAATTATAGAAACACTACTGGGTGTGGGCTCTGTAATTATAGAAATACTACTGGGTGTGGGCTCCGTAATTATAGAAATACTACTGGGTGAGGACCCTGTAATTTTAGAAACACTACTGGGTGTGGGCCCTGTAATTATAGAAACACTACTGGGTGAGGACCCTGTAATTATAGAAACACTACTGGCTGTGCGCTCTGTGACTATAGAAACACTACTGGGTGTGGGCTCTGTATTTATAGAAATACTACTGGGTGTGGACTCTGTAATTATAGAAACACTACTGGGTGTGGTCTCTGTAATTATAGAAACACTACTGGGTGTGGGCCCTCTAATTATAGAAATACTACTGGGTGTGGGCTCTGTAATTATAGAAATACTACTGGGTGTGGGCCCTGTAATTATAGAAACACTACTGGGTGTGGGCTCTGTAATTATAGAAACACTACTGGGTGTGGGCTCTGTAATTATAGAAACACTACTGGGTTTGGGCCCTCTAATTATAGAAATACTACTGGGTGTGGGCTCTGTAATTATAGAATCACTACTAGGTGTGGGCTCTGTAATTATAGAAACACTACTGGGTGTGGGCTCTGTAATTATAGAAAGACTACTGGGTGTGGGCTCTGTAATTATAGAAACACTACTGGGTTTGGGCCCTCTAATTATAGAAATACTACTGGGTGTGGGCTTTGTAATTATAGAAATACTACTGGGTGTGGGCTCTGTAATTATAGAATCACTACTAGGTGTGGGCTCTGTAATTATAGAAACACTACTGGGTGTGGGCTCTGTAATTATAGAATCACTACTAGGTGTGGGCTCTGTAATTATAGAAACACTACTGGGTGTGGGCTCTGTAATTATAGAAAGACTACTGGGTGTGGGCTCTGTAATTATAGAAACACCACTGGGTGTGGGCTCTGTAATTATAGAAACACTACTGGGTTTGGGCTCTGCAATTATAGAAACACTACTGGGTGTGGGCCCTGTAATTATAGAAACACTACTGGGTGTGGGCTCTGTAATTATAGATACACTACTGGGTGTGGGCTCTGTAATTATAGAATCACTACTAGGTGTGGGCTCTGTAATTATAGAAACACTACTGGGTGTGGGCTCTGTAATTATAGAAAGACTACTGGGTGTGGGCCCTGTAATTATAGAAATACTACTGGGTGTGGGCTCTGTAATTATAGAAATACTACTGGGTGTGGGCCCTGTAATTATAGAAACACTACTGGGTGTGGGCTCTGTAATTATAGAAACACTACTGGGTGTACAGATATCTCGCTGAGAGAGAGAGGGGACTGAGAGACACCAGTCAGTGTATAGATATCTCCCTGAAAGAGAGAGGGGACTGAGAGACACGAGTCAGTGTACAGATATCTCCCTAAGAGTGAGGGGACTGAGAGACACCAGTCAGTGTACAGATATCTCCCTGAAAGAGAGAGGGGACTGAGAGACACCAGTCAGTGTACAGATATCTCCCTGAGAGAGAGAGGACTGAGAGACACCAGTCAGTGTACAGATATCTCCCTGAGAGAGAGAGGTGACTGAGAGACACCAGTCAGTGTACAGTTATCTCCCTGAGAGAGAAGACTGAGAGACACCAGTCAGTGTACAGGTATCTCCCTGAGAGAGAGAGGACTGAGAGACACCAGTCAGTGTACAGATATCTCCCTGACAGTGAGAGGGGACTGAGAGACACAGTCAGTGTACAGATATCTCCCTGAGAGAGAGAGGGGACTGAGAGTCACCAGTCGGTGTACAGATATCTCCCTGAGAGAGAGTGGACTGAGAGACACGAGTCAGTGTACAGATATCTCCCTGAGAGAGAGAGGGGACTGCGAGACACCAGTCAGTGTACAGATTTCTCCCTGTGATAGAGGACTGAGAGACACCAGTCAGTGTACTGATATCTCCCTGAGAGACAGGGGACTGAGGGACATCAGTGAGTGCACAGATATCTCCCTGAGAGAGGGGGAACTGAGAGACACCAGTCAGTGTACAGATATCTCCCTGAGAGAGAGAGGACTGAGAGACACCAGTCAGTGTACAGATATCTCCCTGAGAGAGAGAGGGGACTGAGAGACACCAGTCAGTGCACAGATATCTCCCTGAGAGAGAGGACTGAGAGACACAGTCAGTGTACAGGTATCTCCCTGAGAGAGAGGGGACTGAGACACCAGTCAGTGTACTGATATCTCCCTGAGGGAGAGGGGGGACTGAGAGACACCAGTCAGTGTACAGATATCTCCCTGAGAGAGAGAGGGGACTGAGAGACACCAGTCAGTGTACAGATATCTCCCTGAGAGAGTGGGTGGACGTAGAGACACCAGTCAGTGTACAGATATCTCCCTGAGAGTGAGAGGACTGAGAGACACCAGTCAGTGTACAGATATCTCCCAGAGAAAGGGGACTGAGTGACACCAGTCAGTGTACAGATATCGCCCTGAGAGAGAGAGGGGACTGAGAGACAGCAGTCAGTGTACAGATATCTCCCTGAGAGAGAGGGGGGACTGAGAGACACCAGCCAGTGTACAGATATCTCCCTGAGAGAGAGAGGGGACTGAGAGACCCCAGTCAGTATACAGATTTCTCCCTGTGAGAGAGGACTGAGGGACACCAGTCAGTGTACAGATATCTCCCTGAGAGAGAATGGACTGAGGGACACAAGTCAGTGCACAGATATCTCCCTGAGAGAGGGGGAACTGAGAGACACCAGTCAGTGTACAGATATCTCCCTGAGAGAGAGAGGACTGAGAAACACCAGTCAGTATACAGATATCTCCCTGAGAGAGAGGGTCTGAGAGACACCAGTCAGTGTACAGATATCTCCCTGAGAGAGAGGACGGAGAGACACCAGTCAGTGTACAGGTATCTCCCTGAGAGAGAGGGGACTGAGACACCAGTCAGTGTACAGATATCTCCCTGAGGGAGAGGGGGGACTGACAGACACCAGTCAGTGTACAAATATCTCCCTGAGAGAGAGAGGGGACTGAGAGACAGCAGTCAGTGTACAGATATCTCCCTGCGAGAGAGGGTGGACGGAGAGACACCAGTCAGTGTACAGATATCTCCCTGAGAGTGAGAGGACTGAGTGACACCAGTTAGTGTACAGATATCTCCCAGAGAAAGGGGACTGAGTGACACCAGTGAGTGTACAGATATCGCCCTGAGAGAGAGAGAGGGGACTGAGAGACACCAGTCAGTGTACAGATATCGCCCAGAGAGAGAGGGGGGACTGAGAGACACCAGTCAGTGTACAGATATCTCCCTGAGAGAGAAAGGGGACAGAGAGACACCAGTCAGTGTACAGATATCTCCCTGAGAGAGGGAGGTGACTGAGAGACACCAGTCAGTGTACAGATATCTCCCTAAGAGAGTGGAGACTGAGAGACACCAGTCAGTGTACATATATCTCCCTGAGAGAGAGGGGGGATTGAGAGACACCAGTCAGTGTACAGATATCTCGCTGAGAGAGGGAGGTGACTGAGAGACACCAGTCGGTATACAGATATCTCCCCGAGAGAGAGGAGACTGAGAGACACCAGTCAGTGTACAGATACCTCCCTGAGAGAGGGAGGGGACTGAGAGACACCAGTCAGTGTACAGATATCTCCCTGAGAGAGAGAGAGGGGACTGAGAGACACCAGTCAGTGTACAGATATCTCCCTGAGAGACAGGGGACTGAGAGACACCAGTCAGTGTACAGATATCTCCCTGAGAGAGAGTGGGGACTGAGAGACACAAGTCAGTGTACAGATATCTCCCTGAGAGAGAGAGGGGACTGAGAGACACCAGTCAGTATACAGATTTCTCCCTGTGAGAGAGGACTGAGAGACACCAGTCAGTGAACAGATATCTCCCTGAGAGAGAGGGGACTGAGAGACACCAGTCGGTGCACAGATATCTCCCTGAGAGAGGGGGAACTGAGAGACACCAGTCAGTGTACAGATATCTCCCTGAGAGAGAGGACTGAGAGACACCAGTCAGTGTACAGATATCTCCCTGACAGAGACAGGGGACTGAGAGACACCAGTCAGTGTACAGATATCTCCCTGAGAGAGAGGACGGAGAGACACCAGTCAGTGTACAGGTATCTCCCTGAGAGAGAGGGGACTGAGACACCAGTCAGTGTACAGATATCTCCCTGAGGGAGAGGGAGACTGAGAGACACCTGTCAGTGTACAGATATCTCCCTGAGAGAGAGAGGGGACTGAGAGACACCAGTCAGTGTACAGATATCTTCCTGAGAGAGAGGGTGGACGGAGAGACACCAGTCAGTGTACAGATATCTCCCTGAGAGAGAGGGGGGACTGAGAGACACCAGTCAGTGTACAGATAGCTCCCTGAGAGAGAGGACGGAGAGACACCAGTCAGTGTACAGGTATCTCGCTGAGAGAGAGGGGACTGAGACACCAGTCAGTGTACAGATATCTCCCTGAGGGAGAGGGGGCACTGAGAGACACCAGTCAGTGTACAGATCTCTCCCTGAGAGAGAGAGGACTGAGAGACACCAGTTAGTGTACAGATATCTCCCAGAGAAAGGGGACTGAGTGACACCAGTCAGTGTACAGATATCTCCCTGAGAGAGAGGGTGGACGGAGAGACACCAGTCAGTGTACAGATATCTCCCTGAGAGTGAGAGGACTGAGAGACACCAGTTAGTGTACAGATATCTCCCAGAGAAAGGGGAATGAGTGACACCAGTGAGTGTACAGATATCGCCCTGAGAGAGAGAGGGGACTGTGAGACACCAGCCAGTGTACAGATATCTCCCTGAGAGAGAGGGGAATGAGAGACACCAGTCAGTGCACAGATATCTCCCTGAGAGAGAGGACTGAGAGACACAAGTCAGTGTACAGGTATCTCCCTGAGAGAAAGGGGACTGAGACACCAGTCAGTGTACAGATATCTCCCTGAGGGAGAGGGGGGACTGAGAGACCCCAGTCAGTGTACAGATATCTCCCTGAGAGAGAGGGGACTGAGAGACACCGGTCAGTGTACAGATATCTCCCTGAGAGAGAGGGTGGACGTAGAGACACCAGTCAGTGTACAGATATCTCCCTGAGAGTGAGAGGACTGAGAGACACCAGTCAGTGTACAGATATCTCCCAGAGAAAGGGGACTGAGTGACACCAGTCAGTGTACAGATATCGCCCTGAGAGAGAGAGGGGACTGAGAGACACCAGTCAGTGTACAGATATCTCCCTGAGAGAGAGTGGGGACTGAGAGACACCAGTCAGTGTACAGATATCTCCCTGAGAGAGAGAGGGGACTGAGAGACACAAGTCAGTATACAGATTTCTCCCTGTGAGAGAGGACTGAGAGACACCAGTCAGTGTACAGATATCTCCCTGAGAGAGAGGGGACTGAGGGACACAAGTCAGTGCACAGATATCTCCCTGAGAGAGGGGGAACTGAGAGACACCAGTCAGTGTACAGATATCTCCCTGAGAGAGAGAGGACTGAGAGACACCAGTCAGTGTACAGATATCTCCCTGAGAGAGAGAGGGGACTGAGAGACACCAGTCAGTGTACAGATATCTCCCTGAGAGAGAGGACGGAGAGACACCAGTCAGTGTACAGGTATCTCCCTGAGAGAGAGGGGACTGAGACACCAGTCAGTGTACAGATATCTCTCTGAGGGAGAGGGGGGACTGAGAGACACCAGTCAGTGTACAGATATCTCCCTGAGAGAGAGAGGGGACTGAGAGACACTAGTCAGTGTACAGATATCTCCCTGAGAGAGAGGGTGGACGGAGAGACACCAGTCAGTGTACAGATATCTCCCTGAGAGTGAGAGGACTGAGAGACACCAGTTAGTGTACAGATATCTCCCAGAGAAAGGGGACTGAGTGACACCAGTGAGTGTACAGATATCGCCCTGAGATAGAGAGGGGACTGAGAGACACCAGTCAGTGTACAGATATCTCCCTGAGTGAGAGGGGGGACTGAGAGACACCAGTCAGTGTACAGATATCTCCCTGAGAGAGAGAGGGGACTGGGAGACACCAGTCAGTGTACAGATATCTCCCTGAGAGAGAAAGGGGACAGAGAGACACCAGTCAGTGTACAGATATCTCCCTGAGAGAGAAAGGGGACAGAGAGACACCAGTCAGTGTACAGATATCTCCCTGAGAGAGGGAGGTGACTGAGAGACACCAGTCAGTGTACAGATATCTCCCTGAGAGAGTGGAGACTGAGAGACACCAGTCAGTGTACATATATCTCCCTGAGAGAGAGGGGGGATTGAGAGACACCAGTCAGTGTACAGATATCTCCCTGAGTTTGAGAGGACTGAGAGACACCAGTCAGTGTACAGATATCTCCCTGAGGGAGAGGGGGGACTGAGAGACACCAGTCAGTGGACAGATATCTCCCTGAGGGAGAGGGGGGACTGAGAGACACCAGTCAGTGTACAGATTTTTCCCTGAGAGGGAGAGGGGACTGAGAGACACCAGTCAGTGTACAGATATCTTCCTGAGAGAGAGCGCCCTGAGGGATTCCAGTCAGTGTACAGATTTCTCCCTGAGAGAGAGGGGACTGAGAGACACCAGTCAGTGTACAGATATCTCCCTGAGAGAGAGGGGACTGAGAGACACCAGTCAGTGTACAGATATCTCCCTGAGAGAGAGAGGGGGGACTGAGAGACACCAGTCAGTGTACAGATATCTCCCTGAGAGAGGGGGGGGACTGAGAGACACCAGTCAGTGTGCAGATGTCTCCCTGAGAGGGAGGGGGGACTGAGAGACACCAGTCAGTGTACAGATATCTCCCAAAGAGAGAAAGGACTGAGAGACACCAGTCAGTGTACAGATATCTCCCTGACAGTGAGAGGGGACTGAGAGACACAGTCAGTGTAAAGATATCTCCCAGAGAGAGAGAGGGGACTGAGAGTCACCAGTCGGTGTACAGATATCTCCCTGAGAGAGAGTGGACTGAGAGACACCAGTCAGTGTACAGATATCTCCCTGAGAGAGGGAGGGGACTGAGAGACACCAGTCAGTGTACAGATTTCTCCTTGTGATAGAGGACTGAGAGACACCAGTCAGTGTACAGATATCTCCCTGAGAGAGAGGGGACTGAGGGACACCAGTCAGTGCACAGATATCACCCTGAGAGAGGGGGAACTGAGAGACACCAGTCAGTGTACAGATATCTCCATGAGAGAGAGAGGACTGAGAGACACCAGTCAGTGTACAGATATCTCCCTGACAGTGAGAGGGGACTGTGAGACACAGTCAGTGTACAGATATCTCCCTGAGAGAGAGAGGGGACTGAGAGTCACCAGTCGGTGTACAGATATCTCCCTGAGAGAGAGTGGACTGAGAGACACCAGTCAGTGTACAGATATCTCCCTGAGAGAGAGAGGGGACTGCGAGACACCAGTCAGTGTACAGATTTCTCCCTGTGATAGAGGACTGAGAGACACCAGTCAGTGTACTGATATCTCCCTGAGAGACAGGGGACTGAGGGACATCAGTGAGTGCACAGATATCTCCCTGAGAGAGGGGGAACTGAGAGACACCAGTCAGTGTACAGATATCTCCCTGAGAGAGAGAGGGGACTGAGAGACACCAGTCAGTGCACAGATATCTCCCTGAGAGAGAGGACTGAGAGACACAGTCAGTGTACAGGTATCTCCCTGAGAGAGAGAGGAGTCTGAGAGACACCAGTCAGTGCACAGATATCTCCCTGAGAGAGAGGACTGAGAGACACAGTCAGTGTACAGGTATCTCCCTGAGAGAGAGGGGACTGAGACACCAGTCAGTGTACAGATATCTCCCTGAGGGAGAGGGGGGACTGAGAGACACCAGTCAGTGTACAGATATCTCCCTGAGAGAGAGAGGGGACTGAGAGACACCAGTCAGTGTACAGATATCTCCCTGAGAGAGAGGGTGGACGTAGAGACACCAGTCAGTGTACAGATATCTCCCTGGGAGTGAGAGGACTGAGAGACACCAGTCAGTGTACAGATATCTCCCAGAGAAAGGGGACTGAGTGACACCAGTCAGTGTACAGATATCGCCCTGAGAGAGAGGGGGGACTGAGAGACACCAGTCAGTGTACAGATATCTCCCTGAGAGAGAAAGGGGACAGAGAGACACCAGTCAGTGTACAGATATCTCCCTGAGAGAGGGAGGTGACTGAGAGACACCAGTCAGTGTACAGATATCTCCCTAAGAGAGTGGAGACTGAGAGACACCAGTCAGTGTACATATATCTCCCTGAGAGAGAGGGGGGATTGAGAGACACCAGTCAGTGTACAGATATCTCGCTCAGAGAGGGAGGTGACTGAGAGACACCAGTCGGTATACAGATATCTCCCTGAGAGTGAGGAGACTGAGAGACACCAGTCAGTGTACAGATACCTCCCTGAGAGAGGGAGGGGACTGAGAGACACCAGTCAGTGTACAGATATCTCCCTGAGAGAGAGAGAGGGGACTGAGACACGAGTCAGTGTACAGATATCTCCCTGAGAGAGAGTGGACTGAGAGACACCAGTCAGTGTACAGATATCTCCCTGAGAGAGAGGGGGGACTGAGAGACACCAGTCAGTGTACAGATATCTCCCTGAGAGAGAGGGGACTGAGAGACACCAGTCAGTGTACAGATGTCTCCCTGAGAGTGAGAGGGGACTGAGAGACACCATTCAGTGCACAGATATCTCCCTGAGAGAGAAAGGGGACCGAGAGACAACAGTCAGTGTACAGATGTCGCCCTGAGAGAGAGAGGGGACTGAAAGACACCATTCAGTGTACAGATATCTCCCTGAGAGAGATGGGACTGACTGACACCAGTCAGTGTACAGATAACTCCCTGAGAGACAGGGGACTGAGAGACACCAGTCAGTGTACAGATATCTCCCTGAGAGTGAGAGGGGACGGAGAGACACCAGTCAGTGTACAGATATCTCCCTGAGAGAGATGGGACTGAGAGACACCAGTCGGTGTACAGATATCTCCCTGAGTGAGAGGGGACTGAGAGACACCAGTCTGTGCAGATATCGCCCTGAGAGAGAGAGGGGACTGAGAGACACCAGTCAGTGTACAGATATCTCCCTGAGAGAGAGAGGGGACTGAGAGACACCAGTCAGTGTACAGTTATCTCCCTGAGAGAGGGGGAACTGAGAGACACCAGTCAGTGTACAGATATCTCCCTGAGAGAGAGAGGACTGAGAGACACCAGTCAGTGTACAGATGTCTCCCTGAGAGAGGGGGAACTGAGAGACACCAGTCAGTGTACAGATAGCTCCCTGAGAGAGAGAGGGGACTGAGAGACACCAGTCAGTGTACAGTTATCTCCCTGAGAGAGGGGGAACTGAGAGACACCAGTCAGTGTACAGATATCTCCCTGAGAGAGAGAGGACTGAGAGACACCAGTCAGTGTACAGATGTCTCCCTGAGAGAGGGGGAACTGAGAGACACCAGTCAGTGTACAGATATCTCCCTGAGAGAGAGAGGACTGAGAGACACCAGTCAGTGTACAGATATCTCCCTGAGAGAGAGGACTGAGAGACACCAGTCAGTGTACAGGTATCTCCCTGAGGGAGAGGGGACTGAGACACCAGTCAGTGTACAGATATCTCCCTGAGGGAGAGGGGGACTGAGAGACACCAGTCAGTGTAGAGATATCTCCCTGAGAGAGAGAGGGGACTGAGAGACACCAGTCAGTGTACAGATATCTTCCTGAGAGAGAGGGTGGACGGAGAGACACCAGTCAGTGTACAGATATCTCCCTGAGAGAGAGGGGGGACTGAGAGACACCAGTCAGTGTACAGATATCTCCCTGAGAGAGAGGACGGAGAGACACCAGTCAGTGTACAGGTATCTCCCTGAGAGAGAGGGGACTGAGACACCAGTCAGTGTACAGATATCTCCCTGAGGGAGAGGGGGGACTGAGAGACACCAGTCAGTGTACAGATCTCTCCCTGAGAGAGAGAGGACTGAGAGACACCAGTTAGTGTACAGATATCTCCCAGAGAAAGGGGACTGAGTGACACCAGTCAGTGTACAGATATCTCCCTGAGAGAGAGGGTGGACGGAGAGACACCAGTCAGTGTACAGATATCTCCCTGAGAGTGAGAGGACTGAGAGACACCAGTTAGTGTACAGATATCTCCCAGAGAAAGGGGAATGAGTGACACCAGTGAGTGTACAGATATCGCCCTGAGAGAGAGAGGGGACTGAGAGACACCAGTCAGTGTACAGATATCTCCCTGAGAGAGAGGGGACTGAGAGACACCAGTCAGTGCACAGATATCTCCCTGAGAGAGAGGACTGAGAGACACAAGTCAGTGTACAGGTATCTCCCTGAGAGAGAGGGGACTGAGACACCAGTCAGTGTACAGATATCTCCCTGAGGGAGAGGGGGGACTGAGAGACCCCAGTCAGTGTACAGATATCTCCCTGAGAGAGAGAGGGGACTGAGAGACACCGGCCAGTGTACAGATATCTCCCTGAGAGAGAGGGTGGACGTAGAGACACCAGTCAGTGTACAGATATCTCCCTGAGAGTGAGAGGACTGAGAGACACCAGTCAGTGTACAGATATCTCCCAGAGAAAGGGGACTGAGTGACACCAGTCAGTGTACAGATATCGCCCTGAGAGAGAGAGGGGACTGAGAGACACCAGTCAGTGTACAGATATCTCCCTGAGAGAGAGTGGGGACTGAGAGACACCAGTCAGTGTACAGATATCTCCCTGAGAGAGAGAGAGGGGACTGAGAGACACCAGTCAGTATACAGATTTCTCCCTGTGAGAGAGGACTGAGAGACACCAGTCAGTGTACAGATATCTCCCTGAGAGAGAGGGGACTGAGGGACACAAGTCAGTGCACAGATATCTCCCTGAGAGAGGGGGAACTGAGAGTCACCAGTCAGTGTACAGATATCTCCCTGAGAGAGAGAGGACTGAGAGACATCAGTCAGTGTACAGATATCTCCCTGAGAGAGAGAGGGGACTGAGAGACACCAGTCAGTGTACAGATATCTCCCTGAGAGAGAGGACGGAGAGACACCAGTCAGTGTACAGGTATCTCCCTGAGAGAGAGGGGACTGAGACACCAGTCAGTGTACAGATATCTCTCTGAGGGAGAGGGGGGACTGAGAGACACCAGTCAGTGTACAGATATCTCCCTGAGAGAGAGAGGGGACTGAGAGACACTAGTCAGTGTACAGATATCTCCCTGAGAGAGAGGGTGGACGGAGAGACACCAGTCAGTGTACAGATATCTCCCTGAGAGTGAGAGGACTGAGAGACACCAGTTAGTGTACAGATATCTCACAGAGAAAGGGGACTGAGTGACACCAGTGAGTGTACAGATATCGCCCTGAGATAGAGAGGGGACTGAGAGACACCAGTCAGTGTACAGATATCTCCCTGAGTGAGAGGGGGGACTGAGAGACACCAGTCAGTGTACAGATATCTCCCTGAGAGAGAAAGGGGACAGAGAGACACCAGTCAGTGTACAGATATCTCCCTGAGAGAGGGATGTGACTGAGAGACACCAGTCAGTGTACAGATATCTCCCTGAGAGAGTGGAGACTGAGAGACACCAGTCAGTGTATAGATATCTCCCTGAGAGAGAGGGGGGATGGAGAGACACCAGTCAGTGTACAGATATCTCGCTGAGAGAGGGAGGTGACTGAGAGACACCAGTCGGTATACAGATATCTCCCTGAGAGAGAGAGGGGACTGAGAGACACCAGTCAGTGCACAGATATCTCCCTGAGAGAGAGAGGGGACTGAGAGACACCAGTCAGTGTACAGATATCTCCCTGAGAGAGAGGACGGAGAGACACCAGTCAGTGTACAGGTATCTCCCTGAGAGAGGGAACTGAGACACCAGTCAGTGTAAAGATATCTCCCTGAGAGAGAGGGGACTGAGACACCAGTCAGTGTACAGATATCTCCCTGAGGGAGAGGGGGGACTGAGAGACACCAGTCAGTGTACAGATATCTCCCTGAGAGAGAGAGGGGTCTGAGAGACACCAGTCAGTGTACAGATATCTTCCTGAGAGAGAGGGTGGACGGAGAGACACCAGTCAGTGTACAGATATCTCCCTGAGAGAGAGGGGGGACTGAGAGACACCAGTCAGTGTACAGATATCTCCCTGAGAGAGAGGACGGAGAGACAACAGTCAGTGTACAGGTATCTCCCTGAGAGAGAGGGGACTGAGACACCAGTCAGTGTACAGATATCTCCCTGAGGGAGAGGGGGGACTGAGAGACACCAGTCAGTGTACAGATATCTCCCTGAGAGAGAGAGGGGACTGAGAGACACCAGACAGTGTACAGATATCTCCCTGAGAGAGAGGGTGGACGGAGAGACACCAGTCAGTGTACAGATATCTCCCTGAGAGTGAGAGGACTGAGAGACACCAGTTAGTGTACAGATATCTCCCAGAGAAAGGGGAGTGAGTGACACCAGTGAGTGTACAGATATCGCCCTGAGAGAGAGAGGTGACTGAGAGACACCAGTCAGTGTACAGATATCTCCCTGAGAGAGAGAGGGGACTGAGAGACACCAGTCAGTGCACAGATATCTCCCTGAGAGAGAGAGGGGACTGAGAGACACCAGTCAGTGTACAGATATCTCCCTGAGAGAGAGGACGGAGAGACACCAGTCAGTGTACAGGTATCTCCCTGAGAGAGGGAACTGAGACACCAGTCAGTGTAAAGATATCTCCCTGAGAGAGAGGGGACTGAGACACCAGTCAGTGTACAGATATCTCCCTGAGGGAGAGGGGGGACTGAGAGACACCAGTCAGTGTACAGATATCTCCCTGAGAGAGAGAGGGGTCTGAGAGACACCAGTCAGTGTACAGATATCTTCCTGAGAGAGAGGGTGGACGGAGAGACACCAGTCAGTGTACAGATATCTCCCTGAGAGAGAGGGGGGACTGAGAGACACCAGTCAGTGTACAGATATCTCCCTGAGAGAGAGGACGGAGAGACAACAGTCAGTGTACAGGTATCTCCCTGAGAGAGAGGGGACTGAGACACCAGTCAGTGTACAGATATCTCCCTGAGGGAGAGGGGGGACTGAGAGACACCAGTCAGTGTACAGATATCTCCCTGAGAGAGAGAGGGGACTGAGAGACACCAGTCAGTGTACAGATATCTCCCTGAGAGAGAGGGTGGACGGAGAGACACCAGTCAGTGTACAGATATCTCCCTGAGAGTGAGAGGACTGAGAGACACCAGTTAGTGTACAGATATCTCCCAGAGAAAGGGGAGTGAGTGACACCAGTGAGTGTACAGATATCGCCCTGAGAGAGAGAGGTGACTGAGAGACACCAGTCAGTGTACAGATATCTCCCTGAGAGAGAGAGGGGACTGAGAGACACCAGTCAGTGCACAGATAACTCCCTGAGAGAGAGGACTGAGAGACACCAGTCAGTGTACAGATATCTCCCTGAGAGAGAGAGGACTGAGAGACACCAGTCAGTGTACAGATATCGCCCTGAGAGAGAGAGGTGACTGAGAGACACCAGTCAGTGTACAGGTATCTCCCTGAGAGAGAGGGGACTAAGACACCAGTCAGTGTAAAGATATCTCCCTGAGAGAGAGGGGACTGAGAGACACCAGTCTGTGTACAGATATCTCCCTGAGAGAGAGAGGGGACTGAGATCACCAGTCAGTGTACAGATATCTTCCTGAGAGAGAGGGTGGACGGAGAGACACCAGTCAGTGTACAGATATCTCCCTGAGAGAGAGGGGGGACTGAGAGACACCAGTCAGTGTACAGGTATCTCCCTGAGAGAGAGGACGGAGAGACACCAGTCAGTGTACAGGTATCTCCCTGAGAGAGAGGGGACTGAGACACCAGTCAGTGTACAGATATCTCCCTGAGGGAGAGGGGGGACTGAGAGACACCAGTCAGTGTACAGATCTCTCCCTGAGAGAGAGAGGACTGAGAGACACCAGTTAGTGTACAGATATCTCCCAGAGAAAGGGGTCTGAGTGACACCAGTCAATGTACAGATATCTGCCTGAGAGAGAGGGTGGACGGAGAGACACCAGTCAGTGTACAGATATCTCCCTGAGAGTGAGAGGACTGAGAGACACCAGTTAGTGTACAGATATCTCCCAGAGAAAGGGGAATGAGTGACACCAGTGAGTGTACAGATATCGCCCTGAGAGAGAGAGGGGACTGAGAGACACCAGTCAGTGTACAGATATCTCCCTGAGAGAGAGGGGACTGAGAGACACCAGTCAGTGCACAGATATCTCCCTGAGAGAGAGGACTGAGAGACACAAGTCAGTGTACAGGTATCTCCCTGAGAGAGAGGGGACTGAGACACCAGTCAGTGTACAGATATCTCCCTGAGGGAGAGGGGGGACTGAGAGACCCCAGTCAGTGTACAGATATCTCCCTGAGAGAGAGAGGGGACTGAGAGACACCGGCCAGTGTACAGATATCTCCCTGAGAGAGAGGGTGGACGTAGAGACACCAGTCAGTGTACAGATATCTCCCTGAGAGTGAGAGGACTGAGAGACACCAGTCAGTGTACAGATATCTCCCAGAGAAAGGGGACTGAGTGACACCAGTCAGTGTACAGATATCGCCCTGAGAGAGAGAGGGGACTGAGAGACACCAGTCAGTGTACAGATATCTCCCTGAGAGAGAGTGGGGACTGAGAGACACCAGTCAGTGTACAGATATCTCCCTGAGAGAGAGAGGGGACTGAGAGACACCAGTCAGTATACAGATTTCTCCCTGTGAGAGAGGACTGAGAGACACCAGTCAGTGTACAGATATCTCCCTGAGAGAGAGGGGACTGAGGGACACCAGTCAGTGCACAGATATCTCCCTGAGAGAGGGGGAACTGAGAGTCACCAGTCAGTGTACAGATATCTCCCTGAGAGAGAGAGGACTGAGAGACACCAGTCAGTGTACAGATATCTCCCTGAGAGAGAGAGGGGACTGAGAGACACCAGTCAGTGTACAGATATCTCCCTGAGAGAGAGGACGGAGAGACACCAGTCAGTGTACAGGTTTCTCCCTGAGAGAAAGGGGACTGAGACACCAGTCAGTGTACAGATATCTCTCTGAGGGAGAGGGGGGACTGAGAGATACCAGTCAGTGTACAGATATCTCCCTGAGAGAGAGAGGGGACTGAGAGACACTAGTCAGTGTACAGATATCTCCCTGAGAGAGAGGGTGGACGGAGAGACACCAGTCAGTGTACAGATATCTCCCTGAGAGTGAGAGGACTGAGAGACACCAGTTAGTGTACAGATATCTCCCAGAGAAAGGGGACTGAGTGACACCAGTGAGTGTACAGATATCGCCCTGAGATAGAGAGGGGACTGAGAGACACCAGTCAGTGTACAGATATCTCCCTGAGTGAGAGGGGGGACTGAGAGACACCAGTCAGTGTACAGATATCTCCCTGAGAGAGAAAGGGGACAGAGAGACACCAGTCAGTGTACAGATATCTCCCTGAGAGAGGGAGGTGACTGAGAGACACCAGTCAGTGTACAGATATCTCCCTGAGAGAGTGGAGACTGAGAGACACCAGTCAGTGTACAGATATCTCCCTGAGAGAGAGGGGGGATGGAGAGACACCAGTCAGTGTACAGATATCTCGCTGAGAGAGGGAGGTGACTGAGAGACACCAGTCGGTATACAGATATCTCCCTGAGAGAGAGAGGGGACTGAGAGACACCAGTCAGTGCACAGATATCTCCCTGAGAGAGAGAGGGGACTGAGAGACACCAGTCAGTGTACAGATATCTCCCTGAGAGAGAGGACGGAGAGACACCAGTCAGTGTACAGGTATCTCCCCGAGAGAGGGAACTGAGACACCAGTCAGTGTAAAGATATCTCCCTGAGAGAGAGGGGACTGAGACACCAGTCAGTGTACAGATATCTCCCTGAGGGAGAGGGGGGACTGAGAGACACCAGTCAGTGTACAGATATCTCCCTGAGAGAGAGAGGGGACTGAGAGACACCAGTCAGTGTACAGATATCTTCCTGAGAGAGAGGGTGGACGGAGAGACACCAGTCAGTGTACAGATATCTCCCTGAGAGAGAGGGGGGACTGAGAGACACCAGTCAGTGTACAGATATCTCCCTGAGAGAGAGGACGGAGAGACACCAGTCAGTGTACAGGTATCTCCCTGAGAGAGAGGGGACTGAGACACCAGTCAGTGTACAGATATCTCCCTGAGGGAGAGGGGTGACTGAGAGACACCAGTCAGTGTACAGATATCTCCCTGAGAGAGAGAGGGGACTGAGAGACACCAGTCAGTGTACAGATATCTCCCTGAGAGAGAGGGTGGATGGAGAGACACCAGTCAGTGTACAGATATCTCCCTGAGAGTGAGAGGACTGAGAGACACCAGTTAGTGTACAGATATCTCCCAGAGAAAGGGGAGTGAGTGACACCAGTGAGTGTACAGATATCGCCCTGAGAGAGAGAGGTGACTGAGAGACACCAGTCAGTGTACAGATATCTCCCTGAGAGAGAGAGGGGACTGAGAGACACCAGTCAGTGCACAGATAACTCCCTGAGAGAGAGGACTGAGAGATACCAGTCAGTGTACAGATATCTCCCTGAGAGAGAGAGGACTGAGAGACACCAGTCAGTGTACAGATATCGCCCTGAGAGAGAGAGGTGACTGAGAGACACCAGTCAGTGTACAGGTATCTCCCTGAGAGAGAGGGGACTAAGACACCAGTCAGTGTAAAGATATCTCCCTGAGAGAGAGGGGACTGAGAGACACCAGTCAGTGTACAGATATCTCCCTGAGAGAGAGAGGGGACTGAGATCACCAGTCAGTGTACAGATATCTTCCTGAGAGAGAGGGTGGACGGAGAGACACCAGTCAGTGTACAGATATCTCCCTGAGAGAGAGGGGGGACTGAGAGACACCAGTCAGTGTACAGATATCTCCCTGAGAGAGAGGACGGAGAGACACCAGTCAGTGTACAGGTATCTCCCTGAGAGAGAGGGGACTGAGACACCAGTCAGTGTACAGATATCTCCCTGAGGGAGAGGGGGGACTGAGAGACACCAGTCAGTGTACAGATATCTCCCTGAGAGAGAGAGGGGACTGAGAGATACCAGTCAGTGTACAGATATCTCCCTGAGAGAGAGGGTGGACGGAGAGACACCAGTCAGTGTACAGATATCTCCCTGAGAGTGAGAGGACTGAGAGACACCAGTTAGTGTACAGATATGTCCCAGAGAAAGGGGAGTGAGTGACACCAGTGAGTGTACAGATATCGCCCTGAGGGAGAGGGGGGGACTGAGAGACACCAGTCAGTGTACAGATATCTCCCTGAGAGAGAGGGGACTGAGAGACACCAGTCAGTGTACAGATATCTCCCTGAGAGAGAGGGTGGACGTAGAGACACCAGTCAGTGTACAGATATCTCCATGAGAGTGAGAGGACTGAGAGACACCAGTCAGTGTACAGATATCTCCCAGAGAAAGGGGACTGAGTGACACCAGTCAGTGTACAGATATCGCCCTGAGAGAGAGAGGGGACTGAGAGACACCAGTCAGTGTACAGATATCTCCCTGAGAGAGAGAGGGGACTGAGAGACACCAGTCAGTGTACAGATATCTCCCTGAGAGAGAGGGTGGACGTAGAGACACCAGTCAGTGTACAGATATCTCCCTGAGAGTGAGAGGACTGAGAGACACCAGTCAGTGTACAGATATCTCCCAGAGAAAGGGGACTGAGTGACACCAGTCAGTGTACAGATATCGCCCTGAGAGAGAGAGGGGACTGAGAGACACCAGTCAGTGTACAGATATCTCCCTGAGAGAGAGTGGGGACTGAGAGACACCAGTCAGTGTACAGATATCTCCCTGAGAGAGAGAGGGGACTGAGAGACACCAGTCAGTATACAGATTTCTCCCTGTGAGAGAGGACTGAGAGACACCAGTCAGTGTACAGATATCTCCCTGAGAGAGAGGGGACTGAGGGACACAAGTCAGTGCACAGATATCTCCCTGAGAGAGGGGGAACTGAGAGACACCAGTCAGTGTACAGATATCTCCCTGAGAGAGAGAGGACTGAGAGACACCAGTCAGTGTACAGATATCTCCCTGAGAGAGAGAGGGGACTGAGAGACACCAGTCAGTGTACAGATATCTCCCTGAGAGAGAGGACGGAGAGACACCAGTCAGTGTACAGGTATCTCCCTGAGAGAGAGGGGACTGAGACACCAGTCAGTGTACAGATATCTCTCTGAGGGAGAGGGGGGACTGAGAGACACCAGTCAGTGTACAGATATCTCCCTGAGAGAGAGAGGGGACTGAGAGACACCAGTCAGTGTACAGATATCTCCCTGAGAGAGAGGGTGGATGGAGAAACACCAGTCAGTGTACAGATATCTCCCTGAGAGTGAGAGGACTGAGAGACACCAGTTAGTGTACAGATATCTCCCAGAGAAAGGGGACTGAGCGACACCAGTGAGTGTACAGATATCGCCCTGAGATAGAGAGGGGACTGAGAGACACCAGTCAGTGTACAGATATCTCCCTGAGTGAGAGGGGGGACTGAGAGACACCAGTCAGTGTACAGATATCTCCCTGAGAGAGAGAGGGGACTGAGAGACACCAGTCAGTGTACAGATATCTCCCTGAGAGAGAGGACGGAGAGACACCAGTCACTGTACAGGTATCTCCCTG
Source organism: Scyliorhinus torazame (assembly GCF_047496885.1). Classification (NCBI taxonomy): domain Eukaryota; kingdom Metazoa; phylum Chordata; class Chondrichthyes; order Carcharhiniformes; family Scyliorhinidae; genus Scyliorhinus; species Scyliorhinus torazame. The sequence goes on along the minus strand of NC_092725.1, from coordinate 6,030,859 downwards.
AGAGAGAGGGAACTGAGACACCAGTCAGTGTAAAGATATCTCCCTGAGAGAGAGGACGGAGAGACACCATCAGTGTACAGGTATCTCCCTGAGAGAGAGGGGACTGAGACACCAGTCAGTGTACAGATATCTCCCCGAGGGAGAGGGGGGACTGAGAGACACCAGTCAGTGTACAGATATCTTCCTGAGAAAGAGAGGGGACTGAGAGACACCAGTCAGTGTACAGATATCTCCCTGAGAGAGAGGACGGAGAGACACCAGTCAGTGTACAGGTATCTCCCTGAGAGAGAGGGGACTGAGACACCAGTGAGTGTACAGATATCTCCCTGAGGGAGAGGGGGGACTGAGAGACACCAGTCAGTGTACAGATATCTCCCTGAGAGAGAGAGGGGACTGAGAGACACCAGTCAGTGTACAGATATCTCCCTGAGAGAGAGGGTGGACGGAGAGACACCAGTCAGTGTACAGATATCTCCCTGAGAGTGAGAGGACTGAGAGACACCAGTTAGTGTACAGATATCTCCCAGAGAAAGGGGAGTGAGTGACACCAGTGAGTGTACAGATATCGCCCTGAGAGAGCGAGGTGACTGAGAGACACCAGTCAGTGTACAGATATCTCCCTGAGAGAGAGAGGGGACTGAGAGACACCAGTCAGTGCACAGATATCTCCCTGAGAGAGAGGACTGAGAGACACCAGTCAGTGTACAGATATCTCCCTGAGAGAGAGGGGACTGAGGGACACAAGTCAGTGCACAGATATCTCCCTGAGAGAGGGGGAACTGAGAGACACCAGTCAGTGTACAGATATCTCCCTGAGAGAGAGAGGACTGAGAGACACCAGTCAGTGTACAGATGTCTCCCTGAGAGAGACAGGGGACTGAGAGACACCAGTCAGTGTACAGATATCTCCCTAAGAGAGAGGACGGAGAGACACCAGTCAGTGTACAGGTATCTCCCTGAGAGAGAGGGGACTGAGACACCAGTCAGTGTATAGATATCTCTCTGAGGGAGAGGGGGGACTGAGAGATACCAATCAGTGTACAGATATCTCCCTGAGATAGAGGGGACTGAGAGACACCAGTCAGTGTACAGATATCTCCCTGAGAGAGAGGGTGGACGGAGAGACACCAGTCAGTGTACAGTTATCTCCCTGAGAGTGAGAGGACTGAGAGACACCAGTTAGTGTACAGATATCTCCCAGAGAAAGGGGACTGAGTGACACCAGTGAGTGTACAGATATCGCCCTGAGAGAGAGAGCGGACTGAGAGACACCAGTCAGTGTACAGATATCTCCCTGAGAGAGAGGGGGGACTGAGAGACACCAGTCAGTGTACAGATATCTCCCTGAGAGAGAGAGGGGACTGAGAGACACCAGTCGGTGCACAAATATCTCCCTGAGAGAGGGGGAACTGAGAGACACCAGTCAGTGTACAGATATCTCCCTGAGAGAGAGGTGACTGAGAGACACCAGTCAGTGTACAGTTATCTCCCTGAGAGAGAGAGGGGACTGAGAGACACCAGTCAGTATAAAGATTTCACCCTGTGAGAGAGGACTGAGAGACACCAGTCAGTGAACAGATATCTCCCTGAGAGAGGGGACTGAGAGACACCAGTCAGTGTACAGATATCTCCCTGAGAGAGAGAGGACTGAGAGACACCAGTCAGTGTACAGATATCTCCCTGAGAGAGAGAGGGGACTGAGAGACACCAGTCAGTGTACAGATATCTCCCTGAGAGAGAGGGGACTGAGATACACCAGTCAGTGTACAGATATCTCCCTGAGAGAGGGAGGTGACTGAGAGACACCAGTCAGTGTACAGATATCTCCCTGAGAGAGTGGAGACTGAGAGACACCAGTCAGTGTACATATATCTCCCTGAGAGAGAGGGGGGATTGAGAGACACCAGTCAGTGTACAGATATCTCGCTGAGAGAGGGAGGTGACTGAGAGACACCAGTCGGTATACAGATATCTCCCTGAGAGAGAGAGAGAGGGGACTGAGAGACACCAGTCAGTGTACAGATACCTCCCTGAGAGAGAGGAGACTGAGAGACACCAGTCAGTGTACAGATATCTCCCTGAGAGAGGGAGGGGACTGAGAGACACCAGTCAGTGTACAGATATCTCCCTGAGAGAGAGAGGACTGAGAGACACCAGTCAGTGTACAGATATCTCCCTGAGAGAGAGAGGACTGAGAGACACCAGTCAGTGCACAGATATCTCCCTGAGAGAGAGGGGACTGAGAGACACCAGTCAGTGCACAGATATCTTCCTGAGAGTGAGGGGACTGAGAGACACCAGTCAGTGTACAGATATCTCCCTGAGAGAGAGGGGACTGAGAGACACCAGTCAGTGCACAGATATCTCCCTGAGAGAGACGGGACTGAGAGACACCAGTCAGTGAACAGATATCTCCCTGAGATAGGGAGGTGACTGAGTGACACCAGTCAGTGTACAGATATCTCCCTGAGAGAGTGGAGACTGAGAGACACCAGTCAGTGTGCATATATCTCCCTGAGAGAGAGAGGGGATTGAGAGACACCAGTCAGTGTACAGATATCTCGCTGAGAGAGGGAGGATACTGAGAGACACTAGTCGGCACACAGATATCTCCCTGAGAGAGAGGGGGGACTGAGTAACACCAGTCAGTGTACAGATACCTCCCTGAGAGAGGGAGGACACTGAGAGACAACAGTCAGTGTACAGATATCTCCCTGAGAGAGAGAGAGGGGACTGACTGACACCAGTCAGTGTACAGATATCTCCCTGAGAGAGAGGGGACTGAGAGACACCAGTCAGTGTACAGATATCTCCGTGAGAGAGAGGGGGGACTGAGAGACACCAGTCAGTGTACAGATATCTCCCTGAGAGAGAGAGAGCGGACTGAGAGACACCAGTCAGTATACAGATTTCTCCCTGTGAGAGAGGACTGAGAGACACCAGTCAGTGTACAGATATCTCCCTGAGAGAGAGGGGACTGAGGGACACAAGTCAGTGCACAGATATCTCCCTGAGAGAGGGGGAACTGAGAGACACCAGTCAGTGTACAGATATCTCCCTGAGAGAGAGAGGACTGAGAGACACCAGTCAGTGTACAGATATCTCCCTGAGAGAGAGAGAGGACTGAGAGACACCAGTCAGTGTACAGATATCTCCCTGAGAGAGAGGACGGAGAGACACCAGTCAGTGTACAGGTATCTCCCTGAGAGAGAGAGGACTGAGAGACACCAGTCAGTGTACAGATATCTCCCTGAGAGAGAGAGGGTCTGAGAGACACCAGTCAGTGTACAGATATCTCCCTGAGAGATAGGACGGAGAGACAACAGTCAGTGTACAGGTATCTCCCTGAGAGAGAGGGGACTGAGACACCAGTCAGTGTACAGATATCTCCCTGAGGGAGAGGGGGGACTGAGAGACACCAGTCAGTGTACAGATATCTCCCTGAGAGAGAGGGGACTGAGAGACACCAGTCAGTGTACAGATATCTCCCTGAGAGAGAGAGGACTGAGAGACACCAGTCAGTGTACAGATATCTCCCTGCGAGAGAGGGTGGACGGAGAGACACCAGTCAGTGTACAGATATCTCCCTGAGAGAGAGAGGACTGAGATGTCATGATATTCAAACACACATATCATGATGGACACACTAACAGGCAAATCAGAGTACACAACACCACAACCAATCACAGACAAGAACACCAACCACATAAAAAGCACGAGCACGACACCTGGAGGTCAGTAGGTCTGGGGAGAAGGAAGCATGAAAGAGCTGTTGAAACACCACAAGCAGGGAGCCCCCCACGTGCAGAGTGCAAAGACCAAGTTGTAAATAGTGAGTTTAAATAAAGAAGCGTTGTACCATATGCAACTGTGTTGGCTCTTCTGTGTGTCAGAACACCCAACACCACATGGTACAGGAGTGGATCGATACCTGCCTACCAACCTGCCATTCTGGACATGGACCACACCGGCAAACCGCAGCCGATGCAAGTCACGGGGAACCTACAGGCAGCGATTTGACCTGTACATCCGTGCCACCGAAAAACAGAATGCCTCGGATGATTCGAAGATTGCAATGCTCCTCTTCTACGCAGGCCCCCACCCAAACGATGTCTTTAATTCACTGGTGTTCGAGGAAGGCGAAAACCAGGCCAAATATGACACGGTCATCCTCAAAATGGACCAGCACTTTCAAACTGAAGTAAACGAAACTTTCGAAAGATACATCTTTCAGCAACGCCTGCAAGGTAAGGAGGAGCTTTTTCAACCCTTTTTGACGCACCTCCGGATTCTGGCGCAGTCCTGCGGTTACGGCACCACTACAGAGTCCATGATCAGGGACCAGATTGTTTTTGGCGTTGCCTCTAGTGGCCTACGCCAGCAGCTTCTTAAAATAAAGAGCCTCACCTTAGCGTCTGCTGTGGAAGCCTGTGTCCTCCATGAAAATGCTGCCTGCCGTTTTGCCCGATTTCAGGCGTCCGAGTTGGCACGGAGGGGGTCCCCAGCCGTCGAATCGGCAAGCCAGGCCGCCCACGACGTTGAACGCATCCAGGCCGTCGATTTCTTCCCGCCCCACGGCCCGGACGACAGCGGCCGCTTCCCGCGCTTTTCGCGGTCTCCCGCGCAGGTGCGCGCCAAAAATAACGGCCACAACGAGGGACGCACTGCGCAGGCGCGCCCACCGCAAGATCGCACTGCGCATGCGCAGTGGCGCAACGAACGTCGTGACGTCATGACGTGCAGCAAGTGTGGAGGTCTACACTTAAAAGGGCAATGTCCTGCAAAATACCGACAGTGCAATAGATGTGCCATGATAGGCCACTACGCAGCCCGCTGTCGTGCGGCTCAACCCATGGATCCGGCGCATCCTCGACAACCTCGCACACGAGTCAGGACCGTCCAGCCCACGCATCACGACTTCCAGTTAAATGATGCAGATGACCAGGATGACTTCCGAGTTGCCGTCATTGATGTCAACAAGGTCAATGCCATCAATCCAGACGATGAGTGGTGTGCCACCCTGACGGTCAACCGATCGCGCGTCGCCTTCCGTCTGGACACCGGCGCATCCGCCAACCTGATTGCTTACTCTGCAGTCCAGGCCATGAAGGTCAAACCACCCATCACACCATCCCGGCTTAAGATGGTTGACTATAACGGGAACGTTATCCCGTCCGTAGGATCTTGCCAGCTACAGGTGACTCACAAGAGGTACACGGCCACACTCCCCTTCGAAGTTGTGGGCTCATCAAAGGACTCGTTACTGGGCGCACAAGCGTGTAAGGTCCTTCACCTGGTACAGCGCATCATGTCTCTCTCTCCAGATGAGATATCCGACTTCCCGGATGCTGAGTTCCACGCGAATCTCCATTCCCTCCTCGCTCACAACCAGGAGGTTTTTGAAGGCATGGGGACATTGCCACACACGTACAAGATTCGACTCAGACCGGACGCCATCCCTGTCGTTCACGCACCTCGCAGGGTTCCTGCGCCTCTCAAAGACCGCCTCAAGGCACAACTGCAGATTCTTCAGGACCAAGGGGTCCTATCCAAGGTCACGGAGCCCACGCCATGGGTCAGCTCCATGGTCTGTGTAAAGAAGCCCTCTGGCGAGCTCCGTATATGTATAGATCCAAAAGATCTGAACAACAACATCATGCGGGAACACTATCCCATCCCGAAACGAGAAGACCTCACCAGCGAGATGGCGCGAGCCAACATATTCACTAAATTGGATGCGTCCAAAGGATTCTGGCAGATCAAACTGGACCCGGCCAGCCGAAGACTATGCACATTCAACACCCCTTTTGGCAGATTCTGCTACAACCGGATGCCATTCGGCATCATTTCGGCATCTGAAGTATTCCACCGCATTATGGAGCAGATGATGGAAGGCATCGAAGGGGTACGTGTATATGTGGACGATATCATCATTTGGTCCACCACTCCGCAGGAACACATGCATCGTCTTCGACGTGTCTTCACCCGCATACGGCAAAATGGCCTGCGTCTCAACCGTGCGAAGTGTGCTTTCGGCCAGACGGAGCTGAAATTCCTCGGGGACCACATCTCAAGGTCCGGGGTCCGTCCCGATGCAGACAAGGTTAGCGCCATCACAGCCATGCCACGACCGGCTGACAAGAAGGCTGTCTTAAGATTCCTGGGCATGGTCAACTTCCTTGGGAAGTTCATTCCCAACCTGGCTTCTCATACAACAAACATGCGCCATCTCGTAAAAAAATCGACGGAATTCAACTGGCACCAATCGCATCAGCGGGAATGGGAGGAGCTCAAGCACAAACTGGTCACGGCACCAGTGCTGGCCTTCTTTGACACGACTCGCCCTACAAAGATCTCAACAGACGCCAGCCAATCTGGTATTGGAGCGGTACTCCTGCAAAAAGACAGCACGTCATAATGGGCCCCGGTTGCGTATGCCTCACGAGCCATGACCCCTACCGAACAGCGCTACGCGCAAATCGAAAAAGAATGCCTGGGCTTGTTAACTGGACTGGACAAGTTCCACGACTATGTGTATGGCCTGCCACGATTCACGGTCGAAACTGACCACCGCCCCCTGGTCAACATCATTAACAAAGACCTGAACGACATGACTCCTCGCCTCCAGCGCATCTTACTCAAACTCAGGAGGTACGATTTTGAACTGATCTACACTCCGGGGAAGGAGCTCATCGTGGCGGACACTCTTTCCCGAGCAGTGAGCACACCACCAGATGCGGAGGGGTTCGTGCGTCAAATTGAGGCACACGTGACTCTGACAGCAGCAAACATGCCAGCTGATGATCCTTGTCTGGCCCACATACGCGCAGAGACGGCGACTGACCCTCTGCTGCAGCGAGTGATGCGCCACATGACGGAAGGGTGGCTAAAAGGGCAGTGCCCCCAGTTTTATAATGTGCGAGATGATCTCACCAATATAGACGGGGTCCTTATGAAATCGCATAGGATCGTCATTCCACACAGTGTGCGCCAGATGATTCTTCGTCAACTACACGAAGGCCACTTGGGCGTCGAAAAATGCAGACGAAGGGCCCGGGAGGCGGTATATTGGCCGGGTATTAATGAAGACATAGCCAACATGGTGCTCAACTGCACAACCTGTCAGAGGTTTCAGCCAGCGCAACCTCCGGAAACACTTCTACCACACGAGATGGTGACGTCCCCCTGGGCGAAGGTGGGTGTTGACCTATTTCACGCGCTCGGCAGAGATTACATTGTTATTATAGACTACTTCTCAAACTACCCGGAAGTCATGCCTCTCCATGATCTGACGTCGTCCGCAGTCATTGGGGCCTGCAAGGAAACGTTTGCTCGCCACGGCATTCCAAGGACTGTCATGTCAGACAATGGACCTTGTTTTGCCAGCCGTGAATGGTCGTCCTTTGCCGCAGCATATGGTTTCACTCATGTGACATCCAGCCCTCTGCATCCACAATCGAACGGGAAGGCTGAAAAGGGTGTCCACATCGCAAAGCGGCTCCTGTGCAAGGCGGCTGATGCCGGATCGGACTTTAACCTTGCCTTGCTGGCCTATCGATCGGCCCCGTTATCCACGGGCCTCTCGCCAGCGCAGCTACTAATGGGTCGTTCCCTCAGGACGACGGTACCTTCCGTCCTGGCACCGACAACAGACCATGAGGCGGTTCTTCGGAACATGCAACTGCAGCGTGATCGCCAGAAAGGTCGGTACGACACACGAGCGACGGACCTGCCCCCCCTGTCCTCCGGAGACAAAGTACGCGTCCATCAACCGTATGGTGGCTGGTCAGCACCGGCCGAAGTCCTCCGACAAGTGGCTCCCCGCTCGTTCCTGGTTCGCATGCCGGATGGTTCCGTGCGTCGCCGCAATCGGCGCGCCCTTCGCCGACTTCCACGCTCACAGCCACACAACACGCCAGATCCTCAACAGGCTTCCGAGGATGACTTTGTGGAGCTGCCGCACATCACGCCCTTTCCATCGCCACCCATGGCCATGCCTGCACAGCAGCCGGTGGTTCTTGATCCACCCTTAAGGCGGTCAACCCGAATTCGTCGCAGACCCATTAGAATGGACTTATAATACAGTTCATATGTTTAATAAGTTGGACAATTTTACATGATAACCTGTTGTTGTTTATCGTTCCAGATGTCGTCTGACTGGACAACTGTTCAAATTTTTTTTTTCTTCTTCTCTCGTTCGCATTTCTGTTATGTTATGGTACAACTGGATTCATGTGACGCACTCGACATCGCCCCATGTACATAGTTCCGTCATAGACACATGCTGCACACGACACACACACACTCTTAGATGCACTCACGTCACGATCATATTTATTACCACGTAGGCACATATCTTTGTAAAAAGGGGGGATGTCATGATATTCAAACACACACATCATGATGGACACACTAACAGGCAAATCAGAGTACACAACACCACAACCAATCACAGACAAGAACACCAACCACATAAAAAGCACGAGCACGACACCTGGAGGTCAGTAGGTCTGGGGAGAAGGAAGCATGAAAGAGCTGTTGAAACACCACAAGCAGGGAGCCCCCCACGTGCAGAGTGCAAAGACCAAGTTGTAAATAGTGAGTTTAAATAAAGAAGCGTTGTACCATATGCAACTGTGTTGGCTCTTCTGTGTGTCAGAACACCCAACACCACATGAGAGACATCAGTTAGTGTACAGATATCTCCCAGAGAAAGGGGACTGAATGACACCAGTGAGTGTACAGATATCGCCCTGAGAGAGAGAGGGGACTGAGAGACACCAGTCAGTGTACAGATATCTCCCTGAGAGAGAGGGGGGACTGAGAGACACCAGTCAGTGTACAGATATCTCCCTGAGAGAGAAAGGGGACAGAGAGACACCAGTCAGTGTACAGATATCTCCCTGAGAGAGAGGGGACTGAGAGACACCAGTCAGTGTACAGATATCTCCCTGAGAGAGAGGGGACTGAGAGACACCAGTCAGTGTACAGATATCTCCCTGAGAGAGAGAGGGGAGAGACACCAGTCAGTGTACAGATATCTCCCTGAGAGAGGGGGGACTGAGAGACACCAGTCAGTGTACAGATATCTCCCTGAGAGAGGGAGGTGACTGAGAGACACCAGTCAGTGTACAGATATCTCCCTGAGAGAGTGGAGACTGAGAGACACCAGTCAGTGTACATATATCTCCCTGAGAGAGAGGGGGGATTGAGAGACACCAGTCAGTGTACAGATATCTCGCTGAGAGAGGGAGGTGACTGAGTGACACCAGTCGGTATACAGATATCTCCCTGAGAGTGAGGAGACTGAGAGACACCAGTCAGTGTACAGATACCTCCCTGAGAGAGGGAGGGGACTGAGAGACACCAGTCAGTGTACAGATATCTCCCTGAGAGAGAGTGGACTGAGAGACACCAGTCAGTGTACAGATATCTCCGTGAGAGAGAGGGGGGACTGAGATACACCAGTCAGTGTACAGATATCTCCCTGAGAGAGAGAGCGGACTGAGAGACACCAGTCACTATACAGATTTCTCCCTGTGAGAGAGGACTGAGAGACACCAGTCAGTGTACAGATATCTCCCTGAGAGAGAGGGGACTGAGGGACACAAGTCAGTGCACAGATATCTCCCTGAGAGAGGGGGAACTGAGAGACACCAGTCAGTGTACAGATATCTCCCTGAGAGAGAGGACTGAGAGACACCAGTCAGTGTACAGATATCTCCCTGAGAGAGAGAGGGGACTGAGAGACACCAGTCAGTGTACAGATATCTCCCTGAGAGAGAGGACGGAGAGACACCAGTCAGTGTACAGGTATCTCCCTGAGAGAGAGGGGACTGAGAGACACCAGTCAGTGTACAGATATCTCCCTGAGAGAGAGGGGGGACTGAGAGACACCAGTCAGTGTACAGATATCTCGCTGAGAGAGGGAGGTGACTGAGTGACACCAGTCGGTATACAGATATCTCCCTGAGAGTGAGGAGACTGAGAGACACCAGTCAGTGTACAGATACCTCCCTGAGAGAGGGAGGGGACTGAGAGACACCAGTCAGTGTACAGATATCTCCCTGAGAGAGAGAGAGCGGACTGAGAGACACCAGTCAGTATACAGATTTCTCCCTGTGAGAGAGGACTGAGAGACACCAGTCAGTGTACAGATATCTCCCTGAGAGAGAGGGGACTGAGGGACACAAGTCAGTGCACAGATATCTCCCTGAGAGAGGGGGAACTGAGAGACACCAGTCAGTGTACAGATATCTCCCTGAGAGAGAGGACTGAGAGACACCAGTCAGTGTACAGATATCTCCCTGAGAGAGAGAGGGGACTGAGAGACACCAGTCAGTGTACAGATATCTCCCTGAGAGAGAGGACGGAGAGACACCAGTCGGTGTACAGGTATATCCCTGAGAGAGAGGGGACTGAGAGACACCAGTCAGTGTACAGATATCTCCCTGAGAGAGAGGGGGGACTGAGAGACACCAGTCAGTGTACAGATATCTCCCTGAGAGTGAGAGGACTGAGAGACACCAGTTAGTGTACAGATATCTCCCAGAGAAAGGGGACTGAGTGACACCAGTGAGTGTACAGATATCTCCCTGAGAGTGAGAGGGGACTGAGAGACACCATTCAGTGCACAGATATCTCCCTGAGAGAGAGAGGGGACCTAGAGACAACAGTCAGTGTACAGATATCTCCCTGAGGGAGAGGGGGGACTGAGAGACACCAGTCAGTGTACAGATTTTTCCCTGAGAGGGAGAGGGGACTGAGAGACACCAGTCAGTGTACAGATATCTTCCTGAGAGAGAGCGCCCTGAGGGACTCCAGTCAGTGTACAGATATCTCCCTGAGAGAGAAGGGACTGAGAGACACCAGTCAGTGTACAGATATCTCCCTGAGAGAGAGGGGACTGAGAGACACCAGTCAGTGTACAGATATCTCCCTGAGAGAGAGGGGACTGAGAGACACCAGTCAGTGTACAGATCTCTCCCTGAGAGAGAGGGGACTGAGAGACACCAGTCACTGTAAAGATATCTCCCTGAGAGAGAGGGGATTGAGAGACACCAGTCAGTGTACAGATATCTTCCTGAGAGAGAGAGGGGACTGAGAGACACCAGTCGGTGTCCAGATATCTCCCTGAGAGAGAGAGGGGTCTGAGAGACACCAGTCAGTGTACAGATATCTCCCTGAGAGAGAGGGGACTGAGAGACACCAGTCAGTGTACAGATATCTCCCTGAGAGAGAGAGGGGGGACTGAGAGACACCAGTCAGTGTACAGATATCTCCCTGAGAGAGAGGGGGGATTGAGAGACACCAGTCAGTGCACAGATATCTCCCTGAGAGAGAGGACTGAGAGACACAGTCAGTGTACAGGTATCTCCCTGAGAGAGAGGGGACTGAGACACCAGTCAGTGTACAGATATCTCCCTGAGGGAGAGGGGGGACTGAGAGACACCAGTCAGTGTACAGATACCTCCCTGAGAGAGAGAGGGGACTGAGAGACACCAGTCAGTGTACAGATATCTCCCTGAGAGAGAGAGTGGACGTAGAGACAACAGTCAGTGTACAGATATCTCCCTGAGAGTGAGAGGACTGAGAGACACCAGTCAGTGTACAGATATCTCCCAGAGAAAGGGGACTGAGTGACACCAGTCAGTGTACAGATATCGCCCTGAGAGAGAGAGGGGACTGAGAGACACCAGTCAGTGTACAGATATCTCCCTGAGAGAGAGGGTGGACGTAGAGACACCAGTCAGTGTACAGATATCTCCCTGAGAGAGAGAGGGGACTGAGAGACACCAGTCAGTGTACAGATATCTCCCTGAGAGAGAGGGTGGACGTAGAGACACCAGTCAGTGTACAGATATCTCCCTGAGAGTCAGAGGACTGAGAGACACCAGTCAGTGTACAGATATCTCCCAGAGAAAGGGGACTAAGTGACACCAGTCAGTGTACAGATATCGCCCTGAGAGAGAGAGGGGACTGAGAGACACCAGTCAGTGTACAGATATCTCCCTGAGAGAGAGAGGGGACTGAGAGACACCAGTCAGTGTACAGATATCTCCCTGAGAGAGGGGGGACTGACAGACACCAGCCAGTGTACAGATATCTCGCTGAGAGAGAGAGGGGACTGAGAGACCCCAGTCAGTATACAGATTTCTCCCTGTGAGAGAGGACTGAGGGACACCAGTCAGTGTACAGATATCTCCATGAGAGAGAGGGGACTGAGGGACACAAGTCAGTGCACAGATATCTCCCTGAGAGAGAGAGGACTGAGAGACACCAGTCAGTGTACAGATATCTCCCTGAGAGAGAGAGGGTCTGAGAGACACCAGTCAGTGTACAGATATCTCCCTGAGAGAGAGAGGGTCTGAGAGACACCAGTCAGTGTACAGATATCTCCCTGAGAGAGAGGACGGAGAGACACCAGTCAGTGTACAGGTTTCTCCCTGAGAGAGAGGGGACTGAGACACCAGTCAGTGTACAGATATCTCCCTGAGGGAGAGGGGGGACTGACAGACACCAGTCAGTGTACAGATATCTCCCTGAGAGAGAGTGTGGACGGAGAGACACCAGTCAGTGTACAGATATCTCCCTGAGAGTGAGAGGACTGAGAGACATCAGTTAGTGTACAGATATCTCCCAGAGAAAGGGGACTGAGTGACACCAGTGAGTGTACAGATATCGCCCTGAGAGAGAGAGAGAGAGAGAGGACTGAGAGACACCAGTCAGTGTACAGATATCTCCCTGAGAGAGAGGGTGGACGTAGAGACGCCAGTCAGTGTACAGATATCTCCCTGAGAGTGAGAGGACTGAGAGACACCAGTCAGTGTACAGATATCTCCCAGAGAAAGGGGACTGCGTGACACCAGTCAGTGTACAGATATCGCCCTGAGAGAGAGAGGGGACTGAGAGACACCAGTCAGTGTACAGATATCTCCCTGAGAGAGAGGGGGGACTGAGAGACACCAGCCAGTGTACAGATATCTCCCTGAGAGAGAGAGGGGACTGAAAGACCCCAGTCAGTATACAGATTTCTCCCTGTGAGAGAGGACTGAGGGACACCAGTCAGTGTACAGATATCTCCCTGAGAGAGAGGGGACTGAGGGACACAAGTCACTGCACAGATATCTCCCTGAGAGAGTTGGAACTGAGAGACACAAGTCAGTGTACAGATATCTCCCTGAGAGAGAGAGGACTGAGAGACACCAGTCAGTGTACAGATATCTCCCTGAGAGAGAGAGGGTCTGAGAGACACCAGTCAGTGTACAGATATCTCCCTGAGAGATAGGACGGAGAGACACCAGTCAGTGTACAGGTATCTCCCTGAGAGAGAGGGGACTGAGACACCAGTCAGTGTACAGATATCTCCCTGCGAGAGAGGGTGGACGGAGAGACACCAGTCAGTGTACAGATAGCTCCCTGAGAGTGATAGGACTGAGAGACATCAGTTAGTGTACAGATATCTCCCAGAGAAAGGGGACTGAATGACACCAGTGAGTGTACAGATATCGCCCTGAGAGAGAGAGGGGACTGAGAGAAACCAGTCAGTGTACAGATATCTCCCTGAGAGAGAGGGGGGACTGAGAGACACCAGTCAGTGTACAGATATCTCCCTGAGAGAGAAAGGGGACAGAGAGACACCAGTCAGTGTACAGATATCTCCCTGAGAGAGGGAGGTGACTGAGAGACACCAGTCAGTGTACAGATATCTCCCTGAGAGAGTGGAGACTGAGAGACACCAGTCAGTGTACATATATCTCCCTGAGAGAGAGGGGGGATTGAGAGACACCAGTCAGTGTACAGATATCTCGCTGAGAGAGGGAGGTGACTGAGTGACACCAGTCGGTATACAGATATCTCCCTGAGAGTGAGGAGACTGAGAGACACCAGTCAGTGTACAGATACCTCCCTGAGAGAGGGAGGGGACTGAGAGACACCAGTCAGTGTACAGATATCTCCCTGAGAGAGAGTGGACTGAGAGACACCAGTCAGTGTACAGATATCTCCGTGAGAGAGAGGGGGGACTGAGATACACCAGTCAGTGTACAGATATCTCCCTGAGAGAGAGAGAGCGGACTGAGAGACACCAGTCAGTATACAGATTTCTCCCTGTGAGAGAGGACTGAGAGACACCAGTCAGTGTACAGATATCTCCCTGAGAGAGAGAGGACTGAGGGACACAAGTCAGTGCACAGATATCTCCCTGAGAGAGGGGGAACTGAGAGACACCAGTCAGTGTACAGATATCTCCCTGAGAGAGAGGACTGAGAGACACCAGTCAGTGTACAGATATCTATCTCCCTGAGAGAGAGAGGGGACTGAGAGACACCAGTCAGTGTACAGATATCTCCCTGAGAGAGAGGACGGAGAGACACCAGTCAGTGTACAGGTATCTCCCTGAGAGAGAGGGGACTGAGAGACACCAGTCAGTGTACAGATATCTCCCTGAGAGAGAGGGGGGACTGAGAGACACCAGTCAGTGTACAGATATCTCGCTGAGAGAGGGAGGTGACTGAGTGACACCAGTCGGTATACAGATATCTCCCTGAGAGTGAGGAGACTGAGAGACACCAGTCAGTGTACAGATACCTCCCTGAGAGAGGGAGGGGACTGAGAGACACCAGTCAGTGTACAGATATCTCCCTGAGAGAGAGAGAGGGGACTGAGAGACACCAGTCAGTGTACAGATATCTCCCTGAGAGAGAGTGGACTGAGAGACACCAGTCAGTGTACAGATATCTCCGTGAGAGAGAGGGGGGACTGAGATACACCAGTCAGTGTACAGATATCTCCCTGAGAGAGAGAGAGCGGACTGAGAGACACCAGTCAGTATACAGATTTCTCTCTGTGAGAGAGGACTGAGAGACACCAGTCAGTGTACAGATATCTCCCTGAGAGAGAGGGGACTGAGGGACACAAGTCAGTGCACAGATATCTCCCTGAGAGAGGGGGAACTGAGAGACACCAGTCAGTGTACAGATATCTCCCTGAGAGAGAGGACTGAGAGACACCAGTCAGTGTACAGATATCTCCCTGAGAGAGAGAGGGGACTGAGAGACACCAGTCAGTGTACAGATATCCTGAGAGAGAGGACGGAGAGACACCAGTCAGTGTACAGGTATCTCCCTGAGAGAGAGGGGACTGAGAGACACCAGTCAGTGTACAGATATCTCCCTGAGAGAGAGGGGGGACTGAGAGACACCAGTCAGTGTACAGATACCTCCCTGAGAGAGGGAGGGGACTGAGAGACACCAGTCAGTGTACAGATATCTCCCTGAGAGAGAGAGAGGGGACTGAGAGACACCAGTCAGTGTACAGATATCTCCCTGAGAGAGAGTGGACTGAGAGACACCAGTCAGTGTACAGATATCACCGTGAGAGAGAGGGGGGACTGAGATACACCAGTCAGTGTAAAGATATCTCCCTGAGAGAGAGAGAGCGGACTGAGAGACACCAGTCAGTATACAGATTTCTCCCTGTGAGAGAGGACTGAGAGACACCAGTCAGTGTACAGATATCTCCCTGAGAGAGAGGGGACTGAGGGACACAAGTCAGTGCACAGATATCTCCCTGAGAGAGGGGGAACTGAGAGACACCAGTCAGTGTACAGATATCTCCCTGAGAGAGAGGACTGAGAGACACCAGTCAGTGTACAGATATCTCCCTGAGAGTGAGAGGACTGAGAGACACCAGTTAGTGTACAGATATCTCCCAGAGAAAGGGGACTGAGTGACACCAGTGAGTGTACAGATATCTCCCTGAGTGTGAGAGGGGACTGAGAGACACCATTCAGTGCACAGATATCTCCCTGAGAGAGAGAGGGGACCTAGAGACAACAGTCAGTGTACAGATGTCTCCCTGAGAGAGAGAGGGGACTGAGAGACACCAGTCAGTACAGATATCTCCCTGAGAGAGAGGGGACTGACTGACACCAGTCAGTGTACAGATCTCTCCCTGAGAGAGAGGACTGACTGACACCAGTCAGTGTACAGATATCTCCCTGAGAGTGAGAGGGGACTGAGAAACACCAGTCAGTGTACAGATAACTCCCTGAGAGACAGGGGACTGAGAGACACCAGTCAGTGTACAGATATCTCCCTGAGAGAGAGAGGGGACTGAGAGACACCAGTCGGTGTACAGATATCTCCCTGAGTGAGAGGGGTCTGAGAGACACCAGTCAGTGTACAGATATCTCCCTGAGAGAGAGGGGACTGAGAGACACCAGTCAGTGTACAGATATCTCCCTGAGATAGAGAGGGGACTGAGAGACTCCAGTCAGTGTACAGTTATCTCCCTGAGAGAGAAGACTGAGAGACACCAGTCAGTGTACAGATGTCTCCCTGAGAGAGAGAGGACTGAGAGACACCATTCAGTGTACAGATATCTCCCTGAGAGAGAGAGGGGACTGAGAGACACCAGTCAGTGTACAGTTATCTCCCTGAGAGAGAAGACTGAGAGACACCAGTCAGTGTACACATATCTCCCTGAGAGTGAGAGGACTGAGAGACACCAGTCAGTGGACAGATATCTCCCTGAGGGAGAGGGGGGACTGAGAGACACCAGTCAGTGTACAGATTTTTCCCTGAGAGGGAGAGGGGACTGAGAGACACCAGTCAGTGTACAGATATCTTCCTGAGAGAGAGCGCCCTGAGGGACTCCAGTCAGTGTACAGATATCTCCCTGAGAGAGAAGGGACAGGGTACTGAGGGACACCAGTCAGTGTACAGATTTCTCCCTGAGAGAGAGGGAACTGAGAGACACCAGTCAGTGTAGAGATCTCTCCCTGAGAGAGAGGGGACTGAGAGACACCAGTCACTGTAAAGATATCTCCCTGAGAGAGAGAGGATTGAGAGACACCAGTCAGTGTACAGATATCTTCCTGAGAGAGAGAGGGGACTGAGAGACACCAGTCGGTGTACAGATATCTCCCTGAGAGAGAGAGGGGACTGAGAGACACCAGTCAGTGTACAGATATCTCCCTGAGAGAGAGGGGACTGAGAGACACCAGTCAGTGTACAGATATCTCCCTGAGAGAGAGAGGGGGGACTGAGAGACACCAGTCAGTGCACAGATATCTCCCTGAGAGAGAGGACTGAGAGACACAGTCAGTGTACAGGTATCTCCCTGAGAGAGAGGGGACTGAGACACCAGTCAGCGTACAGATCTCTCCCTGAGGGAGAGGGGGGACTGAGAGACACCAGTCAGTGTACAGATATCTCCCTGAGAGAGAGAGGGGACTGAGAGACACCAGTCAGTGTACAGATATCTCCCTGAGAGAGAGGGTGGACGTAGAGACACCAGTCAGTGTACAGATATCTCCCTGAGAGTGAGAGGACTGAGAGACACCAGTCAGTGTACAGATATCTCCCAGAGAAAGGGGACTGAGTGACACCAGTCAGTGTACAGATATCGCCCTGAGAGAGAGAGGGGACTGAGAGACACCAGTCAGTGTACAGATATCTCCCTGAGAGAGAGGTTGGACGTAGAGACACCAGTCAGTGTACAGATATCTCCCTGAGAGAGAGAGGGGACTGAGAGACACCAGTCAGTGTACAGATATCTCCCTGAGAGAGAGAGGGGACTGAGAGACACCAGTCAGTGTACAGATATCTCCCTGAGAGAGAGGGTGGACGTAGAGACACCAGTCAGTGTACAGATATCTCCCTGAGAGTCAGAGGACTGAGAGACACCAGTCAGTGTACAGATATCTCCCAGAGAAAGGGGACTGAGTGACACCAGTCAGTGTACAGATATCGCCCTGAGAGAGAGAGGGGAATGAGAGACACCAGTCAGTGTACAGATATCTCCCTGAGAGAGAGGGGGGACTGAGAGACACCAGCCAGTGTACAGATATCTCCCTGAGAGAGAGAGGGGACTGAGAGACCCCAGTCAGTATACAGATTTCTCCCTGTGAGAGAGGACTGAGGGACACCAGTCAGTGTACAGATATCTCCATGAGAGAGAGGGGACTGAGGGACACAAGTCAGTGCACAGATATCTCCCTGAGAGAGGGGGAACTGAGAGACACCAGTCAGTGTACAGATATCTCCCTGAGAGAGAGAGGGTCTGAGAGACACCAGTCAGTGTCCAGATATCTCCCTGAGAGAGAGGACGGAGAGACACCAGTCAGTGTACAGGTATCTCCCTGATAGAGAGGGGACTGAGACACCAGTCAGTGTACAGATATCTCCCTGAGGGAGAGGGGGGACTGACAGACACCAGTCAGTGTACAGATATCTCCCTGAGAGAGAGAGGACTGAGAGACACCAGTCAGTGTACAGATATCTCCCTGTGAGAGAGGGTGGACGGAGAGACACCAGTCAGTGTACAGATATCTCCCTGAGAGTGAGAGGACTGAGAGACATCAGTTAGTGTACAGATATCTCCCAGAGAAAGGGGACTGAGTGACACCAGTGAGTGTACAGATATCGCCCTGAGAGAGAGAGGGGACTGAGAGACACCAGTCAGTGTACAGATATCTCCCTGAGAGAGAGGGGGGACTGAGAGACACCAGTCAGTGTACAAATATCTCCCTGAGAGAGAAAGGGGACAGAGAGACACCAGTCAGTGTACAGATATCTCCCTGAGAGAGGGAGGTGACTGAGAGACACCAGTCAGTGTACAGATATCTCCCTGAGAGAGTGGAGACTGAGAGACACCAGTCAGTGTACATATATCTCCCTGAGAGAGAGGGGGGATTGAGAGACACCAGTCAGTGTACAGATATCTCGCTGAGAGAGGGAGGTGACTGAGAGACACCAGTCGGTATACAGATATCTCCCTGAGAGTGAGGAGACTGAGAGACACCAGTCAGTGTACAGATACCTCCCTGAGAGAGGGAGGGGACTGAGAGACACCAGTCAGTGTACAGATATCTCCCTGAGAGAGAGAGAGGGGACTGAGAGACACCAGTCAGTGTACCGATATCTCCCTGAGAGAGAGTGGACTGAGAGACACCAGTCAGTGTACAGATATCTCCCTGAGAGAGAGGGGGGACTGAGAGACACCAGTCAGTGTACAGATATCTCCCTGAGAGAGAGGGGACTGAGAGACACCAGTCAGTGTACAGATGTCTCCCTAAGAGTGAGAGGGGACTGAGAGACACCATTCAGTGCACAGATATCTCCCTGAGAGAGAGAGGGGACCGAGAGACAACAGTCAGTGTACAGATGTCGCCCTGAGAGAGAGAGGGGACTGAGGGACACAAGTCAGTGCACAGATATCTCCCTGAGAGAGGGGGAACTGAGAGACACCAGTCAGTGTACAGATATCTCCCTGAGAGAGAGAGGACTGAGAGACACCAGTCAGTGTACAGATATCTCCCTGAGAGAGAGAGGGTCTGAGAGACACCAGTCAGTGTACAGATTTCTCCCTGAGAGAGAGGACGGAGAGACACCAGTCAGTGTACAGGTATCTCCCTGAGAGAGAGGGGACTGAGACACCAGTCAGTGTACAGATATCTCCCTGAGGGAGAGGGGGGACTGACAGACACCAGTCAGTGCACAGATATCTCCCTGAGAGAGAGGGGACTGAGAGACACCAGTCAGTGTACAGATATCTCCCTGAGAGAGAGAGGACTGAGAGACACCAGTCAGTGTACAGATATCTCCCTGTGAGAGAGGGTGGACGGAGAGACACCAGTCAGTGTACAGATATCTCCCTGAGAGTGAGAGGACTGAGAGACATCAGTTAGTGTACAGATATCTCCCAGAGAAAGGGGACTGAGTGACACCAGTGAGTGTACAGATATCGCCCTGAGAGAGAGAGAGGGGACTGAGAGACACCAGTCAGTGTACAGATATCTCCCTGAGAGAGAGGGGGGACTGAGAGACACCAGTCAGTGTACAGATATCTCCCTGAGAGAGAAAGGGGACAGAGAGACACCAGTCAGTGTACAGATATCTCCCTGAGAGAGGGAGGTGACTGAGAGACACCAGTCAGTGTACAGATATCTCCCTGAGAGAGTGGAGACTGAGAGACACCAGTCAGTGTACATATATCTCCCTGAGAGAGAGGGGGGATTGAGAGACACCAGTCAGTGTACAGATATCTCGCTGAGAGAGGGAGGTGACTGAGAGACACCAGTCGGTATACAGATATCTCCCTGAGAGTGAGGAGACTGAGAGACACCAGTCAGTGTACAGATACCTCCCTGAGAGAGGGAGGGGACTGAGAGACACCAGTCAGTGTACAGATATCTCCCTGAGAGAGGGAGAGGGGACTGAGAGACACCAGTCAGTGTACCGATATCTCCCTGAGAGAGAGTGGACTGAGAGACACCAGTCAGTGTACAGATATCTCCCTGAGAGAGAGGGGGGACTGAGAGACACCAGTCAGTGTACAGATATCTCCCTGAGAGAGAGAGGGGGCTGAGAGACACCAGTCAGTGTACAGATGTCTCCCTGAGAGTGAAAGGGGACTGAGAGACACCATTCAGTGCACAGATATCTCCCTGAGAGAGAGAGGGGACCGAGAGACAACAGTCAGTGTACAGATGTCGCCCTGAGAGAGAGAGGGGACTGAGAGACACCATTCAGTGTACAGATATCTCCCTGAGAGAGAGGGGACTGACTGACACCAGTCAGTGTACAGATATCTCCCTGAGAGTGAGAGGGGACTGTGAGACATCAGTCAGTGTACAGATATCTCCCTGAGAGAGAGAGGGGACTGAGAGACACCAGTCGGTGTACAGATATCTCCCTGAGTGAGAGGGGACTGAGAGACACCAGTCTGTGCAGATATCTCCCTGAGAGAGAGAGGGGACTGAGAGACACCAGTCAGTGTACAGATATCTCCCTGAGAGAGAGAGGACTGAGAGACACCAGTCAGTGTACAGATGTCTCCCTGAGAGAGGGGGAACTGAGAGACACCAGTCAGTGTACAGATATCTCCCTGAGAGAGAGAAGACTGAGAGACACCAGTCAGTGTGCATATATCTCCCTGAGAGAGAGAGAGGACTGAGAGACACCAGTCAGTGTACAGTTATCTCCCTGAGAGAGAAGACTGAGAGACATCAGTCAGTGTACAGGTATCTCCCTGAGAGAGAGGGGGGACTGAGAGACACCAGTCAGTGTACAGATATCTCCCTGAGAGAGAGAGGGGACTGAGAGACACCAGTCAGTGTACAGATGTCTCCCTGAGGGAGAGGGGGGACTGAGAGACACCAGTCAGTGTACAGATATCTCCCTGAGAGAGAGAGGGGACTGAGAGACACCAGTCAGTGTACAGATGTCTCCCTGAGAGAGAGGGTGCACTGAGAGACACCAGTCAGTGTACAGATATCTCCCTGAGAGTGAGGGGACTGGGAGACACCAGTCAGTGTACAGATATCTTCCTGAGAGAGAGAGGGGACTGAGAGACACCAGACGGTGTACAGATATCTCCCTGAGAGAGAGAGGGGACTGAGAGACACCAGTCAGTGTACAGATAGCTCCCTGAGAGAGAGGGGACTGAGAGACACCAGTCAGTGTACAGATATCTCCCTGAGAGAGAGAGGGGGGACTGAGAGACACCAGTCAGTGTACAGATCTCTCCCTGAGAGAGAGGGGACTGAGAGACACCAGTCACTGTAAAGATATCTCCCTGAGAGAGAGAGGATTGAGAGACACCAGTCAGTGTACAGATATCTTCCTGAGAGAGAGAGGGGACTGAGAGACACCAGTCGGTGTACAGACATCTCCCTGAGAGAGAGAGGGGACTGAGAGACACCAGTCAGTGTACAGATATCTCCCTGAGAGAGAGGGGACTGAGAGACACCAGTCAGTGTACAGATATCTCCCTGAGAGAGAGAGGGGGGACTGAGAGACACCAGTCAGTGCACAGATATCTCCCTGAGAGAGAGGACTGAGAGACACAGTCAGTGTACAGGTATCTCCCTGAGAGAGAGGGGACTGAGACACCAGTCAGCGTACAGATCTCTCCCTGAGGGAGAGGGGGGACTGAGAGACACCAGTCAGTGTACAGATATCTCCCTGAGAGAGAGAGGGGACTAAGAGACACCAGTCAGTGTACAGATATCTCCCTGAGAGAGAGGGGACTGAGAGACACCAGTCAGTGTACAGATATCTCCCTGAGAGAGAGAGGTGACTGAGAGACACCAGTCAGTGTACAGATATCTCCCTGAGAGAGAGGGTGGACGTAGAGACACCAGTCAGTGTACAGATATCTCCCTGAGAGTGAGAGGACTGAGAGACACCAGTCAGTGTACAGATATCTCCCAGAGAAAGGGGACTGAGTGACACCAGTCAGTGTACAGATATCGCCCTGAGAGAGAGAGGGGACTGAGAGACACCAGTCAGTGTACAGATATCTCCCTGAGAGAGAGGGTGGACTTAGAGACACCAGTCAGTGTACAGATATCTCCCTGAGAGAGAGAGGGGACTGAGAGACACCAGTCAGTGTACAGATATCTCCCTGAGAGTCAGAGGACTGAGAGACACCAGTCAGTGTACAGATATCTCCCAGAGAAAGGGGACTGAGTGACACCAGTCAGTGTACAGATATCGCCCTGAGAGAGAGAGGGGAATGAGAGACACCAGTCAGTGTACAGATATCTCCCTGAGAGAGAGGGGGGACTGAGAGACACCAGCCAGTGTACAGATATCTCCCTGAGAGAGAGAGGGGACTGAGAGACCCCAGTCAGTATACAGATTTCTCCCTGTGAGAGAGGACTGAGGGACACCAGTCAGTGTACAGATATGTCCATGAGAGAGAGGGGACTGTGGGACACAAGTCAGTGCACAGATATCTCCCTGAGAGAGGGGGAACTGAGAGACACCAGTCAGTGTACAGATATCTCCCTGAGAGATAGAGGGTCTGAGAGACACCAGTCAGTGTACAGATATCTCCCTGAGAGAGAGGACGGAGAGACACCAGTCAGTGTACAGATATCTCCCTGATAGAGAGGGGACTGAGACACCAGTCAGTGTACAGATATCTCCCTGAGAGAGAGAGGGGGGACTGAGAGACACCAGTCAGTGTACAGATATCTCCCTGAGAGAGAGAGGGGACTGAGAGACACCAGTCAGTGTACAGATATCTCCCTGAGAGAGAGGGGACTGAGAGACACCAGTCAGTGTACAGATATCTCCCTGAGGGAGAGGGGGGACTGACAGACACCAGTCAGTGTACAGATATCTCCCTGAGAGAGAGAGGACTGAGAGACACCAGTCAGTGTACAGATATCTCCCTGTGAGAGAGGGTGGACGGAGAGACACCAGTCAGTGTACAGATATCTCCCTGAGAGTGAGAGGACTGAGAGACATCAGTTAGTGTACAGATATCTCCCAGAGAAAGGGGACTGAGTGACACCAGTGAGTGTACAGATATCGCCCTGAGAGAGAGAGGGGACTGAGAGACACCAGTCAGTGTACAGATATCTCCCTGAGAGAGAGGGGGGACTGAGAGACACCAGTCAGTGTACAAATATCTCCCTGAGAGAGAAAGGGGACAGAGAGACACCAGTCAGTGTACAGATATCTCCCTGAGAGAGGGAGGTGACTGAGAGACACCAGTCAGTGTACAGATATCTCCCTGAGAGAGTGGAGACTGAGAGACACCAGTCAGTGTACATATATCTCCCTGAGAGAGAGGGGGGATTGAGAGACACCAGTCAGTGTACAGATATCTCCCTGAGAGAGGGAGGTGACTGAGAGACACCAGTCGGTATACAGATATCTCCCTGAGAGTGAGGAGACTGAGAGACACCAGTCAGTGTACAGATACCTCCCTGAGAGAGGGAGGGGACTGAGAGACAACAGTCGGTGTACAGATATCTCCCTGAGAGAGAGAGAGGGGACTGAGAGACACCAGTCAGTGTACCGATATCTCCCTGAGAGAGAGTGGACTGAGAGACACCAGTCAGTGTACAGATATCTCCCTGAGAGAGAGGGGGGACTGAGAGACACCAGTCAGTGTACAGATATCTCCCTGAGAGAGAGAGGGGACTGAGAGACACCAGTCAGTGTACAGATGTCTCCCTGAGAGTGAGAGGGGACTGAGAGACACCATTCAGTGCACAGATATCTCCCTGAGAGAGAGAGGGGACCGAGAGACAACAGTCAGTGTACAGATGTCGCCCTGAGAGAGAGAGGGGCCTGAGGGACACAAGTCAGTGCACAGATATCTCCCTGAGAGAGGGGGAACTGAGAAACACCTGTCAGTGTACAGATATCTCCCTGAGAGAGAGAGGACTGAGAGACACCAGTCAGTGTACAGATATCTCCCTGAGAGAGAGAGGGTCTGAGAGACACCAGTCAGTGTACAGATATCTCCCTGAGAGAGAGGACGGAGAGACACCAGTCAGTGTACAGGTATCTCCCTGAGAGAGAGGGGACTGAGACACCAGTCAGTGTACAGATATCTCCCTGAGGGAGAGGGGGGAATGACAGACACCAGTCAGTGTACAGATATCTCCCTGAGAGAGAGAGGACTGAGAGACACCAGTCAGTGTACAGATATCTCCCTGTGAGAGAGGGTGGACGGAGAGACACCAGTCAGTGTACAGATATCTCCCTGAGAGTGAGAGGACTGAGAGACATCAGTTAGTGTACAGATATCTCCCAGAGAAAGGGGACTGAGTGACACCAGTGAGTGTACAGATATCGCCCTGAGAGAGAGAGGGGACTGAGAGACACCAGTCAGTGTACAGATATCTCCCTGAGAGAGAGGGGGGACTGAGAGACACCAGTCAGTGTACAGATATCTCCCTGAGAGAGAAAGGGGACAGAGAGACACCAGTCAGTGTACAGATATCTCCCTGAGAGAGAGGGGACTGAGAGACACCAGTCAGTGTACAGATATCTCCCTGAGAGAGTGGAGACTGAGCGACACCAGTCAGTGTACATATATCTCCCTGAGAGAGAGGGGGGATTGAGAGACACCAGTCAGTGTACAGATATCTCGCTGAGAGAGGGAGGTGACTGAGAGACACCAGTCGGTATACAGATATCTCCCTGAGAGTGAGGAGACTGAGAGACACCAGTCAGTGTACAGATACCTCCCTGAGAGAGGGAGGGGACTGAGAGACACCAGTCAGTGTACAGATATCTCCCTGAGAGAGAGAGAGGGGACTGAGAGACACCAGTCAGTGTACCGATATCTCCCTGAGAGAGAGTGGACTGAGAGACACCAGTCAGTGTACAGATATCTCCCTGAGAGAGAGGGGGGACTGAGAGACACCAGTCAGTGTACAGATATCTCCCTGAGAGAGAGAGGGGACTGAGAGACACCAGTCAGTGTACAGATGTCTCCCTGAGAGTGAAAGGGGACTGAGAGACACCATTCAGTGCACAGATATCTCCCTGAGAGAGAGAGGGGACCGAGAGACAACAGTCAGTGTACAGATGTCGCCCTGAGAGAGAGAGGGGACTGAGAGACACCATTCAGTGTACAGATATCTCCCTGAGAGAGAGGGGACTGACTGACACCAGTCAGTGTACAGATAACTCCCTGAGAGACAGGGGACTGAGAGACACCAGTCAGTGTACAGATATCTCCCTGAGAGTGAGAGGGGACTGAGAGACACCAGTCAGTGTACAGATATCTCCCTGAGAGAGAGAGGGGACTGAGAGACACCAGTCGGTGTACAGATATCTCCCTGAGTGAGAGGGGACTGAGAGACACCAGTCTGTGCAGATATCTCCCTGAGAGAGAGGGGGAACTGAGAGACACCAGTCAGTGTACAGATATCTCCCTGAGAGAGAGAAGACTGAGAGACACCAGTCAGTGTGCATATATCTCCCTGAGAGAGAGAGGGGACTGAGAGACACCGGTCAGTGTACAGTTATCTCCCTGAGAGAGAAGACTGAGAGACATCAGTCAGTGTACAGTTATCTCCCTGAGAGAGAGGGGACTGAGACACCAGTCAGTGTACAGATATCTCCCTGAGGGAGAGGGGGGACTGAGAGACACCAGTCAGTGTACAGATATCTCCCTGAGAGAGAGAGGGGACTGAGAGACACCAGTCAGTGTACAGATATCTCCCTGAGAGAGAGGGTGCACTGAGAGACACCAGTCAGTGTACAGATATCTCCCTGAGAGTGAGGGGACTGGGAGACACCAGTCAGTGTACAGATATCTTCCTGAGAGAGAGAGGGGACTGAGAGACACCAGACGGTGTACAGATATCTCCCTGAGAGAGAGAGGGGACTGAGAGACACCAGTCAGTGTACAGATATCTCCCTGAGAGAGAGGGGACTGAGAGACACCAGTCAGTGTACAGATATCTCCCTGAGAGAGAGAGGGGGGACTGAGAGACACCAGTCAGTGTACAGATATCTCCCTGACAGCGAGATGGGACTGAGAGTCTCCAGTCAGTGTACAGATATCTCCCTGAGAGAGAGAGAGGACTGAGAGACACCAGTCAGTGTACAAATATCTCCCTGAGTGAGAGGGGACTGAGAGACACCAGTCAGTGTTCAGATATCTCCCTGAGAGAGGGAGGGGACTGAGAGACACCAGTCAGTGTACAGATATCACCCTGAGTTAGAGGGGACTGAGAGACACCAGTCAGTGTACAGATATCTCCCTGACAGCGAGAGGGGACTGAGAGACACCAGTCAGTGTACAGATATCTCCCTGAGAGAGAGAGGGGACTGAGAGACACCAGTCAGTGTACAGATATCTCCCTGAGAGAGAGAGGGGACTGAGAGACACCAGTCAGTGTACAGATATCTCCCTGAGAGAGAGAGGGGACTTAGAGACACCAGTCAGTGTACAGATGTCTCCCTGAGAGAGAGAGAGGACTGAGAGACACCAGTCAGTGTACAGATATCTCCCTGAGAGAGAGAGGGGACTGAGAGACACCAGTCAGTGTACAGATATCTCCCTGAGAGAGGGAGGGGACTGAGGGACACCAGTCAGTGTACAGATATCTCCCTGAGAGAGGGAGGGGACTGAGAGATACAAGTTGACCAAATTGCCCCTGGATTGGAATATGGAAAAAGGAGGATGCCGGGAGCTCTGACCTCACCCAAATTCTCGTACGATAGTCTAACAGACGACTGCCCTGGGCAGAGCTACATCATCATCGACTGCATATATTTACATATCCCATCCTATAAACCCAGAAAACAACGTCAAACATTTGAGACTTGGAGAGGAACAAGGTAACAGCTGTTTCTTTCTGTCCCTCCCTCGCTGACTCTCTCTGTGTCTCTCTCTCTCTTTCTGCCTCGCTATCTCTCTCTGTCTCTCTCTCTCTCTGTCTCTCTCTCCATCTCTCCTTCTCTCTGTCTCTCTCTCTCTATCTTTATCTCTCTGTCTCTAGCTCTCCCTGTCTCCATCTCTCTCTGTCTTTCTCCTTCCCCCGGTCTCTCTCCCTGTCTCTATCTCTCTCAGTCCCAATCTCTTTCTGTTTCTATCTTTCCCTGTCTGTCTTTCCTGTCTCTCTCCCTGTCTCTAACTCTCTCTGTCTCTATCTCTCTCTGTTTCTCTCCCTGTCACTATAGCTATCCAACTCGCTCTCTCTATCTCTCCCTGTCTCTCTCTCTCCCTGTCTCTCTATCTCTCCCTGTCTCTCTATCTCTCCCTGTCACTATCCCTATCTCTCTCTATCTCTCCCTGTCTCTCTATCTCTCCCTGTCACTATCTCTCCCTGTCTCTATCTCTCTCTGTCTCTATCGCTCCCTAACTCTCTCTCTCTGTCTCTATGTCTCTCTCTCTCTCTATATTTATATACTTATATATATCTGTCTCTGGGGTAGCAGTGTAGCACAGTGGTTAGCACAGCTGCTTCACCGCTCCAGGGACCCAGGTTCGATTCCCCGCTGGGTCACTGTCTGTGCGGAGTCTGCACGTTCTCCCCGTGTGTGCGTGGGTTTCCTCCGGGTGCTCCGGTTTCCTCCCACGGTCCAGAGATGTGCAGGTTAGGTGGACTGGCCATGATCATAACCCTTAGTGTTCAAAAAGGTTAGGAGGGGTTACAGTGATAAGTGGAGACGTGGGCTGGGGTGCACTTTCTCAGAGCTAGTGCAGACTCGATGGGCCAAATGGCCTCCTTCTGCTCTGCAAATGCTATAAATTCTATGATTCCATCTCTCTCTCTCCCTGTCTCTCTCTCTCTCAGTCTCCATCTCTCCCTGTCTCTCTATTTCTCCCTGTCTCTCTCTGTCTCTCTCTCTGTCTCTCTCTGTCTCTCTCTCTCAGTCTCTATCTCTCTCTATCTCTCTCTGTCTCTCTCTCTCTCCCTGTCTCTCTCTGTCTCTCTCTCTGTCTCTCTCTATCTCTCTCTCTCCTGGTCTCTCTCTCTCAGTCTCTATCTCTCTCTATCTCTCTCTGTCTCTCTCTATCCCTGTCTGTCTCTCCCTGTCCCTATCTCTCCCTGTCTCCATCTCTCTGTCTCTATCTCTCCCTGTCTCTCTCTCTCTCCCTCTCTCTCTCTCTGTTTCCATTGCTCCATGTCTCTATCTCTGATGCACTAAGCATCAAGAACCACAAAGACATGTGAGACTTTAACCAAGGCTTTAATACACTACATAGGGAGCTTACCCGACACAGACGACCCCAGACAAAATGGGTCAGGTCTCAGAAGCTGGGTCTTATACCTAACACCCGGGGGAGTGGCCAAGGCGAAGCTCTCCGTGGCCAGGTCAGGTTACATACAGGTGACCGAACCTCTCCAGAGCTACAGTATAATACACAGTACAATACACAGTACAATGCATAGGATTACAGGGCCATGTTACACACAACTATTATATAACTATGTACAATGCTATGGAAGTACAGTGGTGTATCACCACAATCTCTCCCTCTCTCTCTCTCTCTCTGTCTCTATCTCTCCGTGTCTCTATCTCTCTCTCTGTTTCTATCTCTCCCTATCTCTACCTGCCTCTGT
Organism: Scyliorhinus torazame; assembly: GCF_047496885.1. Taxonomy (NCBI): domain Eukaryota; kingdom Metazoa; phylum Chordata; class Chondrichthyes; order Carcharhiniformes; family Scyliorhinidae; genus Scyliorhinus; species Scyliorhinus torazame. The sequence continues at coordinate 6,002,022 of NC_092725.1, read as the reverse complement.
CTCTCCCTGTCCCTCTCTCTCCCTGTCTCTATCTCTCCCTGTCTCTATCTCTCCCTGTCTCTCTCTGTCTCGCCTGTCTCTATCTCTCCCTGTCTCTCTCGCTCCCTGTCTCTATTTCTCCCTGTCTCTATCTCTCACTGTCGCTCTCTCTCCCTGTTTCTCTCTCTGTCTCTATATCTCCCTATCTCGATCTCTCACTCTCTCTCTCCCTCCACCTGTCTCTTTCCCTGTCTCTATCTCTCTCTGTCTCTATCTCTCTCTCTGTCTCTATCTCTCTCTGTCTCTATCTCTCTCTGTCTCCCTCTCTCCCTGTCTCTATCTCTTCTGTCTCTGTCTCTCTCTCTGTCTCTATCTCTCTCTGTCTCTAGCTCTCTCTGTCTCTATCTCTCTCTGTCTCTATCTCTCCCTGTCTCTCTGTCTCTGTCTCTATTTCACCCTGTCTATCTCCCCATCTCTATCTCTCAGTCTCTCTATCTCTCTCTGTCTCATCCCTCTCTGTCTCTATTTCTCCCTGTCTCTATCTCTCCCTGTCTCTCGCCCCCTGTCTCTAACTCTCCCTGCCTCTATCTCTGTCTCTTTTTCTCTCTGTCTCTCTCTCTCGCTCTGTCTCTATCTCTCCCTGTCTCTATGTCTCCCTGTTCAATTTCTGTACCAGCCTCCCTGAACAGGTGCCGGAGCCTACTTGTGACAAGAAGCGATTTTCATTTCATTTCATTGTCTGTTTCTATCACTCTCTGTCTCTATCACTCTCTGTCTCTATCTATCACTGTCTCTATCTACCTCTGTCTCTATCACTCTCTGTCTCTATCTCTCCCTGACTCCATCTCTGCATGTGTGTCAGTGTGTGTGTGTCTGAGCTTGTGATTCTGTGTGTCTGAATCTGTGTGTCTGAGTGTGAGTGTAAGTGTCTGAGTGTGTGATAGTATGTGTCTGAGTGTGTGTGTCTGAGTTTGTGATTGTGTGTGCCTGAGTGTGTGTGTGTGTGTCTGCGTGTTTCTGAGTGTGTGTGTGTCTTAATGTGCGTGTCTGAGTGTGTGTGACTGAGTGTGTGTGTGTCTGAGTGTGTGTCCCCGAGTGTGTGTGTGTTTGCGTGTGTGTGTCTGTATGTGTGTGTCTGAGTGTGTGTGTTTGAGTGTGTGTGAGTCTGCGTGTGTGTGTCTGAGTGTGTGTCTGAGTATGTGTGTGTCTGCGTGTGTGTGTGCCCGAGTGTATGTGCGTCCGAGTGCATGTGTGTCTGAGTATGTGTGTGTCTGCGTGTGTGCGTGTCAGCGTGTGTGTCCGTCCGAGTGTATGTGTGTCCGAGTGCGTGTGTGTCTGAGTGTGTGTGCCTGGGTGTGTGTGTCTCAATGTCTGAGCGTTGTGTGTGTCTGCATGTGTGTGTCTGAATGTCTGAGTGTGTATGTGTCTGAGTGTGTGCGACTGTGTCTGAACGCCTGAGTGTGTGTGTCTGAGTATGTGTGACTGTGTCTAAATGTCTGAGTGTGTGTGTCTGAATGTCTGAGTGTGTGCCACTGTGTCTGAGTGTGTGCACGTGTCTGAGTGTGTGTCTCTGAGGGTGTCTGTATCTGAGTGTGTGTGTCTGAATGACTGAGTATGTGTGTGTCTGCATATGTGTGTGTATCTGAGTGTGTGTGTGTCTGACTGTGTGTGGGTCTGAGTCTGTGTGTCTGAATATCTGAGGGTGTGTGTGTCTGAATGTCTGAGTGTGTGTGTGTCTGAGTGTGAGCGACTGTGTCTGAATGTCTGCGTGTGTGTGTCTGAATGTCTGAGTGTGTGCCACTGTGTCCGAGTGTGTGTGTGTCAGAGTGTGTCTGTGTCTGAGTCTGTGTGTCTGAGGGTGTGTGCCTCTGAGTGTGTGTATCTGAGTGAGTGTGTGTCTGAGTGTGTGTATCTAAATATCTGAGGGTGAGTGTGTCTGAATGCCTGAGTGTGTGTGTGTCTGAGTGTGTGCGACTGTGTCTGAATGTCTGAGTGTGAGTGTCCGAATGTCTGAGTGTGTGTGACTGTCTCTGAGTGTGTGTGTGTCTGAGTATGTGTGTCTGAGGGTGTGTGTGTCTGAGGGTGTGTGTGTCTGAGTGTGTGCGTGACTGAGTGTGTGTATCTGAGAGTGTGTGTGTATGTCGAAGAGTTTGTGTGTCTGAGTTGTGTGTCTGAGTGTGTGTGTCTGAATGTCTGAGGGTGTGTGTGTCTGCATGTGTGTCTGAAATCTGAATGTGTGTGTCTGAGTGTGTGCGAATGTGTCTAAATGTCTGAGTGTGTGTGTCTGAATGTCTAAGTATGTGCCACTGTGTCTGAGTGTGTGTGTGTCTGAGTGTGTGTGTCTGAATGTCTGAGTGTGTGTGTGTCTGCATCTGTCTGTCCCCGAGTGTGTGTGTCTGAATGTGTGTGTGCTGAATGTGTGTGTGTCTGAGGGTGTGTGTGTCTGAGGGTGTGTGTGTCTGAGTGTGTGTGTCTGAGTGAATGTGTGTCTGAGTGTGTGTGTGTCTGAGTGTGAGTGTGTGTTGCTGAGTGTGTGATTGTCTGTGTCTGAGCACGTGTGTGTCTGAGTGTGTGTGCCTGAGGATGTAATTGTGTGTGTCTGAGTGTGTGTGTGTTTGAGTGTGTGAACCTGATGGTGTGTGTGTCTGAGTGTGCGCGACTGTGTCTGAGTGTGTGACTGTGTGTTTATGAGTGTGTGTGTCTGAGTGTGTGTGTCTGAGTGTATGTGCCCGAGTGTGTGTGTGTCTGCGTGTGGGTGTTTCCGAGTGTGTGTGTGTCTGAATGTGTGTGTGACTGAATGAATGTGTGTCTGAGTGTGCGTGTGTGTTTGAGTGTGTGTGTCTGAGTGTGTGCATCTGAGTGTGTGTGTCTGAGTGTGTGGGTCTGAGTGTGTGTTTCCGAGTGTGTGTTTGCGTGTGTGTGTTTCCGAGTGAGTGTGTCTGAATGTGTGTGTCTGAGAGTGTGCATCTGAGTGTGTGTGTCTGAGTATGTGTGTCTGAGTGTGTGTGTCCGAGTGTGTGTGTGTCTGCGTGTGTGTGTTTCCGAGTGTGTGTGTGTCTGAATGTGTGTGTGACTGAATGAATGTGTGTCTGAGTGTGTGTGTCTGAGTGTGTGTGTCTGAGTGTGTGTGTCTGAGTGTGTGTTTCCGAGTGTGTGTGTGTCTGCGTGTGTGTGTTTCCGAGTGTGTGTGTGTCTGAATGTGTGTTTGACTGAATGTGTGTGTGTCTGAGTGTGCGTGTGTGTCTGAATGTGTGTGTCTGAGTGTGTGTATCTGAGGGTGTGTGTGTCTGAGGGTGTGTGTGTCTGAGTGAATGTGTGTCTGAATGTGTGTGTGGCTGAGTGTGTGTGGCTGAGTGTGTGATTGAGTGTGTCTGAGCATGTGTGTGTCTGAGTGTGTGTGTCTGAGTGTGTGATTGTGTGTATCTGAGCATGTGTGTGTATGAGTGTGTGTGCCTGGGGATGTAATTGTGTGTGTCTGAGTGTGTGCGTGTTTGAGTGTGAGCCTGATGGTGTGTGTGGCTGAGTGTGTGCGACTGTGACTGAGTGTGTGACTGTGTTTCTGAGTGTGTGTGTCTTAGTGTGTGTGCCTGAATGTCTGAGTGTGTGTGTCTGAGTATGTGTGTCTGAGTGTGTGTGTACGAGTGTGTGTGTGTCTGCGTGTGTGTGTTTACGAGTGTGTGTGTCTGAGTGTGTGTGTCTGAGTGTGTGTGTCTGAGTGTGTGTGTCTGGGTGAGTGTGTCTGAGTGTGTGTGTCGGAGGGTGTGTGTCGGAGGGTGTGTGTCTCTGAGTGAGAGTGTGTCTGAGTGTGTGTGTCTGAATATCTGAGGGTGAGTGTGTCTGAATATCTGAGTGTGTTTGTGTCTGAGTGTGTGCGACTGTGTCTGAATGTCTGCCTGTGTGTGTCTGAATGTCTGAGTATGTGCCACTGTGTCAGAGTGTGTGTGTGTCTGAGTGTGTGTGTGGCTGTGTGTGTCTGAGGGTGTGTGCCTCTCAGTGTGTGTATCTGAGTGAGTGTGTGTCTGAGTGTGAAAGTCTGAATATCTGAGGGTGAGTGTGTTTGAATGTCTGAGTGTGTGTGTGTCTGAGTGTGTGCGACTCTGTCTGAATGTCTGAGTGTGTGTGACTGTCTCTGAGTGTGTGTGTCTGAGGGTGTGTGTGTCTGAGGGTGTGTGTGTCTGAGTGTGTGTGTCTGAATGTCTGAGTGTGTGTGTGTCTGCATATGTGTCCCCCCAAGTGTGTGTGTGTCTGAATGTTTGTGTGCTGAATGTGTGTGTGTCTGAGTGTGTGCGTCTGAGGGTGTGTTTGTCTGAGGGTGTGCGTGTCTGAGTGTGTGTGTCTAAGTGTGTGTGTGTCTGAGTGTGTGTGTGTCTGAATGTGAGTGTGTGTGTCTGAGTGTGTGTGCCTGAGGGTGTAATTGTGTGTGTCTGAGTGTGTGTGTCTGAGTGTGAGTGCGTGTGAGTGTCTGGATGTGTGATTGTGTGTGCCTGAGTGTGTGTGTGTGTTTGAGTGTGTGAACCTGATGGTGTGTGTGTCTTAGTGTGTGTGACTGAATATCTGAATGTGTGTGTGTCTGGGTGCGTGTGTCTGAGTGTGTGTGTCTGTGTGTGTGCGTCTCAGTGTGTGTGTCTGAGTGTGTGTGTCCGAGTGTGTGTGTGTTTGCGTGTGTGTGTTTCTGAATGTGTGTGTGTCTGAATGTGTGTCTGAGAGTGTGTGCCTGAGGGTCTGTGTGTCTGAGGGTGTGTGTGTCTGAGTGTGTGTGTGTGTCTGAGTGTGTGTGTGTCTGAGTGTGTGTGTCTGAGTGTGTGTGTCTGAGTGAATGTGTGTCTGAGTGTGTGTGTGTCTGAGTGTGAGTGTGTGTGTCTGAGCATGTGAGTGTCTGAGTGTGTGTGCCTGAGGGTGTAATTGTGTGTGTCTGAGTTTGTATGTGTCTGAGTGTGAGTGTGTGTGAGTGTCTGAATGTGTGATTGTGTGTGTCTGATTGCGTGTCTGAGTGTGTGTATGACTGAGTGTGTGTGTGTCTGGGTGTGTGTGCCTGAAGGAGTGTGTGTGTCTGTGTGTGTGTGTGTCTGAGTGTGTGTGTCTGAGTGACTGTGTGTCTGAGGAGTGTGTGTGCCTGAATGTCTGAGGGCATGTGTGTCTGCATGTGTGTGACTGAATGTCAGAGTGTGTGTGTGTCTGAGTGTGTGCGACTGTGTCTAAATGTCTGAGCGTGTGTGTCTGACTGTCTGAGTGGGTGCCACTGTGTCTGAGTGTGTGCCACTGTGTCTGAGTGTGTGTGTTCCTGAGTGTTTGTGCCTGAGGGTGTAATTGTGTGTGTCTGAGTGTGTATGTGTCTGAGTGTGTGTCTGTCTGGGTGTGTGTGCCTGAAGGAGTGTGTGTGTCTGTGTGTGTGTGTGTCTGAGTGTGTGTGTCTGAGTGACTGTGTGTCTGAGGAGTGTGTGTGCCTGAATGTCTGAGGGCATGTGTGTCTGCATGTGTGTGACTGAATGTCAGAGTGTGTGTGTGTCTGAGTGTGTGCGACTGTGTCTAAATGTCTGAGCGTGTGTGTCTGACTGTCTGAGTGTGTGCCACTGTGTCTGAGTGTGTGCCACTGTGTCTGAGTGTGTGTGTTCCTGAGTGTTTGTGCCTGAGGGTGTAATTGTGTGTGTCTGAGTGTGTATGTGTCTGAGTGTGAGTGTGTGTGAGTGTCTGAATGTATGATTGTGTGTGTCTGATTGCGTGTCTGAGTGTGTGTATGACTGAGTGTGTGTGTGTCTGCGTGTGTGTCCATCCGAGTGTGTGTGTGTCTGAGCGTGTGTCTGTCTGAGTGTGTGTGTCTGAGTCAGTGTGTGTCTGAATGTCTGAGGGCGTGTGTGTCTGCATGTGTGTGACTGAATGTATGAGTGTGTGTGTGTCTGAGTGTGTGCAAATGTGTCTAAATGTCTGAGCATGTGTGTCTGAATGTCTGAGTGTGTCCCACTGTGTCTGAGTGTGTGCCACTGTGTCTGAGTGTGTGTGTGTCTGAGTTTGTGTGTGTGTCTGAGTGTGTGTATCTGAGGGTGTGTGTGTCTGATTGTGTCTGTCTGAGTGTGTGTGTCTGAATGTCTGATTGTGTGTCACTGTGTCTGAGAGTGTGTGTGTCCGAGAGTGTGTGTGTCCGAGGGTGTGTGAGTCTAAGTGTGTGTGTCCGAGTATGTGTATGTCCGAGTGTGTGTGTGTCTGCATGTCTGAGTGTGTGTCTGAGTGTGTGTGACTGTGTCTGAAAGTCTGAGCATGTGTGAGTGTGTGTGTGTCTGCATACGTGTGTGTCTGCATAAGTGTGTGCCAGAGTATGTGTGTGTCTGAGTGTGTGTGTGTCTGAGTGTGTGTATCTGAGGGCGTGTGTGTCTGAGTGTGCATGTCTGAATGAGAGTGTGTCTGAATGTGTGTGTCTGAATGTCTGAGGGTGAGTGTGTCTGCAGGTGTGTGTCTGAATGTCTGAGTGTGTGTGTGTGTCTGAGTGTGTGTGGCAGTGTCTGAATGTCTGAGTGTGTGTCTGCATGTGTGTGTCTGAATATCTGAGTGTGTATGTGTCTGAGTGTGTGTGGCTGAGTGTGTGTGGCTGAGTGTGTGTGTCTGAGGGTGTGTGTGTGTCTGAGTGTGTGTGTGTCTGAGTTTATGTGTCTGAGTAAGTGTTGTGGCTGAATGTCTGAGAGTGTATGTGTCTGAGTGTGTGCGACTGTGTCCAAATGTCTGCATGTGTGTGTCTGAATGTCTGAGTGTGTATGTGTCTGAGTGTGTGCGACTGTGTCCAAATGTCTGAGTGTGTGTGTTTGAATGTCTGAGTGTGTGCCAATGCATCTGAGTGTGTGTGTGTCTGAGTGTGTGTTGTCTGAGTGTGTGTGTGTCCGAGTTTGTGTGTGTCCAAGTGTGTGTCTGTCCGAGTGTGTGTCTGAGTGTGTGTCTGAGTGAGTGTGCGTCTGAGTGTGTGTATCCGAATGTCTGAGTGTGTGTGTGTCTGAGTGTGTGCGACTGTGTCCAAATGTCTGAGTGTGTGTGTCTGAATGTCTGAGTGTGTGCCAATGCTTCTGAGTGTGTGTGTGTCCGGGTGTGTGTGTGAGTGAGTGTGCGTCTGAGTGTGTGTGTCTGAATGTCTGAGTGTGTGTGTGTCTGAGTGTGTGCGACTGTGTCCAAATGTCTGAGTGTGTGTGTCTGAATGTCTGAGTGTGTGCCAATGCATCTGAGTGTGTGTGTGTCTGAGTGTGTGTGTGTCCGAGTTTGTGTGTGTCTGAGTGTGTCCCCCCCCGAGTGTGTGTGTGTCTGAGTGTGTGTCTGAGTGAGTGTGCATCTGAGTGTGTGTGTCTGAATGTCTGGCGGTGTGCGTGTCTGCATGTCTGAGTGTGTGCGACTGTGTCTGAGTGTGTGTGTGTCTGAGTATGTGTGTCTGAGGATGTGTGTGTCTGAGTGTGTGTGTCTGAATGTCTGAGTGTGTGTGTGTCTGAGTGTATGTGTGACTGAGTGTGTGTGTCTGAGGGTGTGTGTCTGAATGTTTGTGTGTCTGAGTGTGTCTGAATCTGTGCCATTGAGTCTGCGTGTTTGTCTGAGCATGTTAGCGTGTGTGTCTGATTATGTGTGTGTCTGAGTGTGTGTGTGTCCGAGTGTGTGTATGTCCGAGTGTGTGTATGTCCGAGTGTGTGTGTGTCTAAGTGTGTGTGTCTGAGTGTGTGTGCCTGAGTGAGTGTGTGTCTGAGTATATATGTCAGAATGTCTGAGTGTGTGTCACTGTGTCTGAATGTGTGTGTGTCCGAGGGTGTGTGTGTCCGAGTGTGTGTGTGTCTGAGTGTGTTTATGTCTGAGTGTGTGTCTGAGTGTGTGTGCCTGAGTCAGTGTGTGTCTGTGTGTCTGTGTCTGAATGTCTGTGTGTGTGTGTGTCTGAGTGTGTGCGACTGTGTCTGAAAGTCTGAGCGTGTGTGTCTGAATGTCTGAGTGGGTGCCATTGTGTCTGAGTGTGTGTGTGTCTGAGTGTGTGTGTCTGAGTGTGTGTGTGTGTGTCTGAGTGTGTGTGTGTCTGAGTTTATGTGTCTGAGTAAGTGGTTGTGGCTGAATGTCTGAGAGTGTATGTGTCTGAGTGTGTGCGACTGTGTCCAAATGTCTGAGTGTGTGTGTCTGAATGTCTGAGTGTGTGTGTGTCTGAGTGTGTGCAGCAGTGCCTGAATGTCTGAGTGTGTGTCTCTGAATGTCTGAGTGTGTGTGTCTGAATGTCTGAGTGTGTGTGACTGTGTCTGAGTGTGTGTGTGTCTGAGTGTGTGCGACTGTGTCTGAATGTCTGAGGGTGTGCGTCTGAGTGTATGTGCGACTGAGTGTGTGTGTCTGAGGGTGTGTGTGTGTGTGTCCGAGTGTGTGTGTGTGTCCGCGTGTGTGTGTCTGAATGTATGTGTGCCTGAGTGTGTCTGAATCTGTGCCATTGTGTCTGAGTGTGTGTCTGAGCGTGTTAGCGTGTGTGTCTGATTATGTGTGTGTCTGAGCGTGTGTGTCTGATGGTGTAAGTGTGCATGTCTGAGTGTGTGTGTCCCCGAGTGTGTGTGTCTCCGAGTGTGTTTGTGTCCGAGTGTGTGTATGTCCGAGTGTGTGTGGGTCTAAGTGTGTGTGTCTGAGTGTGTGTGCCTGAGTGAGTGTGTGTCTGAGTGTATGTGTCTGAATGTCTGAGTGTGTGCCACTATGTCTGAGTGTGTGTGTGTCCGAGTGTGTGTGTGTCCGAGTGTGTGTATGTCCGAGTGTGTGTGAGTCTAAGTGTGTGTGTCTGAGTGTGTGTGCCTGAGTGAGTGTGTGTCTGAGTGTATGTGTCTGAATGTCTGAGTGTGTGTGTGTCTGCATGTTTGAGTGTGTGTGTGTCTAAGTGTGTGCGACTGTGTTTGAATATCTGAGTGTATGTGTCTGAGTATGTGCGACTGTGTCCAAATGTCTGAGTGTGTGTCTGAATGTGTGCCACTGTGTTTGGGTGTGTGTGTGTCCGAGTGTGTGTGTGTCCGAGTGTGTGTGTGTCCGAGTGTGTGTGTGTCCGAGTGTGTGTGTCCAAGTGTGTGTTTGGCTGAGTGTGTGTCTGAATGAGTGTGTGTCTGAGTGTGTGTGTCCAAGTGTGTGTATGTCCGAGTGTGTGTGTGTGTCTAAGTGTGTGTGCCTGAGTGAGTGTGTGTCTGAGAGTATATGACTGAATGTCTGAGTGTGTGTGTCTGCATGTCTGATAGTGTGTGTGTCTGAGTGTGCGACTGTGTCTAAATGTCTGAGCGTGTCTGTCTAAATGTCTGAGTGTGTGCCACTGTGTCTGAGTGTGTGTGTGTCTGAATATGTGTGTCTGAGGGTGTGTGTCTGTGTGTATGTGTGACTGAGTGTGTGTGGCTGAGGGTGTGTGTGTGTGTCTGAGTGTGTGTCTGAGTCTGTGTGAATGTGTGTGGCTGAATGTCTGAGAGTGTGTGTTTCTCCATGTGTGTGTCTGAATGTCGTGAGTGTGTGTAACTGTTTCTGAATGTCTGAGTGTATGTGTCTGAGTGTGTGTGACTGTGTCCAAATGTCTGAGTGTGTGTGTCTGAATGTCTGAGTGTGTGCCACTGTGTTTGGGTGTGTGTGTGTCTGAGTGTGTGTGTCTGATTGTGTGTGTGTCTGAGTGTGTGTGTGTCTGAGTGTGTGTGTGTGTCCGAGTGTGTGTGTCTGAGTGTGTATGCATCTGAGTGTGTGTCTGAGTGAGTGTGTGTCTGAGAATATGTGCCTGAGTGTGTGCGACTGTGTCTAAATGTCTGAGTGTGTGTGTCTGAATGTCTGAGTGTGTGCCACTGTGTTTGAGCGTGTATGACTGAGTGTGTGTGTCTGAGGGTGTGTGTGTGTCCAAATATGTGTATGTCAGAGTGTGTGTGTGTCTAAGTTTGTGTCCCTGAGTGAGTGTGTGTCTGAGTGTATGTGTCTGAGTGAGTGTTGTGGCTGAATTTCTGAGAGTGTGTGTGTCTGCATGTGTGTGTCTGAATGCCTGAGTGTGTGTGTGTCTGAGTGTGTGTGTGTCCGAGTGTGTGTGAGTCCGAGTGTGTGTGTGTCCGAGTGAGTGTGTGTCTGAATGAGTGTGTGTCTGAGTATATGTGTCTGAGTGTGTGCGACTGTGTCTAAATGTCTGAGTGTGTGAGTCTGAGTGTGTGCCACTGTGTCTGAGTCTGTGTGTCTGAGTGAATGTGTGTGGCTGAATGTCTGAGAGTGTGTTTTTCTGCATGTGTGTGTCTGAATGTCTGAGTGTGTGCAACTGTTTCTGAATGTCTGAGTGTATGTGTCTGAGTGTGTGCGACTGTCCAAATGTCTGAGTGTGTGTGTCTGAGTGTCTGAGTGTGTGCCACTGTGTTTGGGTGTGTTTGTGTCTGAGTGTGTGTGTCTGAGTGTGTGTGTGTGTCCGAGTGTGTGTGTGTGTTCGAGTGTGTATGCGTCTGAGTGTGTGTCTGAGTGAGTGTGTGTCTGAGTATATGTGCCTGAGTGTGTGCGACTGAGTCTAAATGTCTGAGTGTATCTGTCTGAACGTCTGAGTGTGTGCCACTGTGTCTGAGTGTGTGTGCCGGAGGGTGTGTTTGTCTAAGTGTGTGTGTCCGAGTGTGCGTGTGTCCGAGTGTGTGTATGTCCGAGTGTGTGTGTGTCTAAGTGTGTGTGTCTGAGTGTGTGTGCCTGAGTCAGTGTGTGTCTGAGCGTATGTGTCTGAGTAAGTGTTTGTGGCTGAATGTCTGAGTGTGTGTGTGTCTGAGTGTGTGTCTGAGTGAGTGTGTGTCTGAGTGTGTGTGTCTGAATGTCTGGGGGTGTGTGTGTCTGCATGTCTGAGTGTGTGTGTCTGAATATCTGAGTGTGTGCGACTGTGTATGAGTGTGTGTGTGTGTGTGTCTGTGTGTGTGTGCCTGAGGGTGTGTGTGTCTGTGTGTGTGTCTGATTGTCTGAGTGTGTGCCACTGTGTCTGAGTGTGCGTGTCTGAGTGTGTGTGTCTGAGGGTGTGTGTGACCAAGTGTGTATGTTTGAGGGTGTGTGTCTGTCCGAGTGTGTGTGTGTCTGAGTGTGTGTCTAAGTGAGTGTGCGTCTGACTGTGTGTGTCTGAATATCTGACGGTGTGTGTGTCTGCATGTGTGTGTCTGAATGTCTGAGTGTGTGCCACTGTGTCTGAGTGTGTGTGACTGAGTGTGTGTGTCTGAGGGTGTGTGTGTCTGAGTGTGTGTGACTGATTTCTGAGTGTGTGTGTGTCTGCATATGTGTGTGTCCGAGTGTGTATGTGTCGAAGTGTGTGTGTGTCTGAGGGCGTGTGTGTCTGAGTGTGTGTGTGTCTGAGTGAGTGTGTGTCTGAATGTGTGTGTGACTGAGTGTGTGCGGCAGTGTCTGAATGTCTGGGTGTGTGTGTCTGAATGTCTGAGTGTGTGCGACTGTGTCTGAGTGTGTGTGTCTGAGTGTGTGTTTGAATGTCTGAGTGTGTGTGTGCCTGAGTGTGCGACTGTATCTGAATGTCTGAGGGTGTGTGTGTCTGAGTGTATGTGTGACTGAGTGTGTGTGTGTGTCCGAGTGTGTGTGTGTGTCTGAGTGTGTGTGTCTGAATGTTTGTGTCTGAGTGTGTCTGAATCTGTGCCATTGTGTCTGAGTGTGTGTCTGAGCGTGTTAGCGTGTGTGTCTAATTATGTGTGTGTCTGAGTGTGTGTGTGTCTGAGCATGTGTGTCTGTGGGTGTAATTGTGTGTGTCTGAGTGTGTGTGTGTCTGAGTGTGTGATTGTGTGTGTCTGTGCATGTGTGTGTGAGAGTGTGTGAGAGTGTGTGTGTCAGAGTTTGTGATTGCCTTAATGTGTGTGCGTCTGAATGTGTGTCTCTGCATTTGTGCAAGTGTGAGGGTGAGTGTGCAAATGTGAGTTTGTGAGTGTCAGTGTGTGTGAATGTATGGGTCTCAGTCCCTGTGGGCGAGGGTCAGTGTGGGGGAGGGGGGGGGAGGGAGACGGGAGCCTCTGGGTCCGTGGGTGAGGGTCAGTGGGAGGGGGGGAGGGGGGAGTGAGGGGGGGGAGCCTCTGTGTCGCTGTGGGTGAGGGTCAGTGGGGGATGGGGGGGGGGGTGTGAGGGAGACGGGAGCCTCTGGGTCCTGAGTGAATTGACCATGATGCTGCCCAGTTTCAGGATCCTGGAGATGGAGCTGGACTATCATCCGGAGCTGCGAGGCATCACAGTGAGGAGGCCGCAGCTTAAACTGCTGCAAGATGTCCCCTTTCCCGACAGGGTGGCTGGGAACTGGGAGGCGGTGAAAAACTTCCAGGCAAAGCCCGATGACCTGCTCATCGCCACCTACCCCAAATCAGGTGAGTAGCTCTGAGGTCCCACGCCGGAGCGAGAGAGGCCCACACTGGAGAGGAGGGACTCATGCTGGAGGGAGAAGGCCCACCATGGAAGGTAGGGACCCACGCTGGAGGTAGAGGGCCCACGCTAGAGTTAGAGGGGCCCATGCTGTAGAGAGAGGGGCCCGTAGTGATATCATGGCTGTGTTGTAATTCACCGACTGACTTCTAGGAGTCTCATTAGTATATAAGTGAATGTTAGAGTCAGGTGACCTCAGACTGACTAGGGAGCTGGGAGTTTGCTTTTACTTGATCATACCATAATTCATCTGTTATTTTGTAGATAGTTGACCCACAGTTATTGTGAATAAATTGTTTATAGCTTTAGCTATAAGTGTTCTTGTAATATAAATCAGGCCAACCAAAAAGAACATTACATGGTACCAGGGTTGGATGGTATTAATCACAGAGAAAAAAACTATAACATCATTGCGTGAAGTCATGAGGTCCACAGATATTTGAAGATGTTGCAGACTGCAGGGTTGAACTACATGGAGTCACTGAAGCGACCAATGAGTCTCAGATTTCATGGTCATGTGGACAGCAACTGGCGTGTGTTTAAACAACAATTCTATCTGTTTCTTACTGCAGTAAATTGAGGAGATTAATCAGATTTGCGTAAGTTAGCGAGTTTCCATTGACGGCTCCCGAAAGCTGGTCGCACAAAAAGTTGACCCCTGCCAAGGCCCAGTATTGTGATCCTTTTGGCCAGTCTGTTTTTGTTGAAAAATGCTCCGGAGAAATCCCGTTCGGAGGAAGCCAGCTGTCGTTGCTCGATGGCGTGAATGAGAGAAAGTGAGGGAAGAGTTGGCAGAGAGAGAGAGATATCGCACGCGGGGAGAGATCGAACTTGAACGGAATTCTCAATCCCCACCAGTCGCAGAACCCAATATGAGAAATGAAATGGATGAGGAAACTGGCAAAGGTAAACAAACGTTAGTGAGCAGCTAGATTTGATCTCACGAACACAGGGGGCGGGATTCTCTCACCCCGGGGCCGGGCCGGAGAATCGCCGGGACAGGCGCGAATCGGGCCACCCCGCCCCGACGCAGGTCGGCTGCTGGAGCGGCGTGGGTCACTCCAGTCCCGTGCTGGCCCCCTGTAGGAGTCGGAATCGCTGCTCCTGAAGCCATGTTGTCGCCGTCGAGAAACGCGACAGCGTTGACAACGTCCTCAACACTTAGCCTCAGGATCAGAGAATCCCGCCCAGGAAGCTTTTAGAAACTGGGCCCGGTGTGTTCAATGGAGCGGCTGCACGTGGGGGAGCTCCCACCGGGTATCGTGGCTTTCTGACCCTTTTTATTTTTTAGCTTTCAACTTGCGTTCAAGAGCTGTAAATAGACTTGGTTGTTTAAACCCCCCACGGCACAGAGATGCTGAATCGGTGTTGGGCTGGACTCTAAGAGAGGGAGGAAGAAACTTTAAAGTTGGAGGGCCTAAAGATCACGGAGAGGATATTTTTTTCCCCCCTGAAATTTAAAAAAAGACTTGCGTAAGGTAACGATGCTCTTAACAGAGGCAAGGCCCGAAGCAATTGCTGTGTTTAATACATTTAAGTTTGCAAACGGTGAAGATAGTAAAAATTCTAACGTCGTAATTCGAAGATCTGATGAACATTGTGTAGTGATCTGTACATCTGTACATACATCTGCACATACACCAGGGACTACAGACAGATGTAACAGCCACAGCACCATTAGAGGGCATCAGAGATGGGTATAAAGGGTCCAGCCCAAGGGAGGATCCGCCTCTTTCAGAAGCCCAGGGCTAGTGAGCAGCAGCACAGGGCTAGTGAGCAGCAGCACAGGGCTAGTGAGCAGCAGCACACAGAGAGAGCTCAGCATAGGTAGCTTACCTTAGCTTCACTGGTCATACCTCTTGACTATTATATCTAGTTAAGCTCTGGAAACAGGACAAACCCACTGAATAAAGTATTTGTGTTAACTGGAAGTCTCCAATCTTTATTCAGGCTTAGAGAATAACATACATTGCACCCCCAGAAAGAATGAAATTTCTGAACGCTATGTGTTTACGTCACGTCTACAGAAGACAGAAGAGTCTATGGATTATTCCATCACTGATTTAAAGTTAAAAGCTAAAACCTGTAATGTTTCTGCGGTCCGTGATTGGGGACCGGGTTGTGTTTGGTGTGAATGAGAATAAGCTGAGAGAGCGGTTGGTGAGGGAATGGGAGCTGCCTTTAGAACAAACAGTTAAGATTTGTCGGGCTGACGAGCTGGCAGCACAGCATTCCGAAATGTTTCCCAGTCATGGCGGCGTCTCCTGGGAGGAAAGTTGCTGCCCTTTTTCCAAAGAGGTGGGAAGGTTCCTGCAGCTCCTCGCACACCAACACACAGGTTAAAGATCAGGAGGAAGGATTTCTGTGCGAAAGATGTTTCAAAAGCACAGATTAAGGCAGTGTCCAGCGTTTGGCACGTTTTGTTACAGATGCAAAGGAAAAAAAATCAACATTGCTCAGAATAAGTTTTTGGAGACATCAAAAAGTCTCCAGCACTTAAACAAAGGCAAACTGATGCTCCATTTAAAATAAAGGGTTGGGTGCGGTTTGCTGCCCGAAGGCATTTTAAAGGTGACAGAATTGTTATTCTCGTTCTGTCTATCTGCCTCTCGATCTCTTTCTGTCCTCTCCTTGTCTCTCTCTCTCGGCCTCTCTGTCTCTCTTCTCTCACTCTCTGTCTCTCTTCTCTCACTCTCTGTCTCTCTCTCTCTCTCTGTCTCTTTCCTTCTGTCCCTTCCTCTCGGCCTCTCTGTCTCTCTCTGTCTCTTTCCTTCTGTCTGTCTCTCTCTCTCTCACAGCCTCTGTGTCTCTGTCAGTCTCTCTCTCTGTCTCTCTTTCCTTATGACTCTTTCTCCCTCTGTCTCTGTCTCTGTCTCTCTCTCTGTCTCTCACTGTCTCTTTCCTTCTGTCTCTCTCTCACAGCCTCTGTGTCTCTGTCTCCCTCTGTCTCACTTTCCCGGTCTCTCTCTCTCTCTGTCTCTTTCGCTGTTTCTCCCTCTGTGTTTTCTCTCCCTCTCTGCCTCGCGTTCTCTCACTGTGTCTTTTCGCTCTGTCTCTCTCTCACTGTGTCTCTCTGTCTCCCTTTCCTTCTGTCTCTCTCCATCTGTCTCGCTCGCTGTTTCTCACTCTCTATCTCTCTCTCTGTCTCTCTCTCGCTGTATCTCATTCTCTGTCTATCTCTGCCTCTGTCTCTCCCACTCTCTTTGTTTCTCTCACTCTCTCTCTCAGTCTGCCTCCCTCTGTCTCTTTCATTCAATCCCACTCTGTGTGTGTCTCTCTCACTCTGTGCCTCTGAATCTCTCACTGTGCATGTCTTGTTTTCTGTCTCTCTCTCCCTCTGTCTCCCTTTCTCTCTGTCACTCTCTCTGTCTGTCACTTTGCCTCCCTCTATCTCTCTTTCCTTCTGTGTCTCTTTCCTTCTGTCTTTGTCTCCCTGTCTGTCTCCATCTCTCTCTGTCTCTCTCACTGTGTCCCATTCTGTCCCTCAGGCTGTCTCTCTCCCTCTCTCTGTTTTTTTCAGTCTGTCTGCCTCTCTCTCTCTGTCTGCCACGCTGTCTCCCTCTGTCTCACTTTCATTCGAACTCTCTCCATCTATCTCCCTCTCTCGCCCTTTGTGTGTCTCCCTCGCACTCTGTATCTCTCTCTCTGTCTCCCTCTGCCTTGTATCTCTCTCTGTGTCTGTGACTCTGTCTGTTTCTATCTCTCTATTTCTCTTTCCTTCTGTCTCTCTCTCACTGTTTCTCTCTGTCTCTCTCTTTCTCTGTATTCCCCTCCCTGTCTCTGTCTCTCTCTCTCTCATTCTCTCTCTCTCTCTGTCTCTCTCTGGGTTGCACGGTAGCACAAGTGGATAGCTGTGTGGCTTCACAGCGCCAGGGCCCCAGATGTGGTAAACCCCATTATTGCATTACATGCATTATTTTGTGTTGTGCATGCCTGGGCTTGTCCAGGCTGGCTCCGCCTGTGGCTCCTCCCCTCGGACTTCTGTATAAAGGTGGCAAGTCTCCACCTCCGGACCCAGGAGGCTTGCTGTTTAGTGTATTAAAGCCTCAGTTACGTTCATCACTGTCGTGTGTTATTGATGGTGTATCAATTTAACACACTAAACTCCTCAAGATGAACTCATCACTCAAGCCTGATCGCTTGGACTGGACCCACAGGCAGCCGATGCCACAGAGATGTTTGAACACTGGCTAAGCTGCTTCGAAGCGTACTTTGCATCCTTCACCGAAGACCTCACAGACCTCCAGAAGAAGCAGATCGTCCTCGCACGGGTGAGCCCACGGGTCTTTCCTCTCATCAGGGACGCCCCTTCGCACGCGGATGCAGTAATGCTACGAAAAGGACAATACGCAAAATCCGTTAACCAGGTAGATGCTCGGCACCTCCTCGCCACGAGACGCCAACGCCCTGGGGAATCACTTGTGGAATTCCTATGTGCCTTGTGCATACTCTGCCGGAACTGTGACTGCCGGCGATATTGGCTACACAGCAGGCGGAGCTGCTGATCAGGGACGCTTATGTTGCGGGCATTTACCCTAACTATATCCACCAGCGATTAATAGAAGGGGGGACACTCGGCCTCCCAGAGACAGTACAACTCTCCAACTCACTGGAGGTGGCCTTCCAGAACATGGGGGCCTACACCTCCGGCCGCACGGCACCCTCGTGGGCACAGCCATCAACCGGCCCAGGTGCGATGCAAGCCTGCGCCGCACAGCGGCCCGCCAATGCCGGAGGCCCGAAGCTCTGCCCAGCACGGAACGCAACCTGTAACGGCTGTGGGAAGTAGGGCCACTTCGCAAAAGCCTGCCAGACCCGATCTCCCCCTAAACCGTCTAGGCCCAGCGGTGCGGCCTGCTGCCTGTCGGGGCACCCCCCCCGGCTGCCACGCCACCCGCCATATGCGACCCGTGGGCACCGCCATCTTTAATCCGGGCCGACATGTGCGATCCATGGAGGTCGCCATCTTGGACGCCATCGCCGCTGCCACCCGCCACACGCGACCCATGGGAGTCGCCATCTTGGATGCCATCGTAGATGCCAACCGCCACACCCGACTCATGGGGGCCGCCATCTTGGGCCCACTCCGCAGCCTCCCGGGAGCCCAGCTCACCCGACCGTATGCTAGCCGCCGCTACCTCCGACCGGCCTACCGACCACCTTCCAACATTCGCCTCCGTCAAACTCGACCAGTCCCGGCCGCACCACCTCGCAAAGTCCATGATGACCGTCCGGATCAACGGGCACGAGACGGCCTGTCATTTCGACTCCAGGAGCACAGACAGCTTCGGACACCCAGATACGGTAAGGCGCTGCTCCCTCCCAATCTTACCCGCGACCCAGAAAATCTCCCTGGCTTCCGGAGTACAAATCCGGGGCTACTGTGTCGCGCCCCTTACCGTCCAAGGCGTAGAGTACACCAACTTTAAGATCTACGTCCTCCCCCATCTCTGCGCCGCCCTATTACTGGGGCTCGACTTCCAGTGCCACCTCCAAACCCTTACCTTAAAGTTCGGCAGACCCCTGCCCCTCCCTCACCGTCTGTAGCCTCGCGACCCTTAAGGTCGCCCCACCCTCCCTCTTCGCAAACCTCACCCCGGACTGTAATCCCATCGCTACCAGAAGCAGGCGATACAGTGCCCGGGACAGGGCCTTCATCAGGTCGGAGGTCCAGCGACTCCTGCGAGAGGCTAGTAACAGCCCCTGGAGAGCCCAAGTGGTGGTCACCAAGATTGGGGAGAAGCACCGGATGGTCATCGATTACAGCCAGACCATTAACCGCAGCTCGATGCGTACCCCCTCCCCAGCATATCTGACATGGTCAATCAGATTGCGCAGTATCGAGTCTTCTCCACAGACGACTTGAAGTCCGCCCACCACCAGCTCCCTATCCGCCTGGAAGACCATCAATACACTGCCTTCGAGGCAGATGGCCGCTTTTACCACTTCCTCAGGGTCCCCTTCGGCGTCACCGATGGGGTCTCGGTCTTCCAAAGGGAACTGGACCGAATGGTTGACCAGTACGGGCTGCGGGCCACGTTCCCGTACCTAGACAATGTCACCATCTGCGGCCATGACCAGCAGGACCATGACGAGAACCTCCGGCACTTCCTCCACACCGCTAAACTCCTGAACCGAATCTATAATAGAGTGAAATGCGTCTTCCGCACAACCCGCCGAGCCATCCTCGGCTACGTCGTGGGACACGGAGTCCTAGGGCCCGACCCCGACTGCATCCGCCCCCTCCTGGAACTCCCCCTCCCCCACTGTCCCAAGGCCCTGAAGAGATGCCTGGGGTCCTTCTCGTACTACGCCCAGTGGGTCCCCAACTATGCGGACAAGGCCCGTCCACTGATCCAATCCACCGTTTTTCCCCTGACGGCTGAGGCCCGACTGGCCTTAAACCGCATCAAGGCCGACATCGCCAAGGCCGCGATGCACGCGGTGGATGAGTCCGTCCCATTCCAAGTGGAGAGCGATGCATCGGACTTTGCTCTGGCCGCTACCCTCAGCCAGGCAGGCAGGCCCGTGGCTTTCTTCTCCCGCACCCTCCATGCCTCCGAATTTCGACACTCCTCTGTCGAAAAGGTGGCCCAAGCCATTGAGGAAGCTGTGAGACATTGGAGGCATTACCTGGCCGGCAGGAGATTCACTCTCCTCACTGACCAACGGTCGGTTGCCTTCATGTTTAACAATACACAGCGGGGCAAGATTAAGAACAACAAGATTCTGAGGTGGAGGATCGAGCTCTCCACCTACAGCTATGATATCTTGCATCGACCCGGGGAAGCTCAATGAGCCCCCAGATGCCCTATCCCGCGGTACATGTGGCGGCGCACAAGTAGACCGACTTCGTACCCTCCAGAACGACCTCTGCCACCCGGGGGTCACCCGTTTTTTCCACTTCATCAAGGCTCGCAACCTGCCCTACTCCATTGAGGAGGTCAGGTCCGTGACCAGGGACTGCCAGGTCTGCGCGGAGTGCGAACTGCACTTCTATCGTCAAGACAGAGAACATCTGGTGAAGACTTCCCACCCCTTTGAGCGCCTCAGCATGGTCATCAAAGGGCCCCTCCCCTCCACTGACCGTAACGTGTACTTCCTCAACATCGTTGATGAGTACTCCAGATTCCCCTTCGCCATCCAATGCTCTGACATGACCTCTGCCTCCGTTACCAAGGCCCTGCACAATCTTTTCACCTTTGTTTCGGTTTCCCCACCTACATCCACAGTATATCCAAGGGCTCCTCCTTTATGAGCGATGAGTTGCGTCAGTTCCTGCTCAGCAAGGGCATCGCCTCCAGCAGGACGACCAGGTATAACCCCCGGGGAAACGGGCAGGTGGAGAGAGAGAACGTGACGGTCTGGAAGGCCGTCCTGCTGGCCCTACGGTTGAAAAGTCTCCCGGTCTCCCGCTGGCAGGAGGTCCTCCCCGACGCGCTCCACTCCATCCGGTCGCTCCTGTGCACCGCCACTAACGAGACTCCTCATGAACGGACGTTTGCCTTCCCCAGGAAGTCCACCTCGGGGGGTCTCGCTTCCGTCCTGGCTGACAGTCCCGGGGCCCGTCCTTCTCCGGAAGCACGCGAGGAGCCATAAATCAGACCCCCTCGTCGAGAAGGTCCTGCTCCCCCATGCCAACCCCCAATATGCCTACGTGGCACATCAGGATGGGCGGCAGGACACGGTCTCCCTTTGGGATGTGGCTCCTGCAGGCTCCTCGGAGACCATCACCCCCCCCCCCCCCCCATCCTACACCGTCTTCCCCCACATCTGGATGAAGAAGAGAAGTTTGACAACACGCTCCCGGACGCGCAGGTCTCGATGCCAGCGCCGGGACTGAGGCGATCACAGTGGGTGGTCAAGGCCCCCGACAGACCTGACCTTTAGGACCACGTCACCCCCGCTGCACTCTTTTTTCAAATAGGGGTGAATGTGGTAAACCACATTATTGTATTGCATGCCCAGGCTTGTCCAGGCTGGCTCCGACTGTGGCTCCTCCACCGGGCTTCTGTATAAAGGTGGCACGTCTCTGGTTCCAGACCCAGTTCGGGTCCAGAGGCAGGAGGCTTGCTGTTTAGTGTATTCAAGCCTCAATTACATTCACCACTCGTCATGTGTTATTGATGGTGTATCACCAGGTTCGATTCCCCGCTGGGTCATTGTCTGTGTGGAGTCTGCACATCCTCCCCGTGTCTGCGTGGGTTTCCTCCGGGTGCTCCGGTTTCCTCCCACAGTCCAAAGATGTGCAGGTTAGGTGGACTGGCCATGATAAATTGCCCTATAGTGACCAAAAAAGGTTAGGAGGGGCTATTGGGTTACTGGGATAGGGTGGAAATGAGGGCTTAAGTGGATCGGTGCCGACTCGATGGGCCGAATGGCCTCCTTCTGCACTGTATGTTCTATGTTTTCTCTCTCTCTCGGTTTGCCTGCCTCGCTCTCTCCTGTCTCTCTCTCGCTCTGTCTCTCTCTCTGTCTGTCTCTCTCATTCTCTCTCTCCCTTGAATCTGTCTCTCTTTCTCTGTCTGTCTCTCTCCTTCTCTTTCTCTTTCTCTGCCTTTCTCTCATTCTCTGTCTCTCTTTCTCTCTCTGTGTCTCTCACTCATTCTTCGTCTCTCTTTCTCTCTCTCATTCTCTGTCTCTCTTCCTCTCTCCCATTCTCTTTCTCTCTCTCTGTCTCTCTCATTCTCTGTCTCTCTTTCTCTCTCTCTCTGTCTCTCTCTCTCATTCTCAGTCTCTCTTTCTCTCTCTCATTCTCTGTCTCTCTTTCTCTCCACAGGAAGTACATGGATGCAGGAAATTGTGGACCTGATTTGTCGGAACGGTGATGTGGGGATGTGTAAACGAGCTCCCGTCTACTACCGAGTTCCCATCCTGGAATTCTTCATGAATAATATTCTGCCAACCGGTTAGACTGGTTATGTTGAGGGGGCAAGCCCGGGGGAGGGGGGGGGCGAGACAGAGGGGAGGGGCTGGTGACACAGGGGGGCAGGCAGGGGGACTGCCAGGAGCATCAAATTCGGGGAGTCTTACAACAACTGTCCCCATCAGGGAGATGGGGCAATGTGTCCACTTTTAGTCTCCTTATTGATGGAGGGACATTCTCGTAACGTGACCCTCGCTGACATACATCGTGAGGGCAACCCAGACCCCAGAGTGGAAACCGGGAACGCCAATTCTTAGTGATTTATTTTTTGTGCTATGGAAATAAATGTGTGAAGAGAGATGAAACCGCCTGAGGAGGGGTTACAGTCTTAAATTATTCAAATGACAAAACGTTTATTAAACTCCCAAACACACGACAATTAACATTCTCACGGCGCCGAGGTCCCAGGTTCGATCCCGGCTCTGGGTCACTGTCTGTGTGGAGTTTGCACATTCTCCCCGTGTTTGCGTGGGTTTCGCCCCCACAACCCAAAGATGTGCAGGGTAGGTGATTAGCCATACTAAATTGCTCCTTAATTGGAAAAAATGAATTGGGTACTCTAAATTAGAAAAAAGAACCCACGACAGGATGGGCAACAGGGAACAGCATTTATAATGAGCTGCAATAGCAGATATGCAGACAGTTTACTTATAAACAATCCCCCTCCCACCAAAATGCTAAATCTTCCCTCAGCTCCAAGAATACAGCACCCCAAAACAACAGCCCATAGGTTTTGGTGAGTCCAATCCAGGAAGCAATTTCCACACAGGGCAGATAGCTTTCTTTTGGGAACCTTTCTTATTGTTTAGCGTAGAACCTTTAGGTTTTTATTCAGACAGAAGCCTGCTGCCGAATTTTCATCACAACAATTTGCTTCTCCCAGAGAGGGAGCTCTGCTTTGCAACTGGGTGTGGCTTTGTGCTGGGGTGCGAGGCTGTTCCTGTCCACTTTGCCTAACAAAGCATTTGCTAAAATCAGCTACTTGTCTAATCTCACAAACCCTCAGTGCAGCTGCGTCCCGATCAGTATCTCTGTTTTGAATCCAACTTCCCAAGGTTTGCCTGAGGGGGAGAGTAAAGTCTTGCTCCCGGGATAAGAGGGATTGTCCCCACAATGAGGAGAGATGGAGGAGGGTCTGTATTCCCTGGAGTTTCGGGAAACAAAGGGCGACCACATTTCTGAGGGGCTATTTGCCGGCTGGAGCGTCTGAGACACGGGGGGGAAGGGGGGACGCTCACAGTCTCAAGGCGAGGAGTCGGTCATTTTGGACTGAGACGAGGGAGAAATGAATGAAATGAAAATGAAAATCGCTTATTGTCACAAGTAGGCTTCAAATGAAGTTACTGTGAAAAGTCCCTCGTCGCCACATTCCGGTGCCTGTTCGGGGAGGCTGGTACGGGAATTGAACCGTGCTGCTGGCCTGCCTTGGTCTGCTTTCAAAGCCAGCGATTTAGCCCTGGTGCTAAACCAGCACCAAACCACCAATGTTTTTGCTCGGAGGGATGTGAATCTTTGGAATTCTCTCCCCTCCACCCCCTACCCCCAGAGAGCTGTGGGTCGCTCAGTCACCTAGTGGATACGAGATCGAGAGATTTGTGGAGGCTGAGGGGGGTAATCGAAGGGAGAGGACGGGAGTGAGGCGAAGGTGAGGGAAAAGATTAGCCACAGGCTCGATTGAGGGCGGAGCAGACTCGGGTGTCACTGGGGAGAGTCCGCGCCCCTGGAGGGACCCGTACTCCGGCAAGAGTCGCTGCCCATGGAGGGTAAGGGGGGGGGCACCCATACCCCGGGGAGAGTCGGTGCCAGTTCGGGGGTCATACCCTGGGGAGCGTGGGTGCTCATGGGGCACCCGTACCCCGCGGGGAGTCGGGTCTACAATGTGAGCAAGATTTTAGCACCGCAATGTTGTAATATCTCCATTTAACTTCAGGTACTGATGTGCTTGCCAAAATGGCGTCTCCGAGGACGATGAAAACTCACCTCCCGATCCAACTGGTTCCCAAATCCTTCTGCGAGCAGGACTGTAAGGTAGGGACCCGGCACACTCCGCTCCCCCCCTCCCCCCCAATCACCCCCATCGACCCCGTAAACCCTTCATCCCTCACCCTGTTCAACACTCCCTCACTCCCCCCTCCCTCAGTCTCCAAACTGTGGGACTCCCTCACTCCCCCCTACCTCAGTCTCCAAACTGTGGGACTCCCTCACTCCCCCCTCCCTCAGTCTCCAAACTGTGGGACTCCCTCACTCCCCCCTCCCTCAGTCTCCAAACTGTGGGACTCCCTCACTCCCCCCCTCCATCATTCTCCAAACTGTGGGACTCCCTCACTCCCCCCTCCCTCCGTCTCCAAATTGTGGGGTCTCTCACTCCCCTCTCCCCCAGTCTCCAAACTGTGAGACTCCCTCACTCCCCCCTCCCTCAGTCTCCAAACTGTGGGACTCCCTCACTCCCCCCTACCTCAGTCTCCAAACTGTGGGACTCCCTCACTCCCCCCTCCCTCAGTCTCCAAACTGTGGGACTCCCTCACTCCCCCCTCCCTCCGTCTCCAAATTGTGGGGTCCCTCACTCCCCCCTCCCCCAGTCTCCAAACTGTGAGACTCCCTCACTCCCCCCTCCCTCAGTCTTCAAACTGTGGGACTCCCTCACTCCCCCCTCCCTCAGTCTCCAAACTGTGGGACTCCCTCACTCCCCCCCCCCTCAGTCTCCAAACTGTGGGAATCCCACACACCCCCTCCCTCAGTCTCCAAACTGTGGGACTCCCTCACTCCCCCCTCCCTCAATCTCCAAACTGTGGGACTCCCTCACTCCCCCTCCCTCAGCCTCCAAACTGTGGGACTCCCTCACTCCCCCCTCCCTCAGTCTCCAAACTGTGGGACTCCCTCACTCCCCCCCCTCAGTCTCCAAACTGTGGGAATCCCTCACTCCCCCCTCCCCCAGTCTCCAAACTGTGAGACTCCCTCACTCCCCCCTCCCTCAGTCTTCAAACTGTGGGACTCCCTCACTCCCCCCTCCCTCAATCTCCAAACTGTGGGACTCCCTCACTCCCCCCCCTCAGTCTCCAAACTGTGGGAATCCCTCACTCCCCCTCCCTCAGTCTCCAAACTGTGGGACTCCCTCACTCCCCCCCCTCAGTCTCCAAACTGTGGGAATCCCTCACTCCCCCCTCCCTCAATCTCCATACTCTGTGACTCTCTCAGACACCAAACTGTGGAATGTTGTGATTCTGGCTGCCCTGTCCGAGCGGATAACTGGCAACAAACTGTTTTGTAATTTGTATATTATGAGGAATTGTCTGAAGTCAACATAAATAAAAATCCAAGATCACTTGTGATCATTTTAAATGTTAAATTTAAACATCTATTCAATGAAGAGAAAATAGGACAACATCTACAGATGGAATAACCGTCACCAACACTATACAAACATGTCCTCAATTTTATTTGATTGAATAAACTCTGAGAAAAAAAAACTTTTTGATGGCAACAGTCCTTATGGATATTCTAATCCAGAGGAGTTTCAGTAATATTACCACAAATGCTCTGCTGCGCTTCAGGTAATCTCACCCAGAATTCCCCTGCGAGGGTGATGCCAAAATCACTATTCATATGTCTGGTTTGAGCGCAAACCGTCTTTTTCAACATTTCAGAGCTCCCTTGAAAGTCACACATTAATAATGTTTGTTTCGACCTATTTAATCTCCCATTCCATTGCATCTACAACCCATTAGACATTCCCATTTCTCAGATTTAATCAACCCTTTTCTTACTAAGCTGATGGGTGTTGTTTTTTTTAAATGGAAACTTACTAATTTTCCTCACACATTTACGATCTCCCAATTGTGTATGTTTCCTTTGAAGTCCTCACAGGCAAGTTTCAAATCATGGCTCTTATCTGCCTAATGTAAATATCCGGTTTAACGGTTGCCCGTCCTCCACCCCGGTCCCATTCATTACTATTCCAACTATTTACCTTCACACCTACATTAATGATTTAACCTTTCCCTCCAGTTTAATTAAGCCAGTTATACCCATGTTCACGCACGAAGGTTCCTTCCCCGTATCTGACACGATGACAATATTATGGCAAAAATATAACGAAAATGAATTTTCCCTCACATAGACTCCTTCACAACTTCCATCAGTCTCCAGTCTCTGGGAGTCCATCACTCGCTCCCACAAACTCCTGAACAATGGACTGAAAGAAACAGAGGGATTTACTAATTGATGATTCTTCCTGTTCCTAGACCATATTCGTTGCTCGTAACGCGAAGGATAGTCTCGTATCATATTTTCACTTCCATAACAGTTGTCACCTGTTGCCGGAGCCGGGAACCTGGCAGGAATTCTCCCAAAAATTCATGGACGGGCAAGGTGAGAATTATCCGCACATCACCCACACCCCAGGACAGGTACAGCACGGGGTTAGATACAGAGTAAAGCTCCCTCTACACTGTCCCCATCAAACACTCTCAGGACAGGTACAGCACGGGGTCAGATACAGAGTAAAGCTCCCTCTACACTGTCCCTATCAAACACTCCCAGGACAGGTACAGCACGGGGTTAGATACAGAGTAAAGCTCCCTCTACACTGTCCCCATCAAACACTCTCAGGACAGGGACAGCACGGGGTCAGATACAGAGTAAAGCTCCCTCTACACTGTCCCCATCAAACACTCCCAGGGCTGGTGCAGCACGGGGTTAGATACAGAGTAAAGCTCCCTCTACACTGCCACCATCAAACACTCCCAGGACAGGTACAGAACGGGGTTAGATATAGAGTAAAGCTCCCTCTACACTGTCCCCATCAAACACTCCCAGGACAGGTACAGCATGGGGTTAGATACAGAGTAAAGCTCCCACTACACTGTCCCCATCAAACAGTCCCAGGACAGGTACAGCACGGGGTAAGATCTAGAGTAAAGCACCCTCTCCAGTGTCCCCATCAAACACTCCCAGGACAGGTACAGCATGGGGTTAGATACAAAGTAAAGCTACGTATACACTGTCCCCATCAAACTCTCCCAGGACAGGTACAGCACGGGGTTAGATACAGAGTAAAGCTCCCTCTACACTGTCCCCATCAAACACTCCCAGGGCTGGTGCAGCACGGGGTTAGATACAGAGTAAAGCTCCCTCTACACTGCCACCATCAAACACTCCCAGGACAGGTACAGAACGGGGTTAGATATAGAGTAAAGCTCCCTCTACACTGTCCCCATCAAACACTCCCAGGACAGGTACAGCATGGGGTTAGATACAGAGTAAAGCTCCCACTACACTGTCCCCATCAAACAGTCCCAGGACAGGTACAGCACGGGGTAAGATCTAGAGTAAAGCACCCTCTCCAGTGTCCCCATCAAACACTCCCAGGACAGGTACAGCATGGGGTTAGATACAAAGTAAAGCTACGTATACACTGTCCCCATCAAACACACCCAGGACAGGTAAAGCACGGGGTTAGATACAGAGTAAAGCTCCCTCTACACTGTCCCCATCAAACATTCCCAGGACAGGTACAGCACAAGGTTATATACAGAGTAAAGCTCCCTCTACACTGTCCCCATCAAACATTCCCAGGACAGGTACAGCACGGGGTTAGATACAAAGTAAAGCTCCCTCTACACTGTCCCCATCAAACACTCCCAGGGCTGGTAAAGCTCCCTCTACACTGCCCCCATCAAACACTCCCAGGACAGGTACAGCACGGGGTTAGATACAGAGTAAAGCTCCCTCTACACTGCCCCCATCAAACACTCCCAGGACAGGTACAGCACGGGGTTGGTACAGAGAAAAGCTCCCTCTACACTGTCCCCATCAACACACCCAGGACAGGTACAGCACGGGGTTAGATACAGAGTAAAGCTCCCTCTACACTGTCCCCATCAAACATTCCCAGGCCAGGTACAGCACGGGTTAGATACAGAGTAAAGCTCCCTCTACACTGTCCCCATCAACACACCCAGGACAGGTACAGCACGAGGTTAGATACAGATAAAGCTCCCTCTACACTGTCCCCATCAAACACTCTCAGGACAGTACTGCATGGGTTAGATACAGAGTAAAGCTACATATACACTGTCCCCATCAAACACTCCCAGGACAGGTACAGCACGGGGTTAGGTACAGAGTAAAGCTCCCTCTGCATTATCCCCATCAACACACCCAGGACAGGTACAGCACGGGGTTAGATACAGAGTAAAGCTCCCTCTACACTGTCCCCATCAAACATTCCCAGGCCAGGTACAGCACGGGTTAGATACAGAGTAAAGCTCCCTCTACACTGTCCCCATCAACACACCCAGGACAGGTACAGCACGAGGTTAGATACAGATAAAGCTCCCTCTACACTGTCCCCATCAAACACTCTCAGGACAGTACTGCATGGGTTAGATACAGAGTAAAGCCCCATCTACACTGTCCCCATCAAACACTCCCAGGACAGGTTCAGCATGGGGTTAGATACAGGGTAAAGCTCCCTCTACACTGTCCCCATCAACACACCCAGGACAGGTACAGCACGAGGTTAGATACAGATAAAGCTCCCTCTACACTGTCCCCATCAAACACTCACAGGACAGGTACAGCATGGGGTTAGATACAGAGTAATGCTACCTATACACTGTCCCCATCAAACACTCCCAGGACAGGTACAGCACGGGGTCAGATACTGAGTAAAGCTCCCTCTACACTGTCCCCATCAAACACTCTCAGGACAGTACTGCATGGGGTTAGATACAGAGTAAAGCTCCCTCTACACTGCCCCCATCAAACACTCCCAGGACAGGTACAGCACGGGGTTAGATACAGAGTAAAGCTCCCTCTACACTGCCCCATCAAACACTCCCAGGACAGGTACAGCACGGGGTTAGATACAGAGAAAAGCTCCCTCTACACTGTCCCCATCAACACACCCAGGACAGGTACAGCACGGGGTTAGATACAGAGTAAAGCTCCCTCTACACTGTCCCCATCAAACATTCCCAGGCCAGGTACAGCACGGGTTAGATACAGAGTAAAGCTCCCTCTACACTGTCCCCATCAACACACCCAGGACAGGTACAGCACGAGGTTAGATACAGATAAAGCTCCCTCTACACTGTCCCCATCAAACACTCTCAGGACAGTACTGCATGGGTTAGATACAGAGTAAAGCTACATATACACTGTCCCCATCAAACACTCCCAGGACAGGTACAGCACGGGGTTAGGTACAGAGTAAAGCTCCCTCTGCATTATCCCCATCAATCACTCCCAGGACAGGTACAGCAAGGGGTTAGATACAGCGTAAAGCCCCATCTACACTGTCCCCATCAAACACTCCCAGGACAGGTTCAGCATGGGGTTAGATACAGGGTAAAGCTCCCTCTACACTGTCCCCATCAACACACCCAGGACAGGTACAGCACGAGGTTAGATACAGATAAAGCTCCCTCTACACTGTCCCCATCAAACACTCACAGGACAGGTACAGCATGGGGTTAGATACAGAGTAATGCTACCTATACACTGTCCCCATCAAACACTCCCAGGACAGGTACAGCACGGGGTCAGATACTGAGTAAAGCTCCCTCTACACTGTCCCCATCAAACACTCTCAGGACAGTACTGCATGGGGTTAGATACAGAGTAAAGCTCCCTCTACACTGCCCCCATCAAACACTCCCAGGACAGGTACAGCACGGGGTTAGATACAGAGTAAAGCTCCCTCTACACTGTCCCCATCAACACACCCAGGACAGTTACAGCACGGGGTTAGGTACAGAGTAAAGCTCCCTCTGCACTATCCCCATCAAACATTCCCAGGACAGGTACAGCACAGGGTTAGATACAGAGTAAAGCTCCCAGTACACTGTCCCCATCAAACATTCCCAGGACAAGTACAGCACGGGGTTAGATACAAAGGAAAGCTCCCTCTACACTGTCCCCATCAAACACTCCCAGGTCAGGTACAGCACGGGGTTAGATACAGAGTAAAGCTCCCACTACACTGTCCGCATCAAACACTCCCAGGACAGGTACAGCACGGGGTAAGATCTAGAGGATAGCTCCCTCTCCACTGTCCCCATCAAACACTCCCAGGACAGGTACAGCATGGGGTTAGATACAAAATAAAGCTACGTATACCCTGTCCCCATCAAACACTCCCAGGGCAGGTATAGGACGGGGTTAGGTACAGAGTAAAGCTCCCTCTGCACTATCCCCATCAAACATTCCCAGGACAGGTACAGCACAGGGTTATATACAGAGTAAAGCTCCCTCTACACTGTCCCCATCAAACATTCCCAGGACAGGTACAGCACGGGGTTAGATACAAAGTAAAGCTCCCTCGACACTGTCCCCATCAAACACTCCCAGGGCTGGTAAAGCTCCCTCTACACTGCCCCCATCAAACACTCCCAGGACAGGTACAGCACGGGGTTAGATACAGAGTAAAGCTCCCTCTACACTGCCCCTGTCAAACACTCCCAGGACAGGCACAGCACGGGGTTAGATACAGAGTAAAGCTCCCTCTACACTGCCCCCATCAAACACTCCCAGGACAGGTACAGCACGGGGTTAGATACAGAGTAAAGCTCCCTCGACACTGTCCCCATCAACACACCCAGGACAGGTACAGCACGGGGTTAGATACAGAGTAAAGCTCCCTCTACACTGTCCCCATCAAACACTCCCAGGACAGGTACAGCACAAGGTTAGATACAGGTAAAGCTCCCTCTACACTGTCCCCATCAAACACTCTCAGGACAGGTACTGCATGGGGTTAGATACAGAGTAAAGCTACGTATACACTGTCCCCATCAAACACTCCCAGGACAGGTACAGCACGGGGTCAGATACTGAGTAAAGCTCCCTCTACACTGTCCCCATCAAACACTCTCAGGACAGTACTGCATGGGGTTAGATACAGAGTAAAGCTACATATACACTGTCCCCATCAAACACTCCCAGGACAGGTACAGCACGGGGTTAGGTACAGAGTAAAGCTCCCTCTGCATTATCCCCATCAATCATTCCCAGACAGGTACAGCACAGGGTTAGATACAGAGTAAAGCTCCCTCTACACTGTCCCCATCAAACATTCCCAGGACAGGTATAGCACGGGGTTAGATACAAAGTAAAGCTCCCTCTACACTGTCCCCATCAAACACTCCCAGGGCTGGCACAGCACGGGGTTAGATACACAGTAAAGCTCCCTCTACACTGCCCCCGTCAAACACTCCCAGGACAGGTACAGCACGGGGTTAGATACAGAGTAAAGCTCCCTCTACACTGTCCCCGCCAAACACTCCCAAGACCGGGACAGCACGGTGTTAGATACAGAGTAAAGCTCCCTCCACACTGTCCCCATCAAACACTCCCAGGACAGGTACAGCACGAGCTTAGATACAGAGTAAAGCTCCCTCTACACTGACCCCATCAATCTCTCCCAGGACAGGTACAGCACGTGGTTAGATACAGAGTAAATGTCCCTCTACACTGTCCCCATCAAACACTCCCAGGATAGGTACCGCACGGGGTTAGATACAGAGTAAAGCACCCTCTACACTGTCCCCATCAAACACTCCCAGGACAGGTACAGCACGGTGTTAGATACAGAGTATAGCTCCCTCTACAGTGTCCCCATCAAACACTCCCAGGACAGGTACAGCACGGGGTTAGATACAGAGTAAATCTCCCTCTACACTGTCCCCATCAAACACTCCCAGGATAGATAGAGCACGGGGTTAGATACAGAGTAAAGCTCCCTCTACACTGTCCCCATCAAACACTCCCAGGACAGGTACAGCACGGGGTTAGATACAGAGTAAAGCTCCCTCTACACACTCCCCATCAAACACGCCCAGGACAGGTACAGCACGGGGTTAGATACAGAGTAAATCTCCCTTGACACTGTGCCCGTCAAACACGCCCAAGACAGGGACAGCAGGGTGTTAGATACAGAGTAAAGCCCCCTCTACACTGTCCCCATCAAACACTCCCAGTACAGGTACAGCATGGGGTTAGATACAGAGTAAAGCTCCCTCTACACTGTCCCCATCAAACATTCCCAGGACAGGTACAGCACGGGGTTAGATACAAAGTAATGCTCCCTCTACACTGTCCCCATCAAACACTCCCAGGGCTGTTAAAGCTCCCTCTACACTGCCCCCATCAAACACTCGCAGGACAGGTACAGTACGGGGTTAGATATAGAATAAATCTCCCGCTCCGCTGTCCCCATCAAACACTCCTAGGACAGGTAGAGCATGGGGTTAGATACAGAGTAAAGCTCCCTCTACACTGTCCCCATCAAACACTCCCAGGACAGGTACACCACGGGGTTAGATACAGAGTAAAGCTCCTCTACACTGTCCCCATCAAACACTCCCAGGACAGGTACAGCACGAGGTTAGATGCAGAGTAAAGCTCCCTCTACACTGCCCCCATCAAACACTCCCAGGAAAGGTACAGCACGGGGTAAGATACAGAGTAAAGCTCCCTCTGCACTGTCCCCATCAACACACCCAGGACAGGTACAGCACGGGGTTAGATACAGGGTAAAGCTCCCTCTACACTGTACCCATCAACCACTCTCAGGACGGTACCGCATGGGGTTAGATGCAGAGTAAAGCTACCTATACACTGTCCCCATCAAACATTCCCAGGACAGGTACAGCATAGGGTTAGATACAGAGTAAAGCTCCCTCTACACTGTCCCCATCAAACATTCCCAGGCCAGGTACAGCACGGGGTTAGGTATAGAGTAAATCTCCCTATACACTGTCCCCATCAAACTCTCCCAGGACAGGTACAGCACGGAGTTAGATACAGAGTAAAGCCCCCTCTACACTGTCCCCATCAAACACTCCCAGGACAGGTACAGCATGGGGTTAGATACAGAGTAAAGCTCCCTCAACACTGTCCCCATCAACACACCCAGGACAGGTACAGCACGAGGTTAGATACAGAGTAAATCTCCCTCTACACTGTCCCCATCAAACACTCTCAGGACAGGTACAGCATGGGGTTAGATACAGAGTAAAGCTACCTATACACTGTCCCCATCAAACACTCCCAGGACAGGTACAGCACGGGGTCAGATACTGAGTAAAGCTCCCTCTACACTGTCCCCATCAAACACTCTCAGGACAGTACAGCATGGGGTTAGATACAGAGTAAAGCTACCTATACATTGTCCCCATCAAACACTCCCAGGGCTGGCACAGCACGGGGTTAGATACACAGTAAAGCTCCCTCTACACTGCCCCCATCAAACACTCCCAGGACAGGTACAGTACGGGGTTAGATACAGAGTAAAGCTCCCTCTACACTGTCCCCATCAAACACTCCCAGGACAGGTACAGCACGTGGTTAGATACAGAGTAAAGCTCCCGCTCCACTGTCCCCATCAAACACTCCCAGGACAGATACAGCATGGGGTTAGATACAGAGTAAAGCTCCCTCTACACTGTCCCCATCAAACACTCCCAGGACAGGTACAGCACGGGGTTAGATACAGAGTAAAGCTCACTCTACACTGTCCCCATCAAACACTCCCAGGACAGGTACAGCACGGCGTTAGATACAGAGTAAAGCTCCCTCTACACTGCCCCCATCAAACACTCCCAGGACAGGTACAGCACGGGGTTAGATACAGAGTAAAGCTCCCTCTGCACTGTCCCCATCAACACACCCAGGACAGGTACAGTACGGGGTTAGATACAGAGTAAAGCTCCCTCTACACTGTCCCCATCAAACACTCTCAGGACGGTACAGCATGGGGTTAGATACAGAGTAAAGCTACCTATACACTATCCCCATCAAACATTCCCAGGACAGGTACAGCACAGGGTTATATACTGAGTAAAGCTCCCTCTACACTGCCCCGATCAAACACTCCCAGGACAGGTACAGCACGGGGTAAGATACAGAGTAAAGCTCCCTCTGCACTGTCCCCATCAACACACCCAGGACATGTACAGCACGGGGTTAGATACAGAGTAAAGCTCCCTCTTCCCTGTCCCCATCAAACACTCTCAGGACGGTACAGCATGGGGTTAGATGCAGAGTAAAGCTACCTATATACTGTCCCCATCAAACATTCCCAGGACAGGTATAGCATAGGGTTAGATACAGAGTAAAGCTCCCTCTACACTGTCCCCATCAAACATTCCCAGGCCAGGTACAGCACAAGGTTAGATATAGAGTAAAGCTCCCTCTACACTGTCCCCATCAAACTCTCCCAGGACAGGTACAACACGGGGTTAGATACAGAGTAAAACCCCCTCTACACTGTCCCCATCAAACACTCCCAGGACAGGTACAGCATGGGGTTAGATACAGAGTAAAGCTCCCTGTACACTGTCCCCATCAACACACCCAGGACAGGTACAGCACGAGGTTATATACAGAGTAAAGCTCCCTCTACACTGTCCCCATCAAACACTCTCAGGACAGGTACAGCATGGGGTTAGATACAGAGTAAAGCTACCTATACACTGTCCCCATCAAACACTCCCAGGACAGGTACAGCACAGGGTCAGATACTGAGTAAAGCTCCCTCTACACTGTCCCCATCAAACACTCTCTGGACAGTACAGCATGGGGTTAGATACAGAGTAAAGCTACCTATACATTGTCCCCATCAAACAATCCCAGGACAGGTACAACACGGGGTTAGATACAGAGTAAAACCCCCTCTACACTGTCCCCATCAAACACTCCCAGGACAGGTACAGCATGGGGTTAGATACAGAGTAAAGCTCCCTGTACACTGTCCCCATCAACACACCCAGGACAGGTACAGCACGAGGTTATATACAGAGTAAAGCTCCCTCTACACTGTCTCCATCAAACACTCCCAGGACGGCACAGCATTGGGTTAGATACAGAGTATAGCTACATATACACTGTCCCCATCAAACACTCTCAGGACAGGTACAGCACGGGGTCAGATACTGAGTAAAGCTCCCTCTACACTGTCCCCATCAAACATTCCCAGGGCAGGTACAGCACGGGGTTAGGTACAGAGTAAAGCTCCCTCAGCACTATCCCCATCAAACATTCCCAGGACAGGTACAGCACAGGGTTAGATACAGAGTGAAACTCCCTCTAATCTGTCCCCATCAATCATTCCCAGGCCAGGTACAGCACGGGGTTAGATACAGAGAAAAGTTCCCTCTACACTGTCCCAATCAAACACTCCCAGGACAGGCACAGCACGGGGTTAGATACAGAATAAAGCTCCCTCTACACTGTCCCCATCAAACACTCCCAGGACAGGTACAGCACGGGGTTAGATACAGAATAAAGCTCCCTCTACACTGTCCCCATCAAACACTCCCAGGACAGGTACAGCACGGGGTTAGATACAGATTAAAGCTCCCTCTACACTGTCCCCGTCAAACACTCCCAAGACAGGGACAGCAGGGTGTTAGATACAGAGTAAAGCTCCCTCTACACTGTCCCCATCAAACACTCCCAGGACAGGTACAGCACGGGGTTAGATACAGAATAAAGCTCCCCCTACACTGTCCCCATCAAACACTCCCAGGACAGATACAGCACGGGGTTAGTTACAGAGTAAAGCTCCCTCTACACTGTCACAATCAAACACGCCCAGGACAGGTACTGCACGGGGTTAGATACAGAGTAAAGCTCCCTCGACACTGTCCCCGTCAAACACTCCCAAGACAGGGACAGCAGAGTGTTAGATACAGAGTAAAGCCCCCTCTACACTGTCCCCATCAAACTCTCCCAGGTCAGGTCAAGAACGGGGATAGATACAGAGTAAATCTCCCTCTGCACTGTCCCCATCAACACACCCAGGACAGGTACAGCACGGGGTTAGATACAGAGTAAAGCTCCCTCTACACTGTCCCCATCAAACACTCTCAGGACGGCACAGCATGGGGTCAGATACAGAGTAAAGCTCCCTCTACATTCTCCCCATCAAACATTCCCAGGACAGGTACATCACGGGGTTAGATACAAAGTAAAGCTCCCTCTACACTGTCCCCATCAAACACTCCCAGGGCTGGTAAAGCTCTCTCTACACTGCCCCCATCAAACACTCCCAGGACAGGTACAGCACGGGGTTAGATACAGAGTAAAGCTCCCTCCACACTGTTCCATTCAAACACTCCCAGGACAGGTACAGCATGGGGTTAGAGACAGAGTAAAGCTCCCTCTACACTGTCCCCATCAAACTCTCCCAGGACAGGTACAGCACGGGGTTAGATACAGAGTAAAGCTCCCTCTACACTGTCCCCATCAACCTCTCCCAGGACATGTACCGCACGGGGTTAGATACAGAGTAAAGCTCCCTCTACACTGTCCCCATCAAACACACCCAGGACAGGTACAGCACGGGGTTAGATACAGAGTAAAGCTCCCTCTACACTGTCCCCATCAAACTCTCCCAGGACAGGTACAGCACAGGGTTGGATACAGAGTAAAGCTCCCACTACACTGTCCCCATCAAACACTCCCAGGACAGATACAGCACGGGGATGGATACAGAGAAAAGCTCCCTCTACACTGTCCCCATCAAACACTCCCAGGACAGATACAGCACGGGGTTAGATACAGAGTAAAGCTCCCTCTACACTGTCCCCATCAAACACTCCCAGCACAGGTACAGCACGGGGTTAGATACAGAGTAAAGCTCCCTCTACACTGTCCCCATCAAACACTCCCAGGACAGGTACACACGGGGTTAGATACAGATTAAAGCTCCCTCTGCACTGTCCCCATCAAACACTCCCAGGACAGATACAGCACGGAGTTAGATACAGAGTAAAGCTCCATCTACACTGTCCCCATCAAACACGCCCAGGAGAGGTACTGCACGGGGTTAGATATAGAGTAAAGCTCCCTCTACACTGTCCCCATCAAACACGCCCAGGAGAGGTACTGCACGGGGTTAGATACAGAGTAAAGCTCCCTCGGCACTGTCCCCGTCAAACACTCCCAAGACAGGGACAGCAGGGTGTTAGATACAGAGTAAAGCCCCCTCTACACTGTCCCCATCAACTCACCCAGGACAGGTACAGCACGGGGTTAGATACAGAGTAAAGCTCCCTCTACACTGTCCCCATCAAACTCTCCCAGGACGGCACTGCATGGGGTTAGATACAGAGTAAAGCTACCTATACACTGTCCCCATCAAACACTCCCAGGACAGGTACAGCACGGGTTCAGATACTGAGTAAAGCTCCCTCTACACTGTCCCCATCAAACATTCCCAGGGCAGGTACAGCACGGGGTTAGGTACAGAGTAAAGCTCCCTCAGCACTATCCGCATCAAACATTCCCAGGACAGGTACAGCACAGGGTTAGATACAGAGTGAAACTCCCTCTAGACTGTCCCCATCAAACACTCCCAGGACAGGTACAGCACGGGGTTAGATACAGAGTAAAGCTCCCTCTACACTGTCCCCGTCAAACACTCCCAAGACAGGGACAGCAGGGTGTTAGATACAGAGTAAAGCCCCCTCTACACTGTCCCCATCAAACACTCCCAGGACAGGTACAGCACGGGGTTAGATACAGAGTAAAGCTCCCTCTACACTGTCCCCGTCAAACACTCCCAAGACAGGGACAGCAGGGTGTTAGATACAGAGTAAAGCCCCCTCTACACTGTCCCCATCAAACACTCCCAGGTCAGGTACAGAACGGGGTTAGATACAGAGTAAAGCTCCCTCTACACTGCCCCCTTCAAACACTCCCAGGACAGGTACAGCACGGGGTTAGATACAGAGTAACGCTCCCTCTGCACTGTCCCCATCAAACACTCCCAGGACAGGTAAAGCACGGGGTCAGATACTGAGTAAAGCTCCCTCTACACTGTCCCCATCAAACATTCCCTGGCCAGGTACAGCACGGGGTTAGATACAGAGAAAAGCTCCCTCTACACTGTCCCAAACAAACACTCCCAGGACAGGTACAGCACGGGGTTAGATACAGAGTAAAGCTCCCTCTACACTGTCCCCATCAAACACTCCCAGGACAGGTACAGTACGGGGTTAGATACAGAGTAAAGCTCCCTCTACACTGTCCCCGTCAAACACTCCGAAGACAGGGACAGCAGGTCGTTAGATACAGCGTAAAGCTCCCTCTACACTGTCCCCATCAAACACTCCCAGGACAGGTACAGCACAGGGTTAGATACAGAGTAAAGCTCACCCTACACTGTCCCCATCAAACACTCCCAGGACAGGTACAGCACGGCGGTAGATACAGAGTAAAGCTCCCTCTACACTGTCCCCATCAACCACTCCCAGGACAGGTACAGCACAGGGTTAGATACAGAGTAAAGCTCCCTCTACACTGTCCCCATCAAACACTCCCAGGACAGGTACAGCACTGGGTTAGATACAGAGTAAAGCTCCCTCTACACTGTCCCCATCAAACACTCGCAGGACAGGTACAGCACGGGGTTAGATACAGAGTAAAGCTCCCTCTACACTGTCCCCATCAAACCCTCCCAGGACAGGTACAGCACGGGGTTAGATACAGAGTAAAGCTCCCTCTACACTGTCCCCATCAAACACTCCCAGGACAGGTACAGCACGGGGTTAGATACAGAGTAAAGCTCCCTCCACACTGTCCCTATCAAACCCTCCCAGGACAGGTACAGCTCGGGGTTACATACAGAGTAAAGCTCCCTCTACACTGTCCCCATCAAACACTCCCAGGACAGGTACAGCACGGGGTTAGATACAGAGTAAAGCTCCCTCTACACTGTCCCTATCAAACCCTCCCAGGACAGGTACAGCTCGGGGTTAGATACAGAGTAAAGCTCCCTCTACACTGTCCCCATCAAACACTCCCAGGACAGGTACAGCACGGGGTTAGATACAGAGTAAAGCTCCCTCTAC
The DNA here is from genome assembly GCF_047496885.1 of Scyliorhinus torazame. Taxonomy (NCBI): domain Eukaryota; kingdom Metazoa; phylum Chordata; class Chondrichthyes; order Carcharhiniformes; family Scyliorhinidae; genus Scyliorhinus; species Scyliorhinus torazame. Next base: position 5,963,904 of record NC_092725.1, on the reverse strand, counting down.
ACTGTCCCCATCAACACTCCCAGGACAGGTACAGCACGGGGGTCAGATACAGAGTAAAGCTCCCTCTACACTGTCCCCAACAAACACTCCCAGGACAGGTACAGCACGGGGTTAGATACAGAGTAAAACTCCTTCTACACTCTCCCCATCAAACACTCCCAGGACAGGTACAGCACGGGGTTAGATACAGAGTAAAGCTCCCTCTACACTGTCCCCATCAAACACTCCCAGGACAGGTACAGCACGGGGTTAGATACAGAGTAAAGCTCCATCGACACTGTCCCTGTTCTTGTCATCGAGTGATAGATGTTTGCGTTGTGGAAAGAGCCCTTCGGCCCAGTTTGTCCATGCTGCCCAGTTTCTATCACAAAGCTTGTCCCACTTGCCTGCATTGACCCACATCGCTCTATACCCACCCTGCCCGTGTAACTGTCTTACTGCTTTTTAACGGAAAATATTGTACCCGCCTCGACCACTGCCTCTGGCAGCCCGTTGCAGATACTCACCACCCTCTGTGTGAAGACATTTCCCCTCTCGTCTCTTATGTCTCCCCTCTCGCCTTAAACCTATGCCCTCTAGTTCTAGACTACTTTACCTTTGGGAAAAGATGTTGACTATCTACCTTATCAATGCTCCTCACTATTTTACAGACCTCCGTAAGATCACCCCACGCCTCCTACACTACAGGGAATGAAGTCCCAGCCTATCCAGCCTCTCCTTATAACTCAGACCATCAAGTCCTGGTAGCATCCTCGTAAATCTCTTCTGCACTCTTTCGAGTTAACAATATCCTTCCTATAACAGGGTGACCAGAACTGAACAGTGTTCCATGTGTGGCCTTACCAATGTCTTGTACAACTTCAGCAAGACATCCCAACTCCTGTATTCAATATTCTGACCAATAAAACCGATCATGCTGAATGCCGTCTTCACCCCCTGTCCACCTGCGACTCCACCTTCAAGGAGCTATGAACCTTGGGCTGGATTCTCCATTATTGAGGCGATGTCCCCACGCGTCAAACTCGATTCTCCGGCGCCGGCCGCGATTTCGGTGCTGGGGTGTGGAGAATCCAGCCCCTTGTCTTTGGGAACAGGGAGAAACTCGGTGGGATCTTACTGTGCCTGTTCTTGCTCTGTTGCAGTGAGCTATGGTTCCTGGTACGACCATGTGAAGGGATGGTGGGAAGCGAAGGACAAACATCGGATTCTCTTCCTCTTCTATGAGGATATAAAGGAGGTAACGGCAGCGCGAGGGACCGAGTGTGGAGGAGGATGAGTGTCCGAGGGTGTGACAAAGCAAGGGAGAGAGAGACGGACAGAGAGCGGAAGTGGCACAGAGAGACAGAGGGAGAAAGGTCAGCGAGAGAGAGCGAGAGAGAGAGAGACAGAGGGAGAAAGGTCAGCGAGAGAGAGAGACAGAGGGAGAAAAGTCGGCGTGAGAGAGAGAAAGACACAGGGAGAAAGGTCAGCAAGAGAGAGAGACAGAGGGAGAAAGGTCAGCAAGAGAGAGAGAGAGAGAGAGAGACAGGGGGAAAGGTCAGCAAGAGAGAGAGAGAGACAGAGGGGGAAAGGTCAGCGAGAGAGAGACAGACAAAGGGAGAAAGGTCAGCAAGAGAGAGAGAGACAGAGGGAGAAAGGTCAGCAAGAGAAAGAAAGAGACAGAGGGAGAAAGGTCAGCAAGAGAGAGAGAAAGACAGAGAGAGACAGGTCAGCGAGAGAGAGAGAGGGGGACAGGTCAGCAAGAGAGAGAGAGAGAGACAGAGGGGGAAAGGTCAGCGAGAGAGAGAGAGAGACAGAGGGAGAAAGGTCAGCAAGAGAGAGAGAGACAGAGGGAGAAAGGTCAGCAAGAGAGAGAGAGAGAGAGAGACAGGGGGAAAGGTCAGCAAGAGAGAGAGAGAGACAGAGGGAGAAAGGTCAGCAAGAGAGAGAGAAAGACAGAGAGAGACAGGTCAGCGAGAGAGAGAGAGACAGAGGGAGAAACGTCAGCAAGAGAGAGAGAGACAGAGGGAGAAAGGTCATGAAGAGAGAGAGAGAGAGAGAGGGAGAAAGGTCAGCAAGAGAGAGAGAGAGACAGAGTGAGAAAGGTCAGCAAGAGAGAGAGAGAGACAGAGGGAGAAAGGTCAGCAAGAGAGAGAGACAGACAGAGGGTGAAAGGACAGCAAGAGAGAGAGAGACAGAGGGAGAAAGGTCAGCGAGAGAGAGAGAGAGAGACAGAGGGAGAAAGGTCAGCAAGAGAGAGAGAGAGAGACAGAGGGACAAAGGTCAGCAAGAGAGAGAGAGACAGAGGGAGAAAGGAGAGCAAGAGAGAGAGAGAGAGAGAGAGGGAGAAAGGTCAGCAAGAGAGAGAGAGAGGGAGGGAGAAAAGTCAGCAAGAGAGTGAGAGAGAGACAGAGGGTTAAAGGTCAGCAAGAGAGAGAGAGACAGAGTGAGAAAGGTCAGCAAGAGAGAGAGAGACTGAGGGAGGAAGGTCAGCAAGAGAGAGAGAGACAGAGGGAGAAAGGTCAGCAAGAGAGAGAGAGAGACAGAGTGAGAAAGGTCAGCAAGAGATAGTGAGAGACAGAGGGAGAAAGGTCAGCAAGAGAGAGAGAGACAGAGGGAGAAAGGTCAGCAAGAGAGAGAGAGAGAGACAGAGGGAGAAAGGTCAGCGAGAGAGAGAGAGAGAGACAGAGGGAGAAAGGTCAGCAAGAGATAGAGAGAGACAGAGGGAGAAAGGTCAGCAAGAGAGAGAGAGAGAGACAGAGGGAGAAAGGTCAGCAAGAGAGAGAGAGAGAGAGACAGAGGGAGAAAGGACAGCAAGAGAGAGAGAGAGAGAGAGAGAGACAGAGAGAGAAAGGTCAGCAATTGTGGTGATACACCACTGTACTTCCCTAGCATTGTACAAAGTTATATAATAGTTGTGTGTAACGTGACCCTGTAATCCTATATATTGTACTGTGTATTGTACTGTAGCTCTGTAGAGGTTCGGTCACCTGTATGTAACCTGACCTGGCCACGGAGAGCTCCGCCTTGGCCACTCCCCGGGAGTTAGGTATACGACCCAGCTTCTGAGACCTGACCCATTTTGTCTGGGGTCGTCTGTGTTGGGTAAGCTTCCTATGTAGTGTATTAAAGCCTTGGTTAAAGTCTCACATGTCTTTGTGGTTCTTGACGCTTAGCGCATCAATTTAATACACTACAGTTATAATGGAGGCTGCTCTTAAACCCGACAAGCTCTCGCTCGACCCCCACGCTCCACGCGCGGACCACCTTTTCACCTGCTGGCTCCGGTGTTTCGAGGCCTACCTGGAAGCATCCTCCGCCTTCACCAAAACGGACGCTGACCGACTCAACCTCCTGTGCTCACGGCTCGACTACGGGCTTTTCGACCTCATCACGGGAACAACGACCTACGCCGACGCCATCGTGAAGCTCAAAAGCCGGTATGCACGAACTGTTAATTCTATTTACGCCCGCCACCGCCTCGCCTCCCGGCACCAGCAGCCGGGTGAACCCCTATCCGTGTTCGTTCGGGACCTCTGTGCCCTCGCGCTCACCTGCAACGCGCCAGCAGTCTCCGCTGAGCAGATCACTGAGGCCCTGGCGCTCGATGCCTTTGTAGCCGGCATCGCTTCCGTCCCAATTCGCCAACTCCTACTGGAACAAACTACCCTGACTCTGGACACGGCAGTCACTATGGCAGAGGCCCAACAGGCAGCCTATGACAATAATGCGTCCTACACGCCTGCCCAAACTTCCGATGCACCTGCCCACGTTCCCTACGTGGCCGCTACCTCCCAGCAACAACCCCGGCAAGTCACAGCCCACCCAGCCACACCAGCAGTAAAAATAATGCCTGGGCCCCAGTGTTACTTTTGTGGCCAGGCAAAACACCCCAGGAAACGCTGCCCTGCTAGAGATGCTACCTGTTCAGCCTATGCAAGAAAGGCCATTTTGCAAACGTCTGCCGCTCCACCGCTGCCTCGGGGTCCAACACCGCGGCCTGCTACTCCTGGGTGCCGCCATCCTCCGTTCCCGGCTCGCTATTCGACATGTGCGACGCATGGGTGCCGCCATCTTTGATTATCCCCGGCCCGGCTTCCTTCACTTCCGGTCCGCCGCACGTCACTTCCAGTCCGCCGCCGATCGTCGCTTCCGGGTCCGCCCCGCCGCCGATCGTCACTTTCGGACCTGCGCACTCGACCGAAATGCTGCAAACAACTGAGATGCAGCCAACGACAGCAACCTGGCCTCCAACAGCAGCCTACGATGCCTGGGCGCCGCCACCTTCTTCCGCAGGCCGCTCCCCGGATCCGGCACCCTTCTCCAGCAGCTCCACCATCGCATCCATCGTCCTCGACCAGGACCGACCGCATCAGCTCGCCAGATCCACCATGGAGGTTCAGGTAAATCGTTTCACTGTTACCTGCCTCTTCGACAGCGGCAGCACGGAGAGCCTCCTCCACCTGGACACTGTGTGCCGCTGCTCCCTCAAGGTACTACCCACGCGCAGGCATATTTCCATGGCCTCCAACTCCCAGTCGGCCGAGATTTCGGGCTACTGCGTCGTCACCCTCTCAGTGAATGGCGCGGTGTTCCAGGATTTCAAATTCATGGTCCTCCCTCACCTCTGCGCCGCCGCGATCCTCGGCCTGGACTTCCAATGCCACCTGCGCAGCCTCACCTTGCATTTTAACGGCACCCTCCCCCCCCTTACGGTCACCAACCCAAAGTTCTTCCCTGATTCCCCCCCCCCCCCGGGTCCCACCTGTAGTCTCTCCATGCTCAGGATCCACCCCCTTCACTGTTTGCTAATCTCACCCCCGACTGCAAGCCCGTGGCTACTAAACGTCGGCGTTACAGTTTCGGGGACCGCCAATTCATTCGAGCGGAGATTAAGCGCCTTCTCTCGGAAAAGATCATTGCTCACAGCACCAGCCCCTGGCGAGCCCAAGTGGTGGTAGTCAAGTCTAGCGAGAAACACCGCATGGTCATTGACTACAGTCAGACCATCAACCGGTACACGCTGCTTGATGCGTATCCCCTCCCCCACATATCTGACATGGTCAACCGGATTGCACAGTACCGGGTGTTCTCCACCATAGACTTGAAATCCGCCTACCACCAGCTCCCTATCCGCCCGGAGGACCGTAACTTCATGGCCTTCGAGGCGGATGGCCGCCTCTACCACTTTCTTAGGGTACCCTTTGGCGTCACCAATGGAGTCTCGGTCTTCCAACGGCAGATGGACCTAATGGTGGACCAGAACAGACTGCGGGCTACCTTCCCGTATCTGGACAACGTCACCATCTGCGGCCACAACCAGCAGGACCATGACATCAACCTCACTAAATTCCTCCAAACTGCCAAACGCCTCAACCTCACGTACAACGAGGCAAAATGTGTTTTCGGCACCACCCGCCTCGCCATACTCGGCTACGTGGTGGAGAACGGTGTCCTCGGCCCCGATCCCGACCGTCTGCGCCCCCTTCTCGAACTCCCCATTCCCACCTGCCCCAAAGAACTGAGGCGATGCCTTGGATTCTTTGCCTACTATGCCCAGTGGGTGCCCGAGTACGCTGACAAGACCCCTCCTCCGTTCCCCCTTATTCACCCTCCTGCCCGAGGCCTGCCAGGCCTTCCACCTCCTAAAAACCGCTATCGCCAAAGCCGCCATGCATGCGGTAGACGAGTCTGCACCATTCCAAGTCGAGAGCGATGCCTCCGACTTTGCCCTGGGTGCCACCCTCAACCAGGCGGGCAGGCCCATCGCCTTCTTTTCCCGCACACTCTAAGGCCCCGAGATCCTCCACTCCTCTGTTGAGAAGAAGGCACAAGCCATAGGAAGCCGTCCGGCACTGGAGGCACTACCTGGCTGGAAAACCATTTACCCTTGTTACTGACCAACGATCAGTTGCGTTCATGTTCGACAACAAACAATGAGGCAAAATCAAAAATGATAAGATATTACGGTGGAGGATCGAACTCTCCACCTACAATTATACTATCTTATACTGGCCAGGTAAGCTCAATGATCCTCCTGATGCCCTGTCCCGTAGAACTTGTGCCAACGCACAGGATGACCGGCTGCGGGCACTACATAATGACCTCTGTCACCCGGGCGTCAGGCGGCTCTACCACTACATCAAGGGCCACAACCAACCCTTCTCAGTCGAGGAGGTCAAGGCCATGACTAGGGACTGCCAAGTCTGTGCGGAGTGCAAGCCGCAATTCTACAAGCCAGACAAGGCGCACCTAATCAAGGCCACCCGCCCCTTTGAACGTCTCAGCATTGACTTCAAAGGGCCCCTCCCCACCCACAATCGCAACACGTACTTCCTCAATGTCATCGACGAGTACTCGCGGTTCCCCTTCGCCATTCCCTGCCCCGACACGACCTCCGCCACCATCATCAAAGCGTTGCACGACCTCTTCATGCTGTTCGGTTATCCCAATTACATTCACAGTGACCGGGGCTCCTCCTTCATGAGCGAGGAGCTGCGTCGGTACCTGCTCGCCAGGGGCGTTGCCTCGAGCAGGATGACCAGTTACAACCCCCGGGGGAACGGACAGGTGGAGAGGGAGAACGCGACTGTTTGGAAGGCCGTGCTGCTAGCCCTCAAGTCCAAAGGCCTACCAGTCTCCCGGTGGCAGGAGGCCCTCCCTGCCGCACTCCACTCCATCCGGTCCCTGTTGTGTACTGCAACGAATGCTACCCCTCATGAGCGGATGTTTCTCTTCTCCAGTAGATCGGCATCCATGACATCGCTTCCATCCTGGCTCCTGTCCCTGGGAGACGTCCTGCTCCGCAAGCACGTGCGGACCTCTAAGGCGGAGCCCCTGGTGGAGTGAGTCCGTCCCCTCCATGCCGACCCACAGTACGCGTACATAGCGTACCCCGAAGGGCGTGAGGAGACCGTCTCCATCAAGGACCTGGCCCTCTCTGGGGCCCCTGCAGCCCCCGCCCCGCAACCTCCACCCCGCTCCCTCTCTGCTCCCGTCGATCCCTCGGCCTGTTACTATTCCGTGCCAGCCGCTGTCATTCCGCAGTTTCGCCTCGAGCCAGCCGAAGCGGTGGGGGACGTCATGCCGCCTCGCGACCCAGCACCACCGACCGCACGGATACCGCCGGACACTACCTCAGCGCCGCAGCTCCGACGTTCAAAGAGATCGACCAAACCCATCATTCGTCTCGACCTCTGACGACACGGAACCTCCTGATGGACTCTGTTCATTACTCCCTGTTTGTTCACTGTGTTTGCTACTCCATATTTTCACCCCGGACTTCCTTCTAAACAAGGGGTGAATGTGGTGATACACCACTGTACTTCCCTAGCATTGTACATAGTTATATAATAGTTGTGTGAAACGTGGCCCTGTAATCCTGTGTATGGTACTGTGTATTGTACTGTAGCTCTGTAGAGGTTCGGTCACCTGTATGTAACCTGACCTGGCCACGGAGAGCTCCGCCTTAGCCACTCCCCCGGGAGTTAGGTATACGACCCAGCTTCTGAGACCTGACCCATTTTGTCTGGGGTCGTCTGTGTCGGGTAAGCTTCCTATGTAGTGTATTAAAGACTTGGTTAAAGTCTCACATGTCTTTGTGGCTCTTGACGCTTAGTGCATCAGCAATATAGAGAGAGACAGAGGGAGAAAGGTCAGCTAGAGAGAGAGAGAGAGACAGAGTGAGAAAGGTCAGCAAGAGAGAGAGAGACAGAGGGAGAAAGGTCAGCAAGAGAGAGAGAGAGAGACAGAGGGAGAAAGGTCAGCAAGAGAGAGAGAGAGACAGAGGGAGAAAGGTCAGCGAGAGAGAGAGAGACAGAGCGAGAAAGATCAGCAAGAGAGAGAGAGACAGAGGGAGAAAGGTCAGCAAGAGAGAGAGAGACAGAGGGAGAAAGGTCAGCACGACAGAGAGAGAGAGACAGAGGGAGAAAGGTCAGCGAGAGAGAGAGAGACAGAGGGAGAAAGGTCAGCAAGAGAGAGAGAGAGACAGAGAGAGACAGAGGGAGAAAGGTCAGCAAGAGAGAGAGAGAGATACAGAGAGAGAAAGGTCAGCGAGAGAGAGAGACAGAGGGAGAAAGGTCAGCGAGAGAGAGAGAGACAGAGGGAGATAGGTCAGCAAGAGAGAGAGAGAGAGAGAGGGAGAAAGGTCAGCAAGAGATAGACAGAGGGAGAAAGGCTGGCAAGAGAGAGAGACAGAGGGAGAAAGGTCAGCAAGAGAGAGAGAGAGACAGAGGGAGAAAGGTCAGCAAGAGAGAGAGAGAGACAGAGGGAGAAAGGTCAGCAAGAGAGAGAGAGACAGAGGGAGAAAGGTCAGCAAGAAAGAGAGAGAGACAGAGGGAGAAAGGTCAGCAAGAGAGAGAGAGAGAGAGAGACAGAGGGAGAAAGGTCAGCAAGAGAGAGACAGAGACAGAGCGAGAAAGGTCAGCAAGAGAGAGACAGAGCCAGAGGGAGAAAAGTCAGCAAGAGAGAGAGAGAGACAGAGGAAGAAAGGTCAGCAAGAGAGAGACAGAGACAGAGAGAGAAAGGTCAGCAAGAGAGAGAGAGCCAGAGGGAGAAAGGTCAGCAAGAGAGAGAGAGACAGAGGGAGAAAGGTCAGCGAGAGAGAGAGAGAGACAGAGGGAGAAAGGTCAGCAAGAGAGAGAGAGTGACAGAGGGAGAAAGGTCAGCAAGAGAGAGAGAGATAGACAGAGGGTGAAAGGTCATCAAGAGAGAGAGAGACAGAGGGAGAAAGGTCAGCAAGAGAGAGAGAGACAGAGGGAGAAAGGTCAGCAAGTGAGAGAGTGACAGAGGGAGAAAGGTCAGCAAGAGAGAGAGAGAGAGACAGAGGGAGAAAGGTCAGCAAGAGAGAGACAGAGACAGAAGGAGAAAAGTCAGCGAGAGAGAGAGAGACAGAGAGAGAAAGGTCAGCAAGAGAGAGAGAGAGACAGAGCGAGAAAGGTCAGCAAGAGAGAGACAGAGACAGAGAGAGAAAAGTCAGTGAGAGAGAGGGAGACAGAGGGAGAAAGGTCAGCAAGAGAGAGAGAGAGACAGAGGGAGAAAGGTCAGCAAGAGAGAGAGAGAGAGACAGAGGGAGAAAGGTCAGCAAGAGAGAGAGAGAGACAGAGGGAGAAAGGTCAGCAAGAGAGAGAGAGAGAGACAGAGGGTGAAAGGTCAACAAGAGAGAGAGAGACAGAGGGAGAAAGGTCAGCAAGAGAGAGAGTGACAGAGGGAGAAAGTCAGCAAGAGAGAGAGAGACAGAGGGAGAAAGGTCAGCAAGAGAGAGAGAGAGGCAGAGGGAGAAAGGTCAGCAAGAGAGAGAGAGAGAGACAGAGGGAGAAAGGTCAGCGAGAGAGAGAGAGAGAGAGAGACAGAGGGAGAAAGGTCAGCAAGAGTGAGAGAGATAGAGGGAGAAAGGTCAGCGAGAGAGAGAGAGAGACAGAGGGAGAAAGGTCAGTAAGAGAGAGAGAGACAGAGGGAGAAACGTCAGCGAGAGAGAGAGAGAGAGAGAGACAGAGGGAGAAAGGTCAGTAAGAGAGAGAGAGAGAGACAGAGGGAGAAAGGTCAGCAAGAGCGAGAGAGACAGAGGGTGAAAGGTCATCAAGAGAGAGAGAGACAGAGGGAGAAAGGTCAGCAAGAGAGAGAGAGAGAGACAGAGGGTGAAAGGTCATCAAGAGAGAGAGAGACAGAGGGAGAAAGGTCAGCAAGTGAGAGAGTGACAGAGGGAGAAAGGTCAGCAAGAGAGAGAGAGAGAGACAGAGGGAGAAAGGTCAGCAAGAGAGAGAGAGAGACAGGGGGAGAAAGGTCAGCAAGACAGAGAGAGAGAGACAGAGGGAGAAAGGTCAGCAAGAGAGAGACAGAGACAGAAGGAGAAAAGTCAGCGAGAGAGAGAGAGACAGAGAGAGAAAGGTCAGCGAGAGAGAGAGAGAGACAGAGCGAGAAAGGTCAGCAAGAGAGAGACAGAGACAGAGAGAGAAAAGTCAGTGAGAGAGAGAGAGAGACAGAGGGAGAAAGGTCAGCAAGAGAGAGAGAGAGACAGAGGGAGAAAGGTCAGCAAGAGAGAGAGAGAGAGACAGAGGGAGAAAGGTCAGCAAGAGAGAGAGAGAGACAGAGGGAGAAAGGTCAGCAAGAGAGAGAGAGAGAGACAGAGGGTGAAAGGTCAGCAAGAGAGAGAGAGAGACAGAGGGAGAAAGGTCAGCAAGAGAGAGAGTGACAGAGGGAGAAAGGTCAGCAAGAGAGAGAGAGACAGGGAGAAAGGTCAGTAAGAGAGAGAGAGACAGAGGGAGAAAGGTCAGCAAGAGAGAGAGACAGAGGGAGAAAGGTCAGTGAGAGAGAGAGACAGGGAGAAAGGTCAGCAAGAGAGAGAGAGACAGAGGGAGAAAGGTCAGCAAGAGAGAGAGAGAGAGACAGAGGGAGAAAGGTCAGCGAGAGAGAGAGAGAGAGAGAGACAGAGGGAGAAAGGTCAGCAAGAGTGAGAGAGATAGAGGGAGAAAGGTCAGCGAGAGAGAGAGAGAGACAGAGGGAGAAAGGTCAGTAAGAGAGAGAGAGACAGAGGGAGAAACGTCAGCGAGAGAGAGAGAGAGAGAGAGACAGAGGGAGAAAGGTCAGTAAGAGAGAGAGAGAGAGACAGAGGGAAAAAGGTCAGCAAGAGAGAGAGAGAGAGAGAGACAGAAGGAGAAAGGTCAGCAAGAGAGAGAGAGAGACAGAGGGAGAAAGGTCAGCAAGAGAGAGAGAGACAGAGGGAGAAAAGTCAGCAATAGAGAGAGAGAGAGACAGAGGGAGAAAGGTCAGCAAGAGAGAGAGAGAGACAGAGGGAGAAAGGTCAGCAAGAGAGAGAGAGAGAGACAGAGGGAGAAAGGTCAGCAAGAGAGAGAGAGAGAGAGACAGAGGGAGAAAGGTCAGCGAGAGAGGGAGAGAGAGAGAGAGACAGAGGGAGAAAGGTCAGCAAGAGTGAGAGAGACAGAGGGAGAAAGGTCAGTAAGAGAGAGAGAGAGAGACAGAGGGAAAAAGGTCAGCAAGAGAGAGAGAGAGAGAGAGACAGAAGGAGAAAGGTCAGCAAGAGAGAGAGAGAGAGACAGAGGGAGAAAGGTCAGCAAGAGAGAGAGAGACAGAGGGAGAAAAGTCAGCAATAGAGAGAGAGAGAGACAGAGGGAGAAAGGTCAGCAAGAGAGAGAGAGACAGAGGGAGAAAGGTCAGCGAGAGAGAGAGAGAGAGAGACAGAGGGAGAAAGGTCAGCAAGAGTGAGAGAGACAGAGGGAGAAAGGTCAGCGAGAGAGAGAGAGAGACAGAGGGAGAAAGGTCAGCGAGAGAGAGAGAGAGAGAGACAGAGGGAGAAAGGTCAGCAAGAGAGAGAGAGACAGAGGGAGAAAGGTCAGTGAGAGAGAGAGACAGACAGACAGAGGGAGAAAGGTGAGCAAGAGAGAGAGAGAGAGAGACAGAGGGGGAAAGGTCAGCAAGAGAGAGAGAGACAGAGGGAGAAAGGTCATCAAGAGAGAGAGAGAGACAGAGTGAGAAAGGTCATCAAGAGAGAGAGAGACAGAGGGAGAAAGGTCATCAAGAGAGAGAGAGAGACAGAGGGAGAAAGGTCAGCAAGAGAGAGAGGGAGGGAGGGAGAAGAGTCAGCAAGAGAGAGAGAGAGACAGAGGGAGAAAGGTCAGCAAGAGTGAGAGAGACAGAGGGAGAAAGGTCAGTAAGAGAGAGAGAGAGAGACAGAGGGAAAAAGGTCAGCAAGAGAGAGAGAGAGAGAGAGACAGAAGGAGAAAGGTCAGCAAGAGAGAGTTAGAGACAGAGGGAGAAAGGTCAGCAAGAGAGAGAGAGACAGAGGGAGAAAAGTCAGCAATAGAGAGAGAGACAGAGGGAGAAAGGACAGCAAGAGAGAGAGAGAGACAGAGGGAGAAAGGTCAGCAAGAGAGAGAGAGAGACAGAGGGAGAAAGGTCAGCAAGAGAGAGAGAGAGAGAGACAGAGGGAGAAAGGTCAGCGAGAGAGAGAGAGAGAGAGAGAGAGAGAGACAGAGGGAGAAAGGTCAGCAAGAGTGAGAGAGACAGAGGGAGAAAGGTCAGTAAGAGAGAGAGAGAGAGACAGAGGGAAAAAGGTGAGCAAGAGAGAGAGAGAGAGAGACAGAGGGAGAAAGGTCAGCAAGAGAGAGAGAGAGACAGAGGGAGAAAGGTCAGCAAGAGAGAGAGAGACAGAGGGAGAAAAGTCAGCAATAGAGAGAGAGTGACAGAGGGAGAAAGGTCAGCAAGAGAGAGAGAGAGACAGAGGGAGAAAGGTCAGCAAGAGAGAGAGAGAGAGACAGAGGGAGAAAGGTCAGCAAGAGAGAGAGAGAGACAGAGGGAGAAAGGTCAGCGAGAGAGAGAGAGAGAGAGACAGAGGGAGAAAGGTCAGCAAGAGAGAGAGAGAGACAGAGGGAGAAAGGTCAGTGAGAGAGAGAGACAGACAGACAGAGGGAGAAAGGTGAGCAAGAGAGAGAGAGAGAGAGACAGAGGGGGAAAGGTCAGCAAGAGAGAGAGAGACAGAGGGAGAAAGGTCATCAAGAGAGAGAGAGACAGAGGGAGAAAGGTCAGCGAGAGAGGGAGAGAGACAGAGGGAGAAAGGTCAGCAAGAGAGAGAGAGGGACAGAGGGAGAAAGGTCAGCAAGAGAGAGAGAGATAGACAGAGGGTGAAAGGTCATCAAGAGAGAGAGAGACAGAGGGAGAAAGGTCAGCAAGAGAGAGACAGAGACAGAAGGAGAAAAGTCAGCGAGAGAGAGAGAGACAGAGAGAGAAAGGTCAGCAAGAGAGAGAGAGAGACAGAGCGAGAAAGGTCAGCAAGAGAGAGACAGAGACAGAGAGAGAAAAGTCAGTGAGAGAGAGGGAGACAGAGGGAGAAAGGTCAGCAAGAGAGAGAGAGAGACAGAGGGAGAAAGGTCAGCAAGAGAGAGAGAGAGAGACAGAGGGAGAAAGGTCAGCAAGAGAGAGAGAGAGACAGAGGGAGAAAGGTCAGCAAGAGAGAGAGAGAGAGACAGAGGGTGAAAGGTCAACAAGAGAGAGAGAGACAGAGGGAGAAAGGTCAGCAAGAGAGAGAGTGACAGAGGGAGAAAGGTCAGCAAGAGAGAGAGAGACAGAGGGAGAAAGGTCAGCAAGAGAGAGAGAGAGGCAGAGGGAGAAAGGTCAGCAAGAGAGAGAGAGAGAGACAGAGGGAGAAAGGTCAGCGAGAGAGAGAGAGAGAGAGAGACAGAGGGAGAAAGGTCAGCAAGAGTGAGAGAGATAGAGGGAGAAAGGTCAGCGAGAGAGAGAGAGAGACAGAGGGAGAAAGGTCAGTAAGAGAGAGAGAGACAGAGGGAGAAACGTCAGCGAGAGAGAGAGAGAGAGAGAGACAGAGGGAGAAAGGTCAGTAAGAGAGAGAGAGAGAGACAGAGGGAGAAAGGTCAGCAAGAGAGAGAGAGACAGAGGGTGAAAGGTCATCAAGAGAGAGAGAGACAGAGGGAGAAAGGTCAGCAAGAGAGAGAGAGAGAGAGACAGAGGGTGAAAGGTCATCAAGAGAGAGAGAGACAGAGGGAGAAAGGTCAGCAAGTGAGAGAGTGACAGAGGGAGAAAGGTCAGCAAGAGAGAGAGAGAGAGACAGAGGGAGAAAGGTCAGCAAGAGAGAGAGAGAGACAGGGGGAGAAAGGTCAGCAAGACAGAGAGAGAGAGACAGAGGGAGAAAGGTCAGCAAGAGAGAGACAGAGACAGAAGGAGAAAAGTCAGCGAGAGAGAGAGAGACAGAGAGAGAAAGGTCAGCGAGAGAGAGAGAGAGACAGAGCGAGAAAGGTCAGCAAGAGAGAGACAGAGACAGAGAGAGAAAAGTCAGTGAGAGAGAGAGAGAGACAGAGGGAGAAAGGTCAGCAAGAGAGAGAGAGAGACAGAGGGAGAAAGGTCAGGAAGAGAGAGAGAGAGAGACAGAGGGAGAAAGGTCAGCAAGAGAGAGAGAGAGACAGAGGGAGAAAGGTCAGCAAGAGAGAGAGAGAGAGACAGAGGGTGAAAGGTCAGCAAGAGAGAGAGAGAGACAGAGGGAGAAAGGTCAGCAAGAGAGAGAGTGACAGAGGGAGAAAGGTCAGCAAGAGAGAGAGAGACAGGGAGAAAGGTCAGTAAGAGAGAGAGAGACAGAGGGAGAAAGGTCAGCAAGAGAGAGAGACAGAGGGAGAAAGGTCAGTGAGAGAGAGAGACAGGGAGAAAGGTCAGCAAGAGAGAGAGAGAGACAGAGGGAGAAAGGTCAGCAAGAGAGAGAGAGAGAGACAGAGGGAGAAAGGTCAGCGAGAGAGAGAGAGAGAGACAGAGGGAGAAAGGTCAGCAAGAGTGAGAGAGATAGAGGGAGAAAGGTCAGCGAGAGAGAGAGAGAGACAGAGGGAGAAAGGTCAGTAAGAGAGAGAGAGACAGAGGGAGAAACGTCAGCGAGAGAGAGAGAGAGAGAGAGACAGAGGGAGAAAGGTCAGTAAGAGAGAGAGAGAGAGACAGAGGGAAAAAGGTCAGCAAGAGAGAGAGAGAGAGAGAGACAGAAGGAGAAAGGTCAGCAAGAGAGAGAGAGAGACAGAGGGAGAAAGGTCAGCAAGAGAGAGAGAGACAGAGGGAGAAAAGTCAGCAATAGAGAGAGAGAGAGACAGAGGGAGAAAGGTCAGCAAGAGAGAGAGAGAGACAGAGGGAGAAAGGTCAGCAAGAGAGAGAGAGAGAGACAGAGGGAGAAAGGTCAGCAAGAGAGAGAGAGAGAGAGACAGAGGGAGAAACGTCAGCGAGAGAGGGAGAGAGAGAGAGAGACAGAGGGAGAAAGGTCAGCAAGAGTGAGAGAGACAGAGGGAGAAAGGTCAGTAAGAGAGAGAGAGAGAGACAGAGGGAAAAAGGTCAGCAAGAGAGAGAGAGAGAGAGAGACAGAAGGAGAAAGGTCAGCAAGAGAGAGAGAGAGAGACAGAGGGAGAAAGGTCAGCAAGAGAGAGAGAGACAGAGGGAGAAAAGTCAGCAATAGAGAGAGAGAGAGACAGAGGGAGAAAGGTCAGCAAGAGAGAGAGAGACAGAGGGAGAAAGGTCAGCGAGAGAGAGAGAGAGAGAGAGAGACAGAGGGAGAAAGGTCAGCAAGAGAGAGAGAGACAGAGGGAGAAAGGTCAGCGAGAGAGAGAGAGAGAGAGACAGAGGGAGAAAGGTCAGCAAGAGTGAGAGAGACAGAGGGAGAAAGGTCAGCGAGAGAGAGAGAGAGACAGAGGGAGAAAGGTCAGCGAGAGAGAGAGAGAGAGAGACAGAGGGAGAAAGGTCAGCAAGAGAGAGAGAGACAGAGGGAGAAAGGTCAGTGAGAGAGAGAGACAGACAGACAGAGGGAGAAAGGTGAGCAAGAGAGAGAGAGAGAGAGACAGAGGGGGAAAGGTCAGCAAGAGAGAGAGAGACAGAGGGAGAAAGGTCATCAAGAGAGAGAGAGAGACAGAGTGAGAAAGGTCATCAAGAGAGAGAGAGAGACAGAGGGAGAAAGGTCATCAAGAGAGAGAGAGAGACAGAGGGAGAAAGGTCAGCAAGAGAGAGAGGGAGGGAGGGAGAAGAGTCAGCAAGAGAGAGAGAGAGACAGAGGGAGAAAGGTCAGCAAGAGTGAGAGAGACAGAGGGAGAAAGGTCAGTAAGAGAGAGAGAGAGAGACAGAGGGAAAAAGGTCAGCAAGAGAGAGAGAGAGAGAGAGACAGAAGGAGAAAGGTCAGCAAGAGAGAGTTAGAGACAAAGGGAGAAAGGTCAGCAAGAGAGAGAGAGACAGAGGGAGAAAAGTCAGCAATAGAGAGAGAGACAGAGGGAGAAAGGACAGCAAGAGAGAGAGAGAGACAGAGGGAGAAAGGTCAGCAAGAGAGAGAGAGAGACAGAGGGAGAAAGGTCAGCAAGAGAGAGAGAGAGAGAGACAGAGGGAGAAAGGTCAGCGAGAGAGAGAGAGAGAGAGAGAGAGAGAGAGACAGAGGGAGAAAGGTCAGCAAGAGTGAGAGAGACAGAGGGAGAAAGGTCAGTAAGAGAGAGAGAGAGAGACAGAGGGAAAAAGGTCAGCAAGAGAGAGAGAGAGAGAGACAGAGGGAGAAAGGTCAGCAAGAGAGAGAGAGAGACAGAGGGAGAAAGGTCAGCAAGAGAGAGAGAGACAGAGGGAGAAAAGTCAGCAATAGAGAGAGAGTGACAGAGGGAGAAAGGTCAGCAAGAGAGAGAGAGAGACAGAGGGAGAAAGGTCAGCAAGAGAGAGAGAGAGAGACAGAGGGAGAAAGGTCAGCAAGAGAGAGAGAGAGACAGAGGGAGAAAGGTCAGCGAGAGAGAGAGAGAGAGAGACAGAGGGAGAAAGGTCAGCAAGAGAGAGAGAGAGACAGAGGGAGAAAGGTCAGTGAGAGAGAGAGACAGACAGACAGAGGGAGAAAGGTGAGCAAGAGAGAGAGAGAGAGAGACAGAGGGGGAAAGGTCAGCAAGAGAGAGAGAGACAGAGGGAGAAAGGTCATCAAGAGAGAGAGAGACAGAGGGAGAAAGGTCAGCGAGAGAGGGAGAGAGACAGAGGGAGAAAGGTCAGCAAGAGAGAGAGAGGGACAGAGGGAGAAAGGTCAGCAAGAGAGAGAGAGATAGACAGAGGGTGAAAGGTCATCAAGAGAGAGAGAGACAGAGGGAGAAAGGTCAGCAAGAGAGAGAGAGACAGAGGGAGAAAGGTCAGCAAGTGAGAGAGTGACAGAGGGAGAAAGGTCAGCAAGAGAGAGAGAGAGAGACAGAGGGAGAAAGGTCAGCAAGAGAGAGACAGAGACAGAAGGAGAAAAGTCAGCGAGAGAGAGAGAGACAGAGAGAGAAAGGTCAGCAAGAGAGAGAGAGAGACAGAGCGAGAAAGGTCAGCAAGAGAGAGACAGAGACAGAGAGAGAAAAGTCAGTGAGAGAGAGGGAGACAGAGGGAGAAAGGTCAGCAAGAGAGAGAGAGAGACAGAGGGAGAAAGGTCAGCAAGAGAGAGAGAGAGAGACAGAGGGAGAAAGGTCAGCAAGAGAGAGAGAGAGACAGAGGGAGAAAGGTCAGCAAGAGAGAGAGAGAGAGACAGAGGGTGAAAGGTCAACAAGAGAGAGAGAGACAGAGGGAGAAAGGTCAGCAAGAGAGAGAGTGACAGAGGGAGAAAGGTCAGCAAGAGAGAGAGAGACAGAGGGAGAAAGGTCAGCAAGAGAGAGAGAGAGGCAGAGGGAGAAAGGTCAGCAAGAGAGAGAGAGAGAGACAGAGGGAGAAAGGTCAGCGAGAGAGAGAGAGAGAGAGAGACAGAGGGAGAAAGGTCAGCAAGAGTGAGAGAGATAGAGGGAGAAAGGTCAGCGAGAGAGAGAGAGAGACAGAGGGAGAAAGGTCAGTAAGAGAGAGAGAGACAGAGGGAGAAACGTCAGCGAGAGAGAGAGAGAGAGAGAGACAGAGGGAGAAAGGTCAGTAAGAGAGAGAGAGAGAGACAGAGGGAGAAAGGTCAGCAAGAGAGAGAGAGACAGAGGGTGAAAGGTCATCAAGAGAGAGAGAGACAGAGGGAGAAAGGTCAGCAAGAGAGAGAGAGAGAGACAGAGGGTGAAAGGTCATCAAGAGAGAGAGAGACAGAGGGAGAAAGGTCAGCAAGTGAGAGAGTGACAGAGGGAGAAAGGTCAGCAAGAGAGAGAGAGAGAGACAGAGGGAGAAAGGTCAGCAAGAGAGAGAGAGAGACAGGGGGAGAAAGGTCAGCAAGACAGAGAGAGAGAGACAGAGGGAGAAAGGTCAGCAAGAGAGAGACAGAGACAGAAGGAGAAAAGTCAGCGAGAGAGAGAGAGACAGAGAGAGAAAGGTCAGCGAGAGAGAGAGAGAGACAGAGCGAGAAAGGTCAGCGAGAGACAGAGACAGAGAGAGAAAAGTCAGTGAGAGAGAGAGAGAGACAGAGGGAGAAAGGTCAGCAAGAGAGAGAGAGAGACAGAGGGAGAAAGGTCAGTAAGAGAGAGAGAGAGAGACAGAGGGAGAAAGGTCAGCAAGAGAGAGAGAGAGACAGAGGGAGAAAGGTCAGCAAGAGAGAGAGAGAGAGACAGAGGGTGAAAGGTCAGCAAGAGAGAGAGAGAGACAGAGGGAGAAAGGTCAGCAAGAGAGAGAGTGACAGAGGGAGAAAGGTCAGCAAGAGAGAGAGAGACAGGGAGAAAGGTCAGTAAGAGAGAGAGAGACAGAGGGAGAAAGGTCAGCAAGAGAGAGAGACAGAGGGAGAAAGGTCAGTGAGAGAGAGAGACAGGGAGAAAGGTCAGCAAGAGAGAGAGAGAGACAGAGGGAGAAAGGTCAGCAAGAGAGAGAGAGAGAGACAGAGGGAGAAAGGTCAGCGAGAGAGAGAGAGAGAGACAGAGGGAGAAAGGTCAGCAAGAGTGAGAGAGATAGAGGGAGAAAGGTCAGCGAGAGAGAGAGAGAGACAGAGGGAGAAAGGTCAGTAAGAGAGAGAGAGACAGAGGGAGAAACGTCAGCGAGAGAGAGAGAGAGAGAGAGACAGAGGGAGAAAGGTCAGTAAGAGAGAGAGAGAGAGACAGAGG
This sequence comes from Scyliorhinus torazame, assembly GCF_047496885.1. Taxonomy (NCBI): domain Eukaryota; kingdom Metazoa; phylum Chordata; class Chondrichthyes; order Carcharhiniformes; family Scyliorhinidae; genus Scyliorhinus; species Scyliorhinus torazame. The sequence continues at coordinate 5,945,455 of NC_092725.1, read as the reverse complement.
GAAAAAGGTCAGCAAGAGAGAGAGAGAGAGAGAGACAGAAGGAGAAAGGTCAGCAAGAGAGAGAGAGAGACAGAGGGAGAAAGGTCAGCAAGAGAGAGAGAGACAGAGGGAGAAAAGTCAGCAATAGAGAGAGAGAGAGACAGAGGGAGAAAGGTCAGCAAGAGAGAGAGAGAGACAGAGGGAGAAAGGTCAGCAAGAGAGAGAGAGAGAGACAGAGGGAGAAAGGTCAGCAAGAGAGAGAGAGAGAGAGACAGAGGGAGAAAGGTCAGCGAGAGAGGGAGAGAGAGAGAGAGACAGAGGGAGAAAGGTCAGCAAGAGTGAGAGAGACAGAGGGAGAAAGGTCAGTAAGAGAGAGAGAGAGAGACAGAGGGAAAAAGGTCAGCAAGAGAGAGAGAGAGACAGAAGGAGAAAGGTCAGCAAGAGAGAGAGAGAGAGACAGAGGGAGAAAGGTCAGCAAGAGAGAGAGAGACAGAGGGAGAAAAGTCAGCAATAGAGAGAGAGAGAGACAGAGGGAGAAAGGTCAGCAAGAGAGAGAGAGACAGAGGGAGAAAGGTCAGCGAGAGAGAGAGAGAGAGAGAGAGACAGAGGGAGAAAGGTCAGCAAGAGTGAGAGAGACAGAGGGAGAAAGGTCAGCGAGAGAGAGAGAGAGACAGAGGGAGAAAGGTCAGCGAGAGAGAGAGAGAGAGAGACAGAGGGAGAAAGGTCAGCAAGAGAGAGAGAGACAGAGGGAGAAAGGTCAGTGAGAGAGAGAGACAGACAGACAGAGGGAGAAAGGTGAGCAAGAGAGAGAGAGAGAGAGACAGAGGGGGAAAGGTCAGCAAGAGAGAGAGAGACAGAGGGAGAAAGGTCATCAAGAGAGAGAGAGAGACAGAGTGAGAAAGGTCATCAAGAGAGAGAGAGACAGAGGGAGAAAGGTCATCAAGAGAGAGAGAGAGACAGAGGGAGAAAGGTCAGCAAGAGAGAGAGGGAGGGAGGGAGAAGAGTCAGCAAGAGAGAGAGAGAGACAGAGGGAGAAAGGTCAGCAAGAGTGAGAGAGACAGAGGGAGAAAGGTCAGTAAGAGAGAGAGAGAGAGACAGAGGGAAAAAGGTCAGCAAGAGAGAGAGAGAGAGAGAGACAGAAGGAGAAAGGTCAGCAAGAGAGAGAGAGAGACAGAGGGAGAAAGGTCAGCGAGAGAGCGAGAGAGAGAGACAGAGGGAGAAAGGTCAGCAAGAGAGAGTTAGAGACAGAGGGAGAAAGGTCAGCAAGAGAGAGAGAGACAGAGGGAGAAAAGTCAGCAATAGAGAGAGAGACAGAGGGAGAAAGGACAGCAAGAGAGAGAGAGAGACAGAGGGAGAAAGGTCAGCAAGAGAGAGAGAGAGAGACAGAGGGAGAAAGGTCAGCAAGAGAGAGAGAGAGAGAGACAGAGGGAGAAAGGTCAGCGAGAGAGAGAGAGAGAGAGAGACAGAGGGAGAAAGGTCAGCAAGAGTGAGAGAGACAGAGGGAGAAAGGTCAGTAAGAGAGAGAGAGAGAGACAGAGGGAAAAAGGTCAGCAAGAGAGAGAGAGAGAGAGACAGAGGGAGAAAGGTCAGCAAGAGAGAGAGAGAGACAGAGGGAGAAAGGTCAGCAAGAGAGAGAGAGACAGAGGGAGAAAAGTCAGCAATAGAGAGAGAGTGACAGAGGGAGAAAGGTCAGCAAGAGAGAGAGAGAGACAGAGGGAGAAAGGTCAGCAAGAGAGAGAGAGAGAGACAGAGGGAGAAAGGTCAGCAAGAGAGAGAGAGAGACAGAGGGAGAAAGGTCAGCGAGAGAGAGAGAGAGAGAGACAGAGGGAGAAAGGTCAGCAAGAGAGAGAGAGACAGAGGGAGAAAAGTCAGCAATAGAGAGAGAGAGAGACAGAGGGAGAAAGGTCAGCAAGAGAGAGAGAGAGACAGAGGGAGAAAGGTCAGCAAGAGAGAGAGAGAGAGACAGAGGGAGAAAGGTCAGCAAGAGAGAGAGAGAGAGAGACAGAGGGAGAAAGGTCAGCAAGAGAGGGAGAGAGAGAGAGAGACAGAGGGAGAAAGGTCAGCAAGAGTGAGAGAGACAGAGGGAGAAATGTCAGTAAGAGAGAGAGAGAGAGACAGAGGGAAAAAGGTCAGCAAGAGAGAGAGAGAGAGAGAGACAGAAGGAGAAAGGTCAGCAAGAGAGAGAGAGAGAGACAGAGGGAGAAAGGTCAGCAAGAGAGAGAGAGACAGAGGGAGAAAAGTCAGCAATAGAGAGAGAGAGAGACAGAGGGAGAAAGGTCAGCAAGAGAGAGAGAGACAGAGGGAGAAAGGTCAGCGAGAGAGAGAGAGAGAGAGAGAGACAGAGGGAGAAATGTCAGCAAGAGTGAGAGAGACAGAGGGAGAAAGGTCAGCGAGAGAGAGAGAGAGACAGAGGGAGAAAGGTCAGCGAGAGAGAGAGAGAGAGAGACAGAGGAAGAAAGGTCAGCAAGAGAGAGAGAGACAGAGGGAGAAAGGTCAGTGAGAGAGAGAGACAGACAGACAGAGGGAGAAAGGTGAGCAAGAGAGAGAGAGAGAGAGACAGAGGGGGAAAGGTCAGCAAGAGAGAGAGAGACAGAGGGAGAAAGGTCATCAAGAGAGAGAGAGAGACAGAGTGAGAAAGGTCATCAAGAGAGAGAGAGACAGAGGGAGAAAGGTCATCAAGAGAGAGAGAGAGACAGAGGGAGAAAGGTCAGCAAGAGAGAGAGGGAGGGAGGGAGAAGAGTCAGCAAGAGAGAGAGAGAGACAGAGGGAGAAAGGTCAGCAAGAGTGAGAGAGACAGAGGGAGAAAGGTCAGTAAGAGAGAGAGAGAGAGACAGAGGGAAAAAGGTCAGCAAGAGAGAGAGAGAGAGAGAGACAGAAGGAGAAAAGTCAGCAAGAGAGAGTTAGAGACAGAGGGAGAAAGGTCAGCAAGAGAGAGAGAGACAGAGGGAGAAAAGTCAGCAATAGAGAGAGAGACAGAGGGAGAAAGGACAGCAAGAGAGAGAGAGAGACAGAGGGAGAAAGGTCAGCAAGAGAGAGAGAGAGAGACAGAGGGAGAAAGGTCAGCAAGAGAGAGAGAGAGAGAGACAGAGGGAGAAAGGTCAGCGAGAGAGAGAGAGAGAGAGAGAGAGAGACAGAGGGAGAAAGGTCAGCAAGAGAGAGAGAGAGACAGAAGGAGAAAGGTCAGCAAGAGAGAGAGAGACAGAGGGAGAAAAGTCAGCAATAGAGAGAGAGTGACAGAGGGAGAAAGGTCAGCAAGAGAGAGAGAGAGACAGAGGGAGAAAGGTCAGCAAGAGAGAGAGAGAGAGACAGAGGGAGAAAGGTCAGCAAGAGAGAGAGAGAGACAGAGGGAGAAAGGTCAGCGAGAGAGAGAGAGAGAGAGACAGAGGGAGAAAGGTCAGCAAGAGAGAGAGAGAGACAGAGGGAGAAAGGTCAGTGAGAGAGAGAGACAGACAGACAGAGGGAGAAAGGTGAGCAAGAGAGAGAGAGAGAGAGACAGAGGGGGAAAGGTCAGCAAGAGAGAGAGAGACAGAGGGAGAAAGGTCATCAAGAGAGAGAGAGAGACAGTGAGAAAGGTCATCAAGAGAGAGAGAGACAGAGGGAGAAAGGTCATCAAGAGAGAGAGAGAGACAGAGGGAGAAAGGTCAGCAAGAGAGAGAGAGAGGGAGGGAGAAAAGTCAGCAAGAGAGAGAGAGAGACAGAGGGAGAAAGGTCAGCAAGAGAGAGAGACAGACAGAGGGAGAAAGGTCAGCAAGAGAGAGAGAGCGACTGAGGGGGAAAGGTCAGCAAGAGAGAGAGAGACAGAGGGAGAAAGGTCAGCAAGAGAGAGAGAGAGAGAGAGGGAAAAAAGTCAGCAAGAGAGAGAGAGAGAGGCAGAGGGAGGAAGGTCAGCAAGAGAGAGAGAGGGAGGGAGAAAAGTCAGCAAGAGAGAGAGAGAGAGGCAGAGGGAGAAAGGTCAGCAAGAGAGAGAGAGAGGGAGGGAGAAAAGTCAGCAAGAGAAAGAGAGAGAGACAGAGGGTTAAAGGTCAGCAAGAGAGAGAGAGAGACAGACAGAGGGAGAAAGGTCAGCAAGAGAGAGACAGAGAGAGAGGGAGAAAGGTCAGCAAGAGAAAGAGAGACAGAGGGAGAAAGGTCAGCGAGAAAGAGAGAGAGAGACAGAGGGAGAAAGGTCAGCAAGAGAGAGAGAGAGAGAGACAGAGGGAGAAAGGTCAGCAAGAGAGAGAGAGAGAGAGACAGAGCGAGAAAGGTCAGCAAGAGAGAGACAGAGACAGAGGGAGAAAAGTCAGCAAGAGAGAGAGAGAGACAGAGGGAGAAAGGTCAGTAAGAGAGAGAGAGAGAGACAGAGGGAGAATGGTCAGCAAGAGAGAGAGAGAGAGAGAGACAGAGGGAGAAAGGTCAGCAAGAGAGAGACAGAGACAGAACGAGAAAGGTCAGCAAGAGAGAGAGAGAGCCAGAGGGAGAAAGGTCAGCAAGAGAGAGAGACAGAGGGAGAAAGGTCAGCGAGAGAGAGAGAGAGACAGAGGGAGAAAGGTCAGCAAGAGAGAGAGAGAGACAGAGGGAGAAAGGTCAGCAAGAGAGAGAGAGACAGAGGGTGAAAGGTAATCAAGAGAGAGAGAGAGACAGAGGGAGAAAGGTCAGCAAGAGAGAGAGAGAGGGAGACAGAGGGAGAAAGGTCAGCAAGAGAGAGACAGAGACAGAGGGAGAAAAGTCAGCGAGAGAGAGAGAGACAGAGAGAGAAAGGTCAGCAAGAGAGAGAGAGAGACAGAGCGAGAAAGGTCAGCAAGAGAGAGACAGAGACAGAGGGAGAAAAGTCAGCGAGAGAGAGAGAGACAGAGGGAGAAAGGTCAGCGAGAGAGAGAGAGAGACAGAGGGAGAAAGGTCAGCAAGAGAGAGAGTGACAGAGGGAGAAAGGTCAGCAAGAGAGAGAGAGACAGAGGGAGAAAGGTCTGCAAGAGAGAGAGAGACAGAGGGAGAAAGGTCAGTGAGAGAGAGAGACAGGGAGAAAGGTCAGCAAGAGAGAGAGAGAGACAGGGGGAGAAAGGTCAGCAAGAGAGAGAGAGAGGGACAGAGGGAGAAAGGTCAGTGAGAGAGAGAGAGAGAGAGAGACAGAGGGAGAAAGGTCAACAAGAGTGAGAGAGACAGAGGGAGAAAGGTCAGCGAGAGAGAGAGAGAGACAGAGGGAGAAACGTCAGTGAGAGAGAGAGAGAGAGAGACAGAGGGAGAAAGGTCAGTAAGAGAGAGAGAGAGAGACAGAGGGAAAAAGGTCAGCAAGAGAGAGAGACAGAGGGAGAAAGGTCAGTGAGAGAGAGAGAGAGAGAGACAGAGGGAGAAAGGTCAGCAAGAGAGAGAGAGACAGAGGGAGAAAGGTCAGCAAGAGAGAGAGCGAGACAGGGGGAGAAAGGTCAGCAAGAGAGAGAGAGAGAGACAGAGTGAGAAAGGTCAGCGAGAGAGAGAGAGAGACAGAGGGAAAAAGGTCAGCAAGAGAGAGAGAGAGAGAGAGACAGAAGGAGAAAGGTCAGCAAGAGAGAGAGAGAGAGACAGAGGGAGAAAGGTCAGCAAGAGAGAGAGAGACAGAGGGAGAAAAGTCAGCAATAGAGAGAGAGAGAGACAGAGGGAGAAAGGTCAGCAAGAGAGAGAGAGACAGAGGGAGAAAGGTCAGCGAGAGAGAGAGAGAGAGAGAGAGACAGAGGGAGAAATGTCAGCAAGAGTGAGAGAGACAGAGGGAGAAAGGTCAGCGAGAGAGAGAGAGAGACAGAGGGAGAAAGGTCAGCGAGAGAGAGAGAGAGAGAGACAGAGGAAGAAAGGTCAGCAAGAGAGAGAGAGACAGAGGGAGAAAGGTCAGTGAGAGAGAGAGACAGACAGACAGAGGGAGAAAGGTGAGCAAGAGAGAGAGAGAGAGAGACAGAGGGGGAAAGGTCAGCAAGAGAGAGAGAGACAGAGGGAGAAAGGTCATCAAGAGAGAGAGAGAGACAGAGTGAGAAAGGTCATCAAGAGAGAGAGAGACAGAGGGAGAAAGGTCATCAAGAGAGAGAGAGAGACAGAGGGAGAAAGGTCAGCAAGAGAGAGAGGGAGGGAGGGAGAAGAGTCAGCAAGAGAGAGAGAGAGACAGAGGGAGAAAGGTCAGCAAGAGTGAGAGAGACAGAGGGAGAAAGGTCAGTAAGAGAGAGAGAGAGAGACAGAGGGAAAAAGGTCAGCAAGAGAGAGAGAGAGAGAGAGACAGAAGGAGAAAAGTCAGCAAGAGAGAGTTAGAGACAGAGGGAGAAAGGTCAGCAAGAGAGAGAGAGACAGAGGGAGAAAAGTCAGCAATAGAGAGAGAGACAGAGGGAGAAAGGACAGCAAGAGAGAGAGAGAGACAGAGGGAGAAAGGTCAGCAAGAGAGAGAGAGAGAGACAGAGGGAGAAAGGTCAGCAAGAGAGAGAGAGAGAGAGACAGAGGGAGAAAGGTCAGCGAGAGAGAGAGAGAGAGAGAGAGAGACAGAGGGAGAAAGGTCAGCAAGAGAGAGAGAGAGACAGAGGGAGAAAGGTCAGCAAGAGAGAGAGAGACAGAGGGAGAAAAGTCAGCAATAGAGAGAGAGTGACAGAGGGAGAAAGGTCAGCAAGAGAGAGAGAGAGACAGAGGGAGAAAGGTCAGCAAGAGAGAGAGAGAGAGACAGAGGGAGAAAGGTCAGCAAGAGAGAGAGAGAGACAGAGGGAGAAAGGTCAGCGAGAGAGAGAGAGAGAGAGACAGAGGGAGAAAGGTCAGCAAGAGAGAGAGAGAGACAGAGGGAGAAAGGTCAGTGAGAGAGAGAGACAGACAGACAGAGGGAGAAAGGTGAGCAAGAGAGAGAGAGAGAGAGACAGAGGGGGAAAGGTCAGCAAGAGAGAGAGAGACAGAGGGAGAAAGGTCATCAAGAGAGAGAGAGAGACAGTGAGAAAGGTCATCAAGAGAGAGAGAGAGACAGAGGGAGAAAGGTCATCAAGAGAGAGAGAGAGACAGAGGGAGAAAGGTCAGCAAGAGAGAGAGAGAGGGAGGGAGAAAAGTCAGCAAGAGAGAGAGAGAGACAGAGGGAGAAAGGTCAGCAAGAGAGAGAGACAGACAGAGGGAGAAAGGTCAGCAAGAGAGAGAGAGCGACTGAGGGGGAAAGGTCAGCAAGAGAGAGAGAGACAGAGGGAGAAAGGTCAGCAAGAGAGAGAGAGAGAGAGAGGGAAAAAAGTCAGCAAGAGAGAGAGAGAGAGGCAGAGGGAGGAAGGTCAGCAAGAGAGAGAGAGGGAGGGAGAAAAGTCAGCAAGAGAGAGAGAGAGAGGCAGAGGGAGAAAGGTCAGCAAGAGAGAGAGAGAGGGAGGGAGAAAAGTCAGCAAGAGAAAGAGAGAGAGACAGAGGGTTAAAGGTCAGCAAGAGAGAGAGAGAGACAGACAGAGGGAGAAAGGTCAGCAAGAGAGAGACAGAGAGAGAGGGAGAAAGGTCAGCAAGAGAAAGAGAGACAGAGGGAGAAAGGTCAGCGAGAAAGAGAGAGAGAGACAGAGGGAGAAAGGTCAGCAAGAGAGAGAGAGAGAGAGACAGAGGGAGAAAGGTCAGCAAGAGAGAGAGAGAGAGAGACAGAGCGAGAAAGGTCAGCAAGAGAGAGACAGAGACAGAGGGAGAAAAGTCAGCAAGAGAGAGAGAGAGACAGAGGGAGAAAGGTCAGTAAGAGAGAGAGAGAGAGACAGAGGGAGAATGGTCAGCAAGAGAGAGAGAGAGAGAGAGACAGAGGGAGAAAGGTCAGCAAGAGAGAGACAGAGACAGAACGAGAAAGGTCAGCAAGAGAGAGAGAGAGCCAGAGGGAGAAAGGTCAGCAAGAGAGAGAGACAGAGGGAGAAAGGTCAGCGAGAGAGAGAGAGAGACAGAGGGAGAAAGGTCAGCAAGAGAGAGAGAGACAGAGGGAGAAAGGTCAGCAAGAGAGAGAGAGACAGAGGGAGAAAGGTCAGCAAGAGAGAGAGAGACAGAGAGAGAAAGGTCAGCAAGAGAGAGAGAGAGACAGAGGGAGAAAGGTCAGCGAGAGAGAGAGAGAGAGACAGAGGGAGAAAGGTCAGCGAGAGAGAGAGAGAGAGAGAGAGACAGAGGGAGAAAGGTCAGCAAGAGAGAGACAGAGACAGAGGGAGAAAGGTCAGCAAGTGAGAGAGAGACAGAGGGAGAAAGGTCAGCGAGAAAGAGAGAGAGAGACAGAGGGAGAAAGGTCAGCAAGAGAGAGAGAGACAGAGGGAGAAAGGTCAGCAAGAGAGAGAGAGAGACAGAGGGAGAAAGGTCAGCGAGAGAGAGAGAGAGATAGAGGGAGAAAGGTCAGCAAGAGAGAGAGAGAGACAGAGGGAGAAAGGTCAGCGAGAGAGAGAGAGAGAGAGACAGAGGGAGAAAGGTCAGCAAGAGAGAGAGAGAGACAGAGGGAGAAAGGTCAGTGAGAGAGAGAGACAGACAGACAGAGGGAGAAAGGTGAGCAAGAGAGAGAGAGAGAGAGACAGAGGGGGAAAGGTCAGCAAGAGAGAGAGAGACAGAGGGAGAAAGGTCATCAAGAGAGAGAGAGAGACAGTGAGAAAGGTCATCAAGAGAGAGAGAGAGACAGAGGGAGAAAGGTCATCAAGAGAGAGAGAGAGACAGAGGGAGAAAGGTCAGCAAGAGAGAGAGAGAGGGAGGGAGAAAAGTCAGCAAGAGAGAGAGAGAGACAGAGGGAGAAAGGTCAGCAAGAGAGAGAGACAGACAGAGGGAGAAAGGTCAGCAAGAGAGAGAGAGCGACTGAGGGGGAAAGGTCAGCAAGAGAGAGAGAGACAGAGGGAGAAAGGTCAGCAAGAGAGAGAGAGAGAGAGAGGGAAAAAAGTCAGCAAGAGAGAGAGAGAGAGGCAGAGGGAGGAAGGTCAGCAAGAGAGAGAGAGGGAGGGAGAAAAGTCAGCAAGAGAGAGAGAGAGAGGCAGAGGGAGAAAGGTCAGCAAGAGAGAGAGAGAGGGAGGGAGAAAAGTCAGCAAGAGAAAGAGAGAGAGACAGAGGGTTAAAGGTCAGCAAGAGAGAGAGAGAGACAGACAGAGGGAGAAAGGTCAGCAAGAGAGAGACAGAGAGAGAGGGAGAAAGGTCAGCAAGAGAAAGAGAGACAGAGGGAGAAAGGTCAGCGAGAAAGAGAGAGAGAGACAGAGGGAGAAAGGTCAGCAAGAGAGAGAGAGAGAGAGACAGAGGGAGAAAGGTCAGCAAGAGAGAGAGAGAGAGAGACAGAGCGAGAAAGGTCAGCAAGAGAGAGACAGAGACAGAGGGAGAAAAGTCAGCAAGAGAGAGAGAGAGACAGAGGGAGAAAGGTCAGTAAGAGAGAGAGAGAGAGACAGAGGGAGAATGGTCAGCAAGAGAGAGAGAGAGAGAGAGACAGAGGGAGAAAGGTCAGCAAGAGAGAGACAGAGACAGAACGAGAAAGGTCAGCAAGAGAGAGAGAGAGCCAGAGGGAGAAAGGTCAGCAAGAGAGAGAGACAGAGGGAGAAAGGTCAGCGAGAGAGAGAGAGAGACAGAGGGAGAAAGGTCAGCAAGAGAGAGAGAGAGACAGAGGGAGAAAGGTCAGCAAGAGAGAGAGAGACAGAGGGTGAAAGGTAATCAAGAGAGAGAGAGAGACAGAGGGAGAAAGGTCAGCAAGAGAGAGAGAGAGGGAGACAGAGGGAGAAAGGTCAGCAAGAGAGAGACAGAGACAGAGGGAGAAAAGTCAGCGAGAGAGAGAGAGACAGAGAGAGAAAGGTCAGCAAGAGAGAGAGAGAGACAGAGCGAGAAAGGTCAGCAAGAGAGAGACAGAGACAGAGGGAGAAAAGTCAGCGAGAGAGAGAGAGACAGAGGGAGAAAGGTCAGCGAGAGAGAGAGAGAGACAGAGGGAGAAAGGTCAGCAAGAGAGAGAGTGACAGAGGGAGAAAGGTCAGCAAGAGAGAGAGAGACAGAGGGAGAAAGGTCTGCAAGAGAGAGAGAGACAGAGGGAGAAAGGTCAGTGAGAGAGAGAGACAGGGAGAAAGGTCAGCAAGAGAGAGAGAGAGACAGGGGGAGAAAGGTCAGCAAGAGAGAGAGAGAGGGACAGAGGGAGAAAGGTCAGTGAGAGAGAGAAAGAGAGAGAGACAGAGGGAGAAAGGTCAACAAGAGTGAGAGAGACAGAGGGAGAAAGGTCAGCGAGAGAGAGAGAGAGACAGAGGGAGAAACGTCAGTGAGAGAGAGAGAGAGAGAGACAGAGGGAGAAAGGTCAGTAAGAGAGAGAGAGAGAGACAGAGGGAAAAAGGTCAGCAAGAGAGAGAGACAGAGGGAGAAAGGTCAGTGAGAGAGAGAGAGAGAGAGACAGAGGGAGAAAGGTCAGCAAGAGAGAGAGAGACAGAGGGAGAAAGGTCAGCAAGAGAGAGAGCGAGACAGGGGGAGAAAGGTCAGCAAGAGAGAGAGAGAGAGACAGAGTGAGAAAGGTCAGCGAGAGAGAGAGAGAGAGAGAGAGACAGAGGGAGAAAGGTCAGTAAGAGAGAGAGAGACAGAGGGAAAAAGGTCAGCAAGAGAGAGAGAGAGACAGAGGGAGAAAGGTCAGCAAGAGAGAGAGAGACAGAGGGAGAAAAGTCAGCAATAGAGAGAGAGAGAGAAAGAGGGAGAAAGGTCAGCAAGAGAGAGAGAGAGACAGAGGGAGAAAGGTCAGCAAGAGAGAGAGAGAGAGACAGAGGGAGAAAGGTCAGCAAGAGAGAGAGAGAGAGACATTGGGAGAAAGGTCAGCGAGAGAGAGAGAGACAGAGGGAGAAAGGTCAGCAAGAGTGAGAGAGACAGAGGGAGAAAGGTCAGTAAGAGAGAGAGAGAGAGGCAGAGGGAAAAAGGTCAGCAAGAGAGAGAGAGAGAGAGAGACAGAGGGAGAAAGGTCAGCAAGAGAGAGAGAGAGACAGAGGGAGAAAGGTCAGCAAGAGAGAGAGAGACAGAGGGAGAAAAGTCAGCAATAGAGAGAGAGAGACAGAGGGAGAAAGGTCAGCAAGAGAGAGAGAGAGACAGAGGGAGAAAGGTCAGCAAGAGAGAGAGAGAGAGACAGAGGGAGAAAGGTCAGCAAGAGAGAGAGAGAGACAGAGGGAGAAAGGTCAGCGAGAGAGAGAGAGAGATAGAGGGAGAAAGGTCAGCAAGAGAGAGAGAGAGACAGAGGGAGAAAGGTCAGTGAGAGAGAGAGACAGACAGACAGAGGGAGAAAGGTGAGCAAGAGAGAGAGAGAGAGAGACAGAGGTGGAAAGGTCAGCAAGAGAGAGAGACAGAGGGAGAAAGGTCATCAAGAGAGAGAGAGAGACAGAGTGAGAAAGGTCATCAAGAGAGAGAGAGACAGAGGGAGAAAGGTCATCAAGAGAGAGAGAGAGTCAGAGGGAGAAAGGTCAGCAAGAGAGAGAGAGAGGGAGGGAGAAAAGTCAGCAAGAGAGAGAGAGAGACAGAGGGAGAAAGGTCAGCAAGAGAGAGAGACAGACAGAGGGAGAAAGGTCAGCAAGAGAGAGAGAGAGACTGAGGGGGAAAGGTCAGCAAGAGAGAGAGAGACAGAGGGAGAAGGGTCAGCAAGAGAGAGAGAGAGGGAGGGAGAAAAGTCAGCAAGAGAGAGAGAGAGTGGCAGAGGGAGAAAGGTCAGCAAGAGAGAGAGAGAGGGAGGGAGAAAAGTCAGCAAGAGAGAGCGAGAGAGACAGAGGGAGAAAGGTCAGCAAGAGAGAGAGAGAGGGAGGGAAAAAAGTCAGCAAGAGAAAGAGAGAGAGACAGAGGGTTAAAGGTCAGCAAGAGAGAGAGAGAGACAGACAGAGGGAGAAAGGTCAGCAAGAGAGAAACAGAGACAGATGGAGAAAGGTCAGCAAGAGAAAGAGAGACAGAGGGAGAAAGGTCAGCGAGAGAGAGAGAGACAGAGGGAGAAAGGTCAGCAAGAGAGAGAGAGAGACAGAGTGTGAAAGGTCAGCAAGAGAGAGAGAGATAGAGACAGAGGGAGGAATGTCAGCAAGAGAGAGAGAGACAGAGGGAGAAAGGTCATCAAGAGAGGGAGAGAGACAGAGAGAGAACGGTCAGCAAGAGAGAGAGAGACAGAGGGGGAAAGGTCAGTGAGAGAGAGAGACAGAGGGAGAAAGGTCAGCAAGAGAGAGAGAGACAGAAGGAGAAAGTTCAGCAAGAGAGAGAGAGAGAGACAGAGGGAGAAAGGTCAGCAAGAGAGGGAGAGAGACAGAGGGAGAAAGGTCAGCGAGAGAGAGAGAGAGACAGAGGGAGAAAGGTCAGCAAGAGAGAGAGACAGAGGGAGAAAGGTCAGCGAGAGAAAGAGAGAGACAGACAGAGGGAGAAAGGACAGCAAGAGAGAGAGAGACAGAGGGAGAAAGGTCAGCGAGAGAGAGAGAGACAGAGGGAGAAAGGTCAGCGAGAGAGAGAGACAGAGGGAGAAAGGTCAGCAAGAGAGAGAGAGAGAGACAGAGGGAGAAAGGTCAGCGAGAGAGAGAGACAGAGGGAGAAAGGTCAGCAAGAGAGAGAGAGACAGAGGGAGAAAGGTCAGCAAGAGAGGGAGAGAGACAGAGTGTGAAAAGTCAGCAAGAGAGAGAGAGAGACAGAGGGAAAAAGGTCAGCAAGAGAGAGAGAGAGACAGAGGGAGAAAGGTCAGCAAGAGAGAGAGAGACAGAGGGAGAAAAGTCAGCAATAGAGAGAGAGAGAGACAGAGGGAGAAAGGTCAGCAAGAGAGAGAGAGAGACAGAGGGAGAAAGGTCAGCAAGAGAGAGAGAGAGAGACAGAGGGAGAAAGGTCAGCAAGAGAGAGAGAGAGAGACATTGGGAGAAAGGTCAGCGAGAGAGAGAGAGACAGAGGGAGAAAGGTCAGCAAGAGTGAGAGAGACAGAGGGAGAAAAGTCAGTAAGAGAGAGAGAGAGAGACAGAGGGAAAAAGGTCAGCAAGAGAGAGAGAGAGAGAGAGACAGAGGGAGAAAGGTCAGCAAGAGAGAGAGAGAGACAGAGGGAGAAAGGTCAGCAAGAGAGAGAGAGACAGAGGGAGAAAAGTCAGCAATAGAGAGAGAGAGACAGAGGGAGAAAGGTCAGCAAGAGAGAGAGAGAGACAGAGGGAGAAAGGTCAGCAAGAGAGAGAGAGAGAGACAGAGGGAGAAAGGTCAGCAAGAGAGAGAGAGAGACAGAGGGAGAAAGGTCAGCGAGAGAGAGAGAGAGAGATAGAGGGAGAAAGGTCAGCAAGAGAGAGAGAGAGACAGAGGGAGAAAGGTCAGTGAGACAGAGAGACAGACAGACAGAGGGAGAAAGGTGAGCAAGAGAGAGAGAGAGAGAGACAGAGGTGGAAAGGTCAGCAAGAGAGAGAGACAGAGGGAGAAAGGTCATCAAGAGAGAGAGAGAGACAGAGTGAGAAAGGTCATCAAGAGAGAGAGAGACAGAGGGAGAAAGGTCATCAAGAGAGAGAGAGAGTCAGAGGGAGAAAGGCCAGCAAGAGAGAGAGAGAGGGAGGGAGAAAAGTCAGCAAGAGAGAGAGAGAGACAGAGGGAGAAAGGTCAGCAAGAGAGAGAGACAGACAGAGGGAGAAAGGTCAGCAAGAGAGAGAGAGAGACTGAGGGGGAAAGGTCAGCAAGAGAGAGAGAGACAGAGGGAGAAAGGTCAGCAAGAGAGAGAGAGAGGGAGGGAGAAAAGTCAGCAAGAGAGAGAGAGAGAGGCAGAGGGAGAAAGGTCAGCAAGAGAGAGAGAGAGGGAGGGAGAAAAGTCAGCAAGAGAGAGAGAGAGAGACAGAGGGAGAAAGGTCAGCAAGAGAGAGAGAGAGGGAGGGAGAAAAGTCAGCAAGAGAAAGAGAGAGAGACAGAGGGTTAATGGTCAGCAAGAGAGAGAGAGAGACAGACAGAGGGAGAAAGGTCAGCAAGAGAGAAACAGAGACAGATGGAGAAAGGTCAGCAAGAGAAAGAGAGACAGAGGGAGAAAGGTCAGCGAGAGAGAGAGAGACAGAGGGAGAAAGGTCAGCAAGAGAGAGAGAGAGACAGAGTGTGAAAGGTCAGCAAGAGAGAGAGATAGAGACAGAGGGAGGAATGTCAGCAAGAGAGAGAGAGACAGAGGGAGAAAGGTCATCAAGAGAGGGAGAGAGACAGAGAGAGAACGGTCAGCGAGAGAGAGAGACAGAGGGGGAAAGGTCAGTGAGAGAGAGAGACAGAGGGAGAAAGGTCAGCAAGAGAGAGAGAGACAGAGGGAGAAAGTTCAGCAAGAGAGAGAGAGAGAGACAGAGGGAGAAAGGTCAGCAAGAGAGGGAGAGAGACAGAGGGAGAAAGGTCAGCGAGAGAGAGAGAGACAGAGGGAGAAAGGTCAGCAAGAGAGAGAGACAGAGGGAGAAAGGTCAGCGAGAGAGAGAGAGAGACAGACAGAGGGAGAAAGGACAGCAAGAGAGAGAGAGACAGAGGGAGAAAGGTCAGCGAGAGAGAGAGAGACAGAGGGAGAAAGGTCAGCGAGAGAGAGAGACAGAGGGAGAAAGGTCAGCAAGAGAGAGAGAGAGAGACAGAGGGAGAAAGGTCAGCGAGAGAGAGAGACAGAGGGAGAAAGGTCGGCAAGAGAGAGAGAGAGACAGAGGGAGAAAGGTCAGCAAGAGAGGGAGAGAGACAGAGTGTGAAAAGTCAGCAAGAGAGAGAGAGAGACAGAGGGAGACAGGTCAGCAAGAGAGAGAGAGACGGAGGGAGAAAGGTCAGCAAGAGAGAGAGAGACAGAGGGAGAAAGGTCAGCAAGAGAGAGAGAGAGACAGAGAGAGAAAGGTCAGCAAGAGAGAGAGAGACAGCGGGAGAAAGGTCAGCGAGAGAGAGAGAGACAGAGAGACAGAGGGGGAAAGGTCAGCAAGAGAGAGAGAGACAGCGGGAGTAAGGTCAGCGACAGAGAGAGAGAGAGACAGAGCGAGAAAGGTCAGCAAGAGAGAGAGAGACAGAGGGAGAAAGGTCAGCGAGAGAGACAGAGGGAGAAAGGTCAGCAAGAGAGAGAGAGACAGCGGGAGAAAGGTCAGCGAGAGAGAGAGACAGGGAGAAAGGTCAGCAAGAGAGAGAGAGAGAGAGAGACAGAGGGAGAAAGGTCAGCAAGAGAGAGAGAGACAGAGGGAGAAAGGTCAGCGAGAGAGAGAGAGACAGAGAGACAGAGGCGGAAAGGTCAGCAAGAGAGAGAGAGACAGCGGGAGAAAGGTCAGCGACAGAGAGAGAGAGAGACAGAGGGAGAAAGGTCAGCAAGAGAGAGAGAGACAGAGGGAGAAAGGTCAGCGAGAGAGAGAGAGACAGAGGGAGAAAGGTCAGCAAGAGAGAGAGAGACAGCGGGAGAAAGGTCAGCGAGAGAGAGAGACAGGGAGAAAGGTCAGCAAGAGAGAGAGAGAGAGAGAGACAGAGGGAGAAAGGTCAGCAAGAGAGAGAGAGACAGAGGGAGAAAAGTCAGCAAGAGAGAGAGAGACAGAGGGAGAATGGTCAGCGAGAGAGAGAGAGAGAGACAGAGGGAGAAAGGTCAGCAAGAGAGAGAGACAGAGGGAGAAAGGTCAGCAATAGAGTGAGAGACAGCGGGAGAAAGGTCAGCGAGAGAGAGAGAGAGAGAGAGACAGAGGGAGAAAGGTCAGCAAGAGAGAGAGAGAGAGACATTGGGAGAAAGGTCAGCGAGAGAGAGAGAGACAGAGGGAGAAAGGTCAGCAAGAGTGAGAGAGACAGAGGGAGAAAAGTCAGTAAGAGAGAGAGAGAGAGACAGAGGGAAAAAGGTCAGCAAGAGAGAGAGAGAGAGAGAGACAGAGGGAGAAAGGTCAGCAAGAGAGAGAGAGAGACAGAGGGAGAAAGGTCAGCAAGAGAGAGAGAGACAGAGGGAGAAAAGTCAGCAATAGAGAGAGAGAGACAGAGGGAGAAAGGTCAGCAAGAGAGAGAGAGAGACAGAGGGAGAAAGGTCAGCAAGAGAGAGAGAGAGAGACAGAGGGAGAAAGGTCAGCAAGAGAGAGAGAGAGACAGAGGGAGAAAGGTCAGCGAGAGAGAGAGAGAGAGATAGAGGGAGAAAGGTCAGCAAGAGAGAGAGAGAGACAGAGGGAGAAAGGTCAGTGAGACAGAGAGACAGACAGACAGAGGGAGAAAGGTGAGCAAGAGAGAGAGAGAGAGAGACAGAGGTGGAAAGGTCAGCAAGAGAGAGAGACAGAGGGAGAAAGGTCATCAAGAGAGAGAGAGAGACAGAGTGAGAAAGGTCATCAAGAGAGAGAGAGACAGAGGGAGAAAGGTCATCAAGAGAGAGAGAGAGTCAGAGGGAGAAAGGCCAGCAAGAGAGAGAGAGAGGGAGGGAGAAAAGTCAGCAAGAGAGAGAGAGAGACAGAGGGAGAAAGGTCAGCAAGAGAGAGAGACAGACAGAGGGAGAAAGGTCAGCAAGAGAGAGAGAGAGACTGAGGGGGAAAGGTCAGCAAGAGAGAGAGAGACAGAGGGAGAAAGGTCAGCAAGAGAGAGAGAGAGGGAGGGAGAAAAGTCAGCAAGAGAGAGAGAGAGAGGCAGAGGGAGAAAGGTCAGCAAGAGAGAGAGAGAGGGAGGGAGAAAAGTCAGCAAGAGAGAGAGAGAGAGACAGAGGGAGAAAGGTCAGCAAGAGAGAGAGAGAGGGAGGGAGAAAAGTCAGCAAGAGAAAGAGAGAGAGACAGAGGGTTAATGGTCAGCAAGAGAGAGAGAGAGACAGACAGAGGGAGAAAGGTCAGCAAGAGAGAAACAGAGACAGATGGAGAAAGGTCAGCAAGAGAAAGAGAGACAGAGGGAGAAAGGTCAGCGAGAGAGAGAGAGACAGAGGGAGAAAGGTCAGCAAGAGAGAGAGAGAGACAGAGTGTGAAAGGTCAGCAAGAGAGAGAGATAGAGACAGAGGGAGGAATGTCAGCAAGAGAGAGAGAGACAGAGGGAGAAAGGTCATCAAGAGAGGGAGAGAGACAGAGAGAGAACGGTCAGCGAGAGAGAGAGACAGAGGGGGAAAGGTCAGTGAGAGAGAGAGACAGAGGGAGAAAGGTCAGCAAGAGAGAGAGAGACAGAGGGAGAAAGTTCAGCAAGAGAGAGAGAGAGAGACAGAGGGAGAAAGGTCAGCAAGAGAGGGAGAGAGACAGAGGGAGAAAGGTCAGCGAGAGAGAGAGAGACAGAGGGAGAAAGGTCAGCAAGAGAGAGAGACAGAGGGAGAAAGGTCAGCGAGAGAGAGAGAGAGACAGACAGAGGGAGAAAGGACAGCAAGAGAGAGAGAGACAGAGGGAGAAAGGTCAGCGAGAGAGAGAGAGACAGAGGGAGAAAGGTCAGCGAGAGAGAGAGACAGAGGGAGAAAGGTCAGCAAGAGAGAGAGAGAGAGACAGAGGGAGAAAGGTCAGCAAGAGAGGGAGAGAGACAGAGTGTGAAAAGTCAGCAAGAGAGAGAGAGAGACAGAGGGAGACAGGTCAGCAAGAGAGAGAGAGACGGAGGGAGAAAGGTCAGCAAGAGAGAGAGAGACAGAGGGAGAAAGGTCAGCAAGAGAGAGAGAGAGACAGAGAGAGAAAGGTCAGCAAGAGAGAGAGAGACAGCGGGAGAAAGGTCAGCGAGAGAGAGAGAGACAGAGAGACAGAGGGGGAAAGGTCAGCAAGAGAGAGAGAGACAGCGGGAGTAAGGTCAGCGACAGAGAGAGAGAGAGACAGAGCGAGAAAGGTCAGCAAGAGAGAGAGAGACAGAGGGAGAAAGGTCAGCGAGAGAGACAGAGGGAGAAAGGTCAGCAAGAGAGAGAGAGACAGCGGGAGAAAGGTCAGCGAGAGAGAGAGACAGGGAGAAAGGTCAGCAAGAGAGAGAGAGAGAGAGAGACAGAGGGAGAAAGGTCAGCAAGAGAGAGAGAGACAGAGGGAGAAAGGTCAGCGAGAGAGAGAGAGACAGAGAGACAGAGGCGGAAAGGTCAGCAAGAGAGAGAGAGACAGCGGGAGAAAGGTCAGCGACAGAGAGAGAGAGAGACAGAGGGAGAAAGGTCAGCAAGAGAGAGAGAGACAGAGGGAGAAAGGTCAGCGAGAGAGAGAGAGACAGAGGGAGAAAGGTCAGCAAGAGAGAGAGAGACAGCGGGAGAAAGGTCAGCGAGAGAGAGAGACAGGGAGAAAGGTCAGCAAGAGAGAGAGAGAGAGAGAGACAGAGGGAGAAAGGTCAGCAAGAGAGAGAGAGACAGAGGGAGAAAAGTCAGCAAGAGAGAGAGAGACAGAGGGAGAATGGTCAGCGAGAGAGAGAGAGAGAGACAGAGGGAGAAAGGTCAGCAAGAGAGAGAGACAGAGGGAGAAAGGTCAGCAATAGAGTGAGAGACAGCGGGAGAAAGGTCAGCGAGAGAGAGAGAGAGAGAGAGACAGAGGGAGAAAGGTCAGCAAGAGAGAGAGAGACAGAGGGAGAAAGGTCAGCAAGAGAGAGAGAGACAGAGGGAGAAAGGTCAGCAAGAGAGAGAGAGACAGAGAGAGAAAGGTCAGCAAGAGAGAGAGAGAGACAGAGGGAGAAAGGTCAGCGAGAGAGAGAGAGAGAGACAGAGGGAGAAAGGTCAGCGAGAGAGAGAGAGAGAGAGAGAGACAGAGGGAGAAAGGTCAGCAAGAGAGAGACAGAGACAGAGGGAGAAAGGTCAGCAAGTGAGAGAGAGACAGAGGGAGAAAGGTCAGCGAGAAAGAGAGAGAGAGACAGAGGGAGAAAGGTCAGCAAGAGAGAGAGAGACAGAGGGAGAAAGGTCAGCAAGAGAGAGAGAGAGACAGAGGGAGAAAGGTCAGCGAGAGAGAGAGAGAGATAGAGGGAGAAAGGTCAGCAAGAGAGAGAGAGAGACAGAGGGAGAAAGGTCAGTGAGAGAGAGAGACAGACAGACAGAGGGAGAAAGGTGAGCAAGAGAGAGAGAGAGAGAGACAGAGGTGGAAAGGTCAGCAAGAGAGAGAGACAGAGGGAGAAAGGTCATCAAGAGAGAGAGAGAGACAGAGTGAGAAAGGTCATCAAGAGAGAGAGAGACAGAGGGAGAAAGGTCATCAAGAGAGAGAGAGAGTCAGAGGGAGAAAGGTCAGCAAGAGAGAGAGAGAGGGAGGGAGAAAAGTCAGCAAGAGAGAGAGAGAGACAGAGGGAGAAAGGTCAGCAAGAGAGAGAGACAGACAGAGGGAGAAAGGTCAGCAAGAGAGAGAGAGAGACTGAGGGGGAAAGGTCAGCAAGAGAGAGAGAGACAGAGGGAGAAAGGTCAGCAAGAGAGAGAGAGAGGGAGGGAGAAAAGTCAGCAAGAGAGAGAGAGAGAGGCAGAGGGAGAAAGGTCAGCAAGAGAGAGAGAGAGGGAGGGAGAAAAGTCAGCAAGAGAGAGAGAGAGAGACAGAGGGAGAAAGGTCAGCAAGAGAGAGAGAGAGGGAGGGAGAAAAGTCAGCAAGAGAAAGAGAGAGAGACAGAGGGTTAAAGGTCAGCAAGAGAGAGAGAGAGACAGACAGAGGGAGAAAGGTCAGCAAGAGAGAAACAGAGACAGATGGAGAAAGGTCAGCAAGAGAAAGAGAGACAGAGGGAGAAAGGTCAGTGAGAGAGAGAGAGACAGAGGGAGAAAGGTCAGCAAGAGAGAGAGAGAGACAGAGTGTGAAAGGTCAGCAAGAGAGAGAGAGATAGAGACAGAGGGAGGAATGTCAGCAAGAGAGAGAGAGACAGAGGGAGAAAGGTCATCAAGAGAGGGAGAGAGACAGAGAGAGAACGGTCAGCAAGAGAGAGAGAGACAGAGGGGGAATGGTCAGTGAGAGAGAGAGACAGAGGGAGAAAGGTCAGCAAGAGAGAGAGAGACAGAGGGAGAAAGTTCAGCAAGAGAGAGAGAGAGAGACAGAGGGAGAAAGGTCAGCAAGAGAGGGAGAGAGACAGAGGGAGAAAGGTCAGCGAGAGAGAGAGAGAGACAGAGGGAGAAAGGTCAGCAAGAGAGAGAGACAGAGGGAGAAAGGTCAGCGAGAGAGAGAGAGAGACAGACAGAGGGAGAAAGGACAGCAAGAGAGAGAGAGACAGAGGGATAAAGGTCAGCGAGAGAGAGAGAGACAGAGGGAGAAAGGTCAGCGAGAGAGAGAGACAGAGGGAGAAAGGTCAGCAAGAGAGAGAGAGAGAGACAGAGGGAGAAAGGTCAGCGAGAGAGAGAGACAGAGGGAGAAAGGTCAGCAAGAGAGAGAGAGACAGAGGAAGAAAGGTCAGCAAGAGAGGGAGAGAGACAGAGTGTGAAAAGTCAGCAAGAGAGAGAGAGAGACAGAGGGAGACAGGTCAGCAAGAGAGAGAGAGACAGAGGGAGAAAGGTCAGCAAGAGAGAGAGAGACAGAGGGAGAAAGGTCAGCAAGAGAGAGAGAGAGACAGAGAGAGAAAGGTCAGCAAGAGAGAGAGAGACAGCGGGAGAAAGGTCAGCGAGAGAGAGAGAGACAGAGAGACAGAGGGGGAAAGGTCAGCAAGAGAGAGAGAGACAGCGGGAGTAAGGTCAGCGACAGAGAGAGAGAGAGACAGAGGGAGAAAGGTCAGCAAGAGAGAGAGAGACAGAGGGAGAAAGGTCAGCGAGAGAGAGAGAGAGAGACAGAGGGAGAAAGGTCAGCAAGAGAGAGAGAGACAGCGGGAGAAAGGTCAGCGAGAGAGAGAGACAGGGAGAAAGGTCAGCAAGAGAGAGAGAGAGAGAGAGACAGAGGGAGAAAGGTCAGCAAGAGAGAGAGAGACAGAGGGAGAAAGGTCAGCGAGAGAGAGAGAGACAGAGAGACAGAGGCGGAAAGGTCAGCAAGAGAGAGAGAGACAGCGGGAGAAAGGTCAGCGACAGAGAGAGAGAGAGACAGAGGGAGAAAAGTCAGCAAGAGAGAGAGAGACAGAGGGAGAATGGTCAGCGAGAGAGAGAGAGAGAGACAGAGGGAGAAAGGTCAGCAAGAGAGAGAGACAGAGGGAGAAAGGTCAGCAATAGAGTGAGAGACAGCGGGAGAAAGGTCAGCGAGAGAGAGAGAGAGAGAGAGACAGAGGGAGAAAGGTCAGCAAGAGAGAGAGAGACAGAGGGAGAAAGGTCAGCAAGAGAGAGAGAGACAGAGGGAGAAAGGTCAGCAAGAGAGAGAGAGACAGAGAGAGAAAGGTCAGCAAGAGAGAGAAATAGACAGAGGGAGAAAGGTCAGCGAGAGAGAGAGAGAGAGAGACAGAGGGAGAAAGGTCAGCGAGAGAGAGAGAGAGAGAGAGAGACAGAGGGAGAAAGGTCAGCAAGAGAGAGACAGAGACAGAGGGAGAAAGGTCAGCAAGTGAGAGAGAGACAGAGGGAGAAAGGTCAGCGAGAGAGAGAGAGAGAGACAGAGGGAGAAAGGTCAGCAAGAGAGAGAGAGACAGAGGGAGAAAGGTCAGCAAGAGAGAGAGAGAGACAGAGGGAGAAAGGTCAGCAAGTGAGAGAGAGACAGAGGGAGAAAGGTCAGCGAGAGAGAGAGAGAGAGACAGAGGGAGAAAGGTCAGCAAGAGAGAGAGAGACAGCGGGAGAAAGGTCAGCGAGAGAGAGAGAGAGAGAGAGACAGAGGGGGAAAGTTCAGCGAGAGAGAGAGACAGAGGGAGAAAGGTCAGCAAGAGAGAGAGAGACAGAGGGAGAAAGGTCAGCGAGAGAGAGAGAGAGAGAGAGACAGAGGGGGAAAGTTCAGCAAGAGAGAGAGAGACAGAGGGAGAAAGGTCAGCAAGAGAGAGAGAGAGAGAGAGACAGAGGGAGAAAGTTCAGCAAGAGAGAGAGAGACAGAGGGAGAAAGGTCAGCAAGAGAGAGAGAGACAGAGGGAGAATGGTCAGCGAGAGAGAGAGAGAGAGACAGAGGGAGAAAGGTCAGCAAGAGAGAGAGAGACAGCGGGAGAAAGGTCAGCGAGAGAGAGAGAGAGAGAGACAGAGGGAGAAAGGTCAGCAAGAGAGAGAGAGACAGAGGGAGAAAGGTCAGCAAGAGAGAGAGAGACAGAGGGAGAAAGGTCAGCAAGAGAGAGAAAGACAGAGGGAGAAAGGTCAGCAAGAGAGAGAGAGACAGAGGAAGAAAGATCAGCAAGAGAGAGAGAGAGACAGAGGGAGAAAGGTCAGCAAGAGAGAGAGACAGAGGGAGAAAGGTCAGCGAGAGAGAGAGAGAGAGAGGGAGAAAGGTCAGCAAGAGAGAGAGAGAGAGACAGAGGGAGAAAGGTCAGCAAGAGAGAGAGAGAGAGAGACAGAGGGAGAAAGGTCAGCAAGAGAGAGAGAGACAGAGAGAGAAAGGTCAGTGAGAGAGAGAGAGAGAGAGAGAGACAGAGGGGGAAAGGTCAGTGAGAGAGACAGAGACAGAGAGCGAAAGGTCAGCAAGAGAGAGAGAGAGAGACAGAGGGAGAAAGGTCAGTGAGAGAGAGAGAGACAGAGCGAGAAAGGTCAGCAAGGGAGAGAGAGAGACAGAGAGTTACAGATGATCCCTGTCCTTCAGTCTGGATGGTCACTGACCCCTGACCTGGATGGTGAATTGCCCTTGCATTGACCCCTGACCCTTAGTCTGAGTGGCCTGTTCTTCTGTTATTGACCCCTGTCCTTGGTTCTGAATTCTCGCTCCTGCTGTCTCTGACCCCTGACCCCTGACCTGGATGGTCTGTCACGCTCTCGCTGACCTCTGCTCTGTATGGCCAGTCCTTCTTTTACTGACCCCTGACCTTGGTTCTTGATTCCCGGTCCTGCTGTCCCCCTGACCCCAGATCTGGTTATTGGTTCACCCGGTCCCACTGACCTCTGACCCTGGGTCTTGTTGCCCAGTCTCCCTTTCTCACTGAAGTCTGACCCCAGTTCTGGTTTCTCGGTCCCCTGTCTCACTGACCCCTGACCCCCAGGTCTGGTTGCTCGGTCCCCCTGTCACACTGACCCCTGACCCCTGTTCTGGTTTCTCGGTCCCCTGTCTCAGTGACCCCTGACCCCAGGTCTGGTTTCTCGGTCCCCTGTCTCACTGACCCCTGACCCCCAGGTCTGGTTGCTCAGTCCCCCTGTCTCACTGACCCCTGACCCCGGTTCTGGTTTCTCGGTCCCCCTGTCTCACTGACCCATGACCCCTCAGTTCTGGTTTCTCGGTCCCCCTGTCTCACTGACCCCTGACCCCGGTTCTGGTTATTCAGTCCCC
This sequence comes from Scyliorhinus torazame, assembly GCF_047496885.1. Lineage (NCBI taxonomy): Eukaryota > Metazoa > Chordata > Chondrichthyes > Carcharhiniformes > Scyliorhinidae > Scyliorhinus > Scyliorhinus torazame. The sequence goes on along the minus strand of NC_092725.1, from coordinate 5,922,500 downwards.
CCTGTCTCACTGACCCCTGACCCCCTGGTTCTGGTTTCTCGGTCTCCCTGTCTCACTGACCCCTGACCCCGGTTCTGGTTATTCAGTCCCCCCTGTCTCACTGACCCCTGACCCCGGTTCTGGTTATTCAGTCCCCCCTGTCTCACTGACCCCTGACCCCCTGGTTCTGGTTTCTCGGTCCCCCTGTCTCACTGACCCATGACCCCTCAGTTCTGGTTTCTCGGTCCCCCTGTCTCACTGACCCCTGATCCAGGTTCTGGTTATTCAGTCCCCCCTGTCTCACTGACCCCTGACCCCCTGGTTCTGGTTTCTCGGTCCCCCTGTCTCACTGACCCCTGACCCCAGTTCTGGTTTCTCGGTCCCCCTGTCTCACTGACCCCTGACCCCCTGGTTCTGGTTTCTCGGTCCCCCTGTCTCACTGACCCATGAGGTCTCTAAATCCGGTCCATTCCCATCCTATAGAATCCCAGACGGGAGATCCTGAAAGTGGCCGAGTTCATGGAGAAAGTTCTGGAAGAGGACGTCATTGAGAAGATCATTCAATCTTCCTCCTTCAACATCATGAAGGACAATCCGATGGCCAATTATAGCACCCTTCCGGCGAGCGTCATGAATCAGAACATCTCCAGGTTCATGCGCAAGGGTAGGTTCCGGCGGTCAAGGGTGAGAGAGCCGGTGGGGGGGGGGGGGGGGGGAGCGGGGGTCAATGTTGAGTTTTCCCTCCTTTGAGGGGCTTGTGCCCTGACCACCCCTTGGACCAGCCTTTCCGGGTAGGCCGGATTGTGCCACCCCTATGGGAGAGGTGGCAGGGTTGGAAGGTGCTGTCGAAGGAGCCTCGGCGAGCGGCTGCCGTGCATCTTGTAGACGGTACACACGGCTGCCGCTGTGCGTCGGTGGGGGAGGGAGCAGATGAGGAAGGCGGGGTTAGCGTGTCGACCGAGCGGGAGCAGCTTTGTCCCGGATGGTGTCGAGCTTCTCCAGTGTTGTTGGGAGCCGCACCCATCCAGGCAACTGGAGAGGGTCCCATCACACTCCTGACTTGTGTCCTTGTAGATGGTGGACAGGCTTTGGGGGGAGTCAGGAGGTGAGTTACTCTCTGCAGGATTCCCAGCCTCTGACCTGCTCTGGGAACCACAGTGTTTATGTGGCTGGGTCCAGTTCAGTTTCTGGTCAATGGGAACCTAGAAACACAGGAACAGAGGAATTAGGAGTTGAAGTCGACAATTCCGCCCTTGGAGCCTGCCATTCAATCAGATCATGGCTGATCTCTTCCTGCTCTTAAATCCACCTCACTGTCTGGACCCCATATCCCTTTCACCGTCAGAAATATACTATCTCTTTCTTCAAACCATTAATGACTCAGACTCCACCGCACCATGGGGCAGCAAGTTCCACAAATTCACCACCCTCTGCGAGAAGCAGTTTCTCCTCATCTCAGTTTTAAATCTACCGCCTCTCAACCTCTATCTGTGACCTCGATTGCCCCACAAGTGGGGACATTTGGTCTCCGTTTACTTTATCAATCCCGTTGAGGATTTTATACACCTCGATCAGATCCCCTCTCAATCTTCTAAATTCCAGCCAGTATAAGTCCAAACTGTTTAATCTCTCCTCACACGTCAACCCTTTCATCCCTGGAATCAATCTGGTGAACCTCCTCGGAGCTGCCTCCAATGCCACCACATCCTTCGTCAAATAAGGAGACCAAAACTGGACACAACACTCCAGATGTGGTCTCACCAACACCCTATACAATTGCAACAACACTTCTCTACTCTTACACTCCAGTCCTTTCACAATAAATGCTGACGTTCCATTTGTCTTTTTAATTACGTGCTGTGCCTGCAAATCGACTTTCTGTGATTCATGAACAAAGCCACCCAGGCCCCTCTGCCCAGACGCATCTTGAATCTGATTTCCATTCAGATAATAATTTGCCTTTCCATTTTTTTCGGCCGAAATGGATCACCTCACAAGTATTCACATTAAACTGCATCTGCCAAATTTTGGCCCAATCTCCTGGCCTATCTATATCTATTTGTAAAATCTTTATCTCCTCTTCGCTCCCTGCTTTCCCGCCTATTTTAGTATCAGCCGCAAGTTTTGCTATGTTACACTCTGTCCCTGCTTACAGATCATTTATATAGATTGTAAATAGCTCAGCTCCGAGGACTGACCCCTGTGGAACTCCGATTTACAGTTCACCAGCCAGAGAAGGACACATTTATCCCAACCTTTCGCTTTCTGTCAGTCGGCCAATCCTCAATCCAATGTCGCACTCTTCCTCCAATCCCCTATGATCTCACCTTCTGGGTCAGTCTTTTATGCAGCACATTATCAACCACCTTCTGGAAGTCTAGATATACCACATCCACAGGTTCCCCATTATCCACCTTGCTGGTTACGTCCTCAAAGAACTCGAACAAGTTTGTCGGGCATGACTTCCCCTTCATAAAACCACGCTGACAATGGTGGATTGGGCTTTGTCTTTCCAAATGTTCAGTCATCTCCTCCTTAATGATTGATCCCAACAACTTCTCCACCACAGAGGTCAAGCTAATCGGTCTTTAATTTCCTACTTTTTGCCTCTCTCCCTTGTTGAGTAGGAGCGTCACATTAGTGTGTTTCCAATTCACCGGGACCCTTCCAGAATCCAGGGAATTCTGAAATATCATAACAAATGCATCCAGTATCTCTGCTGCCACCTCCCTTAATACCCCAGGGTGCAGGCCATTGGGTCCCGGAGACTTATCCGCCTTTAATCCTATCAGTTTATTCAATAGTCTCCCTGGTGATGGTCATTGCACCAAGTGCATTAACTGCAGTTCTTGGAAATGTTTCAGTATCCTCTACTGTGAAGACAGAGGCAAAATATTGGGTCAGTGCCTCCAACACGGTAGCATTGTGGATAGCACAATTGCTTCACAGCTCCAGGGTCCCAGGTTCGATTCCGTCTTGGGTCACTGTCTGTGCGGAGTCTACACATCCTCCCCGTGTCTGCGTGGGTTTCCTCCGGGTGCTCCGGTTTCCTCCCACAGTCCAAAGATGTGCGGGTTAAGTGGATTGGCCATGATAAATTGCCCTTAGTGTCCAAAATTGGCCTTAGTGTTGGGTGGGGTTACTGGGTTATGGGGGATAGGGTGGAGGTGTGGACCTTGGGTAGGGTGCTCTTTCCAAGAGCCGGTGCAGATTCGATGGGCCGAACGGCCTCCTTCTGCACTGTAAATTCTATGATAAATTCTATGATAAACATCTGTGTGGGACACCCAGGATCAAGGGGCAATGAGTGTCCTAGGCCCCAACCATCTTAAGCTGCTTCATCAATGACCTTCCCTCCATCATAAGGTCAGAAGTTCGCTGATGACTGCACCATGTTCAGCACCATTCACAACTCCTCAGACACTGAATCCGTCCATGACCAAATCCATCTCCCTTGACATTCAATGACATCACCATCGCTGAATACCCCACTGTCAACATCCTGGGGGGTTCCCATTGGCCAGAGACACTGCAGGAAGTCGCCAAGCCTCCGACAACAGAGGGCGAGGGGAATGTTGATCCCAGGGAGGGAATGGATGGGAAGAGGTGAATCCAAACACATCAGCTCGGGAATTTCACCCAAATATATTGAAACACTCTCTCCCTCTCTCTTTCCCAACCTTTGCTTCCCTCACCACTATCTCTATCTCTCTGTCCCGTCGCACACTCTGGTTCTCTCTCTCTCTCTCTGTTTCTCTCTCTCTTTGTGTCTCTCTGCCTCAATTTCTCCCACTACTTACTATTTATCTTTACATCTCTGTCTCACTCTCTCTGTCCCTCTCTCTGTATCACTCTCTCTCCATCTGACTCTCTCTGTCACGCGCGCCCTTTCCATCTGTCTGTCTGTCTCTCTCTCACTGTCTCACTTACCCTGTCTCTCCATCCATCTGTCTGTCAAAATCTCTTTCTCTCAATCCCTCCCTCGAACTCCCTCTGTCTCTTTCTCTCTATCCCTCTGTCTCTCTATAATCCATCTGTCTCTGCCTCTATCGCTCTGTCTATATCTCACCGGTTCACTCTCTGTCCCCATCTCTCTGCCTCCATCTCTTTGTCATTCTCTCTCTGGTTCTATCTCTCCCTCTCCCGGTCTCTTTATTTCTCCACCTATCTTTCCCTCCATATCGCTCTCTATCTCTCTCGCTGCCCCTCTTTCTCTCCCTCCATCTTGTTATCTCTCTGTCTCTGTTTCATCGCCTCCCTCACTCCCCCCATCTCTCTGTATCTCTCTCTCCCTCCATCTCACTTCCTCTCTCTCTCGGGCTCTCTATCTCTCTCTCTCTCTCTCTCTCTCTCTCTCCCTCTCTCTCTCTCTCTCTCTCACAGGTGAGGTTGGAGACTGGAAGAATCACTTCACAGTATCTCAGAATGAAGATTTTGATGAACACTATGCGAGACAGATGGCTCACAGCTCAGTGAAGTTTCGCAACGTTCTGTAACCACTCTGAGCGATAAAGCAAATAAACTTCTCCAATCACCCAAAACAGAAACTCCGATTATTTCACATCAACTCTGATCCATCATTGAACAGATTACAGATATCTCCCTGAGAGAGAGAGGGGACTGAGAGACACCAGTCAGTGTACAGATATTTCCCTGAGAGAGAGGGGACTGAGAGACACCAGTCAGTGTACAGATATCTCCCTGAGAGAGAGAGAGGACTGAGAGACACCAGTCAGTGTACAGATATCTCCCTGAGAGAGAGAGGACTGAGAGACACCAGTCAGTGTACAGATATCTCCCTGTGAGGGAGGAGACTGAGAGACACCAGTCAGTGTACAGATATCTCCCTGAGAGAGAGGGGACTGAGAGACACCAGTGAGTGTTCAGATATCTCCCTGAGAGAGAGAGGGGACTGAGAGACACCAGTCAGTGTACAGATATCTCCCTGAGAGAGAGAGGGGACTGAGAGACATCAGTCAGTGTACAGATATCTCCCTGAAAGAGAGGGGGACTGAGAGACACCAGTCAGTGTACAGATATCTCCCTGAGAGGGAGATGGGACTGAGACATCAGTCAGTGTATGGTTATTGTCCTGAGAGTGTGGAGATTGACACCGAAGGGACTAGGGGTGTAAATGTTTTGTCATTGGTTCTTCTCCTGTTTGCCAGGCCCGTCTTTGCCCTCCCTTGCCTCATTTGTCTTCCCCCCCACCCCACACACACACACAGCCTTTTGATGCCCCAAGTGGGAAAAATGGTCACTGCGACCTCAACCCCTTTGACAAATTTCGCAAAAACCTTGCCTTTGTGTTGTTGGTTCGAAAGCCCATGGCAACCTCCGCTTTCAGAGAGATAACTTTTAAAACCATTGTTTTATCCGGCCATTATTCTTGGCACAGTCATGCATCATGTCTAATACATCTCTGCTCCATTGTATCTGACCCTGTGAAACATCCAGACAGGAAGATACAAACTGCGTGAAGCTCAGAAGCACCGCAAGCAACGATCTCCTGTACAGATGAGAATATCTTGAATTAGCAGAGACATATTCTATTGGAGTATCACGCCTGGATTTTATTCCATATTAAGATTGGCAAAACCTTCCAGTAAAGATTTCAGCAGCAAATGTTGACAGAAAAATCTACCTTTTTGCTTTGAGAACAATTATTTTGCCATTCTGATTTAGAACATAGAATATAGAACATACAGTGCAGAAGGAGGCCATTTGGCCCATCGAGTCTGCACCGACCCACTTAAGCCCTCACTTCCACCCAACCCCTGTAACCAAAAACCCCTCTTAACTTTTTTTGGTCACTAAGGGCAATTTTATCATGGCTAATCTATCTAACCTGCAGGTCTTTGGGCTGCGGGGGGAAACCGGAGCACCCGAAAGAAACCCACGTAGACACTGGGAGAATGTGCAGAATCTGCGCAGAGAGAGGGGAATCGAACCTGGGACCCTGGCGCTGTGAAGCCACAGTGCTATCCACTTGTGCTACCGTGCTGCCCATTTGCAACGATTTGTAACGAGAACCGCACTTGGAACAACATGGCCGCAGCATGTACGAGGGGAGTGAAGTACGGCAGACGCTGGAGATCTGAAATATCAACAGCAGTGCTGCACATTCTCATCGAGCCAGCCAGCATCTGTGCAGAGAGATGCTGCCTGGTTTGGAGGATAGGTCTTCTGAGGAGAGGTTGAGGGAGCTCGGGCTTTTCTCTTTGGAGGGGAGGAGGATCAGAGGCGACTTGGTAGAGGTTTATAAGATGAGGGGGATAGATAGAGTGGATGTTCAGAGACTATTTCCTCGGGAGAATGTAGCTGTTACAAGGGGGCATAACTATAAGATTCAGGGTGGGAGATATAGGAGGGATGTCCAAGGTAGGTTCTTTACTCAGAGAGTGGTTAGGGTGTGGAATGGACTGCCTGCTGTGGCAGTGGAGTCGGACACTTTAGGAACTTTCAAGCAGTTATCGGATAGGCACATGGAGCTCACCAGAATGACAGGGAGTGGGATAGCTTGATCTTGGTTTCGGACAAGGCTCGGCACAACATTGAGGGCCGAAATGCCTGTTCTGTGCTGTACTGCTCTATGGTCAGAGAGGCAACATTGCAAATCCAGGGTCTGCGCTCACTCTGGGGGGTGACAGTGAAGGGTGGGTTGGGGGGGGTGGAGGAGGGGGGCTGCGGGAATTGGACAGCGGGGTGGTGCCACTGAGCTCGGTTTCTCCGCACACAGAGACCACAACACGTGCTGAGTATTTCCCACACTTCCCATTGCAACTGGGGCTAAATTGACCCTTTTCACACGGACACCAAAGAGCTGTCGTCCATCCTGCGAGCGTCTCATTCCCCTTCAGCAGGAAACCTAACAGCCGCCAACTCAAATTTGGTTGAGAGCAACCTTAAATATCAATTTCATCAGCAACTGCTGAGGTCTGACGGAAACAGAAAAATCTCGCTGAGCAAAAAGTGAAATCTACTTCGAAGCAATAAATTGATAATTTAAAAAAAGACAGGAATTAATAAAGATGATCATTGAAAAGTGTCAAACAGCAGACCTATGTGATTTAAAAAAACATTTTTTGCCTTTTCACTTCCGGAGCAGAGGTAGAGAGAGACAGACTGGGATCCGAAAGTTGGTCACCAGGGAAGGGGGGTGTGGAAGGAAGTTGGGCTTAACTCACACCAACCTTGCATTTGTCATTGATGATGCAGATTCCGAGGGGTCTCAGTGGAAGCCGGTTGAGTTTCACTCTGGTTTTTCCTCCCAGCCTCGGTTGGTGTGATTAAGCTTTTTGGGGAGGGAGGAGGTGGTCGAGGGGCAGTGTGTGTGTGTGTCCCACATCATGCAGCCTGAGTGTGTTTGTGCATCCAGTTCACTCCAGGGGCTCCCACCCTCTCACTCAAGTTGGAGACCGGACTGGGGTGAGGAGGGATTGTCCGCCGACCCCTGGAATTGCCCCAACACTACAGCCATAGCTGGAAGTAAATCCGGAAATCTCGACTCCACCCCCAAAGCCTCATGATCAGCGAATTAGGAAACAGTATTCATATTATGCAGCCGTCTCGCCTTCTTTGAACCTGGCTCCACGCGATATCCCACAGCCACATCCAAAAGACCCGAACCTCAGGAGCACCACAAACAACCTTCCTATGTACAATGCAAATAGCCTGAAAAAGAGGTTTCACATTCCACTGACATATTATTCCAGGTTTGTCTGTCGAGTCTGAAAATGGGCAACATCTGCCAGTTATAAAGAGCCCCAGGCCAGAACACAATGACAATAAAGATTTATTTCCTCATTATATTGAGTAGACAGAGCTGAGGGACGTCTGCTGATGGACTGATTGAATAAAGGGACGTAGTTACTTGGAGCTTTGCCTCTTTAACGTGAGGATCTGACGCTGCTGTGTACTGGAGATGATGGTGTTTCCATAACTCCCACTGCCGACCTCCCTGCTGCCCGTCGAGACTGTCAGACAGCTGGGGCAAGGACACGGCCTGACCATGAGGTTCCGCCATCATTTCCTCTCTCTCCAGTGCGCCACCTTCAACCGCCGAGATTTCATGTGTTTCTTCGCACTGATTCCTTCGATAAAGCACCGATGTGTCTTTTACCTCGGCGTCGACACCGCTGCCACCACGGTATATAATTGGGTCCTTTTATCTTGGGCTCTCGGTGTGGGGCAGACTGCAGACATATTGGGGGATTTGTTGAACACTTGTTTATTAGAGCTACATCAGAACAGGTTACAGATTAGGCCTGGAGCTCTGACCGCACTCAAATACTCAACCGAGAGTCTAACTCACGACTGCCCTGGGCAGAGCCACATCATCATCTGCTTCACTGTCTCTCTTTCTCCGGCTCTCTCTCTCTGTCTCTCATTGTCTCTCTTTCTCTGCCTCTATCTCTCTCTCTGTCTCTCATTGTCTCTCTTTCTCTGTCTCTCTCTCTCACTGTCTCTCTCTCTTTTTTTGTCTGTCACCCTGTCTCTCTCTCTCTCAGTCTCTCTTTCTCTGTCTCTCTCTCTCACTGTCTCTCTCTCTGTTTCCCTGTCTCTCCCTCTCTCTCTTGCTCTGTCTCTCTCGCTATGCCTCGCTCTCTAATCTGTCTCTCTTGCTCTTTCTCTGCCTCTCTCACTCTTCTATCTCTCTCTCTCACTCCCAGTTTCTCTCTGTCTCCGCATCTCTTTATGCCTCTCTCTGCCTCTCTCTCTCTGAGGGTCAGTGTGGGGGGAGGGGGGGAGTGAGGGAGACGGGAGCCTCTGGGTCCTGAGTGAATTTACCATGGTGCTGCCCAGTTTCAGGATCCTGGAGATGGAGCTGGACTATCATCCGGAGCTGCAAGGCCTCACAGTGAGGAGGCCGCAGCTTAAACTGCTGCAAGATGTCCCCTTAGCCTCCTGGGTGGCTGACAACTGGGAGACGGTGACAAACTTCCAGGTAAAGCCCGATGACCTGCTCATCGCCACCTTCCCCAAATCAGGTGAATGGATCGGGGAGAGGGGCCTACGGCAGAGAATGAGGCCTCAGGATTCACGGTGGAGGGAAACGGCCCAGGTATCATGGTGCTGGAGAGGGGAACATGCCTCACTGTGAAGGGAGCGGGCACTGGCGCGTACCAGGCCGATATGGCCTTCTTCCAGAGCCCACAGTCTGCCAGTGTTGACAGTCAGTTGCTCGTCCTCGTTATCCTCATCTCTGGTCCTTCCGTCGATGGCGTGAATGTTCTTCCTCTTCTTCGGCCGGTGAAGGGTCACCATTATTGGTTGCTGTCAAGAGAGCGACTGAGGGGTTGCACAGCACCCTTTGTCCTCCGGGGGGGGGGTTTCGCCACCTTTTGGGTGGTCCCAGGTGAACGTCCAATCAATCGCTCAGGGCTCGATCACCCTGCTCGATTAGGTCCAATCAAGACCCGCCACCCTTGATGGCAGGCCATGTCCTTATCGGCCATGTCCATTGGGGTCCGAGGCACATAGGCCTTTCCAAAAAAGGAAACAGGCGCCACCAAGTCTACGACACTATTATCGGTTTGCATTTTGAGCCCATTGTCCTGGGATGGCCTCTCGATGGCGTTTTGCCTGTGTTGCTTGCAAAGTCTGGCCTGCAGCCTTCTGTTTATTTGAGAGCTGCAGCCTTTTTTGTACATGAACTTGGCCACTTTTCCCAGCATCCTCAGCCGGACGCCATTTTAGGTGGCCCCATCTGTGTAATTACCTCTGCCCAACACTAAAACTCTAGTCTTATCTCGTTCAATCTGAATTTGAAATTCTAGCATGTTGTGATCACTCCTTCCAAGAGGATACTTAATGACAAGACTACATATCAACATTTCTTCTTTACATAATAGTAAATCTAAAGTAGCTCGCTCCCTAGTTGGCTCCTTAATATACTGCTCCAAGAAAGAATCCCTCATACAGTCTATGAAATCTCCCTCGAGGCTACCCTTGCCAATTTGATTAATCCAGACGATATGCAAATTCACCATGATTACCATTGTGCCCTTCTCACATTATTATTTCCTGGTTTATACTATGCCCCACTTTGGAAGTATTTCTCGGGGTCTCTTTCTCTGCCTCTCTCTCTGACTCTCTCGCTACATCTTTCTCAGTTTCTCCCTCTCTCTCTCTGCCTATGTTTCTCTCTCTATCTGTCTCCCTCTTTCTCTTCTGTGTCTCTCGCTCTATCTGTCTCTCTCTCTCTCTCTGTCTCTGTGTGTCTCACGCTCTCTCTGTCGCTCTCTATTTCTGCCTATCTGTATCTTTCTCTCTCTCTCTCCCTAGCTCTGTCTGTCCCTCCATCTCTCTCTGTCTCTCTCTCCATCTCTCTCTCTCTCTCACTCTGTCTCTCTCTCCATCACTCTCTCTCTCTCTCTCTGTCTGTCTCTCTGTCTCCACAGAGACAACGTGGATACAGGAAATTGTGGATCTGATTAATCAGAACGGTGATGTGAAGATGTGTAAACGAGCTCCCGTCTTCGAAAGAAGCCCCTTCCTCGAATTCTTTCCGGAAAAGATCAGGCCAATTGGTGATAATTTTCACCAACTCATACCCGTACCCCAGGGAGATTCGGTGCCCATGGGGGACCCGTACCAGGAGAGTCGGTGCCCAAGGGGGGACCTGTACCCTGGGAGATTCAGTGTTCGTGGGGGACCCGTAACCCAGGGAAAGCTGGTGTCATGGGGGGGGGGGGGGGAGACCCGTACCCCGGAGAGAGTCGGTGCCCGTGGGTGGGACCTGTACCCTGGGGAGAGTCGGTGCCCGTGGGGGGGGACCCGTACCCAGGGATAGTCGGTTTCCATGGGGGCCCTGTACCACGGGCAGAGTTGGTACCCGTGGAGGGGGACCCGTACCCCGGGGAAAGTCAGTGCCCGTGGGGGGGGGCGGAGCCATACCCCGGGGAGAGTTGGTGCCCGTGGGGGGACCCATACCCCAGAGAGAGTCGGTGCCAGTGGGGAACCCCGTACTCCGAGGACAGACAGTGCCTGTGGTGTGATAATATGCATAAAACATCATGTAAATATTAACATATACAACTTCCAACCAGCAGGTGGCAGTAAAGATCATCCACGTGACACTGTTACCCCGGGGAGTCTGGAGATAGTCGTCGTGAGGACAGTCGCATTTGTAATAACTTAATTTATAGTAGTTATACGATAGTTAGTAGATTTTGATAGTTTTCATGTTGTTATCTGACCCACATTAGTGTTTAACAATAAACATTCAACCGGTCACAAACTAGACCTTCTCCAGAGCACTGATTCCGTCTGGCCCAGCACCAGAATGGAACACGCGCGGGGACCTGGGGACCCGTACCCCCAGGGGAGAGGCGATGTCTGTGGGGGTCCCGTATCCGGGGGAGGAGGGACGGTGTCTGTGGGGGTCCAGTACCCCCGGGGGGGGGGGGGAGAGAGGGTGTCAGTGGGGGGTCCGGTACCCCCGTGGGGGGGAGAGAGGGTGTCTATGGGTGGTCCCGTACCCCCGGGGGGAGAGATTGGATTGGATTTGTTTATTGTCACGTGTACCGAGGTACAGTGAAAAGTATTTTTCTGCGAGCAGCTCAACAGATCATTAAGTACTGGGAAGAAAAGGGAATAAAAGAAAATACATAATAGGGCAACACAACATATACAATGTAACTACATAACCACCGGCATTGGGTGAAGCATACAGGGTGTAGTGTTAATCAGGTCAGTCTATAAGAGGGTCATTTAGGAGTCTGGTGACAGCGGGGAAGAAGCTGTTTGTGAGTCTGTTCGTGCGTGTTCTCAGACTTCTGTATCTCCTGCCCGATGAAAGAAGTTGGAAGAGTGAGTAAGCCAGGTGGGAGGGGTCTTTGATTATACTGCCCGCTTTCCCCAGGCAGCGGGAGGTGTAGATGGAGTCAATGGATGGGAGGCAGGTTCGTGCGATGAACTGGGCGGTGTTCACGACTCTCTGAAGTTTCTTGCGGTCCTGGGCCGAGCAGTTGCCATACCAGGCTGTGATGCAGCCCGATAGGATGCTTTCTATGGTGCATCTGTAAAAGTTGGTAAGAGTTAATGTGGACATGCTGAATTTCCTTCGTATCCTGAGGAAGTATAGGCGCTGTTGTGCTTTCTTGGTCGTAGCGTCGACGTGGGTGGACCAGGACAGATTTTTGGAGGTGTGCACCCCTAGGAATTTGAAACTGCTAACCATCTCCACCTCGACCCCGTTGATGCTGACAGGGGTGTGTACAGTACTTTGCTTCCTGAAGTCAATGACCAGCTCTTTAGTTTTGCTGGCATTGAGGGAGAGATTGTTGTCGCTGCACCACTCCACTAGGTTCTCTATCTCCCTCCTGTAGTCTGACTCGTCGTTATTCGAGATCCGGCCCACTATGGTCGTATCGTCAGCAAACCTGTAGATGGAATTGGAACCAAGTTTTGCCACGCAGTCGTGTGTGTACAGGGAGTAGAGTACGGTGCTAAGTACGCAGCCTTGCGTGGCCCCGGTATTGAGGACTATTGTGGAGGAGGTGTTGTTGTTCATTCTTACTGATTGTGGTCTGTTGGTCAGAAAATCGAGAATCCAGTTGCAGAGTGGGGAGCCAAGTCCTAGGTTTTGGAGCTTTGATATGAGCTTAGTTGGGATTATGGTGTTGAAGGCGGAGCTGTAGTCAATAAATAGGAGTCTGATGTAGGAGTCTCTGTTGTCGAGATGCTCTAGGGATGAGTGTAGGGCCAGCAAAATGCTGTCTGCTGTGGACCGGTTGCTACAGTATGCGAATTGCAGTGGATCGATGGGGTTCTGGGAGTATGGAGGTGATGCGCTTCATGATCAACCTCTCGAAGCACTTCATTACGACTGAAAACCGGACGGTAGTCATTGAGGCACGTTGCCTGGTTCTTCTTTAGTATCGGTATGATGGTGGTCTGCTTGAAGCAGGTGGGGAACTTGGAGTGGAGTAGGGAGTAGGGATGTCCGCGAATACCTCTGCCAGCTGGTCCGTGCAGGCTCTGAGTGCACGACCAGGGATCTCGTCCGGGCCTGTCGCCTTCCGAGGGTTCACTTTCAGGAAGGCCGATCTGACTTCGGAAGCTGTGATGGTGGGTATGGGTGAGTTATGGGCTGCTGGGGCACTTGACAGCAGATCGTTGGTTATCTGTTCGAACTGAGCATAGATTGTATTGCGTTCATCAGGGAGGGGTGCGCTGCTGCTGGAGATACTGCTCGGCTTCGCTTTGTAGCCCGTTATGTTGTTTAGTCCTTGCCACAATCGCCGAGAGTCTGTCTGTGACTCTAGCTTGGTTTGATATTCTCTCTTGGCATCTCGGATGGCTTTGCGGAGGTCGTACCTGGATTTCTTGTATAGGTCAGGGTCGTCTGACTTGAACGCCTCAGATCTGTCCTTCAGTAGGGAATCAATCTCGCGATTGAGCCATGGTTTCCGGTTGGGGAACGTACGTACTGCTTTCTTTGGCACGCAGTCGTCCACACATTTGCTGATGAAGTCTGTGACGGTGGTGGCATACTCATTTAAGTTGGTCGCTGAATTCTTAAATATGGTCCAGTCCACTGTCTCTCAGCAGTCACGTAAGACTGACAGAGAGAGAGGACAGACATAGAGAGAGGACAGACAGAGTGAGGACAGACAGAGAGGACAGACAGAGAGAGGTAGACAGAGAGAGGACAGACAGACAGAGAGGACAGACAGAGAGAGATACACAGAGTAAGAGAGAGGCATGCTCAGAGTAAGAGACACAGACACAGAGACACATAGAGAGCGGACAGAGAGAGGACAGACAGACAGAGAGGACAGACAGAGAGAGACACACAGAGTAAGAGAGAGGCATGCTCAGAGTAAGAGACACAGACACAGAGACACATTGAGAGTGGACAGACAGAGAGCGAGAGAGCGAGGGAGACAGTGAGGAAGAGAGAATAAGAACAGCAGAGAGAGACACACACAGACTCAGAGGGAGAGAAACACAGAGGCATAAAGAGAGAAACATACAGAGACACACAGAGGAACAGAGAAAAGAGGGAACGTAAAGAGAGACAGAGACAGATTGACAGAGAGAAAGAGAGTGAGAGGGCGACAGGGAGAGGGTGAGTGACTGACAGACAGGGTAAACAGAGAGACGCACAGAGGAAGAGAGAGAGAGAAATACAGAGAGAGACAGAGAGCGGGACAGAGAGAATGGCAGAGAAAGGCAGAAAGAGCGAGCAAGACGACAGACAGAGAGAGAGTTAGCCAGAGAGGGACAGAGGGTGGGGAGTCAGAGAGATAGGGGAAGAGAGAGAGAGAGAGGGAGAAAGGAACAGCAAGAGAGACAGACAGAGAATGACACAGAGAGGGAGAGTCACAGAGCAAGATTCGGAGAGCGAGAGAGGGAGAGAGAAAAAATCCAAGAGAGGGAGAGAGAGAAAGAATCCAAGAAAGGGAGAGAGACAGGAGATATCATAGAATTTACAGTGCAGAAGGAGGCCATTCGGCCTGTCGAGTCTGCACCGGCTCTTGGAAAGAGCATCCTACCCAACGTCAACACCTCCATCCTATCCCCATAACCCAGTAACCCCACCCAACACGAAGGGCAATTTAGCATGGCCAATCCACCTAACCTCCACATCTTTGGACTGTGGGAGGAAACCGGAGCACCCGGAGGAAACCCACGCAGACACGGGGAGGATGTGCAGACTCCGCACAGACAGTGACCCAAGCCGGAATCGAACCTGGGACCCTGGAGCTGTGAAGCAATTGTGTTATCCACAATGCTACCGTGCTGCCCCCAGATAGAGATAGAGACAGGCAGACTGACGGGGGGGGGGGGGGGGGGGAGAGAGAGAGAGAGAGAGAGCTTGGTTCAGACCTTTCCGCATGAAGGCAGACAGACTCTGGTCGAAGATTTCTGAAGTGATCGCAGTGTAATAGGCCATCGGATTCCCTTTCATCACCTGAAATCCTGTGTTCTCAACAATTGTTTCAATCTTCTCGTCCGATAAATCCTTTCCCAGGAACCACCTTCGCTATCTCACGTTTGCGATTCTGCAGGAGAGGGAAGACCGGTATCAGTGGCACCCCTATCGGAGGGGGGATTAACCCCCGTACTCTCCTCTCCCCCAGTTACTCTCACATACACACACACACACCGGGCACCCTTTCCCTATTGCTAGGGATCCTCCAGTTATTTCCCGCTTGCCTCCACTGTTGTGGGCCAGGGTTTACAAACTCCAAAGTGTATTATGGAGTTCACCTGACCCTTAACGTTCTGTTGAATTTGGCTAAGGTGAGCCCAAGAGCCTTCACTTCAGGTGTGATTCAACAGTCTTCCCAGACACTTTAATAAAATATGCTTTGTTCTAAGAACTTAGTTAACATTTATATAAACACACAGCAAGAATTTTTATCAATGACAAACATAAGGACAACACAACGGCTACGATAATCTATATATCTCTCTGCTGTTCTTTTTCTCTCTTCCTCGCTGTCTCCCTCGCTCTCTCGCTCTCTGTCTGTCCGCTCTCTATGTGTCTCTGTGTCTGTGTCTCTTACTCTGAGCATGCCTCTCTCTTACTCTGTGTGTCTCTCTCTGTCTGTCCTCTCTGTCTGTCTGTCCTCTCTCTGTCTACCTCTCTCTGTCTGTCCGCTCTGTCTGTCTGTCCTCACTCTGTCCGGGGCTGTTTAGCACAGGGCTAAATCGCTGGCTTTGAAATCAGACCAAGGCAGGCCAGCAGCACGGTTCAGTTCTTGTAACAGCCTCCCCGAACAGGCGCTGGAATGTGGTGACTAGGGGTTTTCACAGTAACTTCATTTGAAGTCTACTTGTGACAATAAGCGATTTTCATTTGTCATATAACAGTTCACGAATTCCCCCTTAACTGTTCCAATTCAAAAACAAAATCCTGTAAACCAAAAACCCTTTTTCAAGGGCGTGGCTCACCACTCTGCATTGTCACTTGACTAAGACTGGCTTTTCCTGAGATTCTGACACTGTTTCGCCAGCAGGTTTAAACCCTTCCATAAAGCAAACTATTTTTTTGAAGTTACTAAAGCAGGTAGCTACAATCAATGTGTTTTTTTTATTCCTGGACTAACTCTTAAAAATGGAAATAGAGAGAGAGAGACAGGTTAAGACGCATAATCTCTCCGTCTGAGTCCACAGCAGTCAAACCAAAATGAAAGTGAATCCAAAAAATGCTCAGTGCCACAGCCCAGCTCCACCCACACAATGACATCACTGAAGCCATATCATAAGACGAAAACCTTTCTTAAAGGGACACTCACATGGCACCGCACCCCCCCCCCCACCCCCTTGGCCCATTTTTCACTCCAATCTCATCTCCTTCAAGTCTTGGTAAAAGACGTAGCGAATTTGATGCTCATCCTTTACGCTCCAGAATCCTTTCACATGATCGTACCACGGCCCCCAGGATACTGGGAATAGTGAGAGAAAATAGTTAAACTACGAACATAAATGGGCATAAAACAGACGCTGACTCTCCCCAGGGTAGAGTTAACCACTCCCCCCCCTCCCTGGGACGCTGACTATCCCCGGGGCTCAGGTCCCCCCAACGGCATGCATTCTCCCCAGGGCTGGTGGGGAGAGTGAAAGCTGATCTGGCAAAGTGGTATAGTCTTCCTCAGTCACTGACGGGTCGGGTACAGGCAGTTAAAATGACCGTGTTGCCGCGATTTCTGATTATTTTTCAATGCCTGCCGATTTCCCAGCCAAAGGCTTTTTTCAGAGAGATTGAGGGAAGGATTACTTCGTTCATATGGGGGGGGGGGGGGGGGGAAGGTGGACAGAGTGAGAAAGGTGCTGCTACAGAGGGGAAGGCAGGCAGGGGGTTTGGGTCTCCCGAGCCTGATGTATTATTACTGGGCGGCGAATGTGGAGAAGGTGCGGAGCTGGGTCAGAGGGGTTGATTCTCAGTGGGTCAGAATGGAGGAGAGTTTGTGCAGGGGGTCGGAACTGAAAGCACTAGCAACAGCGCCACCCCCGATAGCCCCGGGGAAATACTCAGGGAGTCCGGTAATAATACCTTCATTGAGAATTTGGAGGCATTTTCGCCAATACTTCGGGTTGGGGGCAGGGTCAAGGGAAATGCCGCTTCGGGGGAACCACAGCTTTGAACCAGGGAGGTGGGATGGAAGTTTTCGGCAATGGGAAGAGAAGGGGATTAACACGCTAAAGGATTTGTTTCTTGGGGGTCGGTTTGCAGGATTGAAGGAGCTGGGAGCGAAATATGGGCTGGAGCAGGGGGAATGTTTAGATACATGCAGGTTCGAGATTTTGCCAGAAAGGAGATACAGAGCTTCCCGGATGAGCCGGCCTCCACATTGCTGGAGGAGGCGCTGACGACAAGGGGACTGGAGAAGGAGGTAGTGTCAGCGGTGTACTGAGCTATTTTGGAAGAGGAGAAGGCACCACTGGAAGGGATCAAAGGAAAGTGGGAGGAAGAGTTGGGAGAGGATATGGAGGAGATGTTCTGGTGTGAGGTGCTCCGGAGAGTGAACGCCTCCACCTCGTGTGCGAGGTTGGGGCTGATACAGCTGAAGGTGGTGTATAGAGCGCACCTCACAAGGGCGAGGATGAGTCGATTCTTTGAAGGAGTAGAAGATGTCTGTGAACGTTGCAGGGGGGGAGGGGGGGGGGGCGCTAATCACGTTCATATGATTTGGTCCTGTCCAAAGCGAGAGGATTGCTCGAAGGATGTTTTTAGGGTAATTTCTTAAGTGGTGCACGTGAAACTGGACCCGGGCCCCCCGGGAGGCCATATTCGGGGTGTCGGACCAGCCAGGGTTGGAAACGGTCGCGGAGGCAGATGTTGTAGCCTTCACCTCGTTGATCACCCGAAGGCGGATCCTGTTGGGATGGAGAGCAGCCTCACCACCCTGTGCCCTGGCGAGGCGGGGGGACCTGTTGAAATTCTTGACTCTTGAGAAGGTTACGTTTGAACTGAGGGGAAGGATGGAGGGGTTCTACGATTCATGGGCATTATTCATTATGCACTTTCAAGAACTGGATAAATTCGAACATTAGTTGCGGGGGGGGTTGGGTGGGAGGGTTGGGGGGGGGGGTGGGTGGGAGGGTTGGGGGGAGGGGGGAG
This sequence comes from Scyliorhinus torazame, assembly GCF_047496885.1. Taxonomy (NCBI): domain Eukaryota; kingdom Metazoa; phylum Chordata; class Chondrichthyes; order Carcharhiniformes; family Scyliorhinidae; genus Scyliorhinus; species Scyliorhinus torazame. The sequence goes on along the minus strand of NC_092725.1, from coordinate 5,904,442 downwards.
GTGTGTGTTGATGGTGACTATGGGTGATTCCTGATTCCTTTTTATCATTTGTTTGTGTGAACATGCGGGCTAATGTCTGGGGTTTGGAGGGAGGATGGGATCGTTGTTATTGATATGGGGATTGACATATTTGTTACTGATTACTGTTTATTGTTGGTGGGTGTAAATTTGGAAGAAAATGTGAAAAAGGTGGAGAATAAAAAATATTGAAAAAACGAAAAGAAATTCTCCCCAGGGCATGGATTCCGCCCACACGTGCACCGACTCTCCCCGGGGCACGCGTCCCAACCACATGGGCAACCTCTCTCCCCAGGGCACGGGTCTCTCACTTACCATTTCCCTCCATGAAATTGACAAGGAATTCTTCCCAGGATCCTGGCTCCACCATTGTGTTGCACATTCGGTGGGAGTGATAATAGGAAACCGCGTTATCCTTGGCGTTCAGGGCAATGTAGACCAGCTGTGACAGAAGAACAGGGTTTGCGGTCGGAAACAAACTATACACATATCAGCAAGAAGTGTGAGAATGGATTCATGAAGGGGAAATCATGCCTGACCAATGTATTACAATTCTATGAAGTGGTAGCAACGAGGAACGATAAAGGCTAACTAGTTGATGTAATATATTTAAATCTCCAAACAATGTCAGTAAGATCCTATAAGTGTCTTTCCTGTTTATTCCCTTTATTCCCTGTTATGTTTGATTGTGCCATTCTTATTTTGATCCATGGACGATTAATAGATGTGTCGCTTTAAGACAAGTATCATTAATTCAAGCAGAAGATTCCGGAAGATCACTTCGCTAGGCTGTGCTGGTTTGAACAGGAGACCACAGACTCATCAGCACCAGTGAGAGAGATGGCTTGGCACTCGGTTTGATTGTTCGGTAGGTGGCCAATGAATTGGTACAAAGGCCGTACTCTGTCTGGTAACGGGTGGTGATTGGATTATATCCCAGTGGAATGCTCTTCAGGGTCTGGTTTAGCACAGGGCGGAAGCTTACTTGTGACAATACGCGATTTTCATTTCATTTCATTTTTCATTTCATTTAATTTCTTCGGAGCCCCGAGGAGTTTCAGTTTTGATTCTGGCAGCATGGGGGCAAGATCCAGCCAACTCTCTCCCTCTCTCTCTCTCTCCAGAAAGACTGACCAGATCGCTCTCCTGAAAGCCTGCTGGGAGGGCCGTATTCCTGAAACGAGAGGCCTGAATACAAACCACGAACTGAAATCAAAGTCTGAAGAGAAGTCAGATGTCTCTCCAGAAAGGCTGCGGGATATTGCATTCCTGAACTACAGAGAACCTGAAGGAAAGAATTATTCTTCAGAGAGGACCAGTAATGGCTGCGAACAGAGACTTTAACCTACAGCTTACTGTGAAGAAAGGTGTGCTAAAACCATCATCCGAAACAATGACGCTTTTTCCTTTTGCTTATTTTTCTTACCCCTTTCCGCCCCTCTGTGTTTGTTTGTCTGTCTTGTGTGTGTGTGAGCGTGTATTGAGGGTGGGGGTAATGTTAAAGTGGCGTATTAGGAATTAGCTAATAGGTAACCAGTTATATTTGCTGTGGATTTCATTCCATAAATAAACATTAATTTTGTTTAAACTTACAAACCTGGTGACTGTAATTATTGGGCAGCCAGGGGCCGAACACTTTGGATTATTGGTTAATTCATTTGTGTCGTGGCTCTGGGGGCTGTGAGATGGAATTGACCGTGGACTAGCCCAGGGAGTCGTAACAGTACCACACAGAAGATTACTTAATAAGATCAGAGCCCATGGTTATGAGGGCAGTATACTAGCATGATTAGAACATAGAACAACATAGAACATACAGTGCAGAAGGAGGCCATTCGGCCCATTAGGACTACACCGACTCACTTAAGATAGAGGATTGGCCCACTGATAGAAGGCAGAGGATAGGGATAAGTGGAGCATTTTTGATAGTAACTGGTGGACTGCCACAGGGGCCTGTGCTGAGGCCGCAAGTAGTTACAATATATATTAATGACTTGGGCGAGGGAAGTGAATGCACTTTTGCCAGGTGAATGTCAGGTGTCATGCGAATGACACAAAGATAGGTGGGAAGGCAAGTGGTGAGGGTGACACAGAGTCTACAGAGGGACATAGACGGGGTTAGGTGAGTGTCCAAAAACTTGGAAGATGGAATAAAATGTGAGGTGATGTACTTTGGTAGGAAGAATATTGGAGCGGATAGTATTTAAATGGAGAGAGATTGCAGAAAGTGGCAGCGCGGAGGGCTTTAGGGATCCTCGTGCATAAGTCACAAAAAGGTCGCCTGCAGGTTCAGCCGGTCATCGGGAAGGTGCATGGAATGTTGGCCTTAATTTCAAAGGGAATGGAGCATGGAAAACAGGGATGTCCTGCTGAAACTATGCAAGGCATTAATTAGACAACACCCGGAATATTGGGAACAGTCTCGGTTCCTTGTCTCAGGAGGGTGTTTCTCATGAGGGTAGGTTTGAGTAGACCGGGGCCTGTACATTGGAGGGAGTCCAGAGAAGGTTCACTCGGTTGACCCCGGGTAGTGAGGGTCGTTCTCATGAGGGGAGGTTGAGTGTGATGAATATCACGTTCTCTGCAGAATTCAGTTTGAAACAAGGCAACAGAAATGAATACAACCAGTATTTTAATTCAATGTGGAATAAAACCTTCAACTAAAGGTCATCCAGAAGTCACCATTTGCTGGGAGAAACTCCTAGCTGACTTCAAGAATCACTAATACATTCCAAACAAATACAGGATAAGGAAAACCTTGCTTTGACACACAGTAAATTCTTTAGATCCCCTACACCTATAATTATGCAAACCATGAGGATAGGAATTTCTTCAGATAAATAATACACAAATTCTTCCTTAACTATATAACTCTTGACATTTAGAATATCACTCTCGAAGAAGTGTCTATTTGACAATCTATATATCTAAGAAACATGGCAACACTGAAAAGAGACAGATCTCTATACGAGTCCGTCTTTGCCAATATATCTTAAGACACCCGACATTCACGCAGACAGTAAGATCATTAAAACATATATTGATGATAATGCATCAAATTAGCCATTTGGCTATAGGCAATCAACCAACAATAAGTGATGAGACAACAGAGACAGTCCTTGACCCTTAGAAGATTTTATGTATAAAAAGAGGGGCATTTTCGCAGGGTACATTCTCACTCCCCTGCGGGAGTGAGGGTCAAAGCTCTGTTCTTCAATCTTACCTCAGCAAATAAAGACCATCATGGTTCTGTAAGTATGTTTCTGTTCAGCTTCTTAGAAGGGTATTAGAAATTGATAAGAGATACTTTAGGATTTTCCATGTTTTCGATATCGCATTCTCTTCAGAGAAGTTAATGTGTTAGCAGATAACAAACGACTGTTAACGGGTTTTATATTATTAACAGATAACAAGGGCTGTTAACGGGTTTTATATTATTAACTAAAGACTGTTAATCAATTTATATTTTAACTCTGCAATTTTGTATGTATCTATTGGGAGTATTTTACAATAAAAATGCTTGATTAAAATTATACTGTGTAATCCAAAGCCTTTGGCCCCTGGCTGCCCAATAATTACAGTCACCAGGTTTGTAAGTTTAAACAACATTAATGTTTATTCATAACAAAAACTGGAATGAAATTATACTTACTCTCAAAGTTTAAAATCCGAGACACTCATTTAGGAAGATTGAAATGACTAGGACCCACGATGACAGAGGTGACGAGGGGGTTAGGTTAGCGTAGATTAGGGGGTTAATTGATGGTGGGACTGTTGGGGAGGGAGGTGGTATTTGCACTATGTTTATATTTTCATGTTTTGGCATTGCTGTTACAATGCCAAAAATACCTCAATAAAATGTTTAATAAAAAAAATATATTTCCTCTCTCGATCTGTCCATCCCATCACTGGATTGCACAATTGTTCCAGTGCAAAGGAGGCCATTCGGCCCACCGTGTCTGTCCCAGCTCTCCCAATGAGCAGTTCAGCGAGTGCCACTCCCCTGCCTTCTCGCCGTAACCCTGCACATTCCTCCTTTTCAGATAATGATCCCATTGCCTTTTGCAGCTGCCTCCACCACACTGTTCAGGCCGTGCATTCCAGGCCTTAACAACTCGTATGTATGTCCATGTGTGCGTGCGTGCCTGTTTGTCCCTGTGTGTGGCTGTGTCCCCGTGTATGTGTATGTGCATGTGTGAGTGTCTCCGTGTGTGTGTGTGTGTGTGTGTGCCATGATCTGTTTGAATGGTGGAGCAGCATCAATGGGCCGAATGGCCAACACCTGCTCCTATGTTCTTTTAAGATTTAAACACATACACGCTTACGCACACACATACACACAGAGTTTTGCTGTGTATATTAACACTTAAGACAATTTGATAGACTGCTACACATCCTAGTTTGCCAATGATACAATACATTAGACACAATGGAAGCAGCGTAAACTGGTGGATGTGTTTCAGTGACGGGAAATGGAAGTTGAAGAGCTTTAGACTTAAAAAGTACAGAACCGTGTTCTTTATAAATGATGAGAATACAGAAGCAGTGGAAGTTTAAAATGTGCAGATATTTCGCAGCTGGATTCACACAATACAGACAGCAATGTATCCGAGGTTTTGGAAGTGCCGCAAATGTTGTCAAAGGCAACTTAGCGTTACAAAGTTACTCAGAAACTGTCAGTCCACCGGCTCAACATTCCTGTCCAATAGGATTGAATCACTATTGGGTTCAGGCTCCCTGATAGGTTGGGGCGTTTCCCAGTCACAGATTGAGGTCTCTGATTGGTTGAGGTGCTTTCCGTTCGTGGCTGGAGCTCCTGATTGGCTAAGGGGCTGTCAGTCAGTTTTGTTTATTCATTAATTTGATTATCGATGTAACCGGATATTTCACCATGATCTTGATCTGCTCCCTGAACCTGGACTGAGTCACCACATAAATAAATGTGTTTGTGCAGCAATTTAAGCCCTGCAGCATAAATCCGACTTGTTGTAAAATATATTGAGGTTCGGTGAGGTAATTTAATCCACTTAAATACAAATAGAAAAATTTTATAACATACACGGTCCAGAGGAGAATGAAAGCTCCGGAGATGCTGCAGAGTAAAATCATTGACTTCCTTCTGCTCTCCATCTCTGGGTCTCTGCGATTCTCTCCCTGACTCTGAGCCCTCAGTGCCTTCCGGACGCGACTGGTGAGTAAAATGTGTCTGACTGTCAGAGCGTTGATCAACAGGATTGAGAAGAATGGGATCAATGGGGTTAAAATCTTATTCAACCAGTTATATCCAATCCACCCGGAGTCAGTGAAAAAGTTTTTCTTTGAAATACACAATCGCTCAACATTGTCGATTATCACTCTGGATTCATATGTAAAGTACCAGGGGATGTTTTTTGCACAGAGCAGGAGGCCGATTGTTGACAGAATCACAGCCGCAGTTTTCCCGGTGCAATATTTCGTTTTCAGTTTCTGGCAGCGAATGGCCACAAATCGATCAAAGGAGAAAGTGAGGGTGAACCAGACAGAACAGTCTCTGGATGCAGGCAGCAGGACATTGTGAACACGACACACAGAAGTGAGGGACAGGAAACTCCATTGGAAATAATAACCACGGATGACGTACAGTATGGGGTCAGTGATAATAAACAGCAGATCCGCCACTGCCATGGCCACCATGTAGCGAGTGGTGCAGGTAGAGAGGCCGCACTTTCCCCGACAGAGAATCACAATTCCCAGTAAATTAACTGTCAGAGAGAGAAGGAAGAAGAGCCTAGAAATGACTGATTAAACATTCACTCTGTCTGAACCAACAATAAGTACAGGAGCTCAGCATCAATAAACTGGGCAGTGGGCATGTGGCGGTGGGGGTGTTGGTAGAGGAGTGGGTACAGAGATTAAAATTGCAGAGCGGAAAGTAACAAATGTGCCTTTGCTGTTGAAGAAGGGGGAGGGGTTAAACTGTACAATTCTACACTGACAGACACTTCCAGTAATGCCTGTTCACTGCTGTCAGATATTCCACTCTGGTTGTTGACCCACACTCAGTACAATTCCACACTGACAGATACTTCCAGTAATACTTGTTCACTGCTGTCATGTATTCCACTCTGGTTAGTGATCGACACTCAGTACAATTCTGTAGTGACAGATACTTCCAGTAATACTTGTTCACTGCTGTCAGATATTCCACTCTCGTTAGTGATCCACACTCCGTACAATTCCACACTGACAGATACTTCCAGCAATACCTGTTCACTGCTGTCAGATATTCCACTCTCGTTAGTGATCCATACTCCGTACAATTCCACACTGACAGATACTTCCAGTAATACTTGTTCACTGCTGTCAGATATTCCACTCTGGTTAGTGACCCGCACTCAGTACAATTCTACACTGACAGATACTTCCAATAATGCTTGTTCACTGCTGTCAAATATTCCACTCTGGTTAGTGACCCACACTCAGTACAATTTTACACTGACAGATACTTCCAGTAATACCTGTTCACTGCTGTCAGATATTCCACTCTGGTTAGTGACCCACACTCAGTACAATTCTACACTGACAGATACTTCCAGTAATACTTGTTCACTGCTGTCAGATATTCCACTCTGGTTAGTGACCCACACTCAGTACAATTCTACACTGACAGATACTTCCAGTAATACTTGCTCACTGCTGTCAGATATTCCATTCTGGTTAGTGACCCACACTAAGTACAATTCTGTACTGACATATAATTCCAGTAATACCTGCTCACTGCTGTCAGATATTCCACTCTGGTTAGTGATCCACACTCAGTGCCATTCTACACTGACAGATACTTCCAGTAATACTTGTTCACTGCTGTCATGTATTCCACTCTGGTTAGTGATCGACACTCAGTACAATTCTGTAGTGACAGATACTTCCAGTAATACTTGTTCACTGCTGTCAGATATTCCACTCTCGTTAGTGATCCACACTCCGTACAATTCCACACTGACAGATACTTCCAGTAATCCTTGTTCACTGCTGTCAGACATTCTACTCTGGTTAGTGACCCACACTCAGTACAATTCCACACTGACAGATACTTCCAGTAATACTTGTTCACTGCTGTCAGATATTCCACTCTGGTTAGTGACCCGCACTCAGTACAATTCTACACTGACAGATACTTCCAATAATACTTCTTCACTGCTGTCAAATATTCCACTCTGGTTAGTGACCCACACTCAGTACAATTCTACACTGACAGATACTTCCAGTAATACTTGTTCACTGCTGTCAGATATTCCACTCTGGTTAGTGACCCACACTCAGTACAATTCTACACTGACAGATAATTCCAGTAATACTTGTTCACTGCTGTCAGATATTCCACTCTGGTTAGTGACCCACACTCAGTGTGACTTTGTTTTTAATCTCACGAATCCTTCCTTCAGAGAGATTGCCTTCACTGAGAACCAGTCTAACATTGCACAAGATTCCACTCAATATAATACTCAACTGATCAGAGATCCCGTGAATTACAAACAGAGATTTATTTTCAGTTGATGAAAGGGATTTAAACCACAGACAGATGTCCAGACATTTTACTGAAGTGAATTATATCGTTGATCAGGTGTCTGTATAACAGTGACCACGGGATCAGCGTTAAACATCTTCAGACTCAGTTTAAAATCAGAGAGCTGCTCACACATAGATTTCCACAACTTCAATGGTGATAGTAACTTACCAGGAACTCCAACAACAGCAAGGATTGGGTAGAATATTTTCTCAGCAATATCAATTGGATAAAGCATGTTCAGTGTGAAGTGACGTGTCCCTTCGTGCTGCTGACAGTCTCTGTCTTAAACTCTGAGGTTATACTTTCCCCAACTCTTTAATTTATACCCTGCGGAACCACCTCAGGGATGTTGAGGTTGCAAAATCCTTTAATCTATTTTTAAACATATGAACAAAGAGATTACGACATTGGGTTCAGTGATAGAAAATGTTATTTTGATGAAGTGACCTCTTTCCAAACACTGAACTGTGTTGATCACATTGATCAACTAACAATAACAGAAAGGACGCTGTCCACTCAAACACCATCAGTCCCATCTCGAGATCTCACATTGTTTCAGTGACACCCCTCACTCGACTGTGACCATTCAGTGATTCAATTCTAATTGTCAGTGTGTTTCTCTGGGTGGTTCCACTGCACTCTGGGGTGTAGCTGCCTCTGTAACTGTGACCACTCAGTGATTCAGTTCCAATTGTTATTGTGTGAAGACCATAAGACCATAAGACATAGGAGCAGAATTAGGCCACTCGGCCCATCGAGACTGCTCCACCAATCAATCATGGCTGATATTTTCCTCATCCTCATTCTCCTGCCTTCTACCCATTGCATTTGCCTTCGTAACTGCCGACTGAGCCTGCACGTTAACGTTAAGAGAATCGTGAACAAGGACTCCCAAGACCCTTTGTACTTCTGATTTCCTAAGATCTTCCCATTTTGAAAATAGTCTGTGCCATTGTGCACAACCTCACACTTTTGCACATTGGATTCCATCTGCCACATTTTTCCCCCTCTCCTCGCCTGTCCAAGTCCATCTGAGGCTCGCCTGCTTCCTCAATACTACCTGTCCCTCTACAGATCTTTGTATCATCTGCAAACTTAGCAACAGAGCCTTCAGTTCCTTCTTCCAGATCATTAATGTACATTGTAAAAAGTTTTGGTCCCAGCACAGACCCCTGAGGCACAGCACTAGTCACGGGCTGCCATCCTGAAAAAGACCCCTTTATCCCCACAGCCAATCCTCCATCCATGCCAGGATCTTACCCTGAAGACCATGGGCTCTTAACTTCTTTAACAGCCTCCTATGTGGCACCTTGTCAAAGGCCTTCTGGAAATCTAAATAAATCACGTCCACTGGTTCTCCTTTGTCGAACTTCCTTGTTCCTTCTTCAAAGAACTCTAACAGATTTGTCAGACATGACCTCCCCTTGACGAAGCCGTGCTGACTCAGTCCTATTTTACCATGCACTTCCAAGTACTCTGCAATCTCATTTTGTTTCATATACATTTAGAGTACACAATTATCTTTTTCTCATTGAGGGGCAATTTTGCGTGGCCAATCCACCTAGCCTGCACATCTTTAGGTTGTGGGGGCGAAACCCACGCAAACACGGGGAGAATGTGCAAACTCCACACGGACAGTGTTCCAGAGCTGGGTTCGAACCTGGGACCTTGTTGCCGTAAGGCAGCTGGGCTAACCACTGCGCCGCCGTGCTCCCCGCTATCTCACCTTTAATAACAGCCTCTAAAATCTTACCAATGACCAAAGTCAGGCTAACCGGCCTATAATTTCTGATCATCTGCCTCCCCCACTTCCTAAACAGTGGCGTTGCATTAGCCACTTCCCAGTCCTTTGGGACCCTTCCTGCCTCCTGTAATTCCTGAAAGATCACCATCAATGCCTCTACAATCTCCTCAGCTATCTCGTTTAGGAACCTGGGATGTCGGCCATGCTGTCCAGGTGATTTATCCACCTTCCGACCTTTCAGTTTCCCCACAACCGTCTCCTTAGTGATGGTCACTGAACTCACCTCTGCCCTAGATTCTCCTGGAGTTCTGGCATCCCACTGGTATCTTCCACCGTGAAGACTGATGCAAAGTAACTATTCAGTTCCTTTGCCATTTCTTTGTTTCCTGGGTGGTTCCACTGCCCTCTGGGGTGTAGCTGCCTCTGTAACTGTGACCATTCAGTGATTCGGTTCCAATTGTCAGTGTGTTTCTCTGGGTGGTTCCATTGCACTAGTTTGGCCATTGAATGCTGACTCTCCGACTCAGCTCTGTATTGAGCCAGAATTTAATGGTCACCCGCTTTGAGAAGCACGGCCCAGGCTCCTGAGTCGCCTCTGCCTGTTTGTCAATCCCCGTGGTGCCCAGGCCAGGGCCTGTTCCTCACCCCAGCCCACTGCTGCGGAGAGGGGGGACAGTGGGATGACAGATTGAGGTGGGGCAGTGCACCTCGCTCACCTGGAAAGCCCGTCCCTGTGTTTTGTGCGAACTCCAGGTCGCTTCCCCTGTCCAAAAGGTCGATAAGAAGGAGATATGTGGGGCAGGAGTTCCCTTGTGGGCAGCCCACTCTCCACCTAGTCCTGAATGTAGATGAGGGTGAGGGTTTATCTGTCTAATGCAGCCAGAAGCACCTCTCTGGCAGACCAGGTAGCTGAGATCCACCTGGGGACAGGAAGACGTCTGGAAGAGCAATAGTGATCGGAGATCTGATAATTCGAGGATTGGGCAGCTAATTCTGCAGCTGTATTCAGGATGGTTTATTGCCTCCCTGTCGTAGGGGTCACCGACGTCATTGAATGACGTCAGAGCACACTGGACGCTGAATGCAAAACTGGGCAGGAGGTGTGGGAATCTGGATGTAACATCAGGGGGAACTATACTGGCAGAGATAAGCAGCTCTAAAGTAGGAAGCAGTCACGTTATTGGTGGGGTCAGAATAAAGGGGGAATGTAACAGAATCTAAATCAGGGTCACTGTGCATGTTGGTGAATACATCGCGTGTTGTAAATGAGATTGGTGAGTTACTGACGCAAATTTTCTTTTGGAGATATGATTGAAACTATTTGTGTGATTGTTTGTGTATGTTTGACTTCACCTCCTCACCCTCGCCCCTCGCCCGGACTCGCCGTGGTGAGCCTTGTTGCAGTGCAGCAGCGGAGGTCCCCACTGGAGGTCCCTCTATGGAGGAATCCCCCCCTCAATCATGGGGAGCTGGGGTGGAGGGCGCAGCAGCGCCAGACAACCACCGACTGCACCGGTTCATGGACTCCCAAGAAGCCTGCCGTGTGTGCGGCCTTGTGGAGGGCGCGGACCATGTCTATCTTACCTGTTATTGGCTGCACTCCACCTTTAGTTTTCTGTTGAATCTTTTGTTGAAGGTTTGTTTGCACTTCAGCCCCACGCTGCTGATCTGCACCATGCAGGCGTCCCGTGCCCGGTGGGCACCGCAGGGTTTGGGGGGCTTTATTCAATCCTTTAACTGCACTCTCGTTGATGTTTTTTTAAAAGTTTCTGTTGATCGTTGCTACGTTCGGGTAGGACCCCTAACAGGAGCGGCCCTTTAAGCTTTGTGCCTCAGTTTGTTTCCTGTCTTTTGTTTGGTTGGACTCAAAAGAGTTTAAATTACCCCAGAAAATCAGTTTAATTGCTACTGAGCAGAGAGCGGAGACAACTCAATGTGTCCTGTCACTGAGAGAAAAGTGATTCCTGAAACACCGAGAGAGAGATAGCGAGGGAGAGAGAGAGAGAGAGAGCGAGAGAAAGATAGAGAGGGAGAGGGACAGAGAGACAGGGGCAGAGGGAGAGAGAGTGAGACAAAGAGGTACAGAGAGTGAGACAGAGAAAGAGAGAGGGATAGCGCGAGAGAGAGAGAAAAAGAGAGAGATATAGAGAGATGGAAAGGGAGACAAATGAAGAGAGAGAGAGAGAGGGACAGGGAGACAGACAGAGAGGGCGAGGGAGAGAGATGACGAGATACAGGGAGCGAGCGAGACAGAGAAAGAGAGAAACAGAGAGGGAGAGAGATAGAGAGAAAGATAGAGAGAGAGACTGATCGACAAAGAGATGCAGGGAGAGAGCGAGACATGGTGAGAGAGACAGAGAGAGACAGACAGAGAGAGTCAAAATGAGATCAGACACAGAATGAGAGATTGAGAGAGATAGGGGGAGAGTAAATGACAGACAGAAATTCAGAAAGAGAGAGAGAAAGACAGAGACAGAGACAAAGTAAGAGAGATAGGCACAGAGAGAGAGACAGGGAGAGACAGATCAGGACAGATCAGACAGGGATTATTATTTAAATGATAAAATATTAAAACATGCTGCTGTGCAGAGAGACCTGGGTGTGCAAGTGCATGAGTCGCAAAAAGTTGGTTTTCAGGGGCAACAGGTGATTAAGAAGGCAAATGGAATTTTGTCCTTCATTGCTAGAGGGCTGGAGTTTAAGACTAGGGAGGTTATGCTGCAATTGTATAAGGTGTTAGTGAGGCCACACCTGGAGTATTGTGTTCAGTTTTGGTCTCCTTACTTGAGAAAGGACGTACTGGCACTGGAGGGTGTGCAGAGGAGATTCACTAGGTTAATCCCAGAGCTGAAGGCGTTGGATTACGAGGAGAGGTTGAGTAGACTGGGACTGTACTCGTTGGAATTTAGAAGGATGAGGGGGGATCTTATAGAAACATAAAAGATTATGAAGGGAATAGATAGGATAGATGCGGGCAGGTTGTTTCCACTGGCGGGTGAAAGCAGAACTAGGGGGCATAGCCTCAAAATAAGGGGAAGTAGATTTAGGACTGAGTTTAGGAGGAACTTGTTCACCCAAAGGGTTGTGAATCTATGGAATTCCTTGCCCAGTGAAGCAGTAGATGCTCCTTTAATAAATGTTTTTAAGATAAAGATAGATAGTTTTTTGAAGGATAAAGGGATTAAGGGTTATGGTGTTCGGGCCGGAAAGTGGAGCTGATTCCACAAAAGATCAGCCATGATCTCATTGAATGGTGGAGCAGGCTCGAGGGGCCAGATGGCCGATTCCTGCTCCTAGTTCTTATGTTCTTATGTTCTATGACAGTGTAGAGGGAGCTTTACTCTGTATCTAACCTCGTGCTGTACCTGTTTGTTTGATGGGGACAGTGTAGAGGGAGCTTTACTCTGGATCTAACCCCGTGCTGTACCTGTCCTGGGAGTGTTTGATGGAGACAGTGTAGAGGGAGCTTTACTCTGTATCTAACCCCGTGCTGTTCTTGTCCTGGGAGTGTTTGATGGGGACAGTGTAGCGGGAGCTTTACTCTGTATCTAACCCCGTGCTGCACCTGTCCTGGGAGTGTTTGATGGGGACAGTGTAGAGGGAGCTTTACTCTGTATCTAACCCGGTGCTGTACCTGTCCTGGGAGTGTTTGATGGGGACAGTGTAGAGGGAGCTTTACTCTGTATCTAACCCGGTGCTGTACCTGTCCTGGGAGTGTTTGATGGGGACAGTGTAGAGGGAGCTTTACTCTGGATCTAATCCCGTGCTGTACCTGCCCTGGGAGTGTTTGATTGACACAGTGTAGAGGGAGCTTTACTCTGTATCTAACGCCGTGCTGTACCTCCCCTAGGAGTGTTTGATGGGGACAGTGTAGAGGGAGCTTTACTCTGTATCTAACCCCGTGCTGTACCTGTCCTGGGAATGTTTGATGGGGACAGTAGAGGGAGCTTTACTCTGTATCTATCCCCGTGCTGTACCTGTCCTGGGAGTGTTTGATGGGGACAGTGTTGAGGGAGGTTTACTTTGTATCTAACCCCGTGCTGTACCTGTTCTGGGAGTGTTTGATGGGGACAGTGTAGAGGGAGCTTTACTCTGTATGTAACCCCGTCCTGTATCTATCCTGGGAATGTTTGATTGGGACAGTGTAGAGGGAGCTTTACCCTGTATCTAACCCCGTGCTGTACCTGTCCTGGGAGTGTTTGATGGGGACAGTGTAGAGGGAGCTTTACTCTGTATCTAACCCCGTGCTGTACCTGGCCTGGGAATGTTTGATGGGGACAGTGTGGAGGAAGCTTTACTCTGGATCTAACCCCGTGCTGTACCTCTCCTGGGAGTGTTTGATGGGGACAGTGTAGAGGGAGCTTTCCTTTCTATCTAACCCCTGTGCTGTACCTGTCCTGGGAGTGTTTGATGGGGACAGTGTAGCGGAAGCTTTACTCTGTATCTAACCCCGTGCTGTACCTGTCCTGGGAGTGTTTGATGGGGACAGTGTCGAGGGAGCTTTACTCTGGATCTAACCCCGTGCTGTACCTGTCCTGGGAGTATTCATCGAGGAGTTTAACGTGGTCTAAACATAAATATTTATTACAATTCCATACAGACCTTGGCAATGTTTCCAACCTCTCTCTCCAGTCTCTAACACAAGCTTGACTAGTTTCAGTGGAATATCATTCCCGACATCACACATTGGCAAATCCTATTTGGATCCCCTATATAATTCCACAAAAATATTTGTCACTTTGACAATCAAGATACAGCCCTTCCCCATCTCTCTTTCTCTTTCTGTCTCTCTCAATCTCTCTCTGCACCTCTCTCTGTGTCTCTACTCTCTCTCTCAGTCTCTCCCTTTCTGTCTCTCTTTTTCTCTCCATCTCTGTCTCCCTCTCCTTCCCCCTGTTTTTTCTCCACAACTCCATCTCTCTCTATCTGTGTGTGTGTGTCTCTCTCTGACTCTCTATGTGTGTCCCTCTGACTGTCTCTCTCTCTCTCTGACTCTCTTTTTCTACCTTTTTCTCTCTGTCTCTCTCTGTCTCTATCTCTATCTCTGTCTCTATCTCTGCCTCTCCTTGGCTCTGTCTCTATCTCTGACTCTCCCTCCCTCTCTCTCTCTTTCTCTCTCTATGTCTCTCTGGCTCTCTCTTGGTCTGTATCTCTCTCTCTGTCTCCATTTTCCGCTCTGCCTATCTTTCTCTTTCTCTGCCTCTCTGCCGTGCTCTCTGTCTCTCTCCCTGTTTCTCCCTTTGTCTGACTCTCTGTCCCCCTCTATCTCTCCCTCTATCTCTCCCTGTCTCTCTCTCTGCCTCTCTCTATCTCTGTTTCTCTTACTCTCCCTGCCTCTCTCTGTCTCTCTTTCTGTGCTTTTCTATCTCTTTTTATCTTCCCCTCTATCTTCCCCTCTCTGTCTCTATCCACTCCTCCACCATACCCAGTACCTCTCCCATCACCCAAGGCACTGATGTGTTCTGTACGCTGGGATAACACGCGCTGCAACTGGATGCAATTTTAACCAAAGATACTCCAGACCTTGAAGTTAGTTCAATCTGATTTATTGAACTAGTAGCACGGTTAGCACAGTTCTCTGTGCGTTCGACTCTCTGCTAACCTAAGTGTGGTTACTCTGTCTGACTGAACCAGACTAGCTATTAGCCACGTGCTGGAGGTGTGATACTGTACATACACCCTGACTCACTCTGTAGATGTTCATCAGTGGAAAGAGGTGCCTCGTTCCTTTTATAGTGAGATACCACCCCTGCGCATTGGTCATGTCCTGTTCTCTGTGTTCATTAGCTGCCTGTCTGTGCCTGCCTGTATATCATTATCTGCGTGTCTGTATATCGTGACATCTTCCCCCTTTTTAAATGTTTTATTGGCACATGGGAACGTACTTGCATGTGGTGGCATATATTAACATATTTACAAGTGGTGGCAGATGTGAACGTATTTACATGCGAAGACAGGTGTCTAATGTGAGAAAACCGAACATAGCAAACAAAACAAATGTTCATAAGTCCAGTCTCTGGGGCTTGCGTCTGATCCTTGTCGACCGCCGGAGAGGTGGTGGTGGGACGACGGCGCCTTGACAGTCGGGATGGCAGCCTGACTGGTGGCCTCGTAGTTCGAGGTATCAGGAGGTGGCAAAACAATGGACGGAAACGGAGAAGAAAGCGGTTGCGGGCAGGCAGCTTTGCGCAGTGCCCGTCTATTCTGTCGCGCACCAGAACCATCAGTCTTACGTGCAACATACGAGCGGGGCGCAGCCTGTTGAACAACGACAGCTGGAGCAGACCAGCCACCATCCGGTATCTTGTTCCTGACAGTGTCTGCCGGGGATAACACGGACAGTGAGTGGGATACCATGCCTGGAGAACGTCTCCTTACAGGCCTTGATGACGGTCCGAGATGTGAGGTCTGAGAGCTTCTCGACTTCAGGGTAATTGGAGAAATAGTCAATAATCAACATATAGTCACCACCATTCGCACGAAAGAGGTCGATGCCAATCGGCGTGGTGCGTGGACCACTGGCTTGGCTTCAGGTCATAGCAGAATCTTGTATCAATATGGCAGCGTGCCCATCCTGTCGAACACATCCGGACACTGAGCGAGGGTGTCATCAATGCCGGCCTGAAGATCCACATTGGAGTATGTTGTTGTGTAAACCCGCTGCATGAGGTTCAGCTGCTTGCAGGCCTGCGCGCCAAGTAGGGATGCCCTGTCTGGCTTGACAATTTCAAAACATAACCGTGCATGGGTGCTCCAGTTGGAGATGAGTAGACGCCAGGATCCCAGTGCCATGATGGCATTTCCGTTGTAGTCCAGGAGCCTGCAGGCTGCTGGAAGGACCTTGGGGGATTTCCTGATGCGTTTGAAATCTGCCTGTGAGAGGAGGTTGGCAGAAGCACCTGTGTCCAGCTTAACCTGGATGGAGCAGTGGTTGACCTGCGTCACCGCACGCCATTCGTCCTCAGAATCCACAGACGATGGAATGAATTTGTGATGAGTTGGATGTGGCATATTCACATTTGGTAATGATGCCCACGCAGTAGACGGAGTCCAGGCATTCTTCCTCGGGATCCGTTGTGCTGCCAGGATCAGAATCCTGTAATCGTTGTTGCCCACTCTGAACGCGCCGTCGTCGGAATTGGGAGCGCTGGCCCCTGACTGGTGGTCCCAGACCTGCACAAGGCTGCATCGTGTCCAGGCTTCCTGCATTTTAAACATCACCTGCATCTTGCAGGGCAGTGTTTCTTGAAGTGGGCGTTGCCGCAGTTCGAGCACGTCATGACGTCGGCGTCCTGACGCTCCGCGCGTCATCGCATATGCTCAGTGTGGGTGTCGGCCGCTTTGTTATCCCGTTCGCATCGCGCATACGTGGGACCCCGGGAAAAGCGTGCAAAATGGCCGGTTTCATCAATGCTGAGGCACTGCATCCGGGAGATGGCCTGCACACTCTCTACCTCGCGGGAGGCAAGTTTCTTATTTTCAGCCGAATTGCACTGGGCATAGCGATTTTTGGCGAGCTCAGGCACAGTGCATGTCTCAATCGCGACTGGCAGGATCATGTGCTTGATTTTCAGTAGCTGCTCTCTCAGAGGATCAGAGTGAACTCCAAAAACGATTTAGTTCCTGATCATGGAGTCAGCAATATTACCAAAGTTGCAGGACAGTACTAGCAGACGGAGGCTTGTTAAGAAGGAGTTGAAAGATTCATCTTTACCTTGTAGACGCTGTTTGACTATGTAGCGCTCGAAGATTTCATTGGTGTCCACTTCACAGCGACTGTCAAACTTGTCCAGGATGGCCTGAAACTTTGTCTTGTCTTGGCCTTCAATGAAGTGAAAAGAGTTGAAGAGTTCGATGGCTTGATCACCCGCTGTTGAGAGGAGAAGCGCGATCTTCCTTGCATCAGACGCACCCATGAGGTCTGAAGCTTCGACGTACAACAGAAACCTTTGCTTGAATGTCCATCAGTTGGCACTGAGATTGCCGGAGGTCCTGACCTGGTAAGGAGCCTGAATCTTCTCCATGGTGCCGGGATACATTTGCTGGTGGCCACGGAACGGACTGAGGTAAACCACCAAGTTTAATTAGTCTCCTGGTAGCATGTTGTGTTATGTACTCTGGGATAACACAGGCTGCAACTGGATGCAGCGTCAACCAAAAGATACCCCAGACCTTGAAGTTAGTTCAATCTGATTTATTGGAACAGTAGCACAGTTAGCACAGTTCTCTGTGAGTTCGACTCTCTGCTAACCTAAGTGTGGTTACTCTGTCTGACTGAACCAGACTAGTTCTTAGCCACGTGCTGGAGGTGTGATACTGTACATACACCCTGACTCACTCTGTAGATGTTCATCAGAGCCTCGTGCCTTTTATAGTGAGATACCACCCCTGAGCATCCTGTCTGCTCATTGGTCATGTCCTGTTCTCTGTGTTCATTACCTGCCTGTCTCTGCCTGTCTGTATCCCATTATCTGCATGTCTGCATATCATGACAACGTTAATAGATAGAGGGACATGTTATGAGGCAATACACGAAGAAGAAGTCACAACACAAATTAGTTTCGAAGATTGAAATTCAAACAATAACAATAATAATATAGAGAGCAAAATGAGGATTTGGTGGACCAATTTCAAGGGAAAATGGAGGAATGGGATGCTTGGCATGGTCTGCGCTCCTCTGTTTACACAAGGACCAGTGTGGCTGATAAACAATTAATTTTCATGGGTACACTATAGAGAGGAATGGGGGTTAACTATAGATTGGGAGCAAACAACTTCAGGACAAACAGCAAGTATCGAAAGAATTATTGGCATACGAGGAGAAAAACTCAACTTAAGTAAATTAGGAATATTTTATAATAAAGGATGTAATGTGGACATGTATATGGTTCAGGACATAGAACAAGGAATGATGAGAAAAATAATGGAATTATGGCATGGTCGACAAAAGAAAGATGTTAGTAACGGATGGACGGGTTTGTGTACCCACCCAGAGGATGCTGAAGGAGAATGGATATTAGGTCCGTGTAAAGAACAATGTGTCAGTAGTAGTCTCTCAGAAAGGGCAACGACTTGCGATGCTTCTGTAAGAAAATACAACTGTACTGAGCAGTTACACGAAGGAAGAATGGAAAAGTATTTAGTGAAACAAAGAGTAGCAGGACGATTTAGTCAACTTGAGGCATATGATGGAATTATAGCTCAAGCCTACAAGTTTATTGGATCTACTGAAGGAGAGCTAATTAAAATATTAGAAAAACCAGCAACATGGACACCTGAATATACATTGGTATTGGCAAAATGGTTTGAACATAGAACATAGAACATAGAACACTACAGCGCAGTACAGGCCCTTCGGCCCACGATGTTGCACCGAAACAAAAGCCATCTAACCTACACTATGCCATTATCATCCATATGTTTATCCAATAAAATTTTAAATGCCCTCAATGTTGGCGAGTTCACTACTGTAGCAGGTAGGGCATTCCACGGCCTCACTACTCTTTGTGTAAAGAACCTACCTCTGACCTCTGTCCTATATCTATTACCCCTCAGTTTAAAGTTATGTCCCCTCGTGCCAGCCATTTCCATCCACGGGAGAAGGCTCTCACTGTCCACCCTATCCAACCCCCTAATCATTTTGTATGCCTCTGTTAAGTCTCCTCTTAACCTTCTTCTCTCCAACGAAAACAACCACAAGTCCATCAGCCTTTCCTGATAAGATTTTCCCTCCATACCACGCAACATCCTAGTAAATCTCCTCTGCACCCGCTCCAAAGCCTCCACGTCCTTCCTATAATGCGGTGACCAGAACTGTACGCAATACTCCAAATGCGGCCGTACCAGAGTTCTGTACAGCTGCAACATGACCTCCCGACTCCGGAACTCAATCCCTCTACCAATAAAGGCCAACACTCCATAGGCCTTCTTCACCACCCTATCAACCTGGGTGGCAACTTTCAGGGATCTATGTACATGGACACCTAGATCCCTCTGCTCATCCACACTTTCAAGAACTTTTCCATTAGCCAAATATTCCACATTCCTGTTATTCCTTCCAAAGTGAATCACCTCACACTTCTCTACATTAAACTCCATTTGCCACCTCTCAGCCCAGCTCTGCAGCTTATCTATATCCCTCTGTAACCTGCTACTTCCTTCTACACTATCGACAACACCACCGACTTTAGCATCGTCTGCAAATTTACTCACCCACCCTTCTGCGCCTTCCTCTAGGTCATTGATAAAAATGACAAACAGCAACGGCCCCAGAACAGATCCTTGTGGTACTCCACTTGTGACTGAACTCCATTCTGAACATTTCCCATCAACCACCACCCTCTGTCTTCTTTCAGCTAGCCAATTTCTGATCCACATCTCTAAATTACCCTCAATCCCCAGCCTCCGTATTTTCTGCAATAGCCTACCGTGGGGAACCTTATCAAACGCTTTGCTGAAATCCATATACACCACATCAGCTGCTCTCCACCCGTCTACCTGTTCAGTCACCTTCTCAAAGAACTCGATAAGGTTTGTGAGGCATGACCTACCCTTCACAAAGCCATGCTGACTATCCCTGATCATATTATTCCTATCTAGATGATTATAAATCTTGTCTCTTATAATCCCCTCCAAGACTTTACCCACTACAGACGTGAGGCTCACCGGTCTATAGTTGCCGGGGTTGTCTCTGCTCCCCTTTTTGAACAAAGGGACCACATTTGCTATCCTCCAGTCCTCTGGCACTATTCCTGTAGCCAATGATGACATAAAAATCAAAGCCAATGGTCCAGCAATCTCTTCCCTGGCCTCCCAGAGAATCCTAGGATAAATCCCATCAGGTCCCGGGGACTTATCTATTTTCAGCCTGTCCAGAATTGCCAACACCTCTTCCCTACGTAGCTCAATGCCATCTAATCTATTTACCTGGAGCTCAGCATTCTCCTCCACAACATTATCTTTTTCCTGAGCGAATACTGACGAAAAATATTCATTTAGTATCTCGCCTATCTCTTCAGACTCTACACACAACTTCCCATCCCTGTCCTTGACTGGTCCTACTCTTTCCCTAGTCATTCGCTTATTCCTGACATAACTATAGAAAGCTTTTGGGTTTTCCTTGATCCTTCCTACCAAATACTTCTCATGTCCCCTCCTTGCTCGTCTTAGCTCTCTCTTTAGATCCTTCCTCGCTACCTTGTAACTATCCATCGCCCCAACTGAAACTTCACACCTCATCTTCACATAGGTCTCCTTCTTCCTCTTAACAAGAAATTCCACTTCTTTGGTAAACCACGGTTCCCTCGCTCGGCACCTTCCTCTCTGCCTGACCGGTACATACTTATCAAGAACACGCAGTAGCTGATCCTTGAACAAGCTCCACTTATCCAGTGTGTCCAACACTTGCAGCCTACTTCTCCACCTTATCCCCCCCAAGTCACGTCTAATGGCATCATAATTTCCCTTCCCCCAGCTATAACTCTTGCCCTGCGGTGTATACTTATCCCTTTTCATCCTTAACGTAAACGCCACCGAATTGTGGTCACTGTCCCCAAAGTGCTCACCTACCTCCAAATCCAACACCTGGTCTGGTTCATTAGCCAAAACCAAATCCAATGTGGCCTCGCCTCTTGTTGGCCTGTCAACAAACTGTGTCAGGAAACCCTCCTGCACACACTGTACAAAAAACGACCCATCTAATGTACTCGAACTATATCTTTTCCAGTCAATATTTGGAAAGTTAAAGTCTCCCATAATAACTACCCTGTTACTTTCGCTCTTATCCAGGATCATCCTCGCCATCCTTTCCTCTACATCCCTAGAACTATTTGGAGGCCTATAGAAGACTCCCAACAGTGTGACCTCTCCTTTCATGTTTCTAACCTCAGCCCATACTACCTCGGAAGATGAGTCCCCATCTAGCATCCTCTCCGCCACCGTAATACTGCTCTTGACTAGCAGCGCCACACCTCCCCCTCTTTTGCCCCCTTCTCTGAGCTTACTAAAACACCTGAACCCCGGAACCTGCAACATCCATTCCTGTCCCTGCTCTATCCATGTCTCCGAAATGGCCACAACATCGAAGTCCCAGGTACCAACCCATGCTGCCAGTTCCCCTACCTTATTTCGTATACTCCTGGCATTGAAGTAGACACACTTCAAACCACCTACCTGAACACTGGCCCCTTCCTGCGACGTCAAATCTGAGCTCCTGACCTCTATACTCTCATTCTCCCTTACCCTAAAACTACAATCCAGGTTCCCATGCCCCTGCTGCATTAGTTTAAACCCCCCCCCCCCCAAAGAGCACTAACAAATCTCCCCCCCCCCAGGATATTTGTGCCCCGCAGGTTCAGATGTAGGCCATCCTGTCTGTAGAGGTCCCACCTTCCCCAGAAAGAGCCCCAGTTATCCAGAAATCTGAATCCCTCCCGCCTGCACCATCCCTGTAGCCACGTGTTTAATTGCTCTCTCTCCCTATTCCTCATCTCACTATCACGTGGCACGGGCAACAACCCAGAGATAACAACTCTGTTTGTTCTAGTTCTGAGCTTCCATCCTAGCTCCCTGAAAGCCTGCCTGACATCCTTGTCCCCTTTCCTACCTATGTCGTTAGTGCCAATGTGGACCACAACTTGGGGCTGCTCCCCCTCCCCTTTAAGGACCCGGTTTGGTGACTTCTTTATCAAAAATTCATTAAAAATAGTGACGCCATTAAGGGTGAGACTAATAAGAGGGAGATACCACTGGAACATTGCATCAAGAGCTGTGATCTCAGGGTACAGGGCTGTTGTTCCAATACCTTGGGTAAAGCGCAAGAAAGGATGTAATTTTTTAGGAAAATTCAATTAATGGAAGGAACACAAGAAGGAGATTGAATTTGAATGGTTATCATGGGGGGGGGGGGGGATACACTTAGTATAACAGACAGTATTCGGGCAAATTCGGTATGTTTAAGACAGGGACCCCCTGAAACAGGGCCAAATCTGATTAAACAATTAACAACCAGGTATGGGTCGCCCAGAAAAGAAGATGGAGTAGCCACTTGGCATTTGGATAGGGCAGTAGGATCAGGAATAGTGTGCCAGGTAGACGGCAACGAAATGTTAATGGAAGTAAAGAAAGAATTCAAGGAAGAGGAATGATGTAAGGAAGGAAATTGGAATAAGATAAGCCAGATAAATAAATAGCACTTGCGTGCCTGGAATGGGCAGCATGGTAGCATTGTGGTTAGCACAATTGCTTCACAGCTCCAGGGTCCCAGGTTCGATTCCGGCTTGGGTCACTGTCTGTGCGGAGTCTGCACATCCTCCCCGTGTGTGCGTGGGTTTCCTCCCACAGTCCAAAGATGTGCAGGTTAGGTGGATTGGCCATGATAAATTGCCCTTAGTGTCCAAAATTGCCCTGAGTGTTGGGTGGGGTTACAGGGTTATTTGGATAGGGTGGAGGGGTGGACCTTGGGTGGGGTGCACTTTCCAAGAGCCGGTGTAGACTCGCTGGGCCGAATGGCCTCCTTCTGCACTGTAAATTCTATGAAAATAGAACACCTCCAGTATTACCCCCGCTGGAGTAATTTGGGAAACGATTTGATCGACGTGGGTTCAAAAATTAAAGAAACGGTTAAAACAGCAATTAAAATTACAGCAAGTCCATCAAAATGGTTTCGGACTAGATTAACCTGGATTCTAAACAACTGGTACTTGCTGGCATCAGTTGCAGGAGGGGCGATCATTGCTGCATTGCTGTGGAAATTGGGAATTTAAAAATTATGTAGAATTTTATGCTGCAAATGTTGCGGTAAAATTGCTCAACGAAAAGAGAGAAAAATGAGAAAATTGGCTACACATTTGAGAAAAGTGAATGGAAAAGCCAGGAAGAAAAAGTATCGATTTAGAAATCAACCAATGTATCAAATCATTGCTGAGGATTGAAATCTCCGGTCACCCAGCTCTGGCTGGACATGTGTCATGAAAGCTAGCTGATGGATGATCTGCGGCCTCCACGGGATGTGCACTACTTGATGGATTTATTGAGGGTCTCGACAGGTAACAAGTCACTGACGAGGAACCTCTGCAGTAAAGGAAGCAATAGCATTGAAGACAATTTTCATTTTTACTCAATGAAGCAAATATACTCAAGCTTAATGATGCGGCGGGGAATTTATAACCAATGTATTAAACGTAGTTGCCTTGAGGCATTATGATAATTATTAAGAAATGTTATGTATCTTATACAGCATTGTTATGTATGTAGTCCCGACATGGTTTGATGTATACGATGCCAACTGAGAACAGGCGAATACTGGATGCTGATGGTTTTTTGTGAATAGAGAGGGTTACAGCTCCAAAGTTAGAACAAGCTGCAGATAGGTCGGCAATCGGACGATTGGCACCGGGAGAGAAGTGGTTTCTGTCGAAACCATGAATTATTATAAGTCACCAGTGAGAGCTAGGTATGCCATAGATAGGTATATAATGATGTGCAACAGCTCAAATTTTTAGAAAGATCTGGGGGAAGAGGCAAGGCCATCACCTCATCTCTCACGGTTGGAAATAGCAGGAGATCGCGGTCTGTTTTGCGCAGGGGGTGCACAGGATGTGCAGCCGTTTGAACAAATCCCGTTCCATCAGCAACGGCAGGGGGTGAGAGTTTTTTCTGTAGTATGGGACTATGTAAACAGAGGGGTTCCACCTAAGTCTGTCAAGGAGTCAGGGAAAACAAGGGAATCCCGGGATCACCATTTAGAATTACAGCGCTCTATGGGGTGTAGGGGAAACTCGAAGAATAGTGGTGAGGGGTTTACTTCGGACCACTGTAAATAATGATATACTACCCAGGGACCACTGTAACTAATTGTATACTAACCAGGGACCACTGTAAATAATGATATATTACCCAGGGCCACTGTAAATAATGATATACTACCCAGGGCCACTGTAAATAATGATATACTACCCAGGTACCACTGTAAATAATGATATACTACCCAGGGACCACTGTAAATAATGATACACTACCCAGGGACCACTGTAACTAATTGTATACTAACCAGGGACCACTGTAAACAATGATATACTACCCAGGGCCACTGTAAATAATGATATACTACCCAGGGACCACTGTAACTAATTGTATACTAACCAGGGACCACTGTAAATAATGATATACTACCCAGGGACCACTGTAAATAATTGTATACTACGTAGAGCCACTGTACATAACGATATACTACCCAGGGGCCACTGCAAATAATGATATACTACCCAGGGACCACTGTAAATAATGATGTACTACCCAGGGGCCACTGTAAATAATTGTATACTACCCAGGGAACACTGTAAATAATGATATACTACCCAGGGAACACTGTAACTAATTGTATACGACCCACGGCCACTGCAAATAATGATATACTACCCAGGGACCACTGTAAATAATGATATACTACCCAGGGATCACTGTAAATTATTGTATACTACCCAGGGACCACGGTAAATAATGATATTTTACCCAGGGACCACTGTACGTAATGATATACTACCCAGACACCACTGTAAATAATGATATACTCCCCATGGAACACTGTAAATAATGATATACTGCCCAGGGCCACTGTAAATAATGATATACTACCCAGGGACACTGTAAATAATGATATATTCACCAGGGCCACTGTAAATAATGATATACTTCCCAGGGTCCACTGGAAATAATGTTATGCTACACAGGTACCACTGTAAACAATGATATACTACACACGGTAGTATATCATTATTTACAGTGGTCCCTGGGTAGTATATCATTATTTGCATTGGCCGTGGGTAGTATACAAATAGTTACAGTGTTCCCTGGGTAGTATACAATTATTTACAGTGTTCCCTGGGTAGTATATCATTATTTACAGTGGTCCCTGGGTAGTATATCACGATTTGCAGTGGCCCTGGGTAGTATACAATTATTTACAGTGGTTCCTGTGTGGAATATCATTATTTACAGTGGTCCCTGGGTAGTATATCACTATTTGCAGTGACCTGGGTAGCATACAATTATTTACAGTGGTCCCTGTGTAGAATATCATTATTTACAGTGGTCCCTGGGTAGTATATCACTATTTGCAGTGGCCCGGGGTAGTATACAATTATTTACAGTGGTCCCTGTGTAGAATATCATTAATAACAGTTGTCCCTGGGTAGTATATCATTATTTACAGTGGCCCTGCGTAGTATACAATTAGTTACAGTTTTCCCTGGGTAGTATATCATTATTTACAGTGTCCCTGTGTAGTATATCATTATTTTCAGTGGTCCTGTGTAGGATATCATTATTTACTGTGGTCCCTGGGTAGTATATCATTATTTACAGTGGTACCTGGGTAGTTTATCATTATTTACAGTGGCTCTGGGTAGTGTATCATTATTTACAGTGGCTCTGGGTAGTACATCATTATTTACAGTGGTCCCTGTGTAGGATATCATTATTTACTATGGTCCCTGGATAGTATATCATTATTTACAGTGGTACCTGGGTAGTATATCATTATTTACAGTGGCTCTGGGTAGTATATCATTATTTACAGTGGCCCTGGGTAGTATATCATTATTTACAGTGGTCCCTGGTTAGTATACAATTAGTTACAGTGGTCCCTAGGTAGTATATCATTATTTACAGTGGCTCTGGGTAGTATATCATTATTTACAGTGGCCCTGGGTAGTATCTCATTATTTACAGTGGTCCCTGGTTAGTATACAATTAGTTACAGTGGTCCCTAGGTAGTATATCATTATTTACAGTGGTCCCTGGGTAATATATCATTATTTACAGTGGTCCCTGTTTCGTATACAATTAATTACAGTGGCCCTGGGTAATATATCATTATTTACAGTGGTCCCTGTTTCGTATACAATTATTTACAGTGGTCCCTGGGTAGTATATCATTATTTACAGTGGCCCCTGGGTAGTATATCATTATTTACAGTGGTCCCTGGGTAGTATATCATTATTTACAGTGGTCCCTGGGTAGTATATCATTATTTACATTGGCCCTGGGTAGTATATCATTATTTACAGTGGTCCCTGGTTAGTATACAATTAGTTACAGTGGCCCTGGGTAGTATATCATTATTTACAGTGGCCCTGGGTAGTATATCATTATTTACAGTGGTCCCTTGTTAGTATACAATTAGTTACAGTGGCCCTGGGTAGTATATGATTATTTACAGTGGCCCTGGGTAGTATATCATTATTTACAGTGGCCCTGGGTAATATATCATTATTTACAGTGGTCCCTGGTTAGTATACAATTAGTTACAGTGGTCCCTGGGTAGTATATCATTATTTACAGTGGTCCCTGGTTGGTATACAATTAGTTACAGTGGTCCCTGGGTAGTTTATCATTATTTACAGTGGTCCGAAGTAAAACCCTCACCACTATTCTTTGAGTTTCCCCTACACCCCATAGAGCGTTGTAATTCTAAATGGTGATCCAGGGATTCCCTTGTTTTCCCTGACTCCTTGACAGACTTAGGTGGAACCCCTCTGTTTACATAGTCCCATACTACAGAAAAAACTCTCACGCCCTGCCGTTGCTCATTGAACGGGATTTGTTCAAACCAGCGACCACTGCAAATCAAGATATATTACCCAGGGACCACTGTAAGGAATGATAAACTATCCAGGGACAACTGTATATAACAATATACTACCCAGGACCACTGGAAATAATCATATCCTCTCCAGGGACCACTGTAAATAATGAAATTCCATCGTGGGACCGTTGTAAATAATGATGTACTACACAGCGACTACTGTAAATGATGATATACAACCCACGAACCAGTGTAAATAATCATATACTACCCAGTGCCCATTGTCATTAATGATATACTAACCGGGTTCCACTGTAAATAATGGAAACCTACCCAGGGACCACTGTCAAAAGTGCAATTCCACCCTTGCCCCGTAGTCAGTAGTACTACACAGCGACCACTGTAAATAATGATATACTACACAGCGACCACTGTAAATAATGACATACAACCCAGGGACCACACTAGATAATGATGCACTACACAGCAACCACTGTAAATAATGACATACTGCCCAGCGACCACTGTAAATAATGACATGCTGCCCAGGGACCACTGTAAATAATGTCATAGTACCCAGGGATCACTGTAAATAATGATATACTACACAGGGACCAGTGTATATAATGATATACTGCCCAGGGACCACTGTAAACAATTATAGACTACCCAGGGACCATTGTAAATAATGATATATGACCCACGGACCGCTGTAAATAATGCTAAACTATCCACGAACCACTGTAAATTATTATATGCCACCCAGGGACCGCTGTAAATAATGATATAATATCCAGTGACCACTGTGAATAATGATATACTACCAAGGGATAACTGTAAATAAAGATATACTATCCAGGGACCATTGTCAATAACGACAGACTACCCAGGTGCCACTGGCAATAATGAAATTCCACCCTGGGACCATTGGAAATACTGATGTACTACACAGGGACCACTGTAAATAATGATAAACTATCCAGGGACCACTGTTAGCTCTGATATACTGCCAGGGACCACTGCCGATAATTGGAGGGAGTCCAGAGCAGGTTCTGTCGGTTGACCCCGGGTAGGGAGGGAGTTTCTCATGAGGGTAGGTTTGAGTCTGATGTATATCACGTTCGCCGCAGAATTCAGTTTGAAATAAGGCAACAGAATTTAATACAACCAGTATTTTAATTGAAAGTGGAATAAAACCAGTTCAGCTAAAGGTCATCCAGAAGTCACCATTTGCTGGGAAAAACTCCTAGCTGACTTTAAGGATGATTAATACATTCCAAACAGATACAGGATAAGTAAAACCTTGCTTTGACACACCTACATTCTTTAGATCACACTCTGCAGCTATAATTATTCAAACCATGAGGATAGGACATTTTTCAGATAAATATATATCTTAAGACACCTGACATTCACGCAGACAGTAAGATCATTAAAACATATATTGATGATATACATCAAATTAGCCATTTGGCTACAGGCAATCAACCAACAATAAGTGATAAGACAACAAATACAGTCCTTGACCGATTAGTAGATTTAATGTATAAAAAGATTGGCATTTTGGCAGGGTACCTTCTCACTCCCCTGCGGGAGTGTGTGTCAAAGCTCGGTTCTTCAAGCTTGCCTCATCAAATAAAGACAATCATGGTTCTGTAAGTATGTTTCTGTTAAGCTTCTGAGCAATGTGTTAGAAATTGATGAGATACTTTAGGATTTTCCATGTTTTCGATATCACATTCTCTTCAGAGAAGTTAGCAGACAACAAAGAACTGTTAACGGGTTTTATATTATTAACAGATAACAAGGACTGTTAACGGGTTTTACATTACTAACTAAAGACTGTTAATCAATTTATGTTTTTAACTCTGCAATTCTGTATGTATCAATTGGGAGCATTTTACAATAAAAATATTTTGATTAAAATTATACTGTGTAATACAAAGTCTTTGGCCCCTTTCTGCCCAATAATTACAGTCACCAGGTTTGTAAGTTTAAACATAATTATACTAACTCTCAAAGTTTAAAATCCTAGACACTCATTTAGGAAGTCTTAAATGACTTGGACCCACGGCGACAGAGGTGACGATTTAGTAACGTGTGACGTATCTGAACTTTTCCCATAAATAGTAACTGAAATCTTGTTTAACCCGGAAAAGCATTCTCCCTTCGTGAGATCTATTCTGAGTCTTAGCAGAGAAACGGATTTCCCTCTTTTGGTGGGTTAACCTAGAGCATAGGTTATTAATAAAGTATTATCAGGTCCCGAATAATCTAAATCCGTCACAGTTGGCGCCCAAACGTGAGGCAAGATTAATATCCTCATAAAAATATTAAATATGTTTTTTTAAAAAAAAATTCATAATCAACGCAGGGAAAAAATGGTGTGATCCATAAAATAGAAAGCTTTCAAACCTGTAAACATGGCAAATACTCCAAATGCAGGGAGAATATATAAAGTTGCCCGATGAATAAATGAAGTAATAAATGGAACTGCCCTATTCCAAGTTGCAGACAATTAATTGTTTACCCTGACAATTTTAAAACAAGGACGCATCCATAGAATTGGATGTCGCATGTTAGTTAAAGCAGAAGCCCCTCAAAGGGTTAACAGCAGCCAACAATTTTAGACTGCAGATTCAGTGCTTATCCGACAGGCTTTGAGATAACAGCTCCAACAGCCAGTGCTGTAATCCGATACCTTCCTACCGAGTCAGAGAAATTCCAGCGAAGTTAAGTTTTAAATTACATCAACGAAACCAGGGGATTGCTGAGTTCTCCATCCTTTGATAAAAGTTAATTATTTTAGCAAGCAATTGACTGGAATTGCCAGAAGATTAGGTTTGAATTACTTGAAATAATGTTTATTTGTGAATTGATAGAAACTTAGTGACACCATTTTAAAAGTGGATAACTGGAGGTGACAGTTGACTTTGCGACGGTATAAATCACTGCAGCTAACTGCTTCCTCTCAAAAGCAGCCAACATTTTTGTGAATGTTAGAAAAATTGTTAAGATAAAGAATTAAGTTGTAAAAGTTATACAAGCTCTTGTTAAGCAAATCTTAAATTCCGTTCTGAGTTAAGATCAGAGCTAAGTTTGCAGTTTGCCAGTAATTCAATTTGAATTTTCAAGCATTTGAAGTTTTAAAAGAAAACTTAAAACTTCTTTCAAACTTTGTTAAGTGACAAAGAATTGACATTGGTTATAAATAGGCAAATAAATATATAAAACGACAGCTAAAGATAGTGGACTCATAGCAGCAAACGATTTAAAAGACAATCTGCTAAAAGTGATAACTGTAAATTGCAGAGGCCTCAGTCACATCAATGACAATTACTCTCAGGAGAATCCCCTCGATAACAACCACCAAGAAATCAGCAGACCCCAGACTCAAAGGATAAAAATTAAACACCGCACTTCCGGTGGCGGCTATGAAGGAGTCAGTCACATATTTGGTGGCTCCCGCTCTGGTCGGACTTTTGCACCTTTCCCCCGGACTTTTTGCTGGTTGAAACGGTGAATTCGAAGGCTGAGGCAATTGGGCACCGTTTCCATGTATTAGTGTATGGAGAAAAGAACCAGAAGTGCACGAAAAGGCAGAAATAAGAAGATAGGCAAGAGCTGTGCTGAAGCTGCAGCAGGAGACAGCGTGGCCGAGGACCGGTCACCTGGGGTGGCGGCGCAGCGATCAACGGAGCAGTTGATGCAGGTCATCCAGGATGGCTTTGCCAAGCGGAAACGGGACTGTTTGGACCCGATTAAAGAATCCATTGATCGGCTAGAGCACAGATTGGACGGCCAAGATCGGGCGATCCAGAAGGTTGAGAGGGCGCTGGATGAGCAGGATGAGCATCAATCAGCGGTGGAGCTGGAGATGGGGATGCTTCTGGACGAGCAGAATAGGCTGCTGGAGAAGGTGGAGGACCTAGAGAATAGGTCCCGCCGGCAGTACCTAAGAATTGTTGGGCTCCCGGAGGGGGCTGAGGGAACGGGCGCTGGGGCATACGTAGTGGGTATGTTCGAAAAGCTGCTGGGGGAGGGGACTTTCTCCCGACCCCTGGAGGTGGACAGGGCGCTTGCGAGGAAGCCGCGAGCGGGGTGCCCTCAGAGGGCAATGGTGGTGAGATTCCACAGGTTGTTGGACAAGGAATGTATTCTTCAGTGAGCCAAGCGAACGCGGAGCTGTAAGTGGGACAACACCATCCTGCGGGTGTACCAGGTGCTGAGTGTGGAGGTGGCTAGGAAGAGGGCAGGCTTCAACCAAGTTAAGTCAATCTTCTTCAAGAAGCAGGTGAAATTTGGACTGCTGTATCCGGCTCGTCTTTGCATCACATATGAGGACCAGCATCATTATTTTGAGTTGCCCGAAGATGCGCTGGATTTTGCTAAAAGAAAGGGACTGGTGTGGGGCTGAGAACTCTCGAACTTTGAGCAACCTGTTGGCCTATATTGGGCCCTTTTTTCTGTTTTAAACTGTTTTTGTCTCCTCTTAGTGTTCCGTTTCTGCTTTTATCACAGAATTTACAGTGCAGTAGGAGGCCATTCGGCCCATCGAGTCTGCACCCTACCCAAGGTCAACACCTCCACCCTATCCCCATATCCAGTAACCCCACCCAACACTAAGGGTAATTTTGGACACTAAGGGCAATTTATCCTGGCCAATCCACCGAACCTGCACATCTTTGGACTGTGGGAGGAAACCGGAGCACCCGGAGGAAACCCATGCACACACGGGGAGAACGTGTAGACTCCGCACTGACAGTGACCCAAGCCGGGAATCAAACCTGGGACCCTGAAGCTGTAAAGCAATTGTGCTAACCAACATGGTACCGTGCTGCCCTATTGAGTTCTGTTTAAGACCATAGGACCATAAGACATAGGAGCGGAAGTAAGGCCATTCGGCCCATCGAGTCCACTCCGCCATTCAATCATGGCTGATTTCAACTCCATTTACCCGCTCTCTCTCCATAGCCCTTAATTCCTCGAGAAATCAAGAATTTATCAACTTCTGCCTTAAAGACACTCAACGTCCCGGCCTCCACCGCCCTCTGTGGCAATGAATTCCACAGACCCACCACTCTCTGGCTGAAGAAATTTCTCCTCATCTCTGTTCTAAAGTGACTCCCTTTTACTCTAAGGCGGTGCCCCCGGGTCCTAGTCTCCCCTGCTAATGGAAACAACTTCCCTACATCCACCCTATCTAAGCCATTCATTATCTTGTAAGTTTCTATTAGATCTCCCCTCAACCTCCTAAACTCCAATGAATATGATCCCAGGATCCTCAGACGTTCATCGTATGTTAGGCCTACCATTCCTGGGATCATCCGTGTGAATCTCCGCTGGACCCGCTCCAGTGCCAGTATGTCCTTCCTGAGGTGTGGTGCCCAAAATTGCTCACAGTATTCTAAATCGGGCCTAATTAATGCTTTATAAAGCTTCAGAAGTACATCCCTGCTTTTATATTCCAAGCCTCTTGAGATGAATGACAACATTGCATTTCCTTTCTTAATTACGGATTCAACCTGCAAGTTTACCTTTAGAGAATGCTGGACTAGGACTCCCAAGTCCCTTTGCACTTCAGCATTATGAATTTTGTCACCGTTTAGAAAATAGTCCATGCTTCTATTCTTTTTTCCAAAGTGCAAGACCTCGCACTTGACCACGTTGAATTTCATCAGCCATTTCTTGGACCACTCTCCTAAACTGTCTAAATCTTTCTGCAGCCTCCCCAACTCCTCCATACTACCGGCCCATCCACCTATCTTTGTATCATCGGCAAACTTAGCCAGAATGCCCCCAGTCCCGTCATCTAGATCGTTAATATATAAAGAGAACAGCTGTGTCCCCAACACTGAACCCTGCGGGACACCACTCGTCACCGGTTGCCATTCCGAAAAAGAACCTTTTATCCCAACTCTCTGCCTTCTGCCTGACAGCCAATCGTCAATCCATGTTAGTACCTTGCCTCGAATACCATGTGCCCTTATTTTAAGAGGGGGGAGGGGGAAAGTCTATTTTTCGTTTTCGGGTTCTCTTTTCGTTTGATGTTGGCACTGTCTTTTTCGTTGATGTGCATTTTTAGGGGGTGGAGACGTGCTTGTTTGAGTTTCGGTGGGTGGTGTTTTTTCTTGCCGCTGGGTGTTTGTGTGGGGATTATTAGATGGGGAAATGTGTTTGTATGAGCGGGGAGGAGGGAATGGGAGAGAGGGAAAAATAGGTGGGAGACCTTTTGGCGACGAGGGCGGGGGCCACCAAGCTAGCTGGGTGAGCTAGCACACGGAAGCGCAGTGGGGGGTGTGCATATGTTTCGTTTACTAGATGGATTAGGTTTTAGAGTAGTATTGCTGGGGGGGGGGGGGGGGGGGAAGGGGGGGGGAGGGGGGGGCATTAGTTCTGCTGACACGGGAGGGACTTCGGTGGAGGAACAGTGAGGAGGTCGGTGGCGGGGGCCGCTGTGGGGTGGGCCGGAGGAGGTGCGGCATAGGGGCTGGAGACGGGCCCAAGCAATGGGATGGCTGATCGACGGAGGGGGGGTGGGGGGGGGGACACTTTGCCCCCCCCCCCAAACTAGGCTGATCACCTGGAATGTTAGCGGGTTGAATGGGCCGGTTAAGAGGGCACACGTGTTCGCGCACCTGAGGGGACTGAAGGTGGACGTGGTAATGCTGCAGGAGACGCACCTTAGAGTAGCGGACCAGGTTAGATTGAGGAAAGGCTGGGTCAGTCAGGTTTTCCACTCGGGGCTGGACACAAAGAAGAGAAGGTTTGCGATCTTGATTAATAAGCGGGTGATATTTGAGGTGGGTAGAATAGTTCTGGATGTGGGGGGGTCAATATATTATGGTTAGTGGTAAGCTGGAGGGGGTGAAGGTTGTGCTGGTTAATGTATGTGCACCAACTTGGGAGGACGTGGAATTTATAAAGAGACTCCGGACCTTGACTTCCACACGCTGGTCATGGGAGAGGATTTTAATACAGTTATTGATCACGGCCTGGATCAGTCATGCTCGAAAACGGGCAAGGTGCCAGCAATGGCAAAGGAACTGAAGGGGTTCATGGAGCAGATGGGGGGGGGGGGGCGGGGCGGTGGATCCATGGAGATTAGGCAGCCGAGGGTGAAGGAGTTCTCCTTCTACTTCCACGTGCATAAGGTATACTCTCGGATCGATTTCTTTGTTTTGGGTAGGGCCTTGCTGGCAGAGGTAGTGGACACGGGGTACTCGGCGATCACAATCTTGGACCATGCTCCACACTGGGTTGATCTACGGGGTAGTGAAGATAGTAATCAGCTCCACAATGGAGGTTAGATGTAGGGCTATTGGCGGACGAAGCGGTGTGCGAGAGGCTGAGGAAACGCATACAAAATTACCTGATATGGGGGAGGTTTCAGCAGAGGGGGTCTGGAAAGCGCTGAAGGCAGTGGTGAGAGGAGAGCTGATCTTGATCCGGGCTCCCAGGGACAGGACGGACAGGGCAGAGACGGAAAGAGATTCTCCAAGTTGACAGAAGACTATTCAGGCCATGAATTCGCTTATATTGAAACGGGACATGAACCCGGAGCTGTGTGGGTCTTACAGGCCGATTTTCCTGTTGAACGTAGACGCCAAACTGTTGGACAAAGTTTTATCCTCCAGGATTGAGGATTGTGTACCGGACGTCGTCGTGGAGGGTCAGACGGGGTTCGTTCGGGGCAGGCAGCTGGTGGCCAATGTAAGAAGGTATACTTACAGGCCTGTAAACATGATCATGATGCCCCCCCCCCGGAAAGTATGGAGGTGGAGGTAGTGCTCGCGAAGGATGCGCAAAAAAGCTTTCGACCGGTTTGAGGGGGATTATTTATGGGAGGTTCTGGGGTGGTTCGGATATGGGCGGGGCTTTATTGACTGGGTCAGGTTACTGTATCAGGCTCCCCTGGCAAGTGTACAGATGAACAGGGTGACTTCAGATTATTTTAGACTGCAACGGCAGCGAGACAGGGATCTCCCCTCGCCCCACTGCTCTTTGCGCTGGCTCTGGAGCCGCTGGCAATTGCTCTGAGGGCCTCAAGGGGCTGGAAGGGACTGGTCCGGGAGGTGGCGGAGTGGGGGGAGGGGGTGGAGCACAGAGTCTCGCTGTATGCGGATGACCTGCTTCTGTATGTTTCAGATCCAATTGAGGGGATATTAGGAATTATGGGAATTTTAGGGGAAGGCGGCCTGTTTACAGGGTACAAGCTTAATATGGGGAAGAGCGAGATGCTTGCGGTCCAGGCGAGAGGTCAGGAGATGCGACTGGGGGAACTGCCGTTTAGAATGGTAGAGGACAGTTTTAGGTACCTAGGTATTCAGGTGGCGCCGAATTGAGACATGCTACATAAATTGAACTAGGCCCGGTTGGTGGATCAGATAAAAGATGGTTTCTGGAGGTGGGATGCGCTCCTGTTGTCTCTAGCTGGGAGAGTCCAAATGGTGAAAATGACCTAGATTCCTGTTTATATTTCAATGTCTCCCCAACTTCAGTCCGCGGTCCTTTTTTAAGCGGGTCAATAAAGTTATAGCGGGCTTTGTATTGGGGGGGGGGGGGGTGCAAGTCCCCGCGAGTGAGGAGGGTAATGCTTGAACGAAGTCGGGGAGAGGAAGGGCTGGTGCTGCCGAACTTTAGCAACAATCACTGGGAGGCTAACATAGCCATGATTAGAAAGTGTCTGTTGGGGGAGCGTGGTGGGGTCGGCATGAGTGCGAATGGAGGCGGCTTCTTGCAGGGGCACAAGTTTGGGGGCGCCGGTATCTGCACCTCTGCCGATCCGGCCGGCGCGGTACTCCATCAGCCCCGTGGTGCTGGCGGCCCTGAGAGTCTGGGGGCAATGAGGAGATATGTGGGAGCAGTGGGAGCATCAGTCTGGTCCCCACTCTGCGATAATGACCGGTTTGCCCCGGGGGGGGGGGGGATGGGGGGGGATTCCGAATGTGGCGGAGAGCGGGGATTGAGAGGATGGGGGACTTGTTTATAGAGGGGAGCTTTTCAAGTATGAGGGCACTGCAGGAGAAATTTGCATTGGTGGGGGGGAACGAATTTTGATATCTGCAGGTGCGGGACTTTCTGCGTAGACAGGTACCAACCTTCCCACTCCTGCCACTAAGGGGCATTCAGGACAGGGTAGTTTCCAGAGGATGGACAGGAGAGAGGGGCGTTTCTGACATTTACACGGAACTTATGCAATCAGAGGAGGCACAGACCAAGGAGCTGAAGCGAAGGTGGGAGGAGGACCTGGGAGGAGAGATAGAGGAGGGCCTTTGGGCGGACGCATTGAGTAGAGTCAACGCAACTGCAACTTGTGCCAGACTCAGCCTGATTCAATTCAAGGTCGTTCACCGGGCCCACATGACAGTGGCCCGGATTAGCAGATTCTTTGGGGTGGAAGACAGGTGCGCAAAATGTGCGGGAGGACCAGTGAACCATGTCCACATGTTCTGGGCATGTCCAAAGCTGAGGGGATTTTGGCAGGGGTTTACTGAAGCCATGCCCAAGGTATTAAAAACAAGGGTGGCATTGAGACCAGGCGTGGTGATTTTCGGGGCGTCGCAGTATCCGGGATTCCAGGAGGAGAAAGAGGCAGATGTTCTGGCCTTTGCTTCCCTAGTAGCCCGGAGACAGATACTATTAGCTGGAGGGACTCAAAGCCCCCGAAGTCTGGGACCTGGCCATCGGACATGGCTAGCTTTCTCTGTTTGGAGAAAATTAAGTTCGCCTTGAGAAGGTCACTGTTAGGATTCGCCAGGAGGTGGCAGCTATTCGTCGACTTCTTCGCGGAGAATTAATCTATCAAAGGTGAATTCTAGCAGCAGAGGGAACAACCGTGAAAGGATCTACCAAGGGCATTGAAGAGGCAGGGACGAGGCTTCTGGTGGCGGCCATGGAGGAGTAGGCCACGCATTCGGCAGCTCCCGTCTGGAACCGACTCTCAGACCTTTTTCAGGAGTTTCCATGGACTTTTTGGGGCAGACTGGTGAAGCAAACACTGCCAACTTCTATGAAACGGACCAGAAGTGTAACGGCCAAAGGAGCGGCACTGGAGCAACGGGAGAAGCGAGGGAACGAAAACAAAATGGCGGCGGCCAGGGACAAAGGGGAGCTGCAGGAGTTCATCAAGCGCTGCTTCGAGGAACAGCGTGAGGAGATGCGCAAAGAGATGTTGGCGCCTATGGTTTCGGCAATTGAAGGACTTGGGATCACGCAGAAGGCCCACGAAGCTAAGATCCAGGAGGGACAGAAAAGAGTCAGTCAGAACGAGGACGAGCTCGTGGGCCTGGCGGTGAGAGTGGAGCAGAACGAGGCGCTACACAAGAGGTGGGCGGGAAGACTCGAAGACCTGGAGAACATGTCGAGGAGAAATAATCTGCGAATCCTGGGTCTCCCTGAGGGAGTGGAGGGGGCTGATGCCGGGGCATACACGAGCACGATGCTCGAGACGATGATGGGCACGGAGGCCCCTTCGAGGCCGCTGGAGTTGGACGGGGCACATCGGGTGCTGGCGAAGAAGCCCCAGGCAAATGAGCCGCCAAGAGCGATGGTGGTGAGGTTCCACCGGTTCACGGACAGAGAGTGGGTCCTGAGATGGGCCAAGAAGGAGCGGAGCAGCAAGTGGGACAATGCAGAGATCCGAATATACCCGGACTGGAGCACGGAGGTTGCAAAGCGGAGAGCGGG
The DNA here is from genome assembly GCF_047496885.1 of Scyliorhinus torazame. Lineage (NCBI taxonomy): Eukaryota > Metazoa > Chordata > Chondrichthyes > Carcharhiniformes > Scyliorhinidae > Scyliorhinus > Scyliorhinus torazame. The sequence goes on along the minus strand of NC_092725.1, from coordinate 5,866,857 downwards.
TTTCAACCGGGCCAAAGCGGCGTTGTACCGGAAAGAAGTGAAATTCGGAATGCTGCAGCCAGCGCGACTGTGGGTCACATACAAGGGCCAACACTATTACTTCGAAACGCCTGAGGAGGCGTGGACCTTTGTACAAGCCGACAAGTTGGACTATAACTGAGGGTTTGTGAGGGTGGGGGGGATGTTTTGGGGTTTGATGTGTGATGGTTGTTGTATCTAGGGGGTCAATTACCCGCAGGAAATGTTACATGGGCTGGGGGAGAGAGACAAGGCCGCGACAGGCGCTGCGCCAGAGGGGGCGGAGCGGGCTTTGGAAAGCACGGGTTTTTTCCCCGTGCGCGGGAAGAAAGGCGGGAAGGGGAACGAAGGAGTGCATATGGATTGGGAGACTCCCACGCGGGGAGGTGAATGGGACGGCGGGGGAGTGACATGGGGGAGCAAAAAGGCTAGACATGGGGCTAGCGGGGGCGGGGGGGGGAGGGGAGGGGGAAAGGGGGGGGGGGGAAAGGGTTGCTGCTGCACTGGCCGAAAGGGAATGGGACACAGAAGAGGTGGTCGGGACGGGGGTCCCCCCTCTCGGGGACTGGAGGATGAGGGAGGCGTGGACACGGGACTGTCCCAGGAAAGGAGATGGCTAGTCGGCGGGGCGTGGGGGGGGGGGGTGGAGTGGGGGGGGGGGAGGGGGGAGTGAGAGCCCCTCCAATCCGGCTGATAACGTGGAATGTGAGGGGCCTGAATGGGCCGGTGAAGAGGGCTCGAGTGTTTGCGCACTTAAAGGGACTGAAGGCCTACGTGGCCATGCTCCAAGAGACACATCTGAAGGTGGCGGACCAGGTTAGGTTAAGAAAGGGATGGGTAGGACAGGTATTCCACTCGGGACTGGACGCAAATAATTTCCCAATATTGGTGGGAAAGCGGGTGTCATTTGAGGCCAAGACTATTGTAGCGGACAATGGAGGGCGATATGTAATGGTGAGCGGTAGGCTGCAAGGGACGTGGGTGGTGTTGGTAAACGTATATGCCCCGAACTGGGATGATGCAGGATTCATGAAGCGCATGTTGGGGCGCATTCCGGACCTGGAGTTTGGAGGCCTGATAATAGCGGGGGAACTTCAATACAGTGTTGGATCCAGCACTGGACCGCTCCAAATCAAGGACTGGAAAGAGGCCGGTGGCAGCCAAGGTACTTAGGGGGTTTATGGATCAGATGGGGGGAGTGGACCCATGGCAGTTTGCAAGGCCGCAGGCCTGGGAATTTTCTTTCTTCTCCCATGTACACAAAGCCTACTCCTGGATAGATTTCTTTGTTCTGGGTAGGGCGCTCATCCCGAGGGTTGAGGGGACGGAGTATTCGGCTTCAGCCGTTTCGGACCATGCCCCGCACTGGGTGGAACTGGAGCTGTGAGAGGAGAGGGACCAACGCCCGTTGTGGCGGCTGGATGTTGGACTGCTGGCGGATGAGGTGGTGTGTGGGAAGGTGAGGGGGTGTATCGAAAGGTACTTGGAGGCCAACGACAACGGGGAGGTGCGGGTGGGGGTGGCATGGGAGGCGTGATCAGGGGAGAGCTAATTTCCATTAGGGCTCATCGGGAGAAGACAGAGGGTATGGAAAGGGAGAGGTTAGTGGGGGAGATTTTGAGAGTTGTCAGGAGATACGCAGAGGCCCCGGAGGAAAGATTACTTGGGGAAAGACGACGGCTCCAGACGGAGTTTGACCTGTTGACCACAGGGAAGGCGGAGGCACAGTGGAGGAAAGAGCAGGGGGCGACCTACGAGTATGGGGAAAAGGCTAGTCGGATGCTGGCAAACCAGCTCCGTAAGAGGATGGCAGCGAGGGAAATAGTGGGAGTCAAAGATGGAAGGGGAGCCACGGTTCGGAGTGCGACGAAAATAAACGAGGTATTCAAGGCCTTTTATGAAGAGCTGTACAGATCCCAGCCCCCAGCGGGGGAAGAGGGAATGAGACGATTCCTAGATCAGCTGAGATTCCCGAGGGTGGAGGAGCAAGAGGTGGCTGGTTTGGGGGCACCAATTTGGTTGGAGGAGCTGAGCAACGGTTTGGGGAGCATGCAGGCGGGGAAGGCCCCGGGACCGGATGGATTCCCGGTGGAGTTCTACAGGAAGTACGCAGACCTGTTGGCCCCGCTACTGGTGAGGACCTTTAATGAGGCAAGAGAGGAGGGGACCCTGCCCCCGACAATGTCGGAAGCGACCATTTCTTTGATCCTAAAGCGGGACAAGGACCCACTGCAATGTGGATCGTACAGGCCGGTCTCGCTCCTCAATGTGAATGCAAAGTTGCTGGCAAAAGTGCTGGCCACGATGATCGATGACTGTGTTCCGGGGGTAATCCACGAAGACCAGACGGGATTTGTAAAGGGCAGGCAGCTAAACACCAATGTGCGGCGGCTCTTAAACGTGATAATGATGCCATCGGAGGAGGGAGAGGCGGAGATAGTGGCAGCTATGGATGCGGCGAAGGCCTTTGACCGAGTAGAGTGGGAGTACCTCTGGGAGGTGCTGCGTAGGTTTGGGTTCGGGGTAGGGTTTATCAATTGGGTTAAGCTCCTTTACAGAGCCCCAATGGCGAGTGTAGTGACGAACCGGCGGAGGTCGGAATACTTTCGACTGTACCGAGGGACGAGGCAGGGGTGCCCCCTGTCCCCCCTGTTGTTCGCATTGGCGATCGAACCATTGGCCATGTCATTGAGGGAGTCTAATAAATGGAGGGGGGTGGTCCAAGGGGGAGAAGAGCATCGGGTGTCGCTATATGCGGATGACCTGTTGCTGTACATGGCGGATCCAATGGAGGGGATGGTGGAGGTCATGCAGACTCTAAGGGAGTTTGGGGAGTTTTCGGGCTTTAAGCTCAATGTAGGGAAGAGTTAGCTCTTTGGATTACAGGCGGGGAACCAAGAAAGAGGGATAGGGGACCTACCGCTGAGGAGGGCGGAGGGGAGCTTTCGGTATCTGGGGATCCAGATAGCCAGGAGTTGGGGGACCCTACATAAACTGAATCTGACGAGGTTGGTGGAGCAAATGGAGGAGGATTTCAAAAGATGGGACATGTTACCGCTCTCTCTGGCGGGTAGAGGGCAGTCGGTCAAAATGGTGGTCCTTCCGAGGTTTCTGTTTGTGTTTCAGTGCCTTCCCATCGTGGTCACTAAGGCCTTTTTTAAGAGAGTAGGCAGGAGTATTATGGGGTTTGTGTGGGCAAATAAGACCCCGAGAGTAAGGAGCGGGTTCCTGGGACGCAGTAGGGACCAAGGAGGGTTGGCACTGCCAAACCTGGGGAGCTACTACTGGCCAGCAAATGTGGCGATGATCCGCAAGTGGGTTACGGTGGGAGAGGGGGCGGCAAGGAAGAGGATGGAGATGGCGTCCTGTAAAAGAACGAGCCTGGGGGCGTTGGTGACGGCACCGCTGCCACTCTCGCCATCAAAGTATACCACGAGCCCGGTGGTGGCGGCAACGCTAAGGATCTGGGGACAGTGGAGACGGCACCGGGGTGCAATGGGAGCATCGGTGTGGTTCCCAATCAGGGGTAACCACCGGTTTGTCCCGGCGAAGATGGACGGGGGGTTCCAGAGCTGGCATCGGGCGGGGATTCGAAGAATGGGGGCCCTGTTCATCGACGGGACGTTTGCGAGCCTAAGGGCACTGGAGGAGAGGTTCGAGTTACCCCCGGGAAATGCCTTTAGATATATGCAGATGAGGGCTTTCGTGAGGCGAAAGGTGAGGGAATTCCCGTTGCTCCCGGCACAAGAAGTTCAAGATAGGGTGATCTCGGGTGTATGGGTCGGGGAGGGCAAGGTGTCGGAAATACACCAGGAGTTGAAAGAAGAGGGGGAAGCGCTGGTAGAAGAGTTGAAGGGTAAATGGGAGGAGTATCTGGGGGAGGAGGTCGAGGAAGGTCTGTGGGCTGATGCCCTAGGTAGGGTTAATTCCTCCTCCTCATGTGCCAGGCTCAGCCTGATACAATTTAAGGTGGTCCACAGAGCGCACTTGACGGGAGCGAGGTTGAGTAAGTACTTTGGGGTAGAGGACAGATGTGGAAGGTGCTCAGGGAGCCCGGCGAACCATGTCCATATGTTTTGGTCATGCCCGGCACTGGAGGGGTTCTGGAGAGGAGTGGTGGGTGGTGAAAGTCCGGGTCAAGCGAAGCTGGGGGCTAGCACTATTTGGAGTAGTGGACGAACCGGGAGTGCAGGAGGCGAAAGAGGCCGGCCTTCTGGCCTTTGCGTCCCTAGTAGCCCGGCGAAGGATCTTGCTAATGTGTAAGGAGGCAAAGCCCCCCAGCCTGGAGGCCTGGATAAATGATATGGTTGGATTCATAAAGTTGGAGAGGATTAAGTTCGCCTTGAGAGGGTCTGCGCAGGGGTTCTACAGGCGGTGGCAACCGTTCCTAGACTATCTCACGGAGCGTTGGAGGAAGGTCGGCCAGCAGCAGCAGCAACCTTGGTGAGGGGGGGGGGGTGGAGGGGACGTCCTGGGAGGAGGGGGGAGTGGGGGGGGGAAGGGCGGACTGCCTTGGAGGGTGGATGAGCAAGAGATAACATGAAGGGTTGGGGAAACTGGCACGTACGTGTGAGTGCCAGTGTACAAAGCTGTGTAAATATATCATTTTGCCATGTATATATCTTGCTCTGCGCGATTTCTCGTTTTTTTTTGTTACCGGGGGGGGGGGGGGAGGCTATTGTTTGTAAGGGAGAAAAATTGTGTTAAAAAACTTTAATAAATATATTTTAAACAAAAAAGTACAGAACCTTGTTCTTTATAAGTGATGAGAAGACATAAACAGTGAAAGTTTACAATGTGCAGATATTTCACAGCTGAATTCACACAATACAGACAGCAATGTATCTGAGATTTTGGAAGTGACCCAAATGTTGTCAAAGGCATCCGTTCGGGTAATTTACCGTCACAAAGTTACTCAGAAACTGTCAGCCCACAGGCTCAACATTCATGTCCAATAGGATTGAATCACTATTGAGTTCAGGCTCCCTGATAGGTTGAGGCGTTTCCGAGTCACAGATTGAGCTCTCTGATTGGTTGAGGTGCTTTCAGTCAGTGGCTGGAGCTCCGGATTGTCTGAGGGGCTATCAGTCAGTTTTATTTTCTGATTAATTTAATTATTGATGTAAACGGATATTTCACCATGATCTTGATCTGCTCCCTGAACCTGGACTGAGTCACCACATAAATAAATGTGTTTGTGCAGCAATTTAAACCCTGCAGCATAAATCCGACTTGTTGTAAATTATATTGATCATCGTTGAGGTAATGTAATCCACTTAAATAAATATAGAAAAATTTTATAACATACACGGTCCAGAGGAGAATGAAAGCTCCAGAGATGCTGCAGAGTAAAATCATTGACTTTCTTCTGCTCTCCATCTCTGGATCTGTGCGATTCTCTCCCTGACTCTGAGCCCTCAGTGCCTTCCGGACTCGACTGGTGAGTAAAATGTGTCTGACTGTCAGAGCGTTGATTAACAGGATTGAAAAGAATGGGATCAATGGGGTTAAAATCTTATTCACCGAGTTATATACAATCCACCCGGGGTCAGTGAAAAAGTTTAACTTTGAAATACAGAACCGCTCAACATTGTCGATTATCTCTCTGGATTTATATGTAAAGTACCAGGGGATGTTTTTTACACAGAGCAGGAGGCCGATTGTTGACAGAACCACAGCCGCAGTTTTCCCAGTGCAATATTTAGTTTTCAGTTTCTGGCAGCGAATGGCCACAAATCGATCAAAGGAGAAAGTGAGGGTGAACCAGACAGAACAGTCTCTGGATGTAGACAGCAGGACATTGTGAACCCGACACACAGATGTGAGGGACAGGAAACTCCAGGGGAAATAATAACCACGGATGACGTACAGTATGGGGTCAGTGATAATAAACAGCAGATCCGCCACTGCCATGGCCACCATGTAGCGAGTGGTGCAGGTAGAGAGGCCGCACTTTCCCCGACAGAGAATCACAATTCCCAGTAAATTAACTGTCAGAGAGAGAAGGAAGAAGAGTCTAGAAATGACTGATTAAACATTCACTCTGTCTGAACCAACAGTAAGTACAGGAACTCAGCATCAATAAACTGGGCAGTGGGCATGTGGCGGTGGGGGTGTTGGTAGATGAGTGGGTACAGAGATTAAAATTGCAGAGCTGAAAGTAACAAATGTGCCTTTGGTGTTGAAGAAGGGGGAGGGGATAAACTGTACAATTCCACACTTACAGATACTTCCAGTAATACCTGTTCACTGTGTCAGATATTCCACTCTGGTTAGTGACCCACACTCAGTACAATTCTACACTGACAGATACTTCCAGTAATACTTGTTCACTGCTGTCAGATATTCCACTCTCGTTAGTGACCCACACTCAGTACAATTCTACACTGAAAGATACTACCAGTAATACTTGTTCACTGCTGTCAGATATTCCACTCTGGTTAGTAACTCACACTCAGTACAATTCTACACTGACAGATGCTTCCAGTAATACTTGTTCACTGCTGTCAGATATTCCACTCTGGTTAGTAACTCACACTCAGAACAATTCTACACTGACAGATACTTCCAGTAACACTTGTTCACTGCTGTCAGATATTCCACTCTGGTTAGTGACCCAAACTCAGTACAATTCTACACTGAAAGTTACTTCCAGTAATACCTGTTCCCTGCTGTCAGATATTCCGCTCTGGTTAGAGACCCACACTCAGTACAATTTTACTCTGACAGATACTTCCAGTAATACCTGTTCACTGCTGTCAGATATTCCACTCTGGTTAGTAACTCACACTCAGAACAATTCTACACTGACAGATAATTCCAGTAACACTTGTTCACTGCTGTCAGATATTCCACTCTGGTTAGTGACCCAAACTCAGTACAATTCTACACTGAAAGCTACTTCCAGTAATACCTGTTCCCTGCTGTCAGATATTCCGCTCTGGTTAGAGACCCACACTCAGTACAATTTTACTCTGACAGATACTTCCAGTAATACCTGTTCACTGCTGTCAGATATTCCACTCTGGTTAGTAACTCACACTCAGTACAATTCTACACTGACAGATAATTCCAGTAATATATGTTCAGCGCTGTCAGATATTCCACTCTGGTTAGTGACCCAAACTCAGTACAATTCTACACTGAAAGCTACTTCCAGTAATACTTGTTCATTGCTGTCAGACATTCTACTCTGGTTAGTGACCCACACTCAGTACAATTCTACACTGACAGATACTTCCAGTAATACTTGTTCACTGCTGTCAGATATTCCACTCTGGTTAGTGACCCATATTCAGTGTGATTTTGTTCTTAATCTCACGAATCCTTCCTTCAGAGAGCTTGCCTTCACTGAGAACCAGTCTAACATTGCACAAGATTCCACTCAATATAATAACTTTACTGGTCAGAGATTCAGTGAGTTACAAACAGAGATTTATTTTCAGTTGATGAAAGGGATTTAAACCACAGACAGATGTCAAGACATTTTACTGAAGTGAATGATATCATTGATCAGGTGTCTGTATAACAGTGACCACGGGATCAGCATTAAACATTTTCAGACACAGTTTAAAATCAGAGAGCTGCTCACACATAGATTTCCACAACTTCAATGGTGATAGTCACTTACCAGGAACTCCAACAATAGCAATGATTGGGTAGAATATTTTCTCAGCAATATCAATTGGATAAAGCATGTTCAGTGTGAAGTGATGTGTCCCTTCGTGCTGCTGACAGTCTGTGTCTTAAACGCTGAGGTTATACATTCCCAAAGCCTTTAATTTATACCCCGTGGAACCACCTCAGGGATGTTGAGGTTGCAAAATCTTTCGATCTATTTTTAAAGATATGAACAAAGAGATTACGACATTGGGTTGAGTGATAGAAAATGTTATTTTGATGAAGTAATCTCTATCCAAACACTGAACTGTGTTGATCACGTCGATCAACTAACAATAACAGAAAGGATGCCGTCCACTCAAACACCATCAATCCCATCTCGAGATCTCACATTGTTTCAGTGACACCCCTCACTCGACTGTGACCATTCAGTGATTCAGTTCTAATTGTCAGTGTGTTTCTCTGGGTGGTTCCACTGCACACTGGGATGTAGCTGCCTCTGTAACTGTGACCATTCAGTGATTCAGTTCCAATTGTTATTGTGTGAAGACCATAAGACCATAAGACATAGGAGCAGAATTAGTCCACTCAGCCCATCGAGAAAGCTCCGCCATTCAATCAGAGCTGATATTTTCCTCATCCTCATTCTCCTGCCTTCTACCCATTGCATTTGCCTTCGTAACTGCCGACTGAGCCTGCACGTTAACGTTAAGAGAATCGTGAACAAGGACTTCCCAGTACCTTTGTACTTCTGATTTCCTAAGATCTTCCCATTTTGAAAATAGTCTGTGCCATTGTGCACAACCTCACACTTTTACACATTGGATTCCATCTGCCACATTTTTCCCCCTCTCCTCGCCTGTCCAAGTCCTTCTGAGGCTCGCCTGCTTCCTCAATACTACCTGTCCCTCGAAAGATCTTTGTATCATCTGAAAACTTAGCAACGGTGTCTTCAGTTCCTTCATACAGATTATTAATGTATATTGTGAAAAGTTGCGGTCCCAACACTGACCTCTGAGGTACACCACTAGTCACCGGCTGCCATCCTGAAAAGGACCCCTTTATCCCCACTCTGCCTTCTGCTAGTCAGCCAATCTTCCATCCATGCCAGGATCTTACCCTGAAGAACATGGCCTCTTAACTTCTTTAACAGCCTCCAGTGTGGCACCTTGTCAAAGGCCTTCTGGAAATCTAAATAAATCATGTCCACTGGTTCTCCTTTGTCGAACTTCCTTGTTCCTTCTTCAAAGAACTCCAACAGATTTGTCAGACATGACCTCCCCTTGACGAAGCCGTGCTGACTCAGTCCTATTTTACCACTTCCAACTACTCCGGAATCTTATTTTTTTCAAAGAAATTTCGAGTACCCAATTATTTTTTTCTAATTAAGGGGCAATTTAGCATGGCCAATCCACCTACCCTGCACATCTTTAGGTTGTGGGGGCGAAACCTACGCAAACACGGGGCGAATGTGCAAAATCCACACGGTTAGTGACCCAGAGCCAGGATCGAACCTGGAACTTTGGTGCCGGAAGGCAGCTGGGTTAATCACTGCGCCAAAGTGCTGCCCGCTTTCTCATCTTTAATAATAGACTCTAAAATCTTACCAATGTCCGAAGTTAGGCTAACCGGCCTATAATTTGTCATCTTCTGCCTCCCCCACTTCCTAAACAGTGGTGTTGCATGAGCCACTTCCCAGCCCTCTGGGACCATTCCTGCCTCCTGTGATTCCTGAAAGATCACCACCAATGCCTCCACAATCTCCTCTGCTATCTCGTTTAGGACCCTAGGGTGCCGGCCATCTGGTCCAGGTGAATAATCCACCTTCCAACATTTCACATTCCCCAGAACCTTCTCCTTAGTGATGGTCACTGAACTCACCTCTGCCCTAGATTCTCCTGGAGTTCTGGCATCCCACTGGTATCTTCCACCGTGAAGACTGATTCAAAGAAACTATTCAGTTTGTCTACCATTTCTTTGTTTACGAAAGTTTTAAGACAGTGCGCTACAGTAACCCGCCTCTATTGAAACAGTGCCCATCAGTAAACCGACTCTATTGAAACAGTGCCCTGAAGAAAACAGACTCTTTTAAAACAATGCCCTAGAGTAAATCAACTCAATTGACACAGTGCCCTAATATAAACCGACACTATTCAAAGAGGGCCCTAGAGTAAACCACTCTATTAAAACAGTGTCCTACAGTAAATCGACTCTATTGAAACAGTGCCCTACAGTAAACCGACTCTAGTGAAACAGTGTCCTACAGTAAACCGACTCTTTAAAAACAGTGTCCTACAGTAAACCGACGCTACTGAAACAGTGTCCTAAAGTAAACCGACTCTTTAAAAACAGTGTCCTACAGTAAACCGACTCTACTGAAACAGTGTCCTACAGTAAACAGTCTCTACTGAAACAGAGCCCTACAGTAAACCGACTATTTTAAAACAGTGTCCTACAGGAAACCGACTCTATTGAAACAGTGCCCTACAGTAAACCGACTCTATTGAAACAGTGCCCTACAGTAAACCGACTCTTTTGAAACCGTGCCCTCCAGTCAATCGGCTCATTAAAAACAGTGTCCTACAGTAAACCGACTCTATTGAAACAGTGCCCTACAGTAAACCGACTCTACTGAAACAGAGCCCTACAGTAAACCGACTCTATTGAAACAGTGTCCTACAGTAAACCGACTCTTTAAAAACAGTGCCCTACAGTAAACTGACTCTATTGAAACAGTGCCCTACAGTAAACCGACTCTACTGAAACAGAGCCCTACAGTAAACCACTCTATTGAAACAGTGCCAGTAAACCGACTCTATTGAAACAGTGCCCTACATTAAAACCGACTCTACTGAAACAGAGCCCTACAGTAAACCGACTCTATTGAAACAGTGCCCTTCAGTAAACCGACTCTTTAAAAACAGTGCCCCACAGTAAACCGACTCTACTGAAACAGAGCCCTACAGTAAACCGACTCTATTGAAGCAGTGCCCGACAGTAAACCGACTCTATTGAAATAGTGCACTACAGTAAACCGACTCTACTGAAACAGTGCCCTTCAGTAAACCGACTCTTTTGAAACAGAGCCCTACAGTAAACCGACTCATTAAAAACAGTGCCCTACAGTAAAGCGACTCTATTGAAACAGTGCCCTACAGTAAACTGACTCTACTGAAACAGAGCCCTTCAGTAAACCGACCCTTTAAAAACAGTGCCCTACAGTAACCCGACTCTATGGAAAGAGTGCCCTACAGTAAACCGACACTATTGAAACAGAGCCCTACAGTAAACCGACCCTATTGAAACAGTGCCCAACAGTAAACCGACTCTACTGAAATAGTGCCCCTCAGTAAACCGACTATTTTAAAACAGTGCCCTACAGTAAACCGACTCAATTGAAATAGTGTCCTACAGTAAACCGACTCTATTGGAACAGTGCCCTACAGTAAACCGACTCTATTTAAACAGTGCCCTACAGTGAACCGACTCTATTGAAACAGTGCCCTTCAGTAAAGCGACTCTTTAAAAACAGTGCTCTACAGTAAACCGACTCTTTTGAAACAGTGCCCTAAAGTAAACAGATTCTATTGTAACAGTGCCCAACAATAAACCGACTCCTTTGAAACAGTGCCCGACAGTAAACCGACTCTATTGAAACGGTGCCCAACAGTAAACCGGCTCTTTTGAAACAGTGTCCTACAGTAAACCGACTCTTTTGAAACAGTGCCCAACAATAAACCGATTCCATTGAAACAGTTCCCGACAGTAAACCGGCTCTATTGAAACAGAGCCCGACAGTAAACCGACTCTATTGAAACAGTGCCCTACAGTAAACCGGCTCTACTGAAACAGTGCCCTACAGTACACCGACTCTTTAAAAACAGTGACCTACAGTAAACCGACTCTATTGAAACAGTGCCCAACAATAAACCGACACCATTGGAACAGTCCCCCACAGTAAACCGACTTTATTGAAACAGTGCCCTAAAGTAAACAGATTCTATTGAAATAGTGCCCAACAATAAACCGATTCTGTTGAAACAGTGCCCTACAGTAAATCGACTCTATTGAAACAGTGGCCTTCAGTAAACCGAGTCTTTTGAAACCGTACCCTCCAGTAAATCGGCTCATTGAAAACAGTGTGCTACAGTAAACCGACTCTATTGAAACAGTGCCCTACAGTAAACCGACTCTATTGAAACAGTGTCCTACAGTAAACCGACTCTACTGAAACAGTGCCCTACAGTAAACCGACTCATTAAAAACAGTGTCCTACAGTAAACCGACTCTATTGAAACAGTGCCCTACAGTAAACCGACTCTACTGAAACAGAGCCCTACAGTAAACCGACACTATTTAAACAGTGTCCTACAGTAAACCGACTCTTTAAAAACAGTGCCCTACAGTAAACCGACTCTATTGAAACAGTGCCCTACAGTAAACCGACTCTACTGAAACAGAGCCCTACAGTAAACCGACTCTATTGAAACAGTGCCCTACAGTAAACCGACTCTATTGAAACAGTGCCCTGCAGTAAACCGACTCTACTGAAACAGCCCTATAGTAAACCGACTCTATTGAAACAGTGCCCTTCAGTAAACCGACTCTTTAAAAACAGTACCCTACAGTAAACCGACTCTTTAAAAGCAGTGCCCTACAGTAAACCGACTCTATTGAAACAGTGCCCTTCAGTAAACCGACCCTTTAAAAACAGTGCCCTACAGTAACCCGACTCTATTGAAACAGTGCCCTACAGTAAACCGAGTCTTTTGAAACCGTGCCCTCCAGTAAATCGGCTCATTGAAAACAGTGTGCTACAGTAAACCGACTCTATTGAAACAGTGCCCTACAGTAAACCGACTCTATTGAAACAGTGTCCTACAGTAAACTGAATCTTTAAAAACAGTGTCCTACAGTAAACCGACTCGACTGAAACAGTGCCCTACAGTAAACCGACTCATTAAAAACAGTGTCCTACAGTAAACCGACTCTATTGAAACAGTGCCCTACAGTAAACCGACTCTACTGAAACAGAGCCCTACAGTAAACCGACTCTATTGAAACAGTGTCCTACAGTAAACCGACTCTTTTAAAACAGTGCCCTACAGTAAAACGAATCTATTGAAACAGTGCCCTACAGTAAACCGACTCTACTGAAACAGAGCCCTACAGTAAACCGACTCTATTGAAACAGTGCCCTACAGTAAACCGACTCTATTGAAACAGTGCCCTGCAATAATCCGACTCTACTGAAACAGAGCCCTATAGTAAACCGACTCTATTGAAACAGTGCCCTTCAGTAAACCGACTCTTTAAAAACAGTGCCCTACAGTAAACCGACTCTACTGAAACAGAGCCCTACAGTAAACCGACTCTATTGAAACAGTGCCCTACAGTAAACCGACTCTATTGAAATAGTCCCTACTGTTAACCGACTCTACTGAAACAGTGCCCTTCAGTAAACCGACTCTTTTGAAACAGAGCCCTACAGTAAACCGACTCTTTAAAAACAGTGCCCTACAGTAAACCGACTCTACTGAAACAGTGCCCTACAGTAAACCGACTCTACTGAAACAGTGCCCTTCAGTAAACCGACTCTTTAAAAACAGTGCCCTACAGTAAACCGACTCTTTTGAAACAGAGTCCGACAGTAAACCGACTCTTTAAAAACAGTGCCCTACAGTAAAGCGACTCTATTGAAAGAGTGCCCTACAGTAAACCGACACTATTGAAACAGAGCCCTACAGTAAACCGACCCTATTGAAACAGTGCCCAACAGTAAACCGACTCTATTGAATCAGTGCCCTACAGTAAACCGACTCTACTGAAAGAGTGCCCCTCAGTAAACCGACTATTTTAAAACAGTGCCCTAAAGTAAACCGACTCAATTGAAATAGTGTCCTACAGTAAAACGACTCTATTGAAACAGTGCCCTACAGTAAACCGACTCTATTTAAACAGTGCCCTACAGTGAACCGACTCTATTGAAACAGTGCCCTTCAGTAAAGCGACTCTTTAAAAACAATGCTCTACAGTAAACCGAATCTTTTGAAACAGTGCCCTAAAGTAAACAGATTCTATTGAAACAGTGCCCAACAATAAACCGACTCCTTTGAAACAGTGCCCGACAGTAAACCGACTCTATTGAAACGGTGCCCAACAGTAAACCGGCTCTTTAGAAACAGTGTCCTACAGTAAACCGACTCTTTTGAAACAGTGCCCAACAATAAACCGACTCCATTGAAACAGTTCCCGACAGTAAACCGGCTCTATTGAAGCAGTGCCCGACAGTAAACCGACTCTATTGAAACAGTGCCCTACAGTACACCGACTCTTTAAAAACAGTGACCTACAGTAAACCGACTCTATTGAACCAGTGCCCAACAATAAACCGACTCCATTGGAACAGTCCCCCACAGCGAACCGACTTTATTGAAACAGTGCCCTAAAGTAAACAGATCCTATTGAAATAGTGCCCAACAATAAACCGACTCTGTTGAAACAGTGCCCTACAGTAAACCGACTCTATTGAAACCGTGCCCTAATGTAAACCGACTCTATTGAAACAGTGCCCTACAGTAAACCGAGTCTTTTGAAACCGTGCCCTCCAGTAAATCGGCTCATTGAAAACAGTGTGCTACAGTAAACCGACTCTATTTAAACAGTGTCCTACAGTAAACCGAATCTTTAAAAACAGTGTCCTACAGTAAACCGACTCTACTGAAATAGTGCCCTACAGTAAACCGACTCATTAAAAACAGTGTCCTACAGTAAACCGACTCTATTGAAATAGTGCCCTACAGTTAACCGACTCTACTGAAACAGAGCCCTACAGTAAACCGACTCTATTGAAACAGTGTCCTACAGTAAACCGACTCTTTAAAAACAGTGCCCTACAGTAAACCGACTCTATTGAAACAGTGCCCTACAGTAAACCGACTCTACTGAAACAGAGCCCTACAGTAAACCGACTCTATTGAAACAGTGCCCTACAGTAAACCGACTCTATTGAAACAGTGCCCTGCAGTAAACCGACTCTACTGAAACAGAGCCCTACAGTAAACCGACTCTATTGAAACAGTGCCCTTCAGTAAACCGACTCTTTAAAAACAGTGCCCTACAGTAAACCGACTCTACTGAAACAGAGCCCGACAGTAAATCGACTCTATTGAAACAGTGCCCTACAGTCAACCGACTCTATTGAAATAGTCCCTACAGTAAACCGAATCTACTGAAACAGTGCCCTTCATTAAACCGACTCTTTTGAAACAGAGCCCTACAGTAAACCGACTCTTTAAAAACAGTGTGCTACAGTAAACCGACTCTATTGAAACAGTGCCCTACAGTAAACCGACTCTATTGAAACAGTGTCCTACAGTAAACCGAATCTTTAAAAACAGTGTCCTACAGTAAACCGACTCTACTGAAACAGTGCCCTACAGTAAACCGACTCATTAAAAACAGTGTCCTACAGTAAACCGACTCTATTGAAACAGTGCCCTACAGTAAACCGACTCTACTGAAACAGAGCCCTACAGTAAACCGACTCTATTGAAACAGTGTCCTACAGTAAACCGACTCTTTAAAAACAGTGCCCTACAGTAAAACGACTCTATTGAAACAGTGCCCTACAGTAAACCGACTCTACTGAAACAGAGCCCTACAGTAAACCGACTCTATTGAAACAGTGCCCTACAGTAAACCGATTCTATTGAAATAGTCCCTACAGTAAACCGACTCGACTGAAACAGTGCCCTTCAGTAAACCGACTCTTTTGAAACAGAGCCCTACAGTAAACCGACTCTACTGAAACAGTGCCCTTCAGTAAACCGACTCTTTAAAAACAGTGCCCTACAGTAAACCGACTCTTTTGAAACAGAGCCCGACAGTAAACCGACTCTTTAAAAACAGTGCCCTACAGTAAAGCGACTCTATTGAAAGAGTGCCCTACAGTAAACCGACACTATTGAAACAGAGCCCTACAGTAAACCGACCCTATTGAAACAGTGCCCAACAGTAAACCGACTCTATTGAAACAGTGCCCTACAGTAAACCGACTCTACTGAAAGAGTGCCCCTCAGTAAACCGACTATTTTAAAACAGTGCCCTAAAGTAAACCGACTCAATTGAAATAGTGTCCTACAGTAAAACGACTCTATTGAAACAGTGCCCTGCAGTAAACCGACTCTACTGAAACAGAGCCCTACAGTAAACCGACTCTATTGAAACAGTGACCTTCAGTAAACCGACTCTTTAAAAACAGTGCCCTACAGTAAACCGACTCTACTGAAACAGAGCCCTACAGTAAACCGACTCTATTGAAACAGTGCCCTACAGTAAACCGACTCTATTGAAATAGTCCCTACAGTAAACCGAATCTACTGAAACAGTGCCCTTCATTAAACCGACTCTTTTGAAACAGAGCCCTACAGTAAACCGACTCTTTAAAAACAGTGTGCTACAGTAAACCGACTCTATTGAAACAGTGCCCTACAGTAAACCGACTCTATTGAAACAGTGTCCTACAGTAAACCGAATCTTTAAAAACAGTGTCCTACAGTAAACCGACTCTACTGAAACAGTGCCCTACAGTAAACCGACTCATTAAAAACAGTGTCCTACAGTAAACCGACTCTATTGAAACAGTGCCC
Organism: Scyliorhinus torazame; assembly: GCF_047496885.1. Classification (NCBI taxonomy): domain Eukaryota; kingdom Metazoa; phylum Chordata; class Chondrichthyes; order Carcharhiniformes; family Scyliorhinidae; genus Scyliorhinus; species Scyliorhinus torazame. The sequence goes on along the minus strand of NC_092725.1, from coordinate 5,850,568 downwards.
TACAGTAAACCGACTCTACTGAAACAGAGCCCTACAGTAAACCGACTCTATTGAAACAGTGTCCTACAGTAAACCGACTCTTTAAAAACAGTGCCCTACAGTAAAACGACTCTATTGAAACAGTGCCCTACAGTAAACCGACTCTACTGAAACAGAGCCCTACAGTAAACCGACTCTATTGAAACAGTGCCCTACAGTAAACCGACTCTATTGAAACAGTGCCCTGCAATAAACCGACTCTACTGAAACAGAGCTCTATAGTAAACCGACTCTATTGAAACAGTGCCCTTCAGTAAACCGACTCTTTAAAAACAGTGCCCTACAGTAAACCGACTCTACTGAAACAGAGCCCTACAGTAAACCGACTCTATTGAAACAGTGCCCTACAGTAAACCGACTCTATTGAAATAGTCCCTGCAGTAAACCGACTCGACTGAAACAGTGCCCTTCAGTAAACCGACTCTTTTGAAACAGAGCCCTACACTAAACCGACTCTACTGAAACAGTGCCCTTCAGTAAACCGACTCTTTAAAAACAGTGCCCTACAGTAAACCGACTCTTTTGAAACAGAGCCCGACAGTAAACCGACTCTTTAAAAACAGTGCCCTACAGTAAACCGACTCTATTGAAACAGTGCCCTACAGTAAACCGACTCTATTGAAATAGTCCCTGCAGTAAACCGACTCGACTGAAACAGTGCCCTTCAGTAAACCGACTCTTTTGAAACAGAGCCCTACAGTAAACCGACTCTACTGAAACAGTGCCCTTCAGTAAACCGACTCTTTAAAAACAGTGCCCTACAGTAAACCGACTCTTTTGAAACAGAGCCCGACAGTAAACCGACTCTTTAAAAACAGTGCCCTACAGTAAAGCGACTCTATTGAAAGAGTGCCCTACAGTAAACCGACACTATTGAAACAGTGCCCAACAGTAAACCGACTCTATTGAAACAGTGCCCTACAGTAAACCGACTCTACTGAAAGAGTGCCCCTCAGTAAACCGACTATTTTAAAACAGTGCCCTAAAGTAAACCGACTCAATTGAAATAGTGTCCTACAGTAAAACGACTCTATTGAAACAGTGCCCTACAGTAAACCGACTCTATTTAAACAGTGCCCTACAGTGAACCGACTCTATTGAAACAGTGCCCTTCAGTAAAGCGACTCTTTAAAAACAATGCTCTACAGTAAACCGACTCTTTTGAAACAGTGCCCTAAAGTAAACAGATTCTATTGAAACAGTGCCCAACAATAAACCGACTCCTTTGAAACAGTGCCCGACAGTAAACCGACTCTATTGAAACGGTGCCCAACAGTAAACCGGCTCTTTAGAAACAGTGTCCTACAGTAAACCGACTCTATTGAAACAGTGCCCTACAGTAAACCGACTCTATTGAAATAGTCCCTACAGTAAACCGAATCTACTGAAACAGTGCCCTTCATTAAACCGACTCTTTTGAAACAGGGCCCTACAGTAAACCGACTCTTTAAAAACAGTGTGCTACAGTAAACCGACTCTATTGAAACAGTGCCCTACAGTAAACCGACTCTATTGAAACAGTGTCCTACAGTAAACCGAATCTTTAAAAACAGTGTCCTACAGTAAACCGACTCTACTGAAACAGTGCCCTACAGTAAACCGACTCATTAAAAACAGTGTCCTACAGTAAACCGACTCTATTGAAACAGTGCCCTACAGTAAACCGACTCTACTGAAACAGAGCCCTACAGTAAACCGACTCTATTGAAACAGTGTCCTACAGTAAACCGACTCTTTAAAAACAGTGCCCTACAGTAAAACGACTCTATTGAAACAGTGCCCTACAGTAAACCGACTCTACTGAAACAGAGCCCTACAGTAAACCGACTCTATTGAAACAGTGCCCTACAGTAAACCGATTCTATTGAAATAGTCCCTACAGTAAACCGACTCGACTGAAACAGTGCCCTTCAGTAAACCGACTCTTTTGAAACAGAGCCCTACAGTAAACCGACTCAACTGAAACAGTACCCTTCAGTAAACCGACTCTTTGAAAACAGTGCCCTACAGTAAACCGACTCTTTTGAAACAGAGCCCGACAGTAAACCGACTCTTTAAAAACAGTGCCCTACAGTAAAGCGACTCTATTGAAAGAGTGCCCTACAGTAAACCGACACTATTGAAACAGAGCCCTACAGTAAACCGACCCTATTGAAACAGTGCCCAACAGTAAACCGACTCTATTGAAACAGTGCCCTACAGTAAACCGACTCTACTGAAAGAGTGCCCCTCAGTAAACCGACTATTTTAAAACAGTGCCCTAAAGTAAACCGACTCAATTGAAATAGTGTCCTACAGTAAAACGACTCTATTGAAACAGTGCCCTGCAGTAAACCGACTCTACTGAAACAGAGCCCTACAGAAAACCGACTCTATTGAAACAGTGCCCTTCAGTAAACCGACTCTTTAAAAACAGTGCCCTACAGTAAACCGACTCTACTGAAACAGAGCCCTACAGTAAACCGACTCTATTGAAACAGTGCCCTACAGTAAACCGACTCTATTGAAATAGTCCCTACAGTAAACCGAATCTACTGAAACAGTGCCCTTCATTAAACCGACTCTTTTGAAACAGAGCCCTACAGTAAACCGACTCTTTAAAAACAGTGTGCTACAGTAAACCGACTCTATTGAAACAGTGCCCTACAGTAAACCGACTCTATTGAAACAGTGTCCTACAGTAAACCGAATCTTTAAAAACAGTGTCCTACAGTAAACCGACTCTACTGAAACAGTGCCCTACAGTAAACCGACTCATTAAAAACAGTGTCCTACAGTAAACCGACTCTATTGAAACAGTGCCCTACAGTAAACCGACTCTACTGAAACAGAGCCCTACAGTAAACCGACTCTATTGAAACAGTGTCCTACAGTAAACCGACTCTTTAAAAACAGTGCCCTACAGTAAAACGACTCTATTGAAACAGTGCCCTACAGTAAACCGACTCTACTGAAACAGAGCCCTACAGTAAACCGACTCTATTGAAACAGTGCCCTACAGTAAACCGACTCTATTGAAACAGTGCCCTGCAATAAACCGACTCTACTGAAACAGAGCCCTATAGTAAACCGACTCTATTGAAACAGTGCCCTTCAGTAAACCGACTCTTTAAAAACAGTGCCCTACAGTAAACCGACTCTACTGAAACAGAGCCCTACAGTAAACCGACTCTATTGAAACAGTGCCCTACAGTAAACCGACTCTATTGAAATAGTCCCTGCAGTAAACCGACTCGACTGAAACAGTGCCCTTCAGTAAACCGACTCTTTTGAAACAGAGCCCTACAGTAAACCGACTCTACTGAAACAGTGCCCTTCAGTAAACCGACTCTTTAAAAACAGTGCCCTACAGTAAACCGACTCTTTTGAAACAGAGCCCGACAGTAAACCGACTCTTTAAAAACAGTGCCCTACAGTAAACCGACTCTATTGAAACAGTGCCCTACAGTAAACCGACTCTATTGAAATAGTCCCTGCAGTAAACCGACTCGACTGAAACAGTGCCCTTCAGTAAACCGACTCTTTTGAAACAGAGCCCTACAGTAAACCGACTCTACTGAAACAGTGCCCTTCATTAAACCGACTCTTTAAAAACAGTGCCCTACAGTAAACCGACTCTTTTGAAACAGAGCCCGACAGTAAACCGACTCTTTAAAAACAGTGCCCTACAGTAAAGCGACTCTATTGAAAGAGTGCCCTACAGTAAACCGACACTATTGAAACAGTGCCCAACAGTAAACCGACTCTATTGAAACAGTGCCCTACAGTAAACCGACTCTACTGAAAGAGTGCCCCTCAGTAAACCGACTATTTTAAAACAGTGCCCTAAAGTAAACCGACTCAATTGAAATAGTGTCCTACAGTAAAACGACTCTATTGAAACAGTGCCCTACAGTAAACCGACTCTATTTAAACAGTGCCCTACAGTGAACCGACTCTATTGAAACAGTGCCCTTCAGTAAAGCGACTCTTTAAAAACAATGCTCTACAGTAAACCGACTCTTTTGAAACAGTGCCCTAAAGTAAACAGATTCTATTGAAACAGTGCCCAACAACAAACCGACTCCTTTGAAACAGTGCCCGACAGTAAACCGACTCTATTGAAACGGTGCCCAACAGTAAACCGGCTCTTTAGAAACAGTGTCCTACAGTAAACCGACTCTTTCGAAACAGTGCCCAACAATAAACCGACTCCATTGAAACAGTTCCCGACAGTAAACCGGCTCTATTGAAGCAGTGCCCGACAGTAAACCGACTCTATTGAAACAGTGCCCTACAGTACACCGACTCTTTAAAAACAGTGACCTAGAGTAAACCGACTCTATTGAACCAGTGCCCAACAATAAACCGACTCCATTGGAACAGTCCCCCACAGTAAACCGACTTTATTGAAACAGTGCCCTAAAGTAAACAGATTCTATTGAAATAGTGCCCAACAATAAACCGACTCTGTTGAAACAGTGCCCTACAGAAAACCGACTCTATTGAAACAGTGCCCTAATGTAAACCGACTCTATTGAAACAGTGCCCTACAGTAAACCGAGTCTTTTGAAACCGTGCCCTCCAGTAAATCGGCTCATTGAAAACAGTGTGCTACAGTAAACCGACTCTATTGAAACAGTGCCCTACAGAAAACCGACTCTATTGAAACAGTGTCCTACAGTAAACCGAATCTTTAAAAACAGTGTCCTACAGTAAACCGACTCTACTGAAATAGTGCCCTACAGTAAACCGACTCATTAAAAACAGTGTCCTACAGTAAACCGACTCTATTGAAACAGTGCCCTACAGTAAACTGACTCTACTGAAACAGAGCCCTTCAGTAAACCGACCCTTTAAAAACAGTGCCCTACAGTAACCCGACTCTATGGAAAGAGTGCCCTACAGTAAACCGACACTATTGAAACAGAGCCCTACAGTAAACCGACCCTATTGAAACAGTGCCCAACAGTAAACCGACTCTACTGAAATAGTGCCCCTCAGTAAACCGACTATTTTAAAACAGTGCCCTACAGTAAACCGACTCAATTGAAATAGTGTCCTACAGTAAACCGACTCTATTGAAACAGTGCCCTACAGTAAACCGACTCTATTTAAACAGTGCCCTACAGTGAACCGACTCTATTGAAACAGTGCCCTTCAGTAAAGCGACTCTTTAAAAACAGTGCTCTACAGTAAACCGACTCTTTTGAAACAGTGCCCTAAAGTAAACAGATTCTATTGTAACAGTGCCCAACAATAAACCGACTCCTTTGAAACAGTGCCCGACAGTAAACCGACTCTATTGAAACGGTGCCCAACAGTAAACCGGCTCTTTTGAAACAGTGTCCTACAGTAAACCAACTCTTTTGAAACAGTGCCCAACAATAAACCGATTCCATTGAAACAGTTCCCGACAGTAAACCGGCTCTATTGAAACAGAGCCCGACAGTAAACCGACTCTATTGAAACAGTGCCCTACAGTAAACCGACTCTACTGAAACAGTGCCCTACAGTACACCGACTCTTTAAAAACAGTGACCTACAGTAAACCGACTCTATTGAAACAGTGCCCAACAATAAACCGACACCATTGGAACAGTCCCCCACAGTAAACCGACTTTATTGAAACAGTGCCCTACAGTAAATCGACTCTATTGAAACAGTGGCCTTCAGTAAACCGACGATTTTAAAACAGTGCCCTACAGTAAACCGACTCTACTGAAACAGTGCCCTACAGTACACCGACTCTTTAAAAACAGTGCCCTACAGTAAAGCGACTCTATTGAAAGAGTGCCCTACAGTAAACCGACACTATTGAAACAGTGCCCAACAGTAAACCGACTCTATTGAAACAGTGCCCTACAGTAAACCGACTCTACTGAAAGAGTGCCCCTCAGTAAACCGACTATTTTAAAACAGTGCCCTAAAGTAAACCGACTCAATTGAAATAGTGTCCTACAGTAAAACGACTCTATTGAAACAGTGCCCTACAGTAAACCGACTCTATTTAAACAGTGCCCTACAGTAAACCGACTCGACTGAAACAGTGCCCTACAGTAAACCGACTCATTAAAAATAGTGTCCTACAGTAAACCGACTCTATTGAAACAGTGCCCTACAGTAAACCGACTCTACTGAAACAGAGCCCTACAGTAAACCGACACTATTTAAATAGTGTCCTACAGTAAACCGACTCTTTAAAAACAGTGCCCTACAGTAAACCGACTCTATTGAAACAGTGCCCTACAGTAAACCGACTCTACTGAAACAGAGCCCTACAGTAAACCGACTCTATTGAAATAGTGCCCTACAGTAAACCGACTCTATTGAAACAGTGCCCTGCAGTAAACCGACTCTACTGAAACAGCCCTATAGTAAACCGACTCTATTGAAACAGTGCCCTTCAGTAAACCGACTCTTTAAAAACAGTACCCTACAGTAAACCGACTCTTTAAAAGCAGTGCCCTACAGTAAACCGACTCTATTGAAACAGTGCCCTACAGTAAACCGAGTCTTTTGAAACCGTGCCCTCCAGTAAATCGGCTCATTGAAAACAGTGTGCTACAGTAAACCGACTCTATTGAAACAGTGCCCTACAGTAAACCGACTCTATTGAAACAGTGTCCTACAGTAAACTGAATCTTTAAAAACAGTGTCCTACAGTAAACCGACTCGACTGAAACAGTGCCCTACAGTAAACCGACTCATTAAAAACAGTGTCCTACAGTAAACCGACACTATTGAAACAGTGCCCTACAGTAAACCGACTCTACTGAAACAGAGCCCTACAGTAAACCGACTCTATTGAAACAGTGTCCTACAGTAAGCCGACTCTTTTAAAACAGTGCCCTACAGTAAAACGAATCTATTGAAACAGTGCCCTACAGTAAACCGACTCTACTGAAACAGAGCCCTACAGTAAACCGACTCTATTGAAACAGTGCCCTACAGTAAACCGACTCTATTGAAACAGTGCCCTGCAATAAACCGACTCTACTGAAACAGAGCCCTATAGTAAACCGACTCTATTGAAACAGTGCCCTTCAGTAAACCGACTCTTTAAAAACAGTGCCCTACAGTAAACCGACTCTACTGAAACAGAGCCCTACAGTAAACCGACTCTATTGAAACAGTGCCCTACAGTAAACCGACTCTATTGAAATAGTCCCTAAAGTTAACCGACTCTACTGAAACAGTGCCCTTCAGTAAACCGACTCTTTTGAAACAGAGCCCTACAGTAAACCGACTCTTTAAAAACAGTGCCCTACAGTAAACCGACTCTACTGAAACAGTGCCCTACAGTAAACCGACTCTACTGAAACAGTGCCCTTCAGTAAACCGACTCTTTAAAAACAGTGCCCTACAGTAAACCGACTCTTTTGAAACAGAGCCCGACAGTAAACCGACTCTTTAAAAACAGTGCCCTACAGTAAAGCGACTCTATTGAAAGAGTGCCCTACAGTAAACCGACACTATTGAAACAGAGCCCTACAGTAAACCGACCCTATTGAAACAGTGCCCAACAGTAAACCGACTCTATTGAAACAGTGCCCTACAGTAAACCGACTCTACTGAAAGAGTGCCCCTCAGTAAACCGACTATTTTAAAACAGTGCCCTAAAGTAAACCGACTCAATTGAAATAGTGTCCTACAGTAAAACGACTCTATTGAAACAGTGCCCTACAGTAAACCGACTCTATTTAAACAGTGCCCTACAGTGAACCGACTCTATTGAAACAGTGCCCTTCAGTAAAGCGACTCTTTAAAAACAATGCTCTACAGTAAACCGAATCTTTTGAAACAGTGCCCTAAAGTAAACTGATTCTATTGAAACAGTGCCCAACAATAAACCGACTCCATTGAAACAGTGCCCGACAGTAAACCGGCTCTATTGAAGCAGTGCCCGACAGTAAACCGACTCTATTGAAACAGTGCCCTACAGTACACCGACTCTTTAAAAACAGTGACCTACAGTAATCCGACTCTATTGAACCAGTGCCCAACAATAAACCGACTCCATTGGAACAGTACCCCACAGTGAACCGACTTTATTGAAACAGTGCCCTAAAGTAAACAGATTCTATTGAAATAGTGCCCAACAATAAACCGACTCTGTTGAAACAGTGCCCTACAGTAAACCGACTCTATTGAAACAGTGCCCTAATGTAAACCGACTCTATTGAAACAGTGCCCTACAGTAAACCGAGTCTTTTGAAACCGTGCCCTCCAGTAAATCGGCTCATTGAAAACAGTGTGCTACAGTAAACCGACTCTATTGAAACAGTGCCCTACAGTAAACCGACTCTATTGAAACAGTGTCCTACAGTAAACCGAATCTTTAAAAACAGTGTCCTACAGTAAACCGACTCTACTGAAATAGTGCCCTACAGTAAACCGACTCATTAAAAACAGTGTCCTACAGTAAACCGACTCTATTGAAACAGTGCCCTACAGTTAACCGACTCTACTGAAACAGAGCCCTACAGTAAACCGACTCTATTGAAACAGTGTCCTACAGTAAACCGACTCTTTAAAAACAGTGCCCTACAGTAAACCGACTCTATTGAAACAGTGCCCTACAGTAAACCGACTCTACTGAAACAGAGCCCTACAGTAAACCGACTCTATTGAAACAGTGCCCTAAAGTAAACCGACTCTATTGAAACAGTGCCCTGCAGTAAACCGACTCTACTGAAACAGAGACCTACAGTAAACCGACTCTATTGAAACAGTGCCCTTCAGTAAACCGACTCTTTAAAAACAGTGCCCTACAGTAAACCGACTCTACTGAAACAGAGCCCTACAGTAAACCGACTCTATTGAAACAGTGCCCTACAGTAAACCGACTCTATTGAAATAGTCCCTACAGTAAACCGAATCTACTGAAACAGTGCCCTTCATTAAACCGACTCTTTTGAAACAGTGCCCTACAGTAAACCGACTCTATTGAAACAGTGTCCTCCAGTAAACCGACTCTTTAAAAACAGTGCCCTCCAGTAAAACGACTCTATTGAAACAGTGCCCTACAGTAAACCGACTCTACTGAAATAGAGCCCTACAGTAAACCGACTCTATTGAAACAGTGCCCTACAGTAAACCGATTCTATTGAAATAGTCCCTACAGTAAACCGACTCGACTGAAACAGTGCCCTTCAGTAAACCGACTCTTTTGAAACAGAGCCCTACAGTAAACCGACTCTACTGAAACAGTGCCCTTCAGTAAACCGACTCTTTGAAAACAGTGCCCTACAGTAAACCGACTCTTTTGAAACAGAGCCCGACAGTAAACCGACTCTTTAAAAACAGTGCCCTACAGTAAAGCGACTCTATTGAAAGAGTGCCCGACAGTAAACCGACACTATTGAAACAGAGCCCTACAGTAAACCGACCCTATTGAAACAGTGCCCAACAGTAAACCGACTCTATTGAAACAGTGCCCTACAGTAAACCGACTCTACTGAAAGAGTGCCCCTCAGTAAACCGACTATTTTAAAACAGTGCCCTAAAGTAAACCGACTCAATTGAAATAGTGTCCTACAGTAAAACGACTCTATTGAAACAGTGCCCTGCAGTAAACCGACTCTACTGAAACAGAGCCCTACAGTAAACCGACTCTATTGAAACAGTGCCCTTCAGTAAACCGACTCTTTAAAAACAGTGCCCTACAGTAAACCGACTCTACTGAAACAGAGCCCTACAGTAAACCGACTCTATTGAAACAGTGCCCTACAGTAAACCGACTCTATTGAAATAGTCCCTACAGTAAACCGAATCTACTGAAACAGTGCCCTTCATTAAACCGACTCTTTTGAAACAGAGCCCTACAGTAAACCGACTCTTTAAAAACAGTGTGCTACAGTAAACCGACTCTATTGAAACAGTGCCCTACAGTAAACCGACTCTATTGAAACAGTGTCCTACAGTAAACCGAATCTTTAAAAACAGTGTCCTACAGTAAACCGACTCTACTGAAACAGTGCCCTACAGTAAACCGACTCATTAAAAACAGTGTCCTACAGTAAACCGACTCTATTGAAACAGTGCCCTACAGTAATCCGACTCTACTGAAACAGAGCCCTACAGTAAACCGACTCTATTGAAACAGTGTCCTACAGTAAACCGACTCTTTAAAAACAGTGCCCTACAGTAAAACGACTCTATTGAAACAGTGCCCTACAGTAAACCGACTCTACTGAAACAGAGCCCTACAGTAAACCGACTCTATTGAAACAGTGCCCTACAGTAAACCGACTCTATTGAAACAGTGCCCTGCAATAAACCGACTCTACTGAAACAGAGCCCTATAGTAAACCGACTCTATTGAAACAGTGCCCTTCAGTAAACCGACTCTTTAAAAACAGTGCCCTACAGTAAACCGACTCTACTGAAACAGAGCCCTACAGTAAACCGACTCTATTGAAACAGTGCCCTACAGTAAACCGACTCTACTGAAACAGTGCCCTTCAGTAAACCGACTCTTTAAAAACAGTGCCCTACAGTAAACCGACTCTTTTGAAACAGAGCCCGACAGTAAACCGACTCTTTAAAAACAGTGCCCTACAGTAAAGCGACTCTATTGAAAGAGTGCCCTACAGTAAACCGACACTATTGAAACAGTGCCCAACAGTAAACCGACTCTATTGAAACAGTGCCCTACAGTAAACCGACTCTACTGAAAGAGTGCCCCTCAGTAAACCGACTATTTTAAAACAGTGCCCTAAAGTAAACCGACTCAATTGAAATAGTGTCCTACAGTAAAACGACTCTATTGAAACAGTGCCCTACAGTAAACCGACTCTATTTAAACAGTGCCCTACAGTGAACCGACTCTATTGAAACAGTGCCCTTCAGTAAAGCGACTCTTTAAAAACAATGCTCTACAGTAAACCGACTCTTTTGAAACAGTGCCCTAAAGTAAACAGATTCTATTGAAACAGTGCCCAACAATAAACCGACTCCTTTGAAACAGTGCCCGACAGTAAACCGACTCTATTGAAACGGTGCCCAACAGTAAACCGGCTCTTTAGAAACAGTGTCCTACAGTAAACCGACTCTTTCGAAACAGTGCCCAACAATAAACCGACTCCATTGAAACAGTTCCCGACAGTAAACCGGCTCTATTGAAGCAGTGCCCGACAGTAAACCGACTCTATTGAAACAGTGCCCTACAGTACACCGACTCTTTAAAAACAGTGACCTAGAGTAAACCGACTCTATTGAACCAGTGCCCAACAATAAACCGACTCCATTGGAACAGTCCCCCACAGTAAACCGACTTTATTGAAACAGTGCCCTAAAGTAAACAGATTCTATTGAAATAGTGCCCAACAATAAACCGACTCTGTTGAAACAGTGCCCTACAGAAAACCGACTCTATTGAAACAGTGCCCTAATGTAAACCGACTCTATTGAAACAGTGCCCTACAGTAAACCGAGTCTTTTGAAACCGTGCCCTCCAGTAAATCGGCTCATTGAAAACAGTGTGCTACAGTAAACCGAATCTTTAAAAACAGTGTCCTACAGTAAACCGACTCTACTGAAATAGTGCCCTACAGTAAACCGACTCATTAAAAACAGTGTCCTACAGTAAACCGACTCTATTGAAACAGTGCCCTACAGTAAACTGACTCTACTGAAACAGAGCCCTTCAGTAAACCGACCCTTTAAAAACAGTGCCCTACAGTAACCCGACTCTATGGAAAGAGTGCCCTACAGTAAACCGACACTATTGAAACAGAGCCCTACAGTAAACCGACCCTATTGAAACAGTGCCCAACAGTAAACCGACTCTACTGAAATAGTGCCCCTCAGTAAACCGACTATTTTAAAACAGTGCCCTACAGTAAACCGACTCAATTGAAATAGTGTCCTACAGTAAACCGACTCTATTGAAACAGTGCCCTACAGTAAACCGACTCTATTTAAACAGTGCCCTACAGTGAACCGACTCTATTGAAACAGTGCCCTTCAGTAAAGCGACTCTTTAAAAACAGTGCTCTACAGTAAACCGACTCTTTTGAAACAGTGCCCTAAAGTAAACAGATTCTATTGTAACAGTGCCCAACAATAAACCGACTCCTTTGAAACAGTGCCCGACAGTAAACCGACTCTATTGAAACGGTGCCCAACAGTAAACCGGCTCTTTTGAAACAGTGTCCTACAGTAAACCGACTCTTTTGAAACAGTGCCCAACAATAAACCGATTCCATTGAAACAGTTCCCGACAGTAAACCGGCTCTATTGAAACAGAGCCCGACAGTAAACCGACTCTATTGAAACAGTGCCCTACAGTAAACCGACTCTACTGAAACAGTGCCCTACAGTACACCGACTCTTTAAAAACAGTGACCTACAGTAAACCGACTCTATTGAAACAGTGCCCAACAATAAACCGACACCATTGGAACAGTCCCCCACAGTAAACCGACTTTATTGAAACAGTGCCCTACAGTAAATCGACACTATTGAAACAGTGGCCTTCAGTAAACCGACTATTTTAAAACAGTGCCCTACAGTAAACCGACTCTACTGAAACAGTGCCCTACAGTACACCGACTCTTTAAAAACAGTGCCCTACAGTAAAGCGACTCTATTGAAAGAGTGCCCTACAGTAAACCGACACTATTGAAACAGTGCCCAACAGTAAACCGACTCTATTGAAACAGTGCCCTACAGTAAACCGACTCTACTGAAAGAGTGCCCCTCAGTAAACCGACTATTTTAAAACAGTGCCCTAAAGTAAACCGACTCAATTGAAATAGTGTCCTACAGTAAAACGACTCTATTGAAACAGTGCCCTACAGTAAACCGACTCTATTTAAACAGTGCCCTACAGTAAACCGACTCTACTGAAAAAGTGCCCTACAGTAAACCGACTCATTAAAAATAGTGTCCTACAGTAAACCGACTCTATTGAAACAGTGCCCTACAGTAAACCGACTCTACTGAAACAGAGCCCTACAGTAAACCGACACTATTTAAACAGTGTCCTACAGTAAACCGACTCTTTAAAAACAGTGCCCTACAGTAAACCGACTCTATTGAAACAGTGCCCTACAGTAAACCGACTCTACTGAAACAGAGCCCTACAGTAAACCGACTCTATTGAAATAGTGCCCTACAGTAAACCGACTCTATTGAAACAGTGCCCTGCAGTAAACCGACTCTACTGAAACAGCCCTATAGTAAACCGACTCTATTGAAACAGTGCCCTTCAGTAAACCGACTCTTTAAAAACAGTACCCTACAGTAAACCGACTCTTTAAAAGCAGTGCCCTACAGTAAACCGACTCTATTGAAACAGTGCCCTACAGTAAACCGAGTCTTTTGAAACCGTGCCCTCCAGTAAATCGGCTCATTGAAAACAGTGTGCTACAGTAAACCGACTCTATTGAAACAGTGCCCTACAGTAAACCGACTCTATTGAAACAGTGTCCTACAGTAAACTGAATCTTTAAAAACAGTGTCCTACAGTAAACCGACTCGACTGAAACAGTGCCCTACAGTAAACCGACTCATTAAAAACAGTGTCCTACAGTAAACCGACTCTATTGAAACAGTGCCCTACAGTAAACCGACTCTACTGAAACAGAGCCCTACAGTAAACCGACTCTATTGAAACAGTGTCCTACAGTAAGCCGACTCTTTTAAAACAGTGCCCTACAGTAAAACGAATCTATTGAAACAGTGCCCTACAGTAAACCGACTCTACTGAAACAGAGCCCTACAGTAAACCGACTCTATTGAAACAGTGCCCTACAGTAAACCGACTCTATTGAAACAGTGCCCTGCAATAAACCGACTCTACAGAAACAGAGCCCTATAGTAAACCGACTCTATTGAAACAGTGCACTTCAGTAAACCGACTCTTTAAAAACAGTGCCCTACAGTAAACCCACTCTACTGAAACAGAGCCCTACAGTAAACCGACTCTATTGAAACAGTGCCCTACAGTAAACCGACTCTATTGAAATAGTCCCTAAAGTTAACCGACTCTACTGAAACAGTGCCCTTCAGTAAACCGACTCTTTTGAAACAGAGCCCTACAGTAAACCGACTCTTTAAAAACAGTGCCCTACAGTAAACCGACTCTACTGAAACAGTGCCCTACAGTAAACCGACTCTACTGAAACAGTGCCCTTCAGTAAACCGACTCTTTAAAAACAGTGCCCTACAGTAAACCGACTCTTTTGAAACAGAGCCCGACAGTAAACCGACTCTTTAAAAACAGTGCCCTACAGTAAAGCGACTCTATTGAAAGAGTGCCCTACAGTAAACCGACACTATTGAAACAGAGCCCTACAGTAAACCGACCCTATTGAAACAGTGCCCAACAGTAAACCGACTCTATTGAAACAGTGCCCTACAGTAAACCGACTCTACTGAAAGAGTGCCCCTCAGTAAACCGACTATTTTAAAACAGTGCCCTAAAGTAAACCGACTCAATTGAAATAGTGTCCTACAGTAAAACGACTCTATTGAAACAGTGCCCTACAGTAAACCGACTCTATTTAAACAGTGCCCTACAGTGAACCGACTCTATTGAAACAGTGCCCTTCAGTAAAGCGACTCTTTAAAAACAATGCTCTACAGTAAACCGAATCTTTTGAAACAGTGCCCTAAAGTAAACTGATTCTATTGAAACAGTGCCCAACAATAAACCGACTCCATTGAAACAGTGCCCGACAGTAAACCGGCTCTATTGAAGCAGTGCCCGACAGTAAACCGACTCTATTGAAACAGTGCCCTACAGTACATCGACTCTTTAAAAACAGTGACCTACAGTAAACCGACTCTATTGAACCAGTGCCCAACAATAAACCGACTCCATTGGAACAGTCCCCCACAGTGAACCGACTTTATTGAAACAGTGCCCTAAAGTAAACAGATTCTATTGAAATAGTGCCCAACAATAAACCGACTCTGTTGAAACAGTGCCCTACAGTAAACCGACTCTATTGAAACAGTGCCCTAATGTAAACCGACTCTATTGAAACAGTGCCCTACAGTAAACCGAGTCTTTTGAAACCGTGCCCTCCAGTAAATCGGCTCATTGAAAACAGTGTGCTACAGTAAACCGACTCTATTGAAACAGTGCCCTACAGTAAACCGACTCTATTGAAACAGTGTCCTACAGTAAACCGAATCTTTAAAAACAGTGTCCTACAGTAAACCGACTCTACTGAAATAGTGCCCTACAGTAAACCGACTCATTAAAAACAGTGTCCTACAGTAAACCGACTCGATTGAAACAGTGCCCTACAGTTAACCGACTCTACTGAAACAGAGCCCTACAGTAAACCGACTCTATTGAAACAGTGTCCTACAGTAAACCGACTCTTTAAAAACAGTGCCCTACAGTAAACCGACTCTATTGAAACAGTGTCCTACAGTAAACCGACTCTACTGAAACAGAGCCCTACAGTAAACCGACTCTATTGAAACAGTGCCCTAAAGTAAACCGACTCTATTGAAACAGTGCCCTGCAGTAAACCGACTCTACTGAAACAGAGCCCTACAGTAAACCGACTCTATTGAAACAGTGCCCTTCAGTAAACCGACTCTTTAAAAACAGTGTGCTACAGTAAACCGACTCTATTGAAACAGTGCCCTACAGTAAACCGACTCTATTGAAACAGTGTCCTACAGTAAACCGAATCTTTAAAAACAGTGTCCTACAGTAAACCGACTCTACTGAAACAGTGCCCTACAGTAAACCGACTCATTAAAAACAGTGTCCTACAGTAAACCGACTCTATTGAAACAGTGCCCTACAGTAAACCGACTCTACTGTAACAGAGCCCTACAGTAAACCGACTCTATTGAAACAGTGTCCTACAGTAAACCGACTCTTTAAAAACAGTGCCCTACAGTAAAACGACTCTATTGAAACAGTGCCCTACAGTAAACCGACTCTACTGAAACAGAGCCCTACAGTAAACCGACTCTATTGAAACAGTGCCCTACAGTAAACCGATTCTATTGAAATAGTCCCTACAGTAAACCGACTCGACTGAAACAGTGCCCTTCAGTAAACCGACTCTTTTGAAACAGAGCCCTACAGTAAACCGACTCTACTGAAACAGTGCCCTTCAGTAAACCGACTCTTTAAAAACAGTGCCCTACAGTAAACCGACTCTTTTGAAACAGAGCCCGACAGTAAACCGACTCTTTAAAAACAGTGCCCTACAGTAAAGCGACTCTATTGAAAGAGTGCCCTACAGTAAACCGACACTATTGAAACAGAGCCCTACAGTAAACCGACCCTATTGAAACAGTGCCCAACAGTAAACCGACTCTATTGAAACAGTGCCCTACAGTAAACCGACTCTACTGAAAGAGTGCCCCTCAGTAAACCGACTATTTTAAAACAGTGCCCTAAAGTAAACCGACTCAATTGAAATAGTGTCCTACAGTAAAACGACTCTATTGAAACAGTGCCCTGCAGTAAACCGACTCTACTGAAACAGAGCCCTACAGTAAACCGACTCTATTGAAACAGTGCCCTTCAGTAAACCGAATCTTTAAAAACAGTGCCCTACAGTAAACCGACTCTACTGAAACAGAGCCCTACAGTAAACCGACTCTATTGAAACAGTGCCCTACAGTAAACCGACTCTATTGAAATAGTCCCTACAGTCAACCGAATCTACTGAAACAGTGCCCTTCATTAAACCGACTCTTTTGAAACAGAGCCCTACAGTAAACCGACTCTTTAAAAACAGTGTGCTACAGTAAACCGACTCTATTGAAACAGTGCCCTACAGTAAACCGACTCTATTGAAACAGTGTCCTACAGTAAACCGAATCTTTAAAAACAGTGTCCTACAGTAAACCGACTCTACTGAAACAGTGCCCTACAGTAAACCGACTCATTAAAAACAGTGTCCTACAGTAAACCGACTCTATTGAAACAGTGCCCTACAGTAAACCGACTCTACTGAAACAGAGCCCTACAGTAAACCGACTCTATTGAAACAGTGTCCTACAGTAAACCGACTCTTTAAAAACAGTGCCCTACAGTAAAACGACTCTATTGAAACAGTGCCCTACAGTAAACCGACTCTACTGAAACAGAGCCCTACAGTAAACCGACTCTATTGAAACAGTGCCCTACAGTAAACCGACTCTACTGAAACAGTGCCCTGCAATAAACCGACTCTACTGAAACAGAGCCCTATAGTAAACCGACTCTATTGAAACAGTGCCCTTCAGTAAACCGACTCTTTAAAAACAGTGCCCTACAGTAAACCGACTCTACTGAAACAGAGCCCTACAGTAAACCGACTCTATTGAAACAGTGCCCTACAGTAAACCGACTCTATTGAAATAGTCCCTGCAGTAAACCGACTCGACTGAAACAGTGCCCTTCAGTAAACCGACTCTTTTGAAACAGAGCCCTACAGTAAACCGACTCTACTGAAACAGTGCCCTTCAGTAAACCGACTCTTTAAAAACAGTGCCCTACAGTAAACCGACTCTTTTGAAACAGAGCCCGACAGTAAACCGACTCTTTAAAAACTGTGCCCTACAGTAAAGCGACTCTATTGAAAGAGTGCCCTACAGTAAACCGACACTATTGAAACAGAGCCCTACAGTAAACCGACCCTATTGAAACAGTGCCCAACAGTAAACCGACTCTATTGAAACAGTGCCCTACAGTAAACCGACTCTACTGAAAGAGTGCCCCTCAGTAAACCGACTATTTTAAAACAGTGCCCTAAAGTAAACCGACTCAATTGAAATAGTGTCCTACAGTAAAACGACTCTATTGAAACAGTGCCCTACAGTAAACCGACTCTATTTAAACAGTGCCCTACAGTGAACCGACTCTATTGAAACAGTGCCCTTCAGTAAAGCGACTCTTTAAAAACAATGCTCTACAGTAAACCGACTCTTTTGAAACAGTGCCCTAAAGTAAACAGATTCTATTGAAACAGTGCCCAAGAATAAACCGACTCCTTTGAAACAGTGCCCGACAGTAAACCGACTCTATTGAAACGGTGCCCAACAGTAAACCGGCTCTTTGGAAACAGTGTCCTACAGTAAACCGACTCTTTTGAAACAGTGCCCAACAATAAACCGACTCCATTGAAACAGTTCCCGACAGTAAACCGGCTCTATTGAAGTAGTGCCCGACAGTAAACCGACTCTACTGAAACAGAGCCCTACAGTAAACCGACTCTATTGAAACAGTGTCCTACAGTAAACCGACTCATTAAAAACAGTGTCCTACAGTAAACCGACTCTATTGAAACAGTGCCCGACAGTAAACCGACTCTACTGAAACAGAGCCCTACAGTAAACCGACTCTATTGAAACAGTGTCCTACAGTAAACCGACTCATTAAAAACAGTGTCCTACAGTAAACCGACTCATTAAAAACAGTGTCCTACAGTAAACCGACTCTATTGAAACAGTGCCCTACAGTAAACCGACTCTACTGAAACAGAGCCCTACAGTAAACCGACTCTATTGAAACAGTGTCCTACAGTAAGCCGACTCTTTTAAAACAGTGCCCTACAGTAAAACGAATCTATTGAAACAGTGCCCTACAGTAAACCGACTCTACTGAAACAGAGCCCTACAGTAAACCGACTCTATTGAAACAGTGCCCTACAGTAAACCGACTCTATTGAAACAGTGCCCTGCAATAAACCGACTCTACTGAAACAGAGCCCTATAGTAAACCGACTCTATTGAAACAGTGCCCTTCAGTAAACCGACTCTTTAAAAACAGTGCCCTACAGTAAACCGACTCTACTGAAACAGAGCCCTACAGTAAACCGACTCTATTGAAACAGTGCCCTACAGTAAACCGACTCTATTGAAATAGTCCCTAAAGTTAACCGACTCTACTGAAACAGTGCCCTTCAGTAAACCGACTCTTTTGAAACAGAGCCCTACAGTAAACCGACTCTTTAAAAACAGTGCCCTACAGTAAACCGACTCTACTGAAACAGTGCCCTACAGTAAACCGACTCTACTGAAACAGTGCCCTTCAGTAAACCGACTCTTTAAAAACAGTGCCCTACAGTAAACCGACTCTTTTGAAACAGAGCCCGACAGTAAACCGACTCTTTAAAAACAGTGCCCTACAGTAAAGCGACTCTATTGAAAGAGTGCCCTACAGTAAACCGACACTATTGAAACAGAGCCCTACAGTAAACCGACCCTATTGAAACAGTGCCCAACAGTAAACCGACTCTATTGAAACAGTGCCCTACAGTAAACCGACTCTACTGAAAGAGTGCCCCTCAGTAAACCGACTATTTTAAAACAGTGCCCTAAAGTAAACCGACTCAATTGAAATAGTGTCCTACAGTAAAACGACTCTATTGAAACAGTGCCCTACAGTAAACCGACTCTATTTAAACAGTGCCCTACAGTGAACCGACTCTATTGAAACAGTGCCCTTCAGTAAAGCGACTCTTTAAAAACAATGCTCTACAGTAAACCGAATCTTTTGAAACAGTGCCCTAAAATAAACTGATTCTATTGAAACAGTGCCCAACAATAAACCGACTCCATTGAAACAGTGCCCGACAGTAAACCGGCTCTATTGAAGCAGTGCCCGACAGTAAACCGACTCTATTGAAACAGTGCCCTACAGTACACCGACTCTTTAAAAACAGTGACCTACAGTAAACCGACTCTATTGAACCAGTGCCCAACAATAAACCGACTCCATTGGAACAGTCCCCCACAGTGAACCGACTTTATTGAAACAGTGCCCTAAAGTAAACAGATTCTATTGAAATAGTGCCCAACAATAAACCGACTCTGTTGAAACAGTGCCCTACAGTAAACCGACTCTATTGAAACAGTGCCCTAATGTAAACCGACTCTATTGAAACAGTGCCCTACAGTAAACCGAGTCTTTTGAAACCGTGCCCTCCAGTAAATCGGCTCATTGAAAACAGTGTGCTACAGTAAACCGACTCTATTGAAACAGTGCCCTACAGTAAACCGACTCTATTGAAACAGTGTCCTACAGTAAACCGAATCTTTAAAAACAGTGTCCTACAGTAAACCGACTCTACTGAAATAGTGCCCTACAGTAAACCGACTCATTAAAAACAGTGTCCTACAGTAAACCGACTCGATTGAAACAGTGCCCTACAGTTAACCGACTCTACTGAAACAGAGCCCTACAGTAAACCGACTCTATTGAAACAGTGTCCTACAGTAAACCGACTCTTTAAAAACAGTGCCCTACAGTAAACCGACTCTATTGAAACAGTGCCCTACAGTAAACCGACTCTACTGAAACGGAGCCCTACAGTAAACCGACTCTATTGAAACAGTGCCCTAAAGTAAACCGACTCTATTGAAACAGTGCCCTGCAGTAAACCGACTCTACTGAAACAGAGCCCTACAGTAAACCGACTCTATTGAAACAGTGCCCTTCAGTAAACCGACTCTTTAAAAACAGTGTGCTACAGTAAACCGACTCTATTGAAACAGTGCCCTACAGTAAACCGACTCTATTGAAACAGTGTCCTACAGTAAACCGAATCTTTAAAAACAGTGTCCTACAGTAAACCGACTCTACTGAAACAGTGCCCTACAGTAAACCGACTCATTAAAAACAGTGTCCTGCAGTAAACCGACTCTATTGAAACAGTGCCCTACAGTAAACCGACTCTACTGAAACAGAGCCCTACAGTAAACCGACTCTATTGAAACAGTGTCCTACAGTAAACCGACTCTTTAAAAACAGTGCCCTACAGTAAAACGACTCTATTGAAACAGTGCCCTACAGTAAACCGACTCTACTGAAACAGAGCCCTACAGTAAACCGACTCTATTGAAACAGTGCCCTACAGTAAACCGATTCTATTGAAATAGTCCCTACAGTAAACCGACTCGACTGAAACAGTGCCCTTCAGTAAACCGACTCTTTTGAAACAGAGCCCTACAGTAAACCGACTCTACTGAAACAGTGCCCTTCAGTAAACCGACTCTTTAAAAACAGTGCCCTACAGTAAACCGACTCTTTTGAAACAGAGCCCGACAGTAAACCGACTCTTTAAAAACAGTGCCCTACAGTAAAGCGACTCTATTGAAAGAGTGCCCTACAGTAAACCGACACTATTGAAACAGAGCCCTACAGTAAACCGACCCTATTGAAACAGTGCCCAACAGTAAACCGACTCTATTGAAACAGTGCCCTACAGTAAACCGACTCTACTGAAAGAGTGCCCCTCAGTAAACCGACTATTTTAAAACAGTGCCCTAAAGTAAACCGACTCAATTGAAATAGTGTCCTACAGTAAAACGACTCTATTGAAACAGTGCCCTGCAGTAAACCGACTCTACTGAAACAGAGCCCTACAGTAAACCGACTCTATTGAAACAGTGCCCTTCAGTAAACCGAATCTTTAAAAACAGTGCCCTACAGTAAACCGACTCTACTGAAACAGAGCCCTACAGTAAACCGACTCTATTGAAACAGTGCCCTACAGTAAACCGACTCTATTGAAATAGTCCCTACAGTAAACCGAATCTACTGAAACAGTGCCCTTCATTAAACCGACTCTTTTGAAACAGAGCCCTACAGTAAACCGACTCTTTAAAAACAGTGTGCTACAGTAAACCGACTCTATTGAAACAGTGCCCTACAGTAAACCGACTCTATTGAAACAGTGTCCTACAGTAAACCGAATCTTTAAAAACAGTGTCCTACAGTAAACCGACTCTACTGAAACAGTGCCCTACAGTAAACCGACTCATTAAAAACAGTGTCCTACAGTAAACCGACTCTATTGAAACAGTGCCCTACAGTAAACCGACTCTACTGAAACAGAGCCCTACAGTAAACCGACTCTATTGAAACAGTGTCCTACAGTAAACCGACTCTTTAAAAACAGTGCCCTACAGTAAAACGACTCTATTGAAACAGTGCCCTACAGTAAACCGACTCTACTGAAACAGAGCCCTACAGTAAACCGACTCTATTGAAACAGTGCCCTACAGTAAACCGACTCTACTGAAACAGTGCCCTGCAATAAACCGACTCTACTGAAACAGAGCCCTATAGTAAACCGACTCTATTGAAACAGTGCCCTTCAGTAAACCGACTCTTTAAAAACAGTGCCCTACAGTAAACCGACTCTACTGAAACAGAGCCCTACAGTAAACCGACTCTATTGAAACAGTGCCCTACAGTAAACCGACTCTATTGAAATAGTCCCTGCAGTAAACCGACTCGACTGAAACAGTGCCCTTCAGTAAACCGACTCTTTTGAAACAGAGCCCTACAGTAAACCGACTCTACTGAAACAGTGCCCTTCAGTAAACCGACTCTTTAAAAACAGTGCCCTACAGTAAACCGACTCTTTTGAAACAGAGCCCGACAGTAAACCGACTCTTTAAAAACAGTGCCCTACAGTAAAGCGACTCTATTGAAAGAGTGCCCTACAGTAAACCGACACTATTGAAACAGAGCCCTACAGTAAACCGACCCTATTGAAACAGTGCCCAACAGTAAACCGACTCAATTGAAACAGTGCCCTACAGTAAACCGACTCTACTGAAAGAGTGCCCCTCAGTAAACCGACTATTTTAAAACAGTGCCCTAAAGTAAACCGACTCAATTGAAATAGTGTCCTACAGTAAAACGACTCTATTGAAACAGTGCCCTACAGTAAACCGACTCTATTTAAACAGTGCCCTACAGTGAACCGACTCTATTGAAACAGTGCCCTTCAGTAAAGCGACTCTTTAAAAACAATGCTCTACAGTAAACCGACTCTTTTGAAACAGTGCCCTAAAGTAAACAGATTCTATTGAAACAGTGCCCAACAATAAACCGACTCCTTTGAAACAGTGCCCGACAGTAAACCGACTCTATTGAAACGGTGCCCAACAGTAAACCGGCTCTTTGGAAACAGTGTCCTACAGTAAACCGACTCTTTTGAAACAGTGCCCAACAATAAACCGACTCCATTGAAACAGTTCCCGACAGTAAACCGGCTCTATTGAAGTAGTGCCCGACAGTAAACCGACTCTACTGAAACAGAGCCCTACAGTAAACCGACTCTATTGAAACAGTGTCCTACAGTAAACCGACTCATTAAAAACAGTGTCCTACAGTAAACCGACTCTATTGAAACAGTGCCCGACAGTAAACCGACTCTACTGAAACAGAGCCCCACAGTAAACCGACTCTATTGAAACAGTGTCCTACAGTAAACCGACTCATTAAAAACAGTGTCCTACAGTAAACCGACTCATTAAAAACAGTGTCCTACAGTAAACCGACTCGATTGAAACAGTGCCCTACAGTAAACCGACTCTACTGAAACAGAGCCCTACAGTAAACCGACTCTATTGAAACAGTGTCCTACAGTAAGCCGACTCTTTTAAAACAGTGCCCTACAGTAAAACGAATCTATTGAAACAGTGCCCTACAGTAAACCGACTCTACTGAAACAGAGCCCTACAGTAAACCGACTCTATTGAAACAGTGCCCTACAGTAAACCGACTCTATTGAAACAGTGCCCTGCAATAAACCGACTCTACTGAAACAGAGCCCTATAGTAAACCGACTCTATTGAAACAGTGCCCTTCAGTAAACCGACTCTTTAAAAACAGTGCCCTACAGTAAACCGACTCTACTGAAACAGAGCCCTACAGTAAACCGACTCTATTGAAACAGTGCCCTACAGTAAACCGACTCTATTGCAATAGTCCCTAAAGTTAACCGACTCTACTGAAACAGTGCCCTTCAGTAAACCGACTCTTTTGAAACAGAGCCCTACAGTAAACCGACTCTTTAAAAACAGTGCCCTACAGTAAACCGACTCTACTGAAACAGTGCCCTACAGTAAACCGACTCTACTGAAACAGTGCCCTTCAGTAAACCGACTCTTTAAAAACAGTGCCCTACAGTAAACCGACTCTTTTGAAACAGAGCCCGACAGTAAACCGACTCTTTAAAAACAGTGCCCTACAGTAAAGCGACTCTATTGAAAGAGTGCCCTACAGTAAACCGACACTATTGAAACAGAGCCCTACAGTAAACCGACCCTATTGAAACAGTGCCCAACAGTAAACCGACTCTATTGAAACAGTGCCCTACAGTAAACCGACTCTACTGAAAGAGTGCCCCTCAGTAAACCGACTATTTTAAAACAGTGCCCTAAAGTAAACCGACTCAATTGAAATAGTGTCCTACAGTAAAACGACTCTATTGAAACAGTGCCCTACAGTAAACCGACTCTATTTAAACAGTGCCCTACAGTGAACCGACTCTATTGAAACAGTGCCCTTCAGTAAAGCGACTCTTTAAAAACAATGCTCTACAGTAAACCGAATCTTTTGAAACAGTGCCCTAAAGTAAACTGATTCTATTGAAACAGTGCCCAACAATAAACCGACTCCATTGAAACAGTGCCCGACAGTAAACCGGCTCTATTGAAGCAGTGCCCGACAGTAAACCGACTCTATTGAAACAGTGCCCTACAGTACACCGACTCTTTAAAAACAGTGACCTACAGTAAACCGACTCTATTGAACCAGTGCCCAACAATAAACCGACTCCATTGGAACAGTCCCCCACAGTGAACCGACTTTATTGAAACAGTGCCCTAAAGTAAACAGATTCTTTTGAAACAGTGCCCAACAATAAACCGACTCTGTTGAAACAGTGCCCTACAGTAAACCGACTCTATTGAAACAGTGCCCTAATGTAAACCGACTCTATTGAAACAGTGCCCTACAGTAAACCGAGTCTTTTGAAACCGTGCCCTCCAGTAAATCGGCTCATTGAAAACAGTGTGCTACAGTAAACCGACTCTATTGAAACAGTGCCCTACAGTAAACCGACTCTATTGAAACAGTGTCCTACAGTAAACCGAATCTTTAAAAACAGTGTCCTACAGTAAACCGACTCTACTGAAATAGTGCCCTACAGTAAACCGACTCATTAAAAACAGTGTCCTACAGTAAACCGACTCGATTGAAACAGTGCCCTACAGTTAACCGACTCTACTGAAACAGAGCCCTACAGTAAACCGACTCTATTGAAACGGTGCCCAACAGTAAACCGGCTCTTTGGAAACAGTGTCCTACAGTAAACCGACTCTTTTGAAACAGTGCCCAACAATAAACCGACTCCATTGAAACAGTTCCCGACAGTAAACCGGCTCTATTGAAGTAGTGCCCGACAGTAAACCGACTCTACTGAAACAGTGCCCTACAGTAAACCGACTCTACTGAAACAGAGCCCTACAGTAAACCGACTCTATTGAAACAGTGCCCTACAGTAAACCGACTCTACTGAAACAGTGCCCTGCAATAAACCGACTCTACTGAAACAGAGCCCTATAGTAAACCGACTCTATTGAAACAGTGCCCTTCAGTAAACCGACTCTTTAAAAACAGTGCCCTACAGTAAACCGACTCTACTGAAACAGAGCCCTACAGTAAACCGACTCTATTGAAACAGTGCCCTACAGTAAACCGACTCTATTGAAATAGTCCCTGCAGTAAACCGACTCGACTGAAACAGTGCCCTTCAGTAAACCGACTCTTTTGAAACAGAGCCCGACAGTAAACCGACTCTACTGAAACAGTGCCCTTCAGTAAACCGACTCTTTAAAAACAGTGCCCTACAGTAAACCGACTCTTTTGAAACAGAGCCCGACAGTAAACCGACTCTTTAAAAACAGTGCCCTACAGTAAAGCGACTCTATTGAAAGAGTGCCCTACAGTAAACCGACACTATTGAAACAGAGCCCTACAGTAAACCGACCCTATTGAAACAGTGCCCAACAGTAAACCGACTCTATTGAAACAGTGCCCTACAGTAAACCGACTCTACTGAAAGAGTGCCCCTCAGTAAACCGACTATTTTAAAACAGTGCCCTAAAGTAAAGCGACTCAATTGAAATAGTGTCCTACAGTAAAACGACTCTATTGAAACAGTGCCCTACAGTAAACCGACTCTATTTAAACAGTGCCCTACAGTGAACCGACTCTATTGAAACAGTGCCCTTCAGTAAAGCGACTCTTTAAAAACAATGCTCTACAGTAAACCGACTCTTTTGAAACAGTGCCCTAAAGTAAACAGATTCTATTGAAACAGTGCCCAACAATAAACCGACTCCTTTGAAACAGTGCCCGACAGTAAACCGACTCTATTGAAACGGTGCCCAACAGTAAACCGGCTCTTTGGAAACAGTGTCCTACAGTAAACCGACTCTTTTGAAACAGTGCCCAACAATAAACCGACTCCATTGAAACAGTTCCCGACAGTAAACCGGCTCTATTGAAGTAGTGCCCGACAGTAAACCGACTCTACTGAAACAGAGCCCTACAGTAAACCGACTCTATTGAAACAGTGTCCTACAGTAAACCGACTCATTAAAAACAGTGTCCTACAGTAAACCGACTCTATTGAAACAGTGCCCGACAGTAAACCGACTCTACTGAAACAGAGCCCTACAGTAAACCGACTCTATTGAAACAGTGTCCTACAGTAAACCGACTCATTAAAAACAGTGTCCTACAGTAAACCGACTCATTAAAAACAGTGTCCTACAGTAAACCGACTCTATTGAAACAGTGCCCTACAGTAAACCGACTCTACTGAAACAGAGCCCTACAGTAAACCGACTCTATTGAAACAGTGTCCTACAGTAAGCCGACTCTTTTAAAACAGTGCCCTACAGTAAAACGAATCTATTGAAACAGTGCCCTACAGTAAACCGACTCTACTGAAACAGAGCCCTACAGTAAACCGACTCTATTGAAACAGTGCCCTACAGTAAACCGACTCTATTGAAACAGTGCCCTGCAATAAACCGACTCTACTGAAACAGAGCCCTATAGTAAACCGACTCTATTGAAACAGCGCCCTTCAGTAAACCGACTCTTTAAAAACAGTGCCCTACAGTAAACCGACTCTACTGAAACAGAGCCCTACAGTAAACCGACTCTATTGAAACAGTGCCCTACAGTAAACCGACTCTATTGAAATAGTCCCTAAAGTTAACCGACTCTACTGAAACAGTGCCCTTCAGTAAACCGACTCTTTTGAAACAGAGCCCTACAGTAAACCGACTCTTTAAAAACAGTGCCCTACAGTAAACCGACTCTACTGAAACAGTGCCCTACAGTAAACCGACTCTACTGAAACGGTGCCCTTCAGTAAACCGACTCTTTAAAAACAGTGCCCTACAGTAAACCGACTCTTTTGAAACAGAGCCCGACAGTAAACCGACTCTTTAAAAACAGTGCCCTACAGTAAAGCGACTCTATTGAAAGAGTGCCCTACAGTAAACCGACACTATTGAAACAGAGCCCTACAGTAAACCGACCCTATTGAAACAGTGCCCAACAGTAAACCGACTCTATTGAAACAGTGCCCTACAGTAAACCGACTCTACTGAAAGAGTGCCCCTCAGTAAACCGACTATTTTAAAACAGTGCCCTAAAGTAAACCGACTCAATTGAAATAGTGTCCTACAGTAAAACGACTCTATTGAAACAGTGCCCTACAGTAAACCGACTCTATTTAAACAGTGCCCTACAGTGAACCGACTCTATTGAAACAGTGCCCTTCAGTAAAGCGACTCTTTAAAAACAATGCTCTACAGTAAACCGAATCTTTTGAAACAGTGCCCTAAAGTAAACTGATTCTATTGAAACAGTGCCCAACAATAAACCGACTCCATTGAAACAGTGCCCGACAGTAAACCGGCTCTATTGAAGCAGTGCCCGATAGTAAACCGACTCTATTGAAACAGTGCCCTACAGTACACCGACTCTTTAAAAACAGTGACCAACAGTAAACCGACTCTATTGAACCAGTGCCCAACAATAAACCGACTCCATTGGAACAGTCCCCCACAGTGAACCGACTTTATTGAAACAGTGCCCTAAAGTAAACAGATTCTTTTGAAATAGTGCCCAACAATAAACCGACTCTGTTGAAACAGTGCCCTACAGTAAACCGACTCTATTGAAACAGTGCCCTAATGTAAACCGACTCTATTGAAACAGTGCCCTACAGTAAACCGAGTCTTTTGAAACCGTGCCCTCCAGTAAATCGGCTCATTGAAAACAGTGTGCTACAGTAAACCGACTCTATTGAAACAGTGCCCTACAGTAAACCGACTCTATTGAAACAGTGTCCTACAGTAAACCGAATCTTTAAAAACAGTGTCCTACAGTAAACCGACTCTACTGAAATAGTGCCCTACAGTAAACCGACTCATTAAAAACAGTGTCCTACAGTAAACCGACTCGATTGAAACAGTGCCCTACAGTTAACCGACTCTACTGAAACAGAGCCCTACAGTAAACCGACTCTATTGAAACGGTGCCCAACAGTAAACCGGCTCTTTGGAAACAGTGTCCTACAGTAAACCGACTCTTTTGAAACAGTGCCCAACAATAAACCGACTCCATTGAAACAGTTCCCGACAGTAAACCGGCTCTATTGAAGTAGGGTCCGACAGTAAACCGACTCTACTGAAACAGAGCCCTACAGTAAACCGACTCTAATGAAACAGTGTCCTACAGTAAACCGACTCATTAAAAACAGTGTCCTACAGTAAACCGACTCTATTGAAACAGTGCCCTACAGTAAACCGACTCTACTGAAAGAGTGCCCCTCAGTAAACCGACTATTTTAAAACAGTGCCCTAAAGTAAACCGACTCAATTGAAATAGTGTCCTACAGTAAAACGACTCTATTGAAACAGTGCCCTGCAGTAAACCGACTCTACTGAAACAGAGCCCTACAGTAAACCGACTCTATTGAAACAGTGCCCTTCAGTAAACCGAATCTTTAAAAACAGTGCCCTACAGTAAACCGACTCTACTGAAACAGAGCCCTACAGTAAACCGACTCTATTGAAACAGTGCCCTACAGTAAACCGACTCTATTGAAATAGTCCCTACAGTAAACCGAATCTACTGAAACAGTGCCCTTCATTAAACTGGCTCTTTTGAAACAGAGCCCTACAGTAAACCGACTCTTTAAAAACAGTGTGCTACAGTAAACCGACTCTATTGAAACAGTGCCCTACAGTAAACCGACTCTATTGAAACAGTGTCCTACAGTAAACCGAATCTTTAAAAACAGTGTCCTACAGTAAACCGACTCTACTGAAACAGTGCCCTACAGTAAACCGACTCATTAAAAACAGTGTCCTACAGTAAACCGACTCTATTGAAACAGTGCCCTACAGTAAACCGACTCTACTGAAACAGAGCCCTACAGTAAACCGACTCTATTGAAACAGTGTCCTACAGTAAACCGACTCTTTAAAAACAGTGCCCTACAGTAAAACGACTCTATTGAAACAGTGCCCTACAGTAAACCGACTCTACTGAAACAGAGCCCTACAGTAAACCGACTCTATTGAAACAGTGCCCTACAGTAAACCGACTCTACTGAAACAGTGCCCTGCAATAAACCGACTCTACTGAAACAGAGCCCTATAGTAAACCGACTCTATTGAAACAGTGCCCTTCAGTAAACCGACTCTTTAAAAACAGTGCCCTACAGTAAACCGACTCTACTGAAACAGAGCCCTACAGTAAACCGACTCTATTGAAACAGTGCCCTACAGTAAACCGACTCTATTGAAATAGTCCCTGCAGTAAACCGACTCGACTGAAACAGTGCCCTTCAGTAAACCGAATCTTTTGAAACAGAGCCCTACAGTAAACCGACTTTACTGAAACAGTGCCCTTCAGTAAACCGACTCTTTAAAAACAGTGCCCTACAGTAAACCGACTCTTTTGAAACAGAGCCCGACAGTAAACCGACTCTTTAAAAACAGTGCCCTACAGTAAAGCGACTCTATTGAAAGAGTGCCCTACAGTAAACCGACACTATTGAAACAGAGCCCTACAGTAAACCGACCCTATTGAAACAGTGCCCAACAGTAAACCGACTCTATTGAAACAGTGCCCTACAGTAAACCGACTCTACTGAAAGAGTGCCCCTCAGTAAACCGACTATTTTAAAACAGTGCCCTAAAGTAAACCGACTCAATTGAAATAGTGTCCTACAGTAAAACGACTCTATTGAAACAGTGCCCTACAGTAAACCGACTCTATTTAAACAGTGCCCTACAGTGAACCGACTCTATTGAAACAGTGCCCTTCAGTAAAGCGACTCTTTAAAAACAATGCTCTACAGTAAACCGACTCTTTTGAAACAGTGCCCTAAAGTAAACAGATTCTATTGAAACAGTGCCCAACAATAAACCGACTCCTTTGAAACAGTGCCCGACAGTAAACCGACTCTATTGAAACGGTGCCCAACAGTAAACCGGCTCTTTGGAAACAGTGTCCTACAGTAAACCGACTCTTTTGAAACAGTGCCCAACAATAAACCGACTCCATTGAAACAGTTCCCGACAGTAAACCGGCTCTATTGAAGTAGTGCCCGACAGTAAACCGACTCTATTGAAACAGTGCCCTACAGTACACCGACTCTTTAAAAACAGTGACCTAGAGTAAACCGACTCTATTGAACCAGTGCCCAACAATAAACCGACTCCATTGGAACAGTCCCCCACAGTAAACCGACTTTATTGAAACAGTGCCCTAAAGTAAACAGATTCTATTGAAATAGTGCCCAACAATAAACCGACTCTGTTGAAACAGTGCCCTACAGAAAACCGAATCTATTGAAACAGTGCCCTAATGTAAACCGACTCTATTGAAACAGTGCCCTACAGTAAACCGAGTCTTTTGAAACCGTGCCCTCCAGTAAATCGGCTCATTGAAAACAGTGTGCTACAGTAAACCGACTCTATTGAAACAGTGCCCTACAGAAAACCGACTCTATTGAAACAGTGTCCTACAGTAAACCGAATCTTTAAAAACAGTGTCCTACAGTAAACCGACTCTACTGAAATAGTGCCCTACAGTAAACCGACTCATTAAAAACAGTGTCCTACAGTAAACCGACTCTATTGAAACAGTGCCCTACAGTTAACCGACTCTACTGAAACAGAGCCCTACAGTAAACCGACTCTATTGAAACAGTGTCCTACAGTAAACCGACTCTTTAAAAACAGTGCCCTACAGTAAACCGACTCTATTGAAACAGTGCCCTACAGTAAACCGACTCTACTGAAACAGAGCCCTACAGTAAACCGACTCTATTGAAACAGTGCCCTA
This sequence comes from Scyliorhinus torazame, assembly GCF_047496885.1. NCBI lineage: Eukaryota > Metazoa > Chordata > Chondrichthyes > Carcharhiniformes > Scyliorhinidae > Scyliorhinus > Scyliorhinus torazame. Next base: position 5,819,394 of record NC_092725.1, on the reverse strand, counting down.
CAGTAAACCGACTCTATTGAAACAGTGCCCTGCAGTAAACCGACTCTACTGAAACAGAGCCCTACAGTAAACCGACTCTATTGAAACAGTGCCCTTCAGTAAACCGACTCTTTAAATACAGTGCCCTACAGTAAACCGACTCTACTGAAACAGAGCCCTACAGCAAACCGACTCTATTGAAACAGTGCCCTACAGTAAACGGACTCTATTGAAATAGTCCCTACAGTAAATCGACTCTACTGAAACAGTGCCCTTCATTAAACCGACTCTTTTGAAACAGAGCCCTACAGTAAACCGACTCTTTAAAAACAGTGTGCTACAGTAAACCGACTCTATTGAAACAGTGCCCTACAGTAAACCGACTCTATTGAAACAGTGTCCTACAGTAAACCGAATCTTTAAAAACAGTGTCCTACAGTAAACCGACTCTACTGAAACAGTGCCCTACAGTAAACCGACTCATTAAAAACAGTGTCCTACAGTAAACCGACTCTATTGAAACAGTGCCCTACAGTAAACCGACTCTACTGAAACAGAGCCCTACAGTAAACCGACTCTATTGAAACAGTGTCCTACAGTAAACCGACTCTTTAAAAACAGTGCCCTACAGTAAAACGACTCTATTGAAACAGTGCCCTACAGTAAACCGACTCTACTGAAACAGAGCCCTACAGTAAACCGACTCTATTGAAACAGTGCCCTACAGTAAACCGACTCTATTGAAACAGTGCCCTGCAATAAACCGACTCTACTGAAACAGAGCCCTATAGTAAACCGACTCTATTGAAACAGTGCCCTTCAGTAAACCGACTCTTTAAAAACAGTGCCCTACAGTAAACCGACTCTACTGAAACAGAGCCCTACAGTAAACCGACTCTATTGAAACAGTGCCCTACAGTAAACCGACTCTATTGAAATAGTCCCTACAGTAAACCGACTCTACTGAAACAGTGCCCTTCAGTAAACCGACTCTTTTGAAACAGAGCCCTACAGTAAACCGAGTCTACTGAAACAGTGCCCTTCAGTAAACCGACTCTTTAAAAACAGTGCCCTACAGTAAACCGACTCTTTTGAAACAGAGCCCGACAGTAAACCGGCTCTTTAAAAACAGTGCCCTACAGTAAAGCGACTCTATTGAAATAGTGCCCAACAATAAACCGACTCTGTTGAAACAGTGCCCTACAGTAAACCGACTCTATTGAAACAGTGCCCTAATGTAAACTGACTCTATTGAAACAGTGCCCTACAGTAAACCGACTCTTTTGAAACCGTGCCCTCCAGTAAATCGGCTCATTGAAAACAGTGTGCTGCAGTAAACCGACTCTATTGAAACAGTGCCCTACAGTAAACCGACTGTATTGAAACAGTGTCCTACAGTAAACCGAATCTTTAAAAACAGTGTCCTACAGTAAACCGACTCTACTGAAACAGTGCCCTACAGTAAACCGACTCATTAAAAACAGTGTCCTACAGTAAACCGACTGTATTGAAACAGTGGCCTACAGTAAACCGACTCTACTGAAACAGAGCCCTACAGTAAACCGACTCTATTGAAACAGTGTCCTACAGTAAACCGACTCTTTAAAAACAGTGCCCTACAGTAAACCGACTCTATTGAAACAGTGCCCTACAGTAAACTGGCTCTACTGAAACAGAGCCCTACAGTAAACCGACTCCATTGAAACAGTGCCCTACAGTAAACCGACTCTATTGAAACAGTGCCCTACAGTACACCGACTCTACTGAAACAGAGCCCTATAGTAAACCGACTCTATTGAAACAGTGCCCTTCAGTAAACCGACTCTTTAAAAACAGTGCCCTACAGTAAACCGACTCTACTGAAACAGAGCCCTACAGTAAACCGACTCTATTGAAACAGTGCCCTACAGTAAACCGACTCTATTGAAATAGTGCCCTACAGTATTCCGACTCTATTGAAACAGTGCCCTACAGTAAACCGACTCTATTGAAACAGAGCCCTACAGTAAACCGACTCTATTGAAACAGTGCCCAACAGTAAACCGACTCTATTGAAACAGTGCCCTACAGTAAACCGACTCTACTGAAACAGAGCCCTACAGTGAACCGACTCTATTGAAACAGTGCCCCCCAGTAAACCGACTATTTTAAAACAGTGCCCGACAGTAAACCGACTCAATTGAAACAGAGTCCTACAGTAAACCGACTCAATTGAAACAGAGTCCTTCAGTAAACCGACTCTTTAAAAACAGTGCCCAACAGTAAACCGACTCTATTGAAACAGTGCCCTAAAGTAAACAGATTCTATTGAAACAGTGCCCTACAGTGAACCGACTCTATTGAAACAGTGCCCTTCAGTAAAGCGACTCTTTAAAAACAGTGCCCTACAGTAAACCGACTCTTTTGAAACAGTGCCCTAAAGTAAACAGATTCTATTGAAACAGTGCCCAACAATAAACCGACTCCTTTGAAACAGTGCCCGAAAGTGAACCGACTCTATTGAAACGGTGCCCAACAGTAAACCGGCTCTTTTGAAACAGTGTCCTACAGTAAACCGACTCTTTTGAAACAGTGCCCAACAATAAACCGACTCCATTGAAACAGTTCCCGACAGTAAACCGGCTCTATTGAAACAGTGCCCGACAGTAAACCTACTCTATTGAAACAGTGCCCTACAGTAAACCGACTCTACTGAAACAGTGACCTACAGTAAACCGACTCTATTGAAACAGTGCCCAACAATAAACCGACTCCATTGGAACAGTCCCCCACAGTTAACCGACTTTATTGAAACAGTGCGCTAAAGTAAACAGATTCTATTGAAATAGTGCCCAACAATAAACCGACTCTGTTGAAACAGTGCCCTACAGTAAACCGACTCTCTTGAAACAGTGCCCTAATGTAAACTGACTCTATTGAAACAGTGCCCTACAGTAAACCGACTCTTTTGAAACCGTGCCCTCCAGTAAATCGGCTCATTGAAAACAGTGTGCTGCAGTAAACCGACTCTATTGAAACAGTGCCCTACAGTAAACCGACTGTATTGAAACAGTGTCCTACAGTAAACCGAATCTTTAAAAACAGTGTCCTACAGTAAACCGACTCTACTGAAACAGTGCCCTACAGTAAACCGACTCATTAAAAACAGTGTCCTACAGTAAACCGACTCTATTGAAACAGTGCCCTACAGTAAATCGACTCTACTGAAACAGAGCCCTACAGTAAACCGACTCTATTGAAACAGTGTCCTACAGTAAACCGACTGTTTAAAAACAGTGCCCTACAGTAAACCGACTCTATTGAAACAGTGCCCTACAGTAAACCGACTCTACTGAAACAGAGCCCTACAGTAAACCGACTCTATTGAAATAGTGCCCTACAGTAAACCGACTCTATTGAAACAGTGCCCTACAGTACACCGACTCTACTGAAACAGAGCCCTATAGTAAACTGACTCTATTGAAACAGTGCCCTTCAGTAAACCGACTCTTTAAAAACAGTGCCCTACAGTAAACCGACTCTACTGAAACAGTGCCCTACAGTAAACCGACTCTATTGAAATAGTGCCCTACAGTAAACCGACTCTACTGAAACAGTGCCCTTCAGTAAACCGACTCTTTTGAAACAGAGCCCTACAGTAAACCGACTCTTTAAAAACAGTGCCTTACAGTAAACCGACTCTATTGAAACAGTGCCCTACAGTAAACCGACTCTACTGAAACAGTGCCCTTCAGTAATCCGACTCTATTGAAACAGTGCCCTACAGTAACCCGACTCTATTGAAACAGTGCCCTACAGTAAACCGACTCTATTGAAACAGAGCCCTACAGTAAACCGACTCTATTGAAACAGTGCCCAACAGTTAACCGACTCTATTGAAACAGTGCCCTACAGTAAACCGACTCTACTGAAACAGAGCCCTACAGTAAACCGACTCTATTGAAACAGTGCCCCCCAGTAAACCGACTCAATTGAAACAGAGTCCTTCAGTAAACCGACTCTTTAAAAACAGTGCCCGACAGTAAACCGACTCTTTTCAAACAGTGTCCTAAAGTAAACAGATTCTATTCAAACAGTGCCCAACAATAAACCGACTCCATTGAAACAGTGCCCGACAGTAAACCGACTCTATTGAAACGGTGCCCAACAGTAAACCGGCTCTTTTGAAACAGTGTCCTACAGTAAACCGACTCTTTTGAAACAGTACCCAACAATAAACCGACTCCATTGAAACAGTTCCCGACAGTAAACCGACTCTATTGAAACAGTGCCCTACAGTAAACCTACTCTACTGAAACAGTGCCCTACAGTACACCGACTCTTTAAAAACAGTGCCCTACAGTAAACCGACTCTATTGAAACAGTGCGCAACAATAAACCGACTCCATTGGAACAGTGCCCGACAGTAAACTGACTCTATTGAAACAATGCCCGACAGTAAACCGACTCTATTGAAACAATGCCCGACAGTAAACAGACTCTATTGAAACAGTGCCCTACAGTAAACCGACTCTATTTAAACACTGCCCGCCAGTAAACCGAATCTTTAAAAACAGTGTCCTACAGTAAACCGACTCTACTGAAACAGTGCCCTACAGTAAACCGACTCATTAAAAACAGTGTCCTACAGTAAACCGACTCTATTGAAACAGTGCCCTACAGTAAACCGACTCTCTTGAAACAGTGCCCTACAGTAAACCGACTCTATTGCAACAGTGCCCTACAATAAACCGACTCTACTGAAACAGAGCCCTACAGTAAACCAACCCTATTGAAACAGTGCCCTTCAGTAAACCGACTCTATTGAAATAGTGCCCTACAGTAAACCGACTCTATTGAAATAGTGCCCTACAGTAAACCGACTCTACTGAAACAGTGCCCTTCAGTAAACCGACTCTTTTGAAACAGAGCCCTACAGTAAACCGACTCTTTAAAAACAGTGCCCTACAGTAAACCGACTCTATTGAAACAGTGCCCTTCAGTAAACCGACCCTTTCAAAACAGTGCCCTACAGTAACCCGACTCTATTGAAAGAGTGCCCTACAGTGAACCGACACTATTGAAACAGAGCCCTACAGTAAACCGACCCTATTGAAACAGTGCCCAACAGTAAACCGACTCTATTGAAAGAGTGCCCTACAGTAAACCGACTCTATTTAAACAGTGCCCTACAGTGAACCGACTCTATTGAAACAGTGCCCTTCAGTAAAGCGACTCTTTAAAAACAGTGCCCTACAGTAAACCGACTCTTTTGAAACAGTGCCCTAAAGTAAACAGATTCTATTGAAACAGTGCCCAACAATAAACCGACTCCTTTGAAACAGTGCCCAACAGTGAACCGACTCTATTGAAACGGTGCCCAACAGTAAACCGGCTCTTTTGAAACAGTGTCCTACAGTAAACCGACTCTTTTGAAACAGTGCCCAACAATAAACCGACTCCATTGAAACAGTTCCCGACAGTAAACCGGCTCTATTAAAACAGTGCCCGACAGTAAACCGACTCTATTGAAACAGTGCCCTACAGTAAATCGACTCTACTGAAACAGTGACCTACAGTAAACCGACTCTATTGAAACATTGCCCAACAATAAACCGACTCCATTGGAACAGTCCCCCACAGTAAACCGACTTTATTGAAACAGTGCGCTAAAGTAAACAGATTCTATTGAAATAGTGCCCAACAATAAACCGACTCTGTTGAAACAGTGCCCTACAGTAAACCGACTCTATTGAAACAGTGCCCTAATGTAAACTGACTCTATTGAAACAGTGCCCTACAGTAAACCGACTCTTTTGAAACCGTGCCCTCCAGTAAATCGGCTCATTGAAAACAGTGTGCTGCAGTAAACCGACTCTATTGAAACAGTGCACTACAGTAAACCGACTGTATTGAAACAGTGTCCTACAGTAAACCGAATCTTTAAAAACAGTGTCCTACAGTAAACCGACTCTACTGAAACAGTGCCCTACAGTAAACCGACTCATTAAAAACAGTGTCCTACAGTAAACCGACTGTATTGAAACAGTGGCCTACAGTAAACCGACTCTACTGAAACAGAGCCCTACAGTAAACCGACTCTATTGAAACAGTGTCCTACAGTAAACCGACTCTTTAAAAACAGTGCCCTACAGTAAACCGACTCTATTGAAACAGTGCCCTACAGTAAACTGGCTCTACTGAAACAGAGCCCTACAGTAAACCGACTCCATTGAAACAGTGCCCTACAGTAAACCGACTCTATTGAAACAGTGCCCTACAGTACACCGACTCTACTGAAACAGAGCCCTATAGTAAACCGACTCTCTTGAAACAGTGCCCTACAGTAAACCGACTCTATTGCAACAGTGCCCTACAATAAACCGACTCTACTGAAACAGAGCCCTACAGTAAACCAACCCTATTGAAACAGTGCCCTTCAGTAAACCGACTCTATTGAAACAGTGCCCTACAGTAAACCGACTCTATTGAAATAGTGCCCTACAGTAAACCGACTCTACTGAAACAGTGCCCTTCAGTAAACCGACTCTTTTGAAACAGAGCCCTACAGTAAACCGACTCTTTAAAAACAGTGCCCTACAGTAAACCGACTCTATTGAAACAGTGCCCTTCAGTAAACCGACCCTTTAAAAACAGTGCCCTACAGTAACCCGACTGTATTGAAAGAGTGCCCTACAGTGAACCGACACTATTGAAACAGAGCCCTACAGTAAACCGACCCTATTGAAACAGTGCCCAACAGTAAACCGACTCTATTGAAAGAGTGCCCTACAGTAAACCGACTCTATTTAAACAGTGCCCTACAGTGAACCGACTCTATTGAAACAGTGCCCTTCAGTAAAGCGACTCTTTAAAAACAGTGCCCTACAGTAAACCGACTCTTTTGAAACAGTGCCCTAAAGTAAACAGATTCTATTGAAACAGTGCCCAACAATAAACCGACTCCTTTGAAACAGTGCCCAACAGTGAACCGACTCTATTGAAACGGTGCCCAACAGTAAACCGGCTCTTTTGAAACAGTGTCCTACAGTAAACCGACTCTTTTGAAACAGTGCCCAACAATAAACCGACTCCATTGAAACAGTTCCCGACAGTAAACCGGCTCTATTAAAACAGTGCCCGACAGTAAACCGACTCTATTGAAACAGTGCCCTACAGTAAACCGACTCTACTGAAACAGTGACCTACAGTAAACCGACTCTATTGAAACAGTGCCCAACGATAAACCGACTCCATTGGAACAGTCCCCCACAGTAAACCGACTTTATTGAAACAGTGCGCTAAAGTAAACAGATTCTATTGAAATAGTGCCCAACAATAAACCGACTCTGTTGAAACAGTGCCCTACAGTAAACCGACTCTATTGAAACAGTGCCCTAATGTAAACTGACTCTATTGAAACAGCGCCCTACAGTAAACCGACTCTTTTGAAACCGTGCCCTCCAGTAAATCGGCTCATTGAAAACAGTGTGCTGCAGTAAACCGACTCTATTGAAACAGTGCCCTACAGTAAACCGACTGTATTGAAACAGTGTCCTACAGTAAACCGAATCTTTAAAAACAGTGTCCTACAGTAAACCGACTCTACTGAAACAGTGCCCTACAGTAAACCGACTCATTAAAAACAGTGTCCTACAGTAAACCGACTGTATTGAAACAGTGGCCTACAGTAAACCGACTCTACTGAAACAGAGCCCTACAGTAAACCGACTCTATTGAAACAGTGTCCTACAGTAAACCGACTCTTTAAAAACAGTGCCCTACAGTAAACCGACTCTATTGAAACAGTGCCCTACAGTAAACTGGCTCTACTGAAACAGAGCCCTACAGTAAACCGACTCCATTGAAACAGTGCCCTACAGTAAACCGACTCTATTGAAACAGTGCCCTACAGTACACCGACTCTACTGAAACAGAGCCCTATAGTAAACCGACTCTATTGAAACAGTGCCCTTCAGTAAACCGACTCTTTAAAAACAGTGCCCTACAGTAAACCGACTCTACTGAAACAGAGCCCTACAGTAAACCGACTCTATTGAAACAGTGCCCTACAGTAAACCGACTCTATTGAAATAGTGCCCTACAGTAACCCGACTCTATTGAAACAGTGCCCTACAGTAAACCGACTCTATTGAAACAGAGCCCTACAGTAAACCGACTCTATTGAAACAGTGCCCAACAGTAAACCGACTCTATTGAAACAATGCCCTACAGTAAACCGACTCTACTGAAACAGAGCCCTACAGTAAACCGACTCTATTGAAACAGTGCCCCCCAGTAAACCGACTATTTTAAAACAGTGCCCGACAGTAAACCGACTCAATTGAAACAGAGTCCTTCAGTAAACCGACTCTTTAAAAACAGTGCCCTACAGTAAACCGACTCTTTTGAAACAGTGTCCTAAAGTAAACAGATTCTATTGAAACAGTGCCCAACAATAAACCGACTCCATTGAAACAGTGCCCGACAGTAAACCGACTCTATTGAAACGGTGCCCAACAGTAAACCGGCTCTTTTGAAACAGTGTCCTACAGTAAACCGACTCTTTTGAAACAGTGTCCTACAGTAAACCGACTCTTTTGAAACAGTGCCCAACAATAAACCGACTCCATTGAAACAGTTCCCGACAGTAAACCGACTCTATTGAAACAGTGCCCTACAGTAAACCTACTCTACTGAAACAGTGCCCTACAGTACACCGACTCTTTAAAAACAGTGCCCTACAGTAAACCGACTCTATTGAAACAGTGCCCAACAATAAACCGACTCCATTGGAACAGTGCCCGACAGTAAACCGACTCTATTGAAACAGTGCCCTAAAGTAAACAGATTCTATTGAAATAGTGCCCAACAATAAACCGACTCCATTGAAACAGTGCCCGACAGTAAACCGACTCTATTGAAACAGTGCCCTACAGTAAACCGACTCTACTCAAACAGTGCCCTACAGTAAACCGACTCTATTGAAACAGTGCCCTACAGTAAATCGACTCTATTGAATCAGTGCCCTACAGTAAACCGACTCTACTAAAACAGTGCCCTACAGTACACCGACTCTTTAAAAACAGTGCCCTACAGTAAACCGGCTCTTTTGAAACAGTGTCCTACAGTAAACCAACTCTATTGAAACAGTGCCCGACAGTAAACCGACTCTATTGAAACAGTGCCCTACAGTAAACCGACTCTATTGAAACAGTGCTCGACAGTAAACCGATTCCATTGAAACAGTGCCTCCAGTAAACCGACTCTATTGAAACAGTGCCCTACAGTAAACCGACTCTATTGAAACAGTGCCCAACAATAAACCGACTCCATTGGAACAGTCCCCCACAGTAAACCGACTTTATTAAAACAGTGCGCTAAAGTAAACAGATTCTATTGAAATAGTGCCCAACAATAAACCGACTCTGTTGAAACAGTGCCCTACAGTAAACCGACTCTATTGAAACAGTGCCCTAATGTAAACTGACTCTATGGAAACAGTGCCCTACAGTAAACCGACTCTTTTGAAACCGTGCCCTCCAGTAAATCGGCTCATTGAAAACAGTGTGCTGCAGGAAACCGACTCTATTGAAACAGTGCCCTACAGTAAACCGACTGTATTGAAACAGTGTCCTACAGTAAACCGAATCTTTAAAAACAGTGTCCTACAGTAAACCGACTCTACTGAAACAGTGCCCTACAGTAAACCGACTCATTAAAAACAGTGTCCTACAGTAAACCGACTGTATTGAAACAGTGGCCTACAGTAAACCGACTCTACTGAAACAGAGCCCTACAGTAAACCGACTCTATTGAAACAGTGTCCTACAGTAAACCGACTCTTTAAAAACAGTGCCCTACAGTAAACCGACTCTATTGAAACAGTGCCCTACAGTAAACTGGCTCTACTGAAACAGAGCCCTACAGTAAACCGACTCCATTGAAACAGTGCCCTACAGTAAACCGACTCTATTGAAACAGTGCCCTACAGTACACCGACTCTACTGAAACAGAGCCCTATAGTAAACCGACTCTATTGAAACAGTGCCCTTCAGTAAACCGACTCTTTAAAAACAGTGCCCTACAGTAAACCGACTCTACTGAAACAGAGCCCTACAGTAAACCGACTCTATTGAAACAGTGCCCTACAGTAAACCGACTCTATTGAAATAGTGCCCTACAGTAACCCGACTCTATTGAAACAGTGCCCTACAGTAAACCGACTCTATTGAAACAGAGCCCTACAGTAAACCGACTCTATTGAAACAGTGCCCAACAGTAAACCGACTCTATTGAAACAATGCCCTACAGTAAACCGACTCTACTGAAACAGAGCCCTACAGTAAACCGACTCTTTAAAAACAGTGCCCTACAGTAAACCGACTCTATTGAAACAGTGCCCTTCAGTAAACCGACCCTTTAAAAACAGTGCCCTACAGTAACCCGACTCTATTGAAAGAGTGCCCTACAGTGAACCGACACTATTGAAACAGAGCCCTACAGTAAACCGACCCTATTGAAACAGTGCCCAACAGTAAACCGACTCTATTGAAAGAGTGCCCTACAGTAAACCGACTCTATTTAAACAGTGCCCTACAGTGAACCGACTCTATTGAAACAGTGCCCTTCAGTAAAGCGACTCTTTAAAAACAGTGCCCTACAGTAAACCGACTCTTTTGAAACAGTGCCCTAAAGTAAACAGATTCTATTGAAACAGTGCCCAACAATAAACCGACTCCTTTGAAACAGTGCCCAACAGTGAACCGACTCTATTGAAACGGTGCCCAACAGTAAACCGGCTCTTTTGAAACAGTGTCCTACAGTAAACCGACTCTTTTGAAACAGTGCCCAACAATAAACCGACTCCATTGAAACAGTTCCCGACAGTAAACCGGCTCTATTAAAACAGTGCCCGACAGTAAACCGACTCTATTGAAACAGTGCCCTACAGTAAACCGACTCTACTGAAACAGTGACCTACAGTAAACCGACTCTATTGAAACAGTGCCCAACGATAAACCGACTCCATTGGAACAGTCCCCCACAGTAAACCGACTTTATTGAAACAGTGCGCTAAAGTAAACAGATTCTATTGAAATAGTGCCCAACAATAAACCGACTCTGTTGAAACAGTGCCCTACAGTAAACCGACTCTATTGAAACAGTGCCCTAATGTAAACTGACTCTATTGAAACAGCGCCCTACAGTAAACCGACTCTTTTGAAACCGTGCCCTCCAGTAAATCGGCTCATTGAAAACAGTGTGCTGCAGTAAACCGACTCTATTGAAACAGTGCCCTACAGTAAACCGACTGTATTGAAACAGTGTCCTACAGTAAACCGAATCTTTAAAAACAGTGTCCTACAGTAAACCGACTCTACTGAAACAGTGCCCTACAGTAAACCGACTCATTAAAAACAGTGTCCTACAGTAAACCGACTGTATTGAAACAGTGGCCTACAGTAAACCGACTCTACTGAAACAGAGCCCTACAGTAAACCGACTCTATTGAAACAGTGTCCTACAGTAAACCGACTCTTTAAAAACAGTGCCCTACAGTAAACCGACTCTATTGAAACAGTGCCCTACAGTAAACTGGCTCTACTGAAACAGAGCCCTACAGTAAACCGACTCCATTGAAACAGTGCCCTACAGTAAACCGACTCTATTGAAACAGTGCCCTACAGTACACCGACTCTACTGAAACAGAGCCCTATAGTAAACCGACTCTATTGAAACAGTGCCCTTCAGTAAACCGACTCTTTAAAAACAGTGCCCTACAGTAAACCGACTCTACTGAAACAGAGCCCTACAGTAAACCGACTCTATTGAAACAGTGCCCTACAGTAAACCGACTCTATTGAAATAGTGCCCTACAGTAACCCGACTCTATTGAAACAGTGCCCTACAGTAAACCGACTCTATTGAAACAGAGCCCTACAGTAAACCGACTCTATTGAAACAGTGCCCAACAGTAAACCGACTCTATTGAAACAATGCCCTACAGTAAACCGACTCTACTGAAACAGAGCCCTACAGTAAACCGACTCTATTGAAACAGTGCCCCCCAGTAAACCGACTATTTTAAAACAGTGCCCGACAGTAAACCGACTCAATTGAAACAGAGTCCTACAGTAAACCGACTCAATTGAAACAGAGTCCTTCAGTAAACCGACTCTTTAAAAACAGTGCCCTACAGTAAACCGACTCTTTTGAAACAGTGTCCTAAAGTAAACAGATTCTATTGAAACAGTGCCCAACAATAAACCGACTCCATTGAAACAGTGCCCGACAGTAAACCGACTCTATTGAAACGGTGCCCAACAGTAAACCGGCTCTTTTGAAACAGTGTCCTACAGTAAACCGACTCTTTTGAAACAGTGTCCTACAGTAAACCGACTCTTTTGAAACAGTGCCCAACAATAAACCGACTCCATTGAAACAGTTCCCGACAGTAAACCGACTCTATTGAAACAGTGCCCTACAGTAAACCTACTCTACTGAAACAGTGCCCTACAGTACACCGACTCTTTAAAAACAGTGCCCTACAGTAAACCGACTCTATTGAAACAGTGCCCAACAATAAACCGACTCCATTGGAACAGTGCCCGACAGTAAACCGACTCTATTGAAACAGTGCCCTAAAGTAAACAGATTCTATTGAAATAGTGCCCAACAATAAACCGACTCCATTGAAACAGTGCCCGACAGTAAACCGACTCTATTGAAACAGTGCCCTACAGTAAACCGACTCTACTCAAACAGTGCCCTACAGTAAACCGACTCTATTGAAACAGTGCCCTACAGTAAATCGACTCTATTGAATCAGTGCCCTACAGTAAACCGACTCTACTAAAACAGTGCCCTACAGTACACCGACTCTTTAAAAACAGTGCCCTACAGTAAACCGGCTCTTTTGAAACAGTGTCCTACAGTAAACCAACTCTATTGAAACAGTGCCCGACAGTAAACCGACTCTATTGAAACAGTGCCCTACAGTAAACCGACTCTATTGAAACAGTGCTCGACAGTAAACCGATTCCATTGAAACAGTGCCTCCAGTAAACCGACTCTATTGAAACAGTGCCCTACAGTAAACCGACTCTATTGAAACAGTGCCCAACAATAAACCGACTCCATTGGAACAGTCCCCCACAGTAAACCGACTTTATTAAAACAGTGCGCTAAAGTAAACAGATTCTATTGAAATAGTGCCCAACAATAAACCGACTCTGTTGAAACAGTGCCCTACAGTAAACCGACTCTATTGAAACAGTGCCCTAATGTAAACTGACTCTATGGAAACAGTGCCCTACAGTAAACCGACTCTTTTGAAACCGTGCCCTCCAGTAAATCGGCTCATTGAAAACAGTGTGCTGCAGTAAACCGACTCTATTGAAACAGTGCCCTACAGTAAACCGACTGTATTGAAACAGTGTCCTACAGTAAACCGAATCTTTAAAAACAGTGTCCTACAGTAAACCGACTCTACTGAAACAGTGCCCTACAGTAAACCGACTCATTAAAAACAGTGTCCTACAGTAAACCGACTGTATTGAAACAGTGGCCTACAGTAAACCGACTCTACTGAAACAGAGCCCTACAGTAAACCGACTCTATTGAAACAGTGTCCTACAGTAAACCGACTCTTTAAAAACAGTGCCCTACAGTAAACCGACTCTATTGAAACAGTGCCCTACAGTAAACCGACTCTTTAAAAACAGTGCCCTACAGTAAACCGACTCTACTGAAACAGAGCCCTACAGTAAACCGACTCTCTTGAAACAGTGCCCTACAGTAAACCGACTCTATTGAAACAGTGCCCTACAGTAAAACGACTCTACTGAAACAGAGCCCTACAGTAAACCGACTCTATTGAAACAGTGCCCTACAGTAAACCGACCCTACTGAAACAGAGCCCTACAGTAAACCGACTGTATTGAAACAGTGCCCTACAGTAAACCGACTCTTTAAAAACAGTGCCCTACAGTAAACCGACTCTACTGAAACAGAGCCCTACAGTAAACCGACTCCATTGAAACAGTGCCCTACAGTAAACCGACTCTATTGAAACAGTGCCCTACAGTACACCGACTCTACTGAAACAGAGCCCTATAGTAAACCGACTCTATTGAAACAGTGCCCTTCAGTAAACCGACTCTTTAAAAACAGTGCCCTACAGTAAACCGACTCTACTGAAACAGAGCCCTACAGTAAACCGACTCTATTGAAACAGTGCCCTACAGTAAACCGACTCTATTGAAATAGTGCCCTACAGTAACCCGACTCTATTGAAACAGTGCCCTACAGTAAACCGACTCTATTGAAACAGAGCCCTACAGTAAACCGACTCTATTGAAACAGTGCCCAACAGTAAACCGACTCTATTGAAACAATGCCCTACAGTAAACCGACTCTACTGAAACAGAGCCCTACAGTAAACCGACTCTATTGAAACAGTGCCCCCCAGTAAACCGACTATTTTAAAACAGTGCCCGACAGTAAACCGACTCAATTGAAACAGAGTCCTACAGTAAACCGACTCAATTGAAACAGAGTCCTTCAGTAAACCGACTCTTTAAAAACAGTGCCCTACAGTAAACCGACTCTTTTGAAACAGTGTCCTAAAGTAAACAGATTCTATTGAAACAGTGCCCAACAATAAACCGACTCCATTGAAACAGTGCCCGACAGTAAACCGACTCGATTGAAACGGTGCCCAACAGTAAACCGGCTCTTTTGAAACAGTGTCCTACAGTAAACCGACTCTTTTGAAACAGTGTCCTACAGTAAACCGACTCTTTTGAAACAGTGCCCAACAATAAACCGACTCCATTGAAACAGTTCCCGACAGTAAACCGACTCTATTGAAACAGTGCCCTACAGTAAACCTACTCTACTGAAACAGTGCCCTACAGTACACCGACTCTTTAAAAACAGTGCCCTACAGTAAACCGACTCTATTGAAACAGTGCCCAACAATAAACCGACTCCATTGGAACAGTGCCCGACAGTAAACCGACTCTATTGAAACAGTGCCCTAAAGTAAACAGATTCTATTGAAATAGTGCCCAACAATAAACCGACTCCATTGAAACAGTTCCCGACAGTAAACCGGCTCTATTGAAACAATGCCCGACAGTAAACCGACTCTATTGAAACAGTGCCCTACAGTAAATCGACTCTATTGAATCAGTGCCCTACAGTAAACCGACTCTACTGAAACAGTGCCCTACAGTACACCGACTCTTTAAAAACAGTGCCCTACAGTAAACCGGCTCTTTTGAAACAGTGTCCTACAGTAAACCGACTCTATTGAAACAGTGCCCGACAGTAAACCCACTCTATTGAAACAGTGCCCTACAGTAAACCGACTCTATTGAAACAGTGCTCGACAGTAAACCGATTCCATTGAAACAGTGCCTCCAGTAAACCGACTCTATTGAAACAGTGCCCTACAGTAAACCGACTCTATTGAAACAGTGCCCTACAGTAAACCGACTCTATTGAAACAGTGCCCGACAGTAAACCGACTCTATTGAAACAGTGCCCTACAGTAAACCGACTCGATTGAAACAGTGCCCGACAGTAAACCGACTCCATTGAAACAGTGCCCTACAGTAAACCGACTCTATTGAAACAGTGCCCTACTGTAAACAGACTCTATTGAAACAGTGCCCTACAGTAAACCGACTCTAGTGAAACAGTGCCCTACAGTAAACCGACACTATTGAAACAGTGCCCTACAGTAATCCGACTCTTTAAACACAGTGCCCTACAGTAAACCGACTATATTGAAACAGTGCCCTTCAGTAAACCGACTCGATTGAAACAGTGCCCTTCAGTAAACCGACTCTATTGAAACAGTGCCCTACAGTAAACCGACCCTATTGAAACAGTGCCCTACAGTAAACAGACTCTATTGAAACAGTGCCCTACAGTAAACCGATTCTAGTGAAACTTACCCTGAAGAACATGGGCTCTTAACTTCTTTAACAGCCTCCAGTGTGGCATCTTGTCAAAGGCCTTCTGGAAATCTAAATAAATCATGTCCACTGGTTCTCCTTTGTCGAACTTCCTTGTGCCTTCTTCAAAGAACTCCAACAGATTTGTCAGACATGACCTCCCCTTGACGAAGCCGTGCTGACTCAGTCCTATTTTACCACTTCCAACTACTCCGGAATCTTATTTTTTTCAAAGAAATTTAGAGTACCCAATTATTTTTTTCTAATTAAGGGGCAATTTAGCATGGCCAATCCACCTACCCTGCACATCTTTTGGTTGTGGGGGCGAAACCTACGCAAACACGGGGCGAATGTACAAAATCCACACGGTCAGTGACCCAGAGCCAGGATCGAACCTGGAACTTTGGTGCCGTAAGGCAGCTGGGTTAATCACTGCGCCAACGTGCTGCCCGCTTTCTCATCTTTAATAATAGACTCTAAAATCTTACCAATGTCCGAAGTTAGGCTAACCGGCCTATAATTTGTCATCTTCTGCCTCCCCCACTTCCTAAACAGTGGTGTTGCATGAGCCACTTCCCAGCCCTCTGGGACCATTCCTGCCTCCTGTGATTCCTGAAAGATCACCACCAATGCCTCCACAATCTCCTCTGCTATCTCGCTTAGGACCCTAGGGTGCCGGCCATCTGGTCCAGGTGATTAATCCACCTTCCAACATTTCACATTCCCCAGAACCCTCTCCTTACTGATGGTCACTGAACTCACCTCTGCCCTAGATTCTCCTGGAGTTCTGGCATCCCACTGGTATCTTCCACCGTGAAGACTGATTCAAAGAAACTATTCAGTTTGTCTACCATTTCTTTGTTTACGAAAGTTTTAAGACAGTGCCCTACAGTAACCCGCCTCTATTGAAACAGTGCCCTGAAGAAAACAGACTCTTTTAAAAGAGTGCCCTAGAGTAAATCAACTCAATTGACACAGTGACCTAATATAAACTGACACTATTCAAAGAGGGCCCTACAGTAAACCACTCTATTAATACAGTGTCCTACAGTAAATCGACTCTATTGAAACAGTGCCCTACAGTAAACCGACTCTAGTGAAACAGTGACCTACAGTAAACCGACTCTTTAAAAACAGTGTCCTACAGTAAACCGACGCTACTGAAACAGTGTCCTAAAGTAAACCGACTCTTTAAAAACAGTGTCCTACAGTAAACCGACTCTTCTGAAACAGTGTCCTACAGTAAACCGACTCTACTGAAACAGTGCCCTACAGTAAACCAACTCTATTGAAACACTGCCCTACAGTAAACCGACTCTTTAAAAACTGTGTCCTACAGTAAACCGACTCTACTGAAACAGTGCCCTACAGTAAACCGACTATTTGAAAACAGTGTCCTCCAGTAAACCGACTCTATTGAAACAGTGCCCTACAGTAAACCGACTCTTTTGAAACCGTGCCCTCCAGTAAATCGGCGCATTAAAATCAGTGTGCTACAGTAAACCGACTCGATTGAAAAAGTGCCCGACAGTAAACCGACTCTATTGAAACAGTGTCCCACAGTAAACCGAATCTTTAAAAACAGTGTCCTAAAGTAAACCGACTCTATTGAAACAGTGCCCTACAGTAAACCGACTCTACTGAAACAGAGCCCTACAGTAAACCGTCTCTATTGAAACAGTGTCCTACAGTAAACCGACTCTTTAAAAGCAGTGCCCTACAGTAAACCGACTCTATTGAAACAGTGCCCTACAGTAAACCGACTCTACTGAAACAGAGCCCTACAGTAAACCTACTCTATTGAAACAGTGCCCTACAGTAAACCGACTCTATTGAAACAGTGCCCTAAAGTAAACCGACTCTACTGAAACAGTGCCCTTCAGTAAACCGACTCTTTTGAAACAGAGCCCTACAGTAAACCGTCTCTATTGAAACAGTGTCCTACAGTAAACCGACTCTTTAAAAGCAGTGCCCTACAGTAAACCGACTCTATTGAAACAGTGCCCTACAGTAAACCGACTCTACTGAAACAGAGCCCTACAGTAAACCTACTCTATTGAAACAGTGCCCTACAGTAAACCGACTCTATTGAAACAGTGCCCTACAGTAAACCGACTCTTTTGAAACAGAGCCCTACAGTAAACCGTCTCTATTGAAACAGTGTCCTACAGTAAACCGACTCTTTAAAAGCAGTGCCCTACAGTAAACCGACTCTATTGAAACAGTGCCCTACAGTAAACCGACTCTACTGAAACAGAGCCCTACAGTAAACCTACTCTATTGAAACAGTGCCCTACAGTAAACCGACTCTATTGAAACAGTGCCCTACAGTAAACCGACTCCACTGAAACAGAGCCCTACAGTAAAGCGACTCTATTGAAACAGTGCCATTCAGTAAACCTACTCTTTAAAAACAGTGCCCTACTGTAAACCGACTCTACTGAAACAGAGCCCTACAGTAAACCGACTCTATTGAAACAGTGCCCTACTGTAAACCGACTCTATTGAAATAGTGCCCTACAGTAAACCGACTCTACTGAAACAGTGCCCTTCAGTAAACCGACTCTTTTGAAACAGAGCCCTACAGTAAACCGACTCTTTAAAAACAGTGCCCTACAGTAATCCGACTCTATTGAAACAGTGCCCTACAGTAAACCGACTCTATTGAAACAGAGCCCTACAGTAAACCGACTCTATTGAAACAGTGCCCAACAGTAAACCGACTCTATTGAAACAGTGCCCTACAGTAAACCGACTCTACTGAAATAGTGCCCCACAGTAAACCGACTATTTTAAAACAGTGCCCGACAGTAAACCGACTCAATTGAAACAGTGTCCAACAGTAAACCGACTCTATTGAAACAGTGCCCTACAGTCAACCGACTCTATTTAAACAGTGCCCTACAGCGAACAGACTCTATTGAAACAGTGCCCTTCAGTAAACCGACTCTTTAAAAACAGTGCCCTACAGTAAACCGACTCTTTTGAAACAGTGCCCTAAAGTAGACAGATTCTATTGAAACAGTGCCCGACAGTAAGCCGACTCTATTGAAACGGTGCCCAACAGTAAACCGGCTCTTTTGAAACAGTGTCCTACAGTAAGCCGACTCTTTTGAAACAGTGCCCAACAATAAACCGACTCCATTGAAACAGTGCCCAACAGTAAACCGACTCTATTGAAACAGTGCCCTACAGTAAACCGACTCTACTGAAATAGTGCCCCACAGTAAACCGACTATTTTAAAACAGTGCCCTACAGTAAACCGACTCAATTGAAACAGTGTCCTACAGTAAACCGACTCTATTGAAACAGTGCCCTACAGTCAACCGACTCTATTTAAACAGTGCCCTACAGCAAACAGACTCTATTGAAACAGTGCCCTTCAGTAAACCGACTCTTTTGAAACAGTGCCCTAAAGTAAACAGATTCTATTGAAACAGTGCCCAACAATAAGCCGACTCCATTGAAACAGTGCCCGACAGTAATCCGACTCTATTGAAACGGTGCCCAACAGTAAACCGGCTCTTTTGAAACAGTGTCCTACAGTAAGCCGACTCTTTTGAAACAGTGCCCAACAATAAACCGACTCCATTGAAACAGTGCCCGACAGTAAACCGACTCTATTGAAACAGTGCCCTAAAGTAAGCA
This sequence comes from Scyliorhinus torazame, assembly GCF_047496885.1. Classification (NCBI taxonomy): domain Eukaryota; kingdom Metazoa; phylum Chordata; class Chondrichthyes; order Carcharhiniformes; family Scyliorhinidae; genus Scyliorhinus; species Scyliorhinus torazame. The sequence continues at coordinate 5,799,819 of NC_092725.1, read as the reverse complement.
GATTCTATTGAAATAGTGCCCAACAATAAACCGACACTGTTGAAACAGTGCCCGACAGTAAACCGACAATATTGAAACAGTGCCCTAAAGTAAACCGACTCTATTGAAACAGTGCCCTACAGTAAACCGACTCTTTTGAAACCGTGCCCTCCAGTAAATCGGCTCATTAAAAACAGAGTGCTACAGTAAACCGACTCTATTGAAACAGTGCCCTACAGTAAACCGGCTCTACTGAAACAGTGCCCTACAGTAAACCGACTCATTAAAAACAGTGTCCTACAGTAAACCGACTCTATTGAAACAGTGCCCTACAGTATACCGACTCTACTGAAACAGTGTCCTTCAGTACACCGACTCTTTAAAAACAGTGCCCTACAGTAAACCGACTCTATTGAAACAGTGCCCAACAATGAACCGACTCCATTGGAACAGTGCCCGACAGTAAACCGACTCTATTGAAACAGTGCCCTAAAGTAAGCAGATTCTATTGAAATAGTGCCCAAAAATAAACCGACACTGTTGAAACAGTGCCCTACAGTTAACCGACAATATTGAAACAGTGCCCTACAGTAATCCGACTCTTTTGAAACAGTGCCCTATAGTACACCAACTCTTTAAAAACAGTGACCTACAGTAAACCGGCTCTATTGAAACAGTGCCCAACAATAAACTGACTCCATTGGAACAGTCCCCCACAGTAAACCGACTTTATTGAAACAGTGCCCTAAAGTAAACCGACTCTATTGAAACAGTGCCCTAATGTAAACCGACTCTATTAAAACAGTGCCCTCCAGTAAACCGAGTCTTTTGAAACCGTGCCCTCCAGTAAATCGGCTCATTGAAAACAGTGTGCTACAGTAAACCGACTCTATTGAAACAGTGCCCTACAGTAAACCGACTCTACTGAAACAGTGCCCTACAGTAAACCGACTCATTAAAAACAGTGTCCTACAGTAAACCGACTCTATTGAAACAGTGCCCTACAGTTAACCGACTCTACTGAAACAGAGCCCTACAGTAAACCAACTCTATTGAAACAGCGTCCTACAGTAAACCGACTCTTTAAAAACAGTGCCCTACAGTAAACCGACTCTATTGAAACAGTCCACTACAGTAAACCGACTCTACTGAAACAGAGCCCTACAGTAAACCGACTCTATTGAAACATTGCCCTACAGTAAACCGACTCTATTGAAACAGTGCCCTGCAGTAAACCGACTCTACTGAAACAGAGCCCTACAGTAAACCGACTCTATTGAAACAGTGCACTTCAGTAAACCGACTCTTTAAAAACAGTGCCCTACAGTAAACCGACTCTACTGAAACAGAGCCCTACAGTAAACCGACTCTATTGAAACAGTGCCCTACAGTAAACCGACTCTATTGAAATAGTCCCTACAGTAAACCGACTCTACTGAAACAGTGCCCTTCAGTAAACCGACTCTTTTGAAACAGAGCCCTACAATAAACCGACTCTTTAAAAACAGTGCCCTACAGTAAACCGACTCTACTGAAACAGTGCCCTACAGTAAACCGACTCTACTGAAACAGTGCCCTTCAGTAAACTGACTTTTTAAAAACATTGCCCTACAGTAACCCGACTCTATTGGAACAGTGCCCTACAGTAAACCGACTCTATTGAAACAGAGCCCTACAGTAAACCGACTCTATTGAAACAGTGCCCAACAGTAAACCGACTCTATTAAAACAGTGCCCTACAGTAAACCGACTCTATGAAACAAAGCCCTACAGTAAACCGACTCTATTGAAACAAAGCCCTACAGTAAACCGACTCTATTGAAACAGTGCCCCACAGTAAACCGACTATTTTAAAACAGTGCCCTACAGTAAACCGACTCAATTGAAACAGGGTCCTACAGTAAACCGACTCTATTTAAACAGTGCCCTACAGTGAACCGACTCCATTGAAACAGTGCCCTTCAGTGAACCGACTCTTTAAAACAGTGCCCTACAGTAAACCGACTCTTTTGAAACAGTGCCCTAAAGTAAACAGATTCTATTGAAACAGTGCCCAACTATAAACCGGCTCCATTGAAACAGTGCCCGACAGTAAACCGACTCTATTGAAACGGTGCCCAACAGTAAACCGGCTCTTTTGAAACAGTGTCCTACAGTAAACCGACTCTTTTGAAACAGTGCCCAACAATAAACCGACTCCATTGAAACAGTTCCCGACAGTAAACCGGCTCTATTGAAACAGTGCCCGACAGTAAACCGACTCTATTGAAACAGTGCCCTACAGTAAACCTACTCTACAGAAAGAGTGCCCTACAGTACACCGACTCTTTAAAAACAGTGCCCTACAGTAAACCGACTCTATTTAACAGTGCCCAACGATAAACCGACTCCATTGGAACAGTGCCCGACAGTAAACCGACTCTATTGAAACAGTGCCCTAAAGTAAACAGATTCTATTGAAATAGTGCCCAACAATAAACCGACTCCATTGAAACAGTGCCCGACAGTAAACCGACTCTATTGAAACGGTGCCCAACAGTAAACCGGCTCTTTTGAAACAGTGTCCTACAGTAAACCGACTCTTTTGAAACAGTGCCCAACAATAAACCGACTCCATTGAAACAGTTCCCGACAGTAAACCGGCTCTATTGAAACAGTGCCCGACAGTAAACCGACTCTACTGAAACAGTGCCCTACAGTAATCGACTCTATTGAAACAGTGCCCTACAGTAAACCGGCTCTTTTGAAACAGTGTCCTACAGTAAACCGACTCTATTGAAACAGTGCCCTACAGTAAACCGACTCTATTGAAACAGTGCCCGACAGTAAACCGACTCCATTGAAACAGTGCCCTACAGTAAACCGACTCTATTGAAACAGTGCCCGACAGTAAACCGACTCTATTGAAACAGTGCCCTACAGTAAACCGACTCGATTGAAACAGTGCCCGACAGTAAACCGACTCCATTGAAACAGTGCCCTACAGTAAACCGACTCTATTGAAACAGTGCCCTTCAGTAAAGCGACTCTTTAAAAACAGTGCCCTACAGTAAACCGACTCTTTTGAAACAGTGCCCTAAAGTAAACTGATTCTATTGAAACAGTGCCCAACAATAAACCGACTCCTTTGAAACAGTGCCCGACAGTGAACCGACTCTACTGAAACGGAGCCCAACAGTAAACCGGCTCTTTTGAAACAGTGTCCATCAGTAAACCGACTCTTTTGAAACAGTGCCCAACAATAAACCGACTCCATTGAAACAGTTCCCGACAGTAAACCGGCTCTATTGAAACAGTGCCCGACAGTAAACCGACTCTATTGAAACAGTGCCCTACAGTAAACCGACTCTACTGAAACAGTGACCTACAGTAAACCGACTCTATTGAAACAGTGCCCAACAATAAACCGACTCCATTGGAACAGTCCCCCACAGTAAACCGACTTTATTGAAACAGTGCGCTAAAGTAAACAGATTCTATTGAAATAGTGCCCAACAATAAACCGACTCTGTTGAAACAGTGCCCGACAGTAAACCGACTCTATTGAAACAGTGCCCAAATGTAAACTGACTCTATTGAAACAGTGCCCTACAGTAAACCGACTCTTTTGAAACCGTGCCCTCCAGTAAATCGGCTCATTGAAAACAGTGTGCTGCAGTAAACCGACTCTATTGAAACAGTGCCCGACAGTAATCCGACTGTAATGAAACAGTGTCCTACAGTAAACCGAATCTTTAAAAACAGTGTCCTACAGTAAACCGACTCTACTGAAACAGTGCCCTACAGTAAACCGACTCATTAAAAACAGTGTCCTACAGTAAACCGACTCTATTGAAAAAATGCCCTACAGTAAACCGACTCTACTGAAGCAGAGCCCTACAGTAAACCGACTCTATTGAAACAGTGTCCTACAGTGAACCGACTCTTTAAAAACCGTGCCCTACAGTAAACCGACTCTATTGAAACAGTGCCCTACAGTAAACCGACTCGATTGAAACAGTGCCCTACAGTAAACCGACTCTATTGAAACAGTGCCCTACAGTAAACCGACTCTACTGAAACAGAGCCCTACAGTAAACCGACTCTATTGAAACAGTGCCCTACAGTAAACCGACTCTACTGAAACAGAGCCCTACAGTAAACCGACTGTATTGAAACAGTGCCCTGCAGTAAACCGACTCTATTGAAACAGTGCCCTACAGTAAACCGACTCTATTGAAACAGTGCCCTACAGTAAACCGACTCTACTGAAACAGTGCCCCACAGTAAACAGACTCTATTGAAACATTGCCCTACAGTAAACCGACTCTACTGAAACAGAGCCCTACAGTAAACCGACTCAATTGAAACAGGGTCCTACAGTAAACCGACTCTATTTAACCAGTGCCCTACAGTGAACCGACTCCATTGAAACAGTGCCCTTCAGTGAACCGACTCTTTAAAACAGTGCCCTACAGTAAACCGACTCTTTTGAAACAGTGCCCTAAAGTAAACAGATTCTATTGAAACAGTGCCCAACTATAAACCGGCTCCATTGAAACAGTGCCCGACAGTAAACCGACTCTATTGAAACGGTGCCCAACAGTAAACCGGCTCTTTTGAAACAGTGTCCTACAGTAAACCGACTCTTTTGAAACAGTGCCCAACAATAAACCGACTCCATTGAAACAGTTCCCGACAGTAAACCGGCTCTATTGAAACAGTGCCCGACAGTAAACCGACTCTATTGAAACAGTGCCCTACAGTAAACCTACTCTACAGAAAGAGTGCCCTACTTTACACCGACTCTTTAAAAACAGTGCCCTACAGTAAACCGACTCTATTGAAACAGTGCCCAACGATAAACCGACTCCATTGGAACAGCGCCCGACAGTAAACCGACTCTATTGAAACAGTGCCCTAAAGTAAACAGATTCTATTGAAATAGTGCCCAACAATAAACCGACTCCATTGAAACAGTGCCCGACAGTAAACCGACTCTATTGAAACGGTGCCCAACAGTAAACCGGCTCTTTTGAAACAGTGTCCTACAGTAAACCGACTCTTTTGAAACAGTGCCCAACAATAAACCGACTTCATTGAAACAGTTCCCGACAGTAAACCGGCTCTATTGAAACAGTGCCCGACAGTAAACCGACTCTACTGAAACAGTGCCCTACAGTAAATCGACTCTATTGAAACAGTGCCCTACAGTAAACCGGCTCTTTTGAAACAGTGTCCTACAGTAAACCGACTCTATTGAAACAGTGCCCTACAGTAAACCGACTCTATTGAAACAGTGCCCGACAGTAAACCGACTCCATTGAAACAGTGCCCTACAGTAAACCGACTCTATTGAAACAGTGCCCGACAGTAAACCGACTCTATTGAAACAGTGCCCTACAGTAAACCGACTCGATTGAAACAGTGCCCGACAGTAAACCGACTCCATTGAAACAGTGCCCTACAGTAAACCGACTCTATTGAAACAGTGCCCTTCAGTAAAGCGACTCTTTAAAAACAGTGCCCTACAGTAAACCGACTCTTTTGAAACAGTGCCCTAAAGTAAACTGATTCTATTGAAACAGTGCCCAACAATAAACCGAATCCTTTGAAACAGTGCCCGACAGTGAACCGACTCTACTGAAACGGAGCCCAACAGTAAACCGGCTCTTTTGAAACAGTGTCCATCAGTAAACCGACTCTTTTGAAACAGTGCCCAACAATAAACCGACTCCATTGAAACAGTTCCCGACAGTAAACCGGCTCTATTGAAACAGTGCCCGACAGTAAACCGACTCTATTGAAACAGTGCCCTACAGTAAACCGACTCTACTGAAACAGTGACCTACAGTAAACCGACTCTATTGAAACAGTGCCCAACAATAAACCGACTCCATTGGAAAAGTCCCCCACAGTAAACCGACTTTATTGAAACAGTGCGCTAAAGTAAACAGATTCTATTGAAATAGTGCCCAACAATAAACCGACTCTGTTGAAACAGTGCCCGACAGTAAACCGACTCTATTGAAACAGTGCCCTAATGTAAACTGACTCTATTGAAACAGTGCCCTACAGTAAACCGACTCTTTTGAAACCGTGCCCTCCAGTAAATCGGCTCATTGAAAACAGTGTGCTGCAGTAAACCGACTCTATTGAAACAGTGCCCTACAGTAATCCGACTGTAATGAAACAGTGTCCTACAGTAAACCGAATCTTTAAAAACAGTGTCCTACAGTAAACCGACTCTACTGAAACAGTGCCCTACAGTAAACCGACTCATTAAAAACAGTGTCCTACAGTAAACCGACTCTATTGAAACAGTGCCCTACAGTAAACCGACTCTACTGAAGCAGAGCCCTACAGTAAACCGACTCTATTGAAACAGTGTCCTACAGTGAACCGACTCTTTAAAAACCGTGCCCTACAGTAAACCGACTCTATTGAAACAGTGCCCTACAGTAAACCGACTCGATTGAAACAGTGCCCTACAGTAAACCGACTCTATTGAAACAGTGCCCTACAGTAAACCGACTCTACTGAAACAGAGCCCTACAGTAAACCGACTCTATTGAAACAGTGCCCTACAGTAAACCGACTCTACTGAAACAGAGCCCTACAGTAAACCGACTGTATTGAAACAGTGCCCTGCAGTAAACCGACTCTATTGAAACAGTGCGCTACAGTAAACCGACTCTATTGAAACAGTGCCCTACAGTAAACCGACTCTACTGAAACAGTGCCCCACAGTATACAGACTCTATTGAAACATCGCCCTACAGTAAACCGACTCTACTGAAACAGAGCCCTACAGTAAACCGACTTTCTTGAAACAGTGCCCTACAGTAAACCGACTCTATTGAAATAGTGCCCTACAGTAAACCGAGTCTACTGAAACAGTGCCCTTCAGTAAACCGACTCTTTTGAAACAGAGCCCTAAAGTAAACTGACTCTTTAAAAACAGTGCCCTACAGTAAACCGACTCAATTTAAACAGTGCCCTACAGTAATCCGACTGTAATGAAACAGTGTCCTACAGTAAACCGAATCTTTAAAAACAGTGTCCTACAGTAAACCGACTCTACTGAAACAGTGCCCTACAGTAAACCGACTCATTAAAAACAGTGTCCTACAGTAAACCGACTCTATTGAAACAGTGCCCTACAGTAAACCGACTCTACTGAAGCAGAGCCCTACAGTAAACCGACTCTATTGAAACAGTGCCCTACAGTAAACCGGCTCTTTTGAAACAGTGTCCTACAGTAAACCGACTCTATTGAAACAGTGCCCTACAGTAAACCGACTCTATTGAAACAGTGCCCGACAGTAAACCGACTCCATTGAAACAGTGCCCTACAGTAAACCGGCTCTTTTGAAACAGTGTCCTACAGTAAACCGACTCTATTGAAACAGTGCCCTACAGTAAACCGACTCTATTGAAACAGTGCCCGACAGTAAACCGACTCCATTGAAACAGTGCCCTACAGTAAACCGACTCTATTGAAACAGTGCCCTACAGTAAACCGACTCTACTGAAACAGTGACCTACAGTAAACCGACTCTATTGAAACAGTGCCCAACAATAAACCGACTCCATTGGAAAAGTCCCCCACAGTAAACCGACTTTATTGAAACAGTGCGCTAAAGTAAACAGATTCTATTGAAATAGTGCCCAACAATAAACCGACTCTGTTGAAACAGTGCCCGACAGTAAACCGACTCTATTGAAACAGTGCCCTAATGTAAACTGACTCTATTGAAACAGTGCCCTACAGTAAACCGACTCTTTTGAAACCGTGCCCTCCAGTAAATCGGCTCATTGAAAACAGTGTGCTGCAGTAAACCGACTCTATTGAAACAGTGCCCTACAGTAATCCGACTGTAATGAAACAGTGTCCTACAGTAAACCGAATCTTTAAAAACAGTGTCCTACAGTAAACCGACTCTACTGAAACAGTGCCCTACAGTAAACCGACTCATTAAAAACAGTGTCCTACAGTAAACCGACTCTATTGAAACAGTGCCCTACAGTAAACCGACTCTACTGAAGCAGAGCCCTACAGTAAACCGACTCTATTGAAACAGTGTCCTACAGTGAACCGACTCTTTAAAAACCGTGCCCTACAGTAAACCGACTCTATTGAAACAGTGCCCTACAGTAAACCGACTCGATTGAAACAGTGCCCTACAGTAAACCGACTCTATTGAAACAGTGCCCTACAGTAAACCGACTCTACTGAAACAGAGCCCTACAGTAAACCGACTCTATTGAAACAGTGCCCTACAGTAAACCGACTCTACTGAAACAGAGCCCTACAGTAAACCGACTGTATTGAAACAGTGCCCTGCAGTAAACCGACTCTATTGAAACAGTGCGCTACAGTAAACCGACTCTATTGAAACAGTGCCCTACAGTAAACCGACTCTACTGAAACAGTGCCCCACAGTATACAGACTCTATTGAAACATCGCCCTACAGTAAACCGACTCTACTGAAACAGAGCCCTACAGTAAACCGACTTTCTTGAAACAGTGCCCTACAGTAAACCGACTCTATTGAAATAGTGCCCTACAGTAAACCGAGTCTACTGAAACAGTGCCCTTCAGTAAACCGACTCTTTTGAAACAGAGCCCTAAAGTAAACTGACTCTTTAAAAACAGTGCCCTACAGTAAACCGACTCAATTTAAACAGTGCCCTACAGTAATCCGACTGTAATGAAACAGTGTCCTACAGTAAACCGAATCTTTAAAAACAGTGTCCTACAGTAAACCGACTCTACTGAAACAGTGCCCTACAGTAAACCGACTCATTAAAAACAGTGTCCTACAGTAAACCGACTCTATTGAAACAGTGCCCTACAGTAAACCGACTCTACTGAAGCAGAGCCCTACAGTAAACCGACTCTATTGAAACAGTGCCCTACAGTAAACCGGCTCTTTTGAAACAGTGTCCTACAGTAAACCGACTCTATTGAAACAGTGCCCTACAGTAAACCGACTCTATTGAAACAGTGCCCGACAGTAAACCGACTCCATTGAAACAGTGCCCTACAGTAAACCGGCTCTTTTGAAACAGTGTCCTACAGTAAACCGACTCTATTGAAACAGTGCCCTACAGTAAACCGACTCTATTGAAACAGTGCCCGACAGTAAACCGACTCCATTGAAACAGTGCCCTACAGTAAACCGACTCTATTGAAACAGTGCCCGACAGTAAACCGACTCTATTGAAACAGTGCCCTACAGTAAACCGACTCGATTGAAACAGTGCCCGACAGTAAACCGACTCCATTGAAACAGTGCCCTACAGTAAACCGACTCTATTGAAACAGTGCCCTTCAGTAAAGCGACTCTTTAAAAACAGTGCCCTACAGTAAACCGACTCTTTTGAAACAGTGCCCTAAAGTAAACTGATTCTATTGAAACAGTGCCCAACAATAAACCGAATCCTTTGAAACAGTGCCCGACAGTGAACCGACTCTACTGAAACGGAGCCCAACAGTAAACCGGCTCTTTTGAAACAGTGTCCATCAGTAAACCGACTCTTTTGAAACAGTGCCCAACAATAAACCGACTCCATTGAAACAGTTCCCGACAGTAAACCGGCTCTATTGAAACAGTGCCCGACAGTAAACCGACTCTATTGAAACAGTGCCCTACAGTAAACCGACTCTACTGAAACAGTGACCTACAGTAAACCGACTCTATTGAAACAGTGCCCAACAATAAACCGACTCCATTGGAAAAGTCCCCCACAGTAAACCGACTTTATTGAAACAGTGCGCTAAAGTAAACAGATTCTATTGAAATAGTGCCCAACAATAAACCGACTCTGTTGAAACAGTGCCCGACAGTAAACCGACTCTATTGAAACAGTGCCCTAATGTAAACTGACTCTATTGAAACAGTGCCCTACAGTAAACCGACTCTTTTGAAACCGTGCCCTCCAGTAAATCGGCTCATTGAAAACAGTGTGCTGCAGTAAACCGACTCTATTGAAACAGTGCCCTACAGTAATCCGACTGTAATGAAACAGTGTCCTACAGTAAACCGAATCTTTAAAAACAGTGTCCTACAGTAAACCGACTCTACTGAAACAGTGCCCTACAGTAAACCGACTCATTAAAAACAGTGTCCTACAGTAAACCGACTCTATTGAAACAGTGCCCTACAGTAAACCGACTCTACTGAAGCAGAGCCCTACAGTAAACCGACTCTATTGAAACAGTGTCCTACAGTGAACCGACTCTTTAAAAACCGTGCCCTACAGTAAACCGACTCTATTGAAACAGTGCCCTACAGTAAACCGACTCGATTGAAACAGTGCCCTACAGTAAACCGACTCTATTGAAACAGTGCCCTACAGTAAACCGACTCTACTGAAACAGAGCCCTACAGTAAACCGACTCTATTGAAACAGTGCCCTACAGTAAACCGACTCTACTGAAACAGAGCCCTACAGTAAACCGACTGTATTGAAACAGTGCCCTGCAGTAAACCGACTCTATTGAAACAGTGCGCTACAGTAAACCGACTCTATTGAAACAGTGCCCTACAGTAAACCGACTCTACTGAAACAGTGCCCCACAGTATACAGACTCTATTGAAACATCGCCCTACAGTAAACCGACTCTACTGAAACAGAGCCCTACAGTAAACCGACTTTCTTGAAACAGTGCCCTACAGTAAACCGACTCTATTGAAATAGTGCCCTACAGTAAACCGAGTCTACTGAAACAGTGCCCTTCAGTAAACCGACTCTTTTGAAACAGAGCCCTAAAGTAAACTGACTCTTTAAAAACAGTGCCCTACAGTAAACCGACTCAATTTAAACAGTGCCCTACAGTAATCCGACTGTAATGAAACAGTGTCCTACAGTAAACCGAATCTTTAAAAACAGTGTCCTACAGTAAACCGACTCTACTGAAACAGTGCCCTACAGTAAACCGACTCATTAAAAACAGTGTCCTACAGTAAACCGACTCTATTGAAACAGTGCCCTACAGTAAACCGACTCTACTGAAGCAGAGCCCTACAGTAAACCGACTCTATTGAAACAGTGTCCTACAGTGAACCGACTCTTTAAAAACCGTGCCCTACAGTAAACCGACTCTATTGAAACAGTGCCCTACAGTAAACCGACTCGATTGAAACAGTGCCCTACAGTAAACCGACCATATTGAAACAGTGCCCTACAGTAAACCGACTCTACTGAAACAGAGCCCTACAGTAAACCGACTCTATTGAAACAGTGCCCTACAGTAAACCGACTCTACTGAAACAGAGCCCTACAGTAAACAGACTCTATTGAAACATTGCCCTACAGTAAACTGACTCTACTGAAACAGAGCCCTACAGTAAACCTACTTTCTTGAAACAGTGCCCTACAGTAAACCGACTCTATTGAAATAGTGCCCTACAGTAAACCGACTCTTTTGAAACAGAGCCCTAAAGTAAACTGACTCTTTAAAAACAGTGCCCTACAGTAAACCGACTCAATTTAAACAGTGTCCTACAGTAAACCGCCTCTATTGAACCAGTGCCCTACAGTAAACCGACTCTATTTAAACAGTGCCCTAAAGTGAACCGACTCTATTGAAACAGTGCCCTTCAGTAAACCGATTCTTTAAAAACAGTGCCCTACAGTAAACCGACTGTTTTGAAACAGTGCCCTAAAGTAAAGAGATTCTATTGAAACAGTGCCCAACAATAAACCGACTTCATTGAAACAGTGCCCGACAGTAAACCGACTCTATTGGAACGGTGCCCAACAGTAAACCGGCTCTTTTGAAACAGTGTCCTACAGTAAACCGACTCTTTTGAAACAGTGCCCAACAATAAACAGACTCCATTGAAACAGTTCACGACAGTAAACCGGCTCCATTGAAACAGTGCCCGACAGTAAACCGACTCTATTGAAACAGTGCCCTACAGTAAACCGACTCTACTGAAACAGTGCCCTACAGTACACCGACTCTTTAAAAACAGTGCCTACAGTAAACAGATTCTATTGAAATAGTGCCCAACAATAAACCGACTCTGTTGAAACAGTGCCCTACAGTAAACCGGCTCTATTAAAACAGTGCCCTAAAGTAAACAGATTCTATTGAAGCTGTGCCCAACAATGAACCGACTCCATTGAAAGAGTGCCCGACAGTAAACCGACTCTATTGAAACGGTGCCCAACAGTAAACCGGCTCTTTTGAAACAGTGTCCTACAGTAAACCGACTCTTTTGAAACAGTGCCCAACAATAAACCGACTCCATTGAAACAGTTCCCGACAGTAAACCGGCTCTATTGAAACAGTGCCCGACAGTAAACCGACTCTATTGAAATAGTGGCCTACAGTAAACCGACTCTACTGAAACAGTGCCCTACAGTAAACCGACTCTATTGAAACAGTGCCCTACAGTAAATCGACTCTATTGAAACAGTGCCCTACAGTAAGCCGACTCTACTGAAACAGCGTCCTACAGTACACCGACTCTTTAAAACAGTGCCCTACAGTAAACCGACTCTTTTGAAACAGTGCCCTAAAGTAAACAGATTCTATTGAAACAGTGCCCAACAATAAACCGACTCCATTGAAACAGTTCCCGACAGTAAACCGACTCTATTGAAACAGTGCCCTACAGTAAACCGACACTACTGAAACAGTGCCCTTCAGTACACCGACTCTTTAAAAACAGTGCCCTACAGTAAACCGACTCTATTGAAACAGTGCCCAACAATAAACCGACTCCATTGGAACAGTGCCCGACAGTAAACCGACTCTATTGAAACAGTGCCCTAAAGTAAACAGATTCTATTGAAATAGTGCCCAACAATAAACCGACTCTGTTGAAACAGTGCCCTACAGTAAACCGACTCTATTGAAACAGTGCCCTCCAGTAAACCGACTCTTTTGAAACCGTGCCCTCCAGTAAATCGGCTCATTAAAAACAGTGTGCTACAGTTAACCGACTCAATTGAAACAGTGCCCTACAGTAAACCGACTCTATTGACACAGTGTCCTACAGTAAACCGAATCTTTAAAAACAGTGTCCTACAGTAAACCGACTCTACTGAAACAGTGCCCTACAGTAAACCGATTCTTTAAAAACAGTGCCCTACCGTAAACCGACTCTATTGAAACAGTGCCCTACAGTAAACCGACTCTTTTGAAACCGTGCCCTCCAGTAAATCGGCTCGTTAAAAACAGTGTGCTACAGTAAACCGACTCAATTGAAACAGTGCCCGACAGTAAACCGACTCTATTGAAACAGTGCCCAACAGTAAACCGACTCTATTGAAACAGTGCCCTACAGTAAACCGACACTACTGAAACAGAGCCCTATAGTAAACCGACTCTATTGAAACAGTGCCCCACAGTAAACCGACTATTTTAAAACAGTGCCCGACAGTAAACCGACTCAAATGAAACAGTGTTCTACAGTAAACCGACTCTATTGTAACAGTGCCCCACAGTAAACCGACTATTTTAAAACAGTGCCCTACAGTAAACCGACTCAAAGGAAACAGTGTTCTACAGTAAACCGACTCTATTGAAACAGTGCCCTACAGTTAACCGACTCTATTAAAACAGTGCCCTACAGTGAACCGACTCTATTGAAACAGTGCCCTTCAGTAAACCGACTCTTTAAAAACAGTGCCCTACAGTAAACCAACTCTTTTGAAACAGTGCCCTAAAGTAAACAGATTCTATTGAAACAGTGCCCAACAACAAACCGACTCCATTGAAACAGTGCCCGACATTAAACCGACTCTATTGAAACGGTGCCCAACAGTAAACCGGCTGTTTTGAAACAGTGCCCTACAGTACACCGACTCTTTAAAAACAGTGCCCACCAGTAAACCGACTCTATTCAAACAGTGCCCAACAATAAACGGCTCCATTGGAACAGTGCCCGACCGTAAACCGACTCTATTGAAACAGTGCCCTAAAGTAAACGGATTCTATTGAAATAGTGCCCAACAATAAACCGACTCCATTGAAACAGTGCCCGACGGTAAACCGACTCTATTGAAACGGTGCCCAACAGTAAACCGGCTCTTTTGAAACAGTGTCCTACAGTAAATCGACTCTTTTGAAACAGGGCCCAACAATAAACCGACTCCATTGAAACAGTTCCCGACAGTAAACCGGCTCTATTGAAACAGTGCCCGACAGTAAACCGACTCTATGTAAACAGTGCCCTACAGTAAACCGACTCGACTGGAACAGTGCCCTACAGTAAACCGACTCTATTGAAACAGTGCCCTACAGTAAATCGACTCTATTGAAACAGTGCCCTACAGTAAACCGACTCTACTGAAATAGTGCCCTACAGTACACCGACTCTTTAAAAACAGTGCCCCACAGTAACCCGCCTCATTTGAAACAGTGCCCTGAAGAAAACAGACTCTTTTAAAAGAGTGCCCTAGAGTAAATCAACTCAATTGACACAGTGCCCTAATATAAACCGACACTATTCAAAGAGGGCCCGACAGTAAACCACTCTATTAAAACAGTGTCCTACAGTAAATCGACTCTATTGAAACAGTGCCCTACAGTAAAGCGACTCTTTAAAAACAGTGCCCTACAGTAAACCGACTCTTTTGAAACAGTGCCCTAAAGTAAACAGATTCTATTGAAACAGTGCCCAACAATAAACCGACTCCTTTGAAATAGTGCCCGACAGTGAACCGACTCTATTGAAACGGTGCCCAACAGTAAACCGGCTCTTTTGAAACAGTGTCCTACAGTAAACCGACTCTTTTGAAACAGTGCCCAACAATAAACCGACTCCATTGAAACAGTTCCCGACAGTAAACCGGCTCTATTGAAACAGTGCCCGACAGTAAACCGACTCTATTGAAACAGTGCCCTACAGTAAACCGACTCTACTGAAACAGTGACCTACAGTAAACCGACTCTATTGAAACAGTGCCCAACAATAAACCGACTCCATTGGAACAGTCCCCCACAGTAAACCGACTTTATTGAAACAGTGCGCTAAAGTAAACAGATTCTATTGAAATAGTGCCCAACAATAAACCGACTCTGTTGAAACAGTGCCCTACAGTAAACCGACTCTATTGAAACAGTGCCCTAATGTAAACTGACTCTATTGAAACAGTGCCCTACAGTAAACCGACTCTTTTGAAACCGTGCCCTCCAGTAAATCGGCTCATTGAAAACAGTGTGCTGCAGTAAACCGACTCTATTGAAACAGTGCCCTACAGTAAACCGACTGTATTGAAACAGTGTCCTACAGTAAACCGAATCTTTAAAAACAGTGTCCTACAGTAAACGGACTCTACTGAAACAGTGCCCTACAGTAAACCGACTCATTAAAAACAGTGTCCTACAGTAAACCGACTCTATTGAAACAGTGCCCTACAGTAAACCGACTCTACTGAAGCAGAGCCCTACAGTAAACCGACTCTATTGAAACAGTGTCCTACAGTGAACCGACTCTTTAAAAACAGTGCCCTACAGTAAACCGACTCTATTGAAACAGTGCCCTACAGTAAACCGACTCGATTGAAACAGTGCCCTACAGTAAACCGACTCTATTGAAACAGTGCCCTACAGTAAACCGACTCTACTGAAACAGAGCCCTACAGTAAACCGACTCTATTGAAACAGTGCCCTACAGTAAACCGACTCTACTGAAACAGAGCCCTACAGTAAACCGACTGTATTGAAACAGAGCCCTACAGTAAACCGACTCTTTAAAAACAGTGTCCTACAGTAAACCGACTCTACTGAAACAGAGCCCTACAGTAAACCGACTCTCTTGAAACAGTGCCCTACTGTAAACCGACTCTATTGAAATAGTGCCCTACAGTAAACCGAGACTACTGAAACAGTGCCCTTCAGTAAACCGACACTTTTGAAACAGAGCCCTAAAGTAAACTGACTCTTTAAAAACAGTTCCCTACAGTAAACCGACTCAATTTAAACAGTGTCCTACAGTAAACCGACTCTATTAAACCAGTGCCCTACAGTAAACCGACTCTATTTAAACAGTGCCCTACAGTGAACCGACTCTATTGAAACAGTGCCCTTCAGTAAACCGATTCTTTAAAAACAGTGCCCTACAGCAAACCGACTGTTTTGAAACAGTGCCCTAAAGTAAAGAGATTCTATTGAAACAGTGCCCAACAATAAACCGACTCCATTGAAACAGTGCCCGACAGTAAACCGACTCTATTGAAAGGGTGCCCAACAGTAAACCGGCTCTTTTGAAACAGTGTCCTACAGTAAACCGACTCTTTTGAAACAGTGCCCAACAATAAACCGACTCCATTGAAACAGTTCACGACAGTAAACCGGCTCTATTGAAACAGTGCCCGACAGTAAACCGACTCTATTGAAACAGTGCCCTGCAGTAAACCGACTCTACTGAAACAGTGCCCTACAGTACACCGACTCTTTAAAAACAGTGCCTACAGTAAACCGACTCTATTGAAACAGTGCCCAACAAAAAACCGACTCCATTGGAACAGTGCCCGACAGTAAACCGACTCTATTGAAACAGTGCCCTAAAGTAAACAGATACTATTGAAATAGTGCCCAACAATAAACCGACTCTGTTGAAACAGTACCCTACAGTAAACAGACTCTATTGAAACAGTGCCCTAAAGTAAACAGATACTATTGAAGCTGTGCCCAACAATGAACCGACTCCATTGAAAGAGTGCCCGACAGTAAAACGACTCTATTGAAACAGTGCCCAACAGTAAACCGGCTCTTTTGAAACAGTGTCCTACAGTAAACCGACTCTTTTGAAACAGTGCCCAACAATAAACCGACTCCATTGAAACAGTTCCCGACAGTAAACCGGCTCTATTGGAACAGTGCCGGACAGTAAACCGACTCTATTGAAACAGTGCCCTACAGTAAACCGACTCTACTGAAACAGTGCCCTACAGTAAACCGACTCTATTGAAACAGTGCCCTACAGTAAATCGACTCTATTGAAACAGTGCCCTACAGTAAGCCGACTCTACTGAAACAGCAGCGCCCTACAGTACACCGACTCTTTAAAACAGTGCCCTACAGTAAACCGACTCTTTTGAAACAGTGCCCTAAAGTAAACAGATTCTATTGAAACAGTGCCCAACAATAAACCGACTCCATTGAAACAGTTCCCGACAGTAAACCGGCTCTATTGAAACAGTGCCCGACAGTAAACAGACTCTATTGAAACAGTGCCCTACAGTAAACCGACACTACTGAAACAGTGCCCTTCAGTACACCGACTCTTTAAAAACAGTGCCCTACAGTAAACCGACTCTATTGAAACAGTGCCCAACAATAAACCGACTCCATTGGAACAGTGCCCGACAGTAAACCGGCTCTACTGAAACAGTCCCCTAAAGTAAACAGATTCTATTGAAATAGTGCCCAACAATAAACCGACTCCATTGAAACAGTGCCCGACGGTAAACCGACTCTATTGAAACGGTGCCCAACAGTAAACCGGCTCTTTTGAAACAGTGTCCTACAGTAAATCGACTCTTTTGAAACAGGGCCCAACAATAAACCGACTCCATTGAAACAGTTCCCGACAGTAAACCGGCTCTATTGAAACAGTGCCCGACAGTAAATCGACTCTATTGAAACAGTGCCCTACAGTAAACCGACTCTACTGAAACAGTGCCCTACAGTACACAGACTCTTTAAAAACAGTGCCCTACAGTAACCCGCCTCTATTGAAACAGTGCCCTGAAGAAAACAGACTCTTTTGAAAGAGTGCCCTAGAGTAAATCAACTCAATTTACACAGTGCCCTAATATAAACCGACACTATTCAAAGAGGGCCCTACAGTAAACCACTCTATTAAAACAGTGTCCTACAGTAAATCGACTCTATTGAAACAGTGCCCTACAGTAAAGCGACTCTTTAAAAACAGTGCCCTACAGTAAACCGACTCTTTTGAAACAGTGCCCTAAAGTAAACAGATTCTATTGAAACAGTGCCCAACAATAAACCGACTCCTTTGAAATAGTGCCCGACAGTGAACCGACTCTATTGAAACGGTGCCCAACAGTAAACCGGCTCTTTTGAAACAGTGTCCTACAGTAAACCGACTCTTATGAAACAGTGCCCAACAATAAACCGACTCCATTGAAACAGTTCCCGACAGTAAACCGGCTCTATTGAAACAGTGCCCGACAGTAAACCGACTCTATTGAAACAGTGCCCTACAGTAAACCGACTCTACTGAAACAGTGACCTACAGTAAACCGACTCTATTGAAACAGTGCCCAACAATAAACCGACTCCATTGGAACAGTCCCCCACAGTAAACCGACTTTATTGAAACAGTGCGCTAAAGTAAACAGATTCTATTGAAATAGTGCCCAACAATAAACCGACTCTGTTGAAACAGTGCCCTACAGTAAACCGACTCTATTGAAACAGTGCCCTTATGTAAACTGACTCTATTGAAACAGTGCCCTACAGTAAACCGACTCTTTTGAAACTGTGCCCTCCAGTAAATCGGCTCATTGAAAACAGTGTGCTGCAGTAAACCGACTCTATTGAAACAGTGCCCTACAGTAAACCGACTGTATTGAAACAGTGTCCTACAGTAAACCGAATCTTTAAAAACAGTGTCCTACAGTAAACCGACTCTACTGAAACAGTGCCCTACAGTAAACCGACTCATTAAAAACAGTGTCCTACAGTAAACCGACTCTATTGAAACAGTGCCCTACAGTAAACCGACTCTACTGAAGCAGAGCCCTACAGTAAACCGACTCTATTGAAACAGTGTCCTACAGTGAACCGACTCTTTAAAAACAGTGCCCTACATTTAACCGACTCTATTGAAACAGTGCCCTACAGTAAACCGACTCGATTGAAACAGTGCCCTACAGTAAACCGACTCTATTGAAACAGCGCCCTACAGTAAACCGACTCTACTGAAACAGGGCCCTACAGTAAACCGACTCTATTGAAACAGTGCCCTACAGTAAACCGGCTCTTTTGAAACAGTGTCCTACAGTAAATCGACTCTTTTGAAACAGGGCCCAACAATAAACCGACTCCATTGAAACAGTTCCCGACAGTAAACCGGCTCTATTGAAACAGTGCCCGACAGTAAATCGACTCTATTGAAACAGTGCCCTACAGTAAACCGACTCTACTGAAACAGTGCCCTACAGTACACAGACTCTTTAAAAACAGTGCCCTACAGTAACCCGCCTCTATTGAAACAGTGCCCTGAAGAAAACAGACTCTTTTGAAAGAGTGCCCTAGAGTAAATCAACTCAATTTACACAGTGCCCTAATATAAACCGACACTATTCAAAGAGGGCCCTACAGTAAACCACTCTATTAAAACAGTGTCCTACAGTAAATCGACTCTATTGAAACAGTGCCCTACAGTAAAGCGACTCTTTAAAAACAGTGCCCTACAGTAAACCGACTCTTTTGAAACAGTGCCCTAAAGTAAACAGATTCTATTGAAACAGTGCCCAACAATAAACCGACTCCTTTGAAATAGTGCCCGACAGTGAACCGACTCTATTGAAACGGTGCCCAACAGTAAACCGGCTCTTTTGAAACAGTGTCCTACAGTAAACCGACTCTTATGAAACAGTGCCCAACAATAAACCGACTCCATTGAAACAGTTCCCGACAGTAAACCGGCTCTATTGAAACAGTGCCCGACAGTAAACCGACTCTATTGAAACAGTGCCCTACAGTAAACCGACTCTACTGAAACAGTGACCTACAGTAAACCGACTCTATTGAAACAGTGCCCAACAATAAACCGACTCCATTGGAACAGTCCCCCACAGTAAACCGACTTTATTGAAACAGTGCGCTAAAGTAAACAGATTCTATTGAAATAGTGCCCAACAATAAACCGACTCTGTTGAAACAGTGCCCTACAGTAAACCGACTCTATTGAAACAGTGCCCTAATGTAAACTGACTCTATTGAAACAGTGCCCTACAGTAAACCGACTCTTTTGAAACTGTGCCCTCCAGTAAATCGGCTCATTGAAAACAGTGTGCTGCAGTAAACCGACTCTATTGAAACAGTGCCCTACAGTAAACCGACTGTATTGAAACAGTGTCCTACAGTAAACCGAATCTTTAAAAACAGTGTCCTACAGTAAACCGACTCTACTGAAACAGTGCCCTACAGTAAACCGACTCATTAAAAACAGTGTCCTACAGTAAACCGACTCTATTGAAACAGTGCCCTACAGTAAACCGACTCTACTGAAGCAGAGCCCTACAGTAAACCGACTCTATTGAAACAGTGTCCTACAGTGAACCGACTCTTTAAAAACAGTGCCCTACATTTAACCGACTCTATTGAAACAGTGCCCTACAGTAAACCGACTCGATTGAAACAGTGCCCTACAGTAAACCGACTCTATTGAAACAGCGCCCTACAGTAAACCGACTCTACTGAAACAGGGCCCTACAGTAAACCGACTCTATTGAAACAGTGCCCTACAGTAAACCGACTCTACTGAAACAGAGCCCTACAGTAAACCGACTGTATTGAAACAGAGCCCTACAGTAAACCGACTCTTTAAAAACAGTGCCCTACATTAAACCGACTCTACTGAAACAGAGCCCTACAGTAAACCGACTCTCTTGAAACAGTGCCCTACTGTAAACCGACACTATTGAAATAGTGCCCTACAGTAAACCGAGTCTACTGAAACAGTGCCCTTCAGTAAACCGACACTTTTGAAACAGAGCCCTAAAGTAAACTGACTCTTTAAAAACAGTGCCCTACAGTAAACCGACTCTATTGACACAGTGTCCTACAGTAAACCGAATCTTTAAAAACAGTGTCCTACATTAAACCGACTCTACTGAAACAGTGCCCTACAGTAAACCGACTCATTAAAAACAGTGTCCTACAGTAAACCGACTCTATTGAAACAGTGCCCTACCGTAAACCGACTCTACTGAAACAGAGCCCTACAGTAAACCGACTCTATTGAAACAGAGTCCTACAGCAAACCGACTCTTTAAAAACAGTGCCCTACAGTAAACCGACTCTACTGAAACAGTGCCCTTCAGTAAACCGACTCTACTGAAACAGTGCCCTTCAGTAAACCGACTCTTTAAAAACAGTGCCCTACAGTAAACCGACTCTTTAAAAACAGTGCCCTACAGTAAACCGACTCTATTGAAACAGTGCCCTACAGTAAACCGACTCTTTTGAAACCGTGCCCTCCAGTAAATCGGCTCGTTAAAAACAGTGTGCTACAGTAAACCGACTCAATTGAAACAGTGCCCTACAGTAAACCGACTCTATTGAAACAGTGCCCAACAGTAAACCGACTCTATTGAAACAGTGCCCTACAGTAAACCGACACTACTGAAACAGAGCCCTACAGTAAACCGACTCTATTGAAACAGTGCCCCACAGTCAAAGGACTATTTTAAAATAGTGCCCTACAGTAAACCGACTCAAATGAAACAGTGTTCTACAGTAAACCGACTCTATTGAAACAGTGCCCCACAGTAAACCGACTATTTTAAAACAGTGCCCTATAGTAAACCGACTCAAATGAAACAGTGTTCTACAGTAAACCGACTCGATTGAAACAGTGCCCTACAGTAAACCGACCCTATTTAAACAGTGCCCTACAGTGAACCGACTCTATTGAAACAGTGCCCTAAAGTAAACAGATTCTATTGAAACAGTGCCCAACAATAAACCGGCTCCATTGGAACAGTGCCCGACCGTAAACCGACTCTATTGAAACGGTGCCCAACAGTAAACCGGCTCTTTTGAAACAGTGCCCTACAGTACACCGACTCTTTAAAAACAGTGCCCTACAGTAAACCGACTCTATTCAAACAGTGCCCAACAATAAACCGGCTCCATTGGAACAGTGCCCGACCGTAAACCGACTCTATTGAAACAGTGCCCTCAAGTAAACGGATTCTATTGAAATAGTGCCCAACAATAAACCGACTCCATTGAAACAGTGCCCGACGGTAAACCGACTCTATTGAAACGGTGCCCAACAGTAAACCGGCTCTTTTGAAACAGTGTCCTACAGTAAATCGACTCTTTTGAAACAGGGCCCAACAATAAACCGACTCCATTGAAACAGTTCCCGACAGTAAACCGGCTCTATTGAAACAGTGCCCGACAGTAAATCGACTCTATTGAAACAGTGCCCTACAGTAAACCGACTCTACTGAAACAGTGCCCTACAGTACACCGACTCTTTAAAAACAGTGCCCTACAGTAACCCGCCTCTATTGAAACAGTGCCCTGAAGAAAACAGACTCTTTTGAAAGAGTGCCCTAGAGTAAATCAACTCAATTGACACAGTGCCCTAATATAAACCGACACTATTCAAAGAGGGCCCTACAGTAAACCACTCTATTAAAACAGTGTCCTACAGTAAATCGACTCTATTGAAACAGTGCCCTACAGTAAAGCGACTCTTTAAAAACAGTGCCCTACAGTAAACCGACTCTTTTGAAACAGTGCCCTAAAGTAAACAGATTCTATTGAAACAGTGCCCAACAATAAACCGACTCCTTTGAAATAGTGCCCGACAGTGAACCGACTCTATTGAAACGGTGCCCAACAGTAAACCGGCTCTTTTGAAACAGTGTCCTACAGTAAACCGACTCTTTTGAAACAGTGCCCAACAATAAACCGACTCCATTGAAACAGTTCCCGACAGTAAACCGGCTCTATTGAAACAGTGCCCGACAGTAAACCGACTCTATTGAAACAGTGCCCTACAGTAAACCGACTCTACTGAAACAGTGACCTACAGTATACCGACTCTATTGAAACAGTGCCCAACAATAAACCGACTCCATTGGAACAGTCCCCCACAGTAAACCGACTTTATTGAAACAGTGCGCTAAAGTAAACAGATTCTATTGAAATAGTGCCCAACAATAAACCGACTCTGTTGAAACAGTGCCCTACAGTAAACCGACTCTATTGAAACAGTGCCCAAATGTAAACTGACTCTATTGAAACAGTGCCCTACAGTAAACCGACTCTTTTGAAACCGTGCCCTCCAGTAAATCGGCTCATTGAAAACAGTGTGCTGCAGTAAAGCGACTCTATTGAAACAGTGTCCTACAGTAAACCGAATCTTTAAAAACAGTGTCCTACAGTAAACCGACTCTACTGAAACAGTGCCCTACAGTAAACCGACTCATTAAAAACATTGTCCTACAGTAATCCGACTCTATTGAAACAGTGCCCTACAGTAAACCGACTCTACTGAAGCAGAGCCCTACAGTAAACCGACTCTATTGAAACAGTGTCCTACAGTGAACCGACTCTTTAAAAACAGTGCCCTACAGTAAACCGACTCTATTGAACAGTGCCCTACAGTAAACCGACTCGATTGAAACAGTGCCCTACAGTAAACCGACTCTATTGAAACAGCGCCCTACAGTAAACCGACTCTACTGAAACAGAGCCCAACAGTAAACCGACTCTATTGAAACAGTGCCCTACAGTAAACCGACTCTACTGAAACAGAGCCCTACAGTAAACCGACTGTATTGAAACAGAGCCCTACAGTAAACCGACTCTTTAAAAACAGTGCCCTACAGTAAACCGACTCTACTGAAACAGAGCCCTACAGTAAACCGACTCTCTTGAAACAGTGCCCTACTGTAAACCGACTCTATTGAAATAGTGCCCTACAGTAAACCGAGTCTACTGAAACAGTGCCCTTCAGTAAACCGACACTTTTGAAACAGAGCCCTAAAGTAAACTGACTCTTTAAAAACAGTTCCCTACAGTAAACCGACTCAATTTAAACAGTGTCCTACAGTAAACCGACTCTATTGAACCAGTGCCCTACAGTAAACCGACTCTATTTAAACAGTGCCCTACAGTGAACCGACTCTATTGAAACAGTGCCCTTCAGTAAACCGATTCTTTAAAAACAGTGCCCTACAGTAAACCGACTGTTTTGAAACAGTGCCCTAAAGTAAAGAAATTCTATTGAAACAGTGCCCAACAATAAACCGACTCCATTGAAACAGTGCCCGACAGTAAACCGACTCTATTGAAACGGTGCCCAACAGTAAACCGGCTCTTTTGAAACAGTGTCCTACAGTAAACCGACTCTTTTGAAACAGTGCCCAACAATACACCGACTCCATTGAAACAGTTCACGACAGTAAACCGGCTCTATTGAAACAGTGCCCGACAGTAAACCGACTCTATTGAAACAGTGCCCTACAGTAAACCGACTCTACTGAAACAGTGCCCTACAGTAAACCGACTCTATTGGAACAGTGCCCGACAGTAAACCGACTCTATTGAAACAGTGCCCAACAATAAACCGACTCCATTGGAACAGTGCCCGACAGTAAACCGACTCTATTGAAACAGTGCCCTAAAGTAAACAGATTCTATTGAAGCTGTGCCCAACAATGAACCGACTCCATTGAAAGAGTGCCCGACAGTAAACCGACTCTATTGAAACAGTGCCCAACAGTAAACCGGCTCTTTTGAAACAGTGTCCTACAGTAAACCGACTCTTTTGAAACAGTGCCCAACAATAAACCGACTCCATTGAAACAGTTCCCGACAGTAAACCGGCTCTATTGGAACAGTGCCCGACAGTAAACCGACTCGATTGAAACAGTGCCCTACAGTAAACCGACTCTACTGAAACAGTGCCCTACAGTAAACCGACTCTATTGAAACAGTGCCCTCCAGTAAATCGACTCTATTGAAACAGTGCCCTACAGTAAGCCGACTCTACTGAAACAGCGCCCTACAGTACACCGACTCTTTAAAACAGTGCCCTACAGTAAACCGACTCTTTTGAAACAGTGCCCTAAAGTAAACAGATTCTATTGAAACAGTGCCCAACAATAAACCGACTCCATTGAAACAGTTCCCGACAGTAAACCGGCTCTATTGAAACAGTGCCCGACAGTAAACCGACTCTATTGAAACAGTGCCCTACAGTAAACCGACACTACTGAAACAGTGCCCTTCAGTACACCGACTCTTTAAAAACAGTGCCCTACAGTAAACCGACTCTATTGAAACAGTGCCCAACAATAAACCGACTCCATTGGAACAGTGCCCGACAGTAAACCGACTCTACTGAAACAGTGCCCTAAAGTAAACAGATTCTATTGAAATAGTGCCCAACAATAAACCGACTCTGTTGAAACAGTGCCCTACAGTAAACCGACTCTATTGAAACAGTGCCCTTAAGTAAACCGACTCTATTGAAACAGTGCCCTCCAGTAAACCGACTCTTTTGAAACCGTGCCCTCCAGTAAATCGGCTCATTAAAAACAGTGTGCTACAGTAAACCGACTCAATTGAAACAGTGCCCTACAGTAAACCGACTCTATTGACACAGTGTCCTACAGTAAACCGAATCTTTAAAAACAGTGTCCTACAGTAAACCGACTCTACTGAAACAGTGCCCAACAGTAAACCGACTCATTAAAAACAGTGTCCTACAGTAAACCGACTCTATTGAAACAGTGCCTTACCGTAAACCGACTCTACTGAAACAGAGCCCTACAGTAAACCGACTCTATTGAAACAGAGTCCTACAGCAAACCGACTCTTTAAAAACAGTGTCCTACAGTAAACCGACTCTTTAAAAACAGTGCCCTACAGTAAACCGACTCTATTGAAACAGTGCCCTACAGTAAACCGACTCTTTTGAAACCGTGCCCTCCAGTAAATCGGCTCGTTAAAAACAGTGTGCTACAGTAAACCGACTCAATTGAAACAGTGCCCTACAGTAAACCGACTCTATTGAAACAGTGCCCAACAGTAAACCGACTCTATTGACACAGTGCCCTACAGTAAACCGACACTACTGAAACAGAGCCCTACAGTAAACCGACTCTATTGAAACAGTGCCCCACAGTCAACGGACTATTTTCAAACAGTGCCCTACAGTAAACCGACTCAAATGAAACAGTGTCCTACAGTAAACCGACTCTATTGAAACAGTGCCCAACAGTAAACCGACTCTATTGACACAGTGCCCTACAGTAAACCGACACTACTGAAACAGAGCCCTACAGTAAACCGACTCTATTGAAACAGTGCCCCACAGTCAACGGACTATTTTAAAACAGTGCCCTACAGTAAACCGACTCAAATGAAACAGTGTCCTACAGTAAACCGACTCTATTGAAACAGTGCCCCACAGTAAACCGACTATTTTAAAACAGTGCTCTACAGTAAACCGACTCAAATAAAACAGTGTTCTACAGTAAACCGACTCTATTGAAACAGTGCCCTACAGTAAATCGACCCTATTTAAACAGTGCCCTACAGTGAACCGACTCTATTGAAACAGTGCCCTTCAGTAAACCGACTCTTTAAAAACAGTGCCCTACAGTAAACCGACTCTTTTGAAACAGTGCCCTAAAGTAAACAGATTCTATTGAAACAGTGCCCAACAATAAACCGGCTCCATTGGAACGGTGCCCGACCGTAAACCGACTCTATTGAAACGGTGCCCAACAGTAAACCGGCTCTTTTGAAACAGTGCCCTACAGTACACCGACTCTTTAAAAACAGTGCCCTACAGTAAACCGACTCTATTCAAACAGTGCCCAACAATAAACCGGCTCCATTGGAACAGTGTCCGACCGTAAACCGACTCTATTGAAACAGTGCCCTAAAGTAAACGGATTCTATTGAAATAGTGCCCAACAATAAACCGACTCCATTGAAACAGTGCCCGACGGTAAACCGACTCTCTTGAAACGGTGCCCAACAGTAAACCGGCTCTTTTGAAACAGTGTCCTACAGTAAATCGACTCTTTTGAAACAGGGCCCATCAATAAACCGACTCCATTGAAACAGTTCCCGACAGTAAACCGGCTCTATTGAAACAGTGCCCGACAGTAAACCGACTCTACTGAAACAGTGCCCTACAGTAAACCGACTCTATTGAAACAGTGCCCTACAGTAAATCGACTCTATTGAAACAGTGCCCTACAGTAAACCGACTCTACTGAAACAGTGCCCTACAGTACACCGACTCTTTAAAAACAGTGCCCTACAGTAACCCGCCTCTATTGAAACAGTGCCCTGGAGAAAACAGACTCTTTTAAAAGAGTGCCCTAGAGTAAATCAACTCAATTGACACAGTGCCCTAATATAAACCGACACTATTCAAAGAGGGCCCTACAGTAAACCACTCTATTAAAACAGTGTCCTACAGTAAATCGACTCTATTGAAACAGTGCCCTACAGTAAAGCGACTCTTTAAAAACAGTGCCCTACAGTAAACCGACTCTTTTGAAACAGTGCCCTAAAGTAAACAGATTCTATTGAAACAGTGCCCAACAATAAACCGACTCCTTTGAAATAGTGCCCGACAGTGAACCGACTCTATTGAAACGGTGCCCAACAGTAAACCGGCTCTTTTGAAACAGTGTCCTACAGTAAACCGACTCTTTTGAAACAGTGCCCAACAATAAACCGACTCCATTGAAACAGATCCCTACAGTAAACCGGCTCTATTGAAACAGTGCCCGACAGTAAACCGACTCTATTGAAACAGTGCCCTACAGTAAACCGACTCTACTGAAACAGTGACCTAAAGTAAACCGATTCTATTGAAACAGTGCCCAACAATAAACCGACTCCATTGGAACAGTGCCCGACAGTAAACCGACTCTACTGAAACAGTGCCCTAAAGTAAACAGATTCTATTGAAATAGTGCCAAACAATAAACCGACTCTGTTGAAACAGTGCCCTACAGTAAACCGACTCTATTGAAACAGTGCCCTTAAGTAAACCGACTCTATTGAAACAGTGCCCTCCAGTAAACCGACTCTTTTGAAACCGTGCCCTCCAGTAAATCGGCTCATTAAAAACAGTGTGCTACAGTAAACCGACTCAATTGAAACAGTGCCCTACAGTAAACCGACTCTATTGACACAGTGTCCTACAGTAAACCGAATCTTTAAAAACAGTGTCCTACAGTAAACCGACTCTACTGAAACAGTGCCCTACAGTAAACCGACTCATTAAAAACAGTGTCCTACAGTAAACCGACTCTATTGAAACAGTGCCCTACCGTAAACCGACTCTACTGAAACAGAGCCCTACAGTAAACCGACTCTATTGAAACAGAGTCCTACAGCAAACGGACTCTTTAAAAACAGTGCCCTACAGTAAACCGACTCTTTAAAAACAGTGCCCTACAGTAAACCGACTCTATTGAAACAGTGCCCTACAGTAAACCGACTCTTTTGAAACCGTGCCCTCCAGTAAATCGGCTCGTTAAAAACAGTGTGCTACAGTAAACCGACTCAATTGAAACAGTGCCCTACAGTAAACCGACTCTATTGAAACAGTGCCCAACAGTAAACCGACTCTATTGAAACTGTGCCGTACAGTAAACCGACACTACTGAAACGGAGCCCTACAGTAAACCGACTCTATTGAAACAGTGCCCCACAGTCAACGGACTATTTTAAAACAGTGCCCTACAGTAAACCGACTCAAAAGAAACAGTGTTCTACAGTAAACCGACTCTATTGAAACAGTGCCCCACAGTAAACCGACTAGTTTAAAACAGTGCCCTACAGTAAACCGACTCAAATGAAACAGTGTTCTACAGTAAACCGACTCTATTGAAACAGTGCCCTACAGTAAACCGACCCTATTTAAACAGTGCCCTACAGTGAACCGACTCTATTGAAACAGTGCCCTTCAGTAAACCGACTCTTTAAAAACAGTGCCCTACAGTAAACCGACTCTTTTGAAACAGTGCCCTAAAGTAAACAGATTCTATTGAAACAGTGCCCAACAATAAACCGGCTCCATTGGAACAGTGCCCGACCGTAAACCGACTCTATTGAAACGGTGCCCAACAGTAAACCGGCTCTTTTGAAACAGTGCCCTACAGTACACCGACTCTTTAAAAACAGTGCCCTACAGTAAACCGACTCTATTCAAACAGTGCCCAACAATAAACCGGCTCCATTGGAACAGTGTCCGACCGTAAACCGACTCTATTGAAACAGTGCCCTAAAGTAAACGGATTCTATTGCAATAGTGCCCAACAATAAACCGACTCCATTGAAACAGTGCCCGACGGTAACTCGACTCTATTGAAACGGTGCCCAACAGTAAACCGGCTCTTTTGAAACAGTGTCCTACAGTAAATCGACTCTTTTGAAACAGGGCCCAACAATAAACCGACTCCATTGAAACAGTTCCCGACAGTAAACCGGCTCTATTGAAACAGTGCCCGACAGTAAACCGACTCTACTGAAACAGTGCCCTACAGTAAACCGACTCTATTGAAACAGTGCCCTACAGTAAATCGACTCTATTGAAACAGTGCCCTACAGTAAACCGACTCTACTGAAACAGTGCCCTACAGTACACCGACTCTTTAAAAACAGTGCCCTACAGTAACCCGCCTCTATTGAAACAGTGCCCTGAAGAAAACAGACTCTTTTAAAAGAGTGCCCTAGAGTAAATCAACTCAATTGACACAGTGCCCTAATATAAACCGACACTATTCAAAGAGGGCCCTACAGTAAACCACTCTATTAAAACAGTGTCCTACAGTAAATCGACTCTATTGAAACAGTGCCCTACAGTAAAGCGACTCTTTAAAAACAGTGCCCTACAGTAAACCGACTCTTTTGAAACAGTGCCCTAAAGTAAACAGATTCTATTGAAACAGTGCCCAACAATAAACCGACTCCTTTGAAATAGTGCCCGACAGTGAACCGACTCTATTGAAACGGTGCCCAACAGTAAACCGGCTCTTTTGAAACAGTGTCCTACAGTAAACCGACTCTTTTGAAACAGTGCCCAACAATAAACCGACTCCATTGAAACAGTTCCCTACAGTAAACCGGCTCTATTGAAACAGTGCCCGACAGTAAACCGACTCTATTGAAACAGTGCCCTACAGTAAACCGACTCTACTGAAACAGTGACCTACAGTAAACCGATTCTATTGAAACAGTGCCCAACAATAAACCGACTCCATTGGAACAGTCCCCCACAGTAAACCGACTTTATTGAAACAGTGCGCTAAAGTAAACAGATTCTATTGAAATAGTGCCCAACAATAAACCGACTCTGTTGAAACAGTGCCCTACAGTAAACCGACTCTATTGAAACAGTGCCCTAATGTAAACTGACTCTATTGAAACAGTGCCCTACAGTAAACCGACTCTTTTGAAACCGTGCCCTCCAGTAAATCGGCTCATTGAAAACAGTGTGCTGCAGTAAACCGACTCAATTGAAACAGTGCCCTACAGTAAACCGACTGTATTGAAACAGTGTCCTACAGTAAACCGAAACTTTAAAAACAGTGTCCTACAGTAAACCGACTCTACTGAAACAGTGCCCTACAGTAAACCGACTCATTAAAAACAGTGTCCTACAGTAAACCGACTCTACTGAAACAGAGCCCTACAGTAAACCGACTCTATTGAAACAGTGTCCTACAGTGAACCGACTCTTTAAAAACAGTGCCCTACAGTAAACCGACTCTATTGAAACAGTGCCCTACAGTAAACCGACTCTACTGAAACAGAGCCGTACAGTAAACCGACTGTATTGAAACAGTGCCCTTCAGTAAACCGACTCTTTAAAAACAGTGCCCTACAGTAAACCGACTCTACTGAAACAGAGCCCTACAGTAAACCGACTCTATTGAAACAGTGCCCTACAGTAAACCGACTCTATTGAAATAGTGCCCTACAGTAAATCGACTCTACTGAAACAGTGCCCTTCAGTAAACCGACTCTTTTGAAACAGAGCCCTAAAGTAAACTGACTCTTTAAAAACAGTGCCCTACAGTAAACCGACTCAATTTAAACAGTGTCCTACAGTAAACCGACTCTATTGAAACAGTGTCCTACAGTAAACCGACTCTCTTGAAACAGTGCCCTACAGTAAACCGACTGTTTTGAAACAGTGCCCTAAAGTAAACAGATTCTATTGAAACAGTGCCCAACAATAAACCGACTCCATTGAAACAGTGCCCGAGAGTAAACCGACTCTATTGAAACGGTGCCCAACAGTAAACCGGCTCTTTTGAAACAGTGTCCTACAGTAAACCGACTCTATTGAAACAGTGCCCTACAGTAAACCGACTCTACTGAAGCAGAGCCCTACAGTAAACCGACTCTATTGAAACAGTGCCCTACAGTAAACCGACTCTATTGAAACAGTGCCCTACAGTAAACCGACTCTACGGAAACAGAGCCCTACAGTAAACCGACTCTATTGAAACAGTGCCCTACAGTAAACCGACTCTACTGAAACAGAGCCCTACAGTAAACCGACTGTATTGAAACAGTGCCCTTCAGTAAACCGACTCTTTAAAAACAGTGCCCTACAGTAAACCGACTCTACTGAAACAGAGCCCTACAGTAAACCGACTCTATTGAAACAGTGCCCTACAGTAAACCGACTCTATTGAAATAGTGCCCTACAGTAAACCGACTCTACTGAAACAGTGCCCTTCAGTAAACCGACTCTTTTGAAACAGAGCCCTAAAGTAAACTGACTCTTTAAAAACAGTACCCTCCAGTAAACCGACTCAATTTAAACAGTGTCCTACAGTAAACCGACTCTATTGAAACAGTGTCCTACAGTAAACCGACTCTCTTGAAACAGTGCCCTACAGTAAACCGACTGTTTTGAAACAGTGCCCTAAAGTAAACAGATTCTATTGAAACAGCGCCCAACAATAAACCGACCCCATTGAAACAGTGCTCGACAGTAAACCGACTCTATTGAAACGGTGCCCAACAGTAAACCGGCTCTTTTGAAACAGTGTCCTACAGTAAACCGACTCTATTGAAACAGTGCCCTACAGTAAACCGACTCTACTGAAACAGTGCCCTACAGTAAACCGACTCTATTGAAACAGTGCCCTACAGTAAACCGACTCTACTGAAACAGAGCCATACAGTAAACCGACTCTATTGAAACAGTGCCCTAAAGTAAACCGACTCTACTGAAACAGTGCCCTACAGTAAACCGACTGTATTGAAACAGTGCCCTCCAGTAAACCGACTCTTTAAAAACAGTGCCCTACAGTAAACCGACTCTACTGAAACAGAGCCCTACAGTAAACCGACTCTCTTGAAACAGTGCCCTACAGTAAACCGACTCTATTGAAACAGTGCCCTACAGTAAAACGACTCTACTGAAACAGAGCCCTACAGTAAACCGACTCTATTGAAACAGTGCCCTACAGTAAACCGACCCTACTGAAACAGAGCCCTACAGTAAACCGACTGTATTGAAACAGTGCCCTACAGTAAACCGACTCTTTAAAAACAGTGCCCTACAGTAAACCGACTCTACTGAAACAGAGCCCTACAGTAAACCGACTCTCTTGAAACAGTGCCCTACAGTAAACCGACTCTATTGAAATAGTGCCCTACAGTAAACCGAGTCGACTGAAACAGTGCCCTTCAGTAAACCGACTCTTTTGAAACAGAGCCCTAAAGTAAACTGACTCTTTAAAAACAGTGCCCTACAGTAAACCGACATCAATTTAAACAGTGTCCTACAGTAAACCGACTCTATTGAACCAGTGCCCTACAGTAAACCGACTCTATTTAAACAGTGCCCTACAGTGAACCGACTCTATTGAAACAGTGCCCTTCAGTAAACCGATTCTTTAAAAACAGTGCCCTACAGTAAACCGACTGTTTTGAAACAGTGCCCGAAAGTAAAGAGATTCTATTGAAACAGTGCCCAACAATAAACCGACTCCATTGAAACAGTGCCCGACAGTAAACCGACTCTATTGAAACGGTGCCCAACAGTAAACCGGCTCTTTTGAAACAGTGTCCTACAGTAAACCGACTCTTGAAACAGTGCCCAAAAATAAACCGACTCCATTGCAACAGTTCACGACAGTAAACCGGCTCTATTGAAACAGTGCCCGACAGTAAACCGACTCTATTGAAACAGTGCCCTACAGTAAACCGACTCTACTGAAACAGTGCCCTACAGTACACCGACTCTATTGAAACAGAGCCCAACAAGAAACCAACTCCATTGGAACAGTGCCCAACAATAAACCGACTCTGTTGAAACAGTGCCCTACAGTAAACCGACTCTATTGAAACAGTGCCCTAAAGTAAACAGATTCTATTGAAGCTGTGCCCAACAATGAACCGACTCCATTGAAAGAGTGCCCGACAGTAAACCGACTCTATTGAAACAGTGCCCAACAGTAAACCGGCTCTTTTGAAACAGTGTCCGACAGTAAACCGACTCTTTTGAAACAGTGCCCAACAATAAACCGACTCCATTGAAACAGTTCCCGACAGTAAACCGGCTCTATTGAAATAGTGCCCGACAGTAAACCGACTCTATTGAAACAGTGCCCTACAGTAAACCGACTCTACTGAAACAGTGCCCTACAGTAAACCGACTCTATTGAAACAGTGCCCTACAGTAAATCGACTCTATTGAAACAGTGCCCTACAGTAAGCCGACTCTACTGAAACAGCGCCCTACAGTACACCGACTCTTTAAAACAGCGCCCTACAGTAAACCGACTCTTTTGAAACAGTGCCCTAAAGTAAGCAGATTCTATTGAAACAGTGCCCAACAATAAATCGACTCCATTGAAACAGTTCCCGACAGTAAACCGGCTCTATTGAAACAGTGCCCGACAGTAAACCGACTCTATTGAAACAGTGCCCTACAGTAAACCGACACTACTGAAACAGTGCCCTTCAGTACACCGACTCTTTAAAAACAGTGCCCTACAGTAAACCGACTTTATTGAAACAGTGCCCAACAATAAACCGACTCCATTGGAAGAGTGCCCGACAGTAAACCGACTCTATTGAAACAGTGCCCTAAAGTAAACAGATTCTATTGAAATAGTGCCCAACAATAAACCGACTCTGTTGAAACAGTGCCCTACAGTAAACCGACTCTATTGAAACAGTGCCCTCCAGTAAACCGACTCTTTTGAAACCGTGCCCTCCAGTAAATCGGCTCATTAAAAACAGTGTGCTACAGTAAACCGACTCAATTGAAACAGTGCCCTACAGTATACCGACTCTATTGAAACAGAGTCCTACAGCAAACCGACTCTTTAAAAACAGTGCCCTACAGTAAACCGACTCTACTGAAACAGTGCCCTTCAGTAAACCGAATCTTTAAAAACAGTGCCCTACAGTAAACCGACTCTTTAAAAACAGTGCCCTACAGTAAACCGACTCTATTGAAACAGTGCCCTACAGTAAACCGACTCTTTTGAAACCGTGCCCTCCAGTAAATCGGCTCGTTAAAAACAGTGTGCTACAGTAAACCGACTCAATTGAAACAGTGCCCTACAGTAAACCGACTCTATTGAAACAGTGCCCAACAGTAAACCGACTCTATTGAAACAGTGCCCTACAGTAAACCGACACTACTGAAACAGAGCCCTACAGTAAACCAACTCTATTGAAACAGTGCCCCACAGTAAACCGACTATTTTAAAACAGTGCCCTACAGTAAACCGACTCAAATGAAACAGTGTTCTACAGTAAACCGACTCTATTGAAACAGTGCCCCACAGTAAACCGACTATTTTAAAACAGTGCCCTACAGTAAACCGACTCAAATGAAACAGTGTTCTACAGTAAACCGACTCTATTGAAACAGTGCCCTACAGTAAACCGACCCTATTTAAACAGTGGCCTACAGTGAACCGACTCTATTGAAACAGTGCCCTTCAGTAAACCGACTCTTTAAAAACAGTGCCCTACAGTAAACCGACTCTTTTGAAACAGTGCCCTAAAGTAAACAGATTCTATTGAAACAGTGCCCAACAATAAACCGACTCCATTGAAACAGTGCCCGACATTAAACCGACTCTATTGAAACGATGCCCAACAGTAAACCGGCTCTTTTGAAACAGTGCCCTACAGTACACCGACTCTTTAAAAACAGTGCCCTACAGTAAACCGACTCTATTCAAACAGTGCCCAACAATAAACCGGCTCCATTGGAACAGTGCCCGACCGTAAACCGACTCTATTGAAACAGTGCCCTAAAGTAAACGGATTCTACTGAAATAGTGCCCAACAATAAACCGACTCCATTGAAACAGTGCCCAACGGTAACCCGACTCTATTGAAATGGTGCCCAACAGTAAACCGGCTCTATTGAAACAGTGTCCTACAGTAAATCGACTCTTTTGAAACAGGGCCCAACAATAAACCGACTCCATTGAAACAGTTCCCGACAGTAAACCGGATCTATTGAAACAGTGCCCGACAGTAAACCGACTCTATGTAAACAGTGCCCTACAGTAAACCGACTCTACTGAAACAGTGCCCTACAGTAAACCGACTCTATTGAAACAGTGCCCTACAGTAAATCGACTCTATTTAAACAGTGCCCTACAGTAAACCGACTCTACTGAAACAGTGCCCTACAGTACACCGACTCTTTAAAAACAGTGCCCTACAGTAACCCGCCTCTATTGAAACAGTGCCCTGAAGAAAACAGACTCTTTTAAAAGAGTGCCCTAGAGTAAATCAACTCAATTGACACAGTGCCCTAATATAAACCGACACTATTCAAAGAGGGCCCTACAGTAAACCACTCTATTAAAACAGTGTCCTACAGTAAATCGACTCTATTGAAACAGTGCCCTACAGTAAAGCGACTCTTTAAAAACAGTGCACTACAGTAAACCGACTCTTTTGAAACAGTGCCCTAAAGTAAACAGATTCTATTGAAACAGTGCCCAACAATAAACCGACTCCTTTGAAATAGTGCCCGACAGTGAACCGACTCTATTGAAACGGTGCCCAACAGTAAACCGGCTCTTTTGAAACAGTGTCCTACAGTAAACCGACTCTTTTGAAACAGTTCCCGACAGTAAACCGGCTCTATTGAAACCGTGCCCTCCAGTAAATCGGCTCGTTAAAAACAGTGTGCTACAGTAAACCGACTCAATTGAAACAGTGCCCTACAGTAAACCGACTCTATTGAAACAGTGCCCAACAGTAAACCGACTCTATTGAAACAGTGCCCTACAGTAAACCGACACTACTGAAACAGAACACTAAAGTAAACCGACTCTATTGAAACAGTGCCCCACAGTAAACCGACTATTTTAAAACAGTGCCCTACAGTAAACCGACTCAAATGAAACAGTGTTCTACAGTAAACCGACTCTATTGAAACAGTGCCCTACAGTAAACCGACTCTATTTAAACAGTGCCCTACAGTGAACCGACTCTATTGAAACAGTGCCCTTCAGTAAACCGACTCTTTAAAAACAGTGCCCTACAGTAAACCGACTCTTTTGAAACAGTCCCCTAAAGTAAACAGATTCTATTGAAACAGTGCCCAACAATAACCGACTCCATTGAAACAGTGCCCGACATTAAACCGACTCTATTGAAACGGTGCCCAACAGTAAACCGGCTCTTTTGAAACAGTGTCCTAAAGTAAACCGACTCTTTTGAAACAGTGCCCAACAATAAACAGACTCCATTGAAACAGTTCCCGACAGTAAACCGGCTCTATTGAAACAGTGCCCGACAGTAAACCGACTCTATTGAAACAGTGCCCTACAGTAAACCGACTCTATTGAAACAGTGCCCAACAATAAACCGGCTCCATTGGAACAGTGCCCGACAGTAAACCGACTCTATTGAAACAGTGCCCTAAAGTAAACAGATTCTATTGAAACAGTTCCCAACAATAAACCGACACCTTTGAAATAGTGCCCGACAGTGAACCGACTCTATTGAAACGGTGCCCAACAGTAAACCGGCTCTTTTGAAACAATGTCCTACAGTAAACCGACTCTTTTGAAACAGTGCCCAAAAATAAACCGACTCCATTGAAACAGTTCCCGACAGTAAACCGGCTCTATTGAAACAGTGCCCGACAGTAAACCGACTCTATTGAAACAGTGCCCTACAGTAAACCGACTCTACTGAAACAGTGACCTACAGTAAAGCGACTGTATTGAAACAGTGCCCAACAATAAACCGACTCCATTGGAACAGTCCCCCACAGTAAACCGACTTTATTGAAACAGTGCGCTAAAGTAAACAGATTCTATTGAAATAGTGCCCAACAATAAACCGACTCTGTTGAAACAGTGCCCTACAGTAAACCGAC
Source organism: Scyliorhinus torazame (assembly GCF_047496885.1). Classification (NCBI taxonomy): domain Eukaryota; kingdom Metazoa; phylum Chordata; class Chondrichthyes; order Carcharhiniformes; family Scyliorhinidae; genus Scyliorhinus; species Scyliorhinus torazame. The sequence goes on along the minus strand of NC_092725.1, from coordinate 5,762,748 downwards.
TCTATTGAAACAGTGCCCTAATGTAAACTGACTCTATTGAAACAGTGCCCTACAGTAAACCGACTCTTTTGAAATCGTGCCCTCCAGTAAATCGGCTCATTGAAAACAGTGTGCTGCAGTAAACCGACTCAATTGAAACAGTGCCCTACAGTAAACCGACTGTATTGAAACAGTGTCCTACAGTAAACCGAATCTTTAAAAACAGTGTCCTACAGTAAACCGACTCTACTGAAACAGTGCCCTACAGTAAACCGACTCATTAAAAACAGTGTCCTGCAGTAAACCGACTCTATTGAAACAGTGCCCTACAGTAAACCGACTCTACTGAAACAGAGCCCTACAGTAAACCGACTCTATTGAAACAGTGTCCTACAGTGAACCGACTCTTTAAAAACAGTGCCCTACAGTAAACCGACTCTATTGAAACAGTGCCCTACAGTAAACCGACTCTACTGAAACAGAGCCCTACAGTAAACCGACTGTATTGAAACAGTGCCCTTCAGTAAACCGACTCTTTAAAAACAGTGCCCTACAGTAAACCGACTCTACTGAAACAGAGCCCTACAGTAAACCGACTCTACTGAAACAGTGCCCTTCAGTAAACCGACTCTTTTGAAACAGAGCCCTAAAGTAATCTGACTCTTTAAAAACAGTGCCCTACAGTAAACCGACTGAATTTAAACAGTGTCCTACAGTAAACCGACTCTATTGAAACAGTGTCCTACAGTAAACCGACTCTCTTGAAACAGTGCCCTACAGTAAACCGACTCTATTTAAACAGTGCCCTACAGTGAACCGACTCTATTGAAACAGTGCCCTTCAGTAAACCGATTCTTTAAAAACAGTGCCCTACAGTAAACCGACTGTTTTGAAACAGTGCCCTAAAGTAAACAGATTCTATTGAAACAGTGCCCAACAATAAACCGACTCCACTGAAACAGTGCCCGACAGTAAACCGACTCTATTGAAACGGTGCCCAACAGTAAACCGGCTCTTTTGAAACAGTGTCCTACAGTAAACCGACTCTTTTGAAACAGTGCCCAACAATAAACCGACTCCATTGAAACAGTTCCCGACAGTAAACCGGCTCTATTGAAACAGTGCCCGACAGTAAACCGACTCTATTGAAACAGTGCCCTACAGTAAACCGACTCTACTGAAACAGTGCCCTACAGTACACCGACTCTTTAAAAACAGTGCCTACAGTAAACCGACTCTATTGAAACAGTGCCCAACAATAAACCGACTCGAATTGGAACAGTGCCCGAGAGTAAACCGACTCATTTGGAACAGTGCCCTAAAGTAAACAGGTTCTATTGAACCTGTGCCCAACAATGATCCGACTCCATTGAAAGAGTGCCCGACAGTAAACCGACTCTATTGAAACGGTGCCCAACAGTAAACTGGCTCTTTTGAAACAGTGTCCTACAGTAAACCGACTCTATTGAAACAGTGCCCCACAGTAAACCGACTATTTTAAAACAGTGCCCTACAGTAAACCGACTCAAATGAAACAGTGTTCTACAGTAAACCGACTCTATTGAAACAGTGCCCTACAGCCCTTCAGTAAACCGACTCTTTAAAAACAGTGCCCTACAGTAAACCGACTCTTTTGAAACAGTGCCCGAAAGTAAACAGATTCTATTGAAACAGTGCCCAACAATAAACCGACTCCATTGAAACAGTGCCCGACATTAAACCGACTCTATTGAAACGGTGCCCAACAGTAAACCGGCTCTTTTGAAACAGTGCCCTACAGTACACCGACTCTTTAAAAACAGTGCCCTACAGTAAACCGACTCTATTCAAACAGTGCCCAACAATAAACCGGCTCCATTGGAACAGTGCCCGACCGTAAACCGACTCTATTGAAACAGTGCCCTAAAGTAAACGGATTCTATTGAAATAGTGCCCAACAAACACCGACTCCATTGAAACAGTGCCCGACGGTAAACCGACTCTATTGAAACGGTGCCCAACAGTAAACCGGCTCTTTTGAATCAGTGTCCTACAGTAAATCGACTCTTTTGAAACAGGGCCCAACAATAAACCGACTCCATTGAAACAGTTCCCGACAGTAAACCGGCTCTATTGAAACAGTGCCCGACAGTAAACCGACTCTATGTAAGCAGTGCCCTACAGTAAACCGACTCTACTGAAACAGTGCCCTACAGTAAACCGACTCTATTGAAACAGTGCCCTACAGTAACCCGCCTCTATTGAAACAGTGCCCTGAAGAAAACATACTCTTTTAAAAGAGTGCCCTAGAGTAAATCAACTCAATTGACACAGTGCCCTAATATAAACTTGACACTATTCAAAGAGGGCCCTACAGTAAACCACTCTATTAAAACAGTGTCCTACAGTAAATCGACTCTATTGAAACAGTGCCCTAAAGTAAACAGATTCTATTGAAGCTGTGCCCAACAATGAACCGACTCCATTGAAAGAGTGCCCGACAGTAAACCGACTCTATTGAAACAGTGCCCAACAGTAAACCGGCTCTTTTGAAACAGTGTCCTACAGTAAACCGACTCTTTTGAAACAGTGCCCAACAATAAACCGACTCCATTGAAACAGTTCCCGACAGTAAACCGGCTCTATTGAAATTGTGCCCGACAGTAAACCGACTCTATTGAAACAGTGCCCTACAGTAAACCGACTCTACTGAAACAGTGCCCTACAGTAAACCGACTCTATTGAAACAGTGCCCTACAGTAAATCGACTCTATTGAAACAGTGCCCTACAGTAAGCCGACTCTACTGAAACAGCGCCCTACAGTACACCGACTCTTTAAAACAGTGCCCTACAGTAAACCGACTCTTTTGAAACAGTGCCCTAAAGTAAGCAGATTCTATTGAAACAGTGCCCAACAATAAATCGACTCCATTGAAACAGTTCCCGACAGTAAACCGGCTCTATTGAAACAGTGCCCGACAGTAAACCGACTCTATTGAAACAGTGCCCTACAGTAAACCGACACTACTGAAACAGTGCCCTTCAGTACACCGACTCTTTAAAAACAGTGCCCTACAGTAAACCGACTTTATTGAAACAGTGCCCAACAATAAACCGACTCCATTGGAAGAGTGCCCGACAGTAAACCGACTCTATTGAAACAGTGCCCTAAAGTAAACAGATTCTATTGAAATAGTGCCCAACAATAAACCGACTCTGTTGAAACAGTGCCCTACAGTAAACCGACTCTATTGAAACAGTGCCCTCCAGTAAACCGACTCTTTTGAAACCGTGCCCTCCAGTAAATCGGCTCATTAAAAACAGTGTGCTACAGTAAACCGACTCAATTGAAACAGTGCCCGACAGTAAACCGACTCTATTGAAACAGAGTCCTACAGCAAACCGACTCTTTAAAAACAGTGCCCTACAGTAAACCGACTCTACTGAAACAGTGCCCTTCAGTAAACCGAATCTTTAAAAACAGTGCCCTACAGTAAACCGACTCTTTAAAAACAGTGCCCTACAGTAAACCGACTCTATTGAAACAGTGCCCTACAGTAAACCGACTCTTTTGAAACCGTGCCCTCCAGTAAATCGGCTCGTTAAAAACAGTGTGCTACAGTAAACCGACTCAATTGAAACAGTGCCCTACAGTAAACCGACTCTATTGAAACAGTGCCCAACAGTAAACGGACTCTATTGAAACAGTGCCCTACAGTAAACCGACACTACTGAAACAGAGCCCTACAGTAAACCGACTCTATTGAAACAGTGCCCCACAGTAAACCGACTATTTTAAAGCAGTGCCCTACAGTAAACCGACTCAAATGAAACAGTGTTCTACAGTAAACCGACTCTATTGAAACAGTGCCCCACAGTAAACCGACTATTTTAAAACAGTGCCCTACAGTAAACCGACTCAAATGAAACAGTGTTCTACAGTAAACCGACTCTATTGAAACAGTGCCCTACAGTAAACCGACCCTATTTAAACAGTGGCCTACAGTGAACCGACTCTATTGAAACAGTGCCCTTCAGTAAACCGACTCTTTAAAAACAGTGCCCTACAGTAAACCGACTCTTTTGAAACAGTGCCCTAAAGTAAACAGATTCTATTGAAACAGTGCCCAACAATAAACCGACTCCATTGAAACAGTGCCCGACATTAAACCGACTCTATTGAAACGGTGCCCAACAGTAAACCGGCTCTTTTGAAACAGTGTCCTACAGTAAACCGACTCTTTTGAAACAGTGCCCAACAATAAACCGACTCCATTGAAACAGTTCCCGACAGTAAACCGGCTCTATTGAAACAGTGCCCGACAGTAAACCGACTCTATTGAAACAGTGCCCTACAGTAAACCGACTCTACTGAAACAGTGCCCTACAGTACACCGACTCTTTAAAAACAGTGCCTACAGTAAACCGACTCTATTGAAACAGTGCCCAACAATAAACCGACTCGAATTGGAACAGTGCCCGAGAGTAAACCGACTCATTTGGAACAGTGCCCTAAAGTAAACAGGTTCTATTGAACCTGTGCCCAACAATGATCCGACTCCATTGAAAGAGTGCCCGACAGTAAACCGACTCTATTGAAACGGTGCCCAACAGTAAACTGGCTCTTTTGAAACAGTGTCCTACAGTAAACCGACTCTATTGAAACAGTGCCCCACAGTTAACCGACTATTTTAAAAAAGTGCCCTACAGTAAACCGACTCAAATGAAACAGTGTTCTACAGTAAACCGACTCTATTGAAACAGTGCCCCACAGTACACCGACTATTTTAAAACAGTGCCCTACAGTAAACCGACTCAAATGAAACAGTGTTCTACAGTAAACCGACTCTATTGAAACAGTGCCCTACAGCCCTTCAGTAAACCGACTCTTTAAAAACAGTGCCCTACAGTAAACCGACTCTTTTGAAACAGTGCCCGAAAGTAAACAGATTCTATTGAAACAGTGCCCAACAATAAACCGACTCCATTGAAACAGTGCCCGACATTAAACCGACTCTATTGAAACGGTGCCCAACAGTAAACCGGCTCTTTTGAAACAGTGCCCTACAGTACACCGACTCTTTAAAAACAGTGCCCTACAGTAAACCGACTCTATTCAAACAGTGCCCAACAATAAACCGGCTCCATTGGAACAGTGCCCGACCGTAAACCGACTCTATTGAAACAGTGCCCTAAAGTAAACGGATTCTATTGAAATAGTGCCCAACAAACACCGACTCCATTGAAACAGTGCCCGACGGTAAACCGACTCTATTGAAACGGTGCCCAACAGTAAACCGGCTCTTTTGAATCAGTGTCCTACAGTAAATCGACTCTTTTGAAACAGGGCCCAACAATAAACCGACTCCATTGAAACAGTTCCCGACAGTAAACCGGCTCTATTGAAACAGTGCCCGACAGTAAACCGACTCTATGTAAGCAGTGCCCTACAGTAAACCGACTCTACTGAAACAGTGCCCTGAAGAAAACATACTCTTTTAAAAGAGTGCCCTAGAGTAAATCAACTCAATTGACACAGTGCCCTAATATAAACTTGACACTATTCAAAGAGGGCCCTACAGTAAACCACTCTATTAAAACAGTGTCCTACAGTAAATCGACTCTATTGAAACAGTGCCCTACAGTAAAGCGACTCTTTAAAAACAGTGCCCTACAGTAAACCGACTCTTTTGAAACAGTGCCCTAAAGTAAACAGATTCTATTGAAACAGTGCCCAACAATAAACCGACTCCTTTGAAATAGTGCCCGACAGTGAACCGACTCTATTGAAACGGTGCCCAACAGTAAATCGGCTCTTTTGAAACAGTGTCCTACAGTAAACCGACTCTTTTGAAACAGTGCCCAACAATAAACCGACTCCATTGAAACAGTTCCCGACAGTAAACCGGCTCTATTGAAACAGTGCCCGACAGTAAACCGACTCTATTGAAACAGTGCCCTACAGTAAACCGACTCTATTGAAACAGTGCCCAACAATAAACCGGCTCCATTGGAACAGTGCCCGACAGTAAACCGACTCTATTGAAACAGTGCCCTAAAGTAAACAGATTCTATTGAAACAGTTCCCAACAATAAACCGACACCTTTGAAATAGTGCCCGACAGTGAACCGACTCTATTGAAACGGTGCCCAACAGTAAACCGGCTCTTTTGAAACAATGTCCTACAGTAAACCGACTCTTTTGAAACAGTGCCCAAAAATAAACCGACTCCATTGAAACAGTTCCCGACAGTAAACCGGCTCTATTGAAACAGTGCCCGACAGTAAACCGACTCTATTGAAACAGTGCCCTACAGTAAACCGACTCTACTGAAACAGTGACCTACAGTAAAGCGACTGTATTGAAACAGTGCCCAACAATAAACCGACCCAATTGGAACAGTCCCCCACAGTAAACCGACTTTATTGAAACAGTGCGCTAAAGTAAACAGATTCTATTGAAATAGTGCCCAACAATAAACCGACTCTGTTGAAACAGTGCCCTACAGTAAACCGACTCTATTGAAACAGTGCCCTAATGTAAACTGACTCTATTGAAACAGTGCCCTACAGTAAACCGACTCTTTTGAAATCGTGCCCTCCAGTAAATCGGCTCATTGAAAACAGTGTGCTGCAGTAAACCGACTCAATTGAAACAGTGCCCTACAGTAAACCGACTGTATTGAAACAGTGTCCTACAGTAAACCGAATCTTTAAAAACAGTGTCCTACAGTAAACCGACTCTACTGAAACAGTGCCCTACAGTAAACCGACTCATTAAAAACAGTGTCCTACAGTAAACCGACTCTATTGAAACAGTGCCCTACAGTAAACCGACTCTACTGAAACAGAGCCCTACAGTAAACCGACTCTATTGAAACAGTGTCCTACAGTGAACCGACTCTTTAAAAACAGTGCCCTACAGTAAACCGACTCTACTGAAACAGAGCCCTACAGTAAACCGACTCTACTGAAACAGTGCCCTTCAGTAAACCGACTCTTTTGAAACAGAGCCCTAAAGTAATCTGACTCTTTAAAAACAGTGCCCTACAGTAAACCGGCTCAATTTAAACAGTGTCCTACAGTAAACCGACTCTATTGAAACAGTGTCCTACAGTAAACCGACTCTCTTGAAACAGTGCCCTACAGTAAACCGACTCTATTTAAACAGTGCCCTACAGTGAACCGACTCTATTGAAACAGTGCCCTTCAGTAAACCGATTCTTTAAAAACAGTGCCCTACAGTAAACCGACTGTTTTGAAACAGTGCCCTAAAGTAAACAGATTCTATTGAAACAGTGCCCAACAATAAACCGACTCCACTGAAACAGTGCCCGACAGTAAACCGACTCTATTGAAACGGTGCCCAACAGTAAACCGGCTCTTTTGAAACAGTGTCCTACAGTAAACCGACTCTTTTGAAACAGTGCCCAACAATAAACCGACTCCATTGAAACAGTTCCCGACAGTAAACCGGCTCTATTGAAACAGTGCCCGACAGTAAACCGACTCTATTGAAACAGTGCCCTACAGTAAACCGACTCTACTGAAACAGTGCCCTACAGTACACCGACTCTTTAAAAACAGTGCCTACAGTAAACCGACTCTATTGAAACAGTGCCCAACAATAAACCGACTCGAATTGGAACAGTGCCCGAGAGTAAACCGACTCCATTGGAACAGTGCCCTAAAGTAAACAGGTTCTATTGAACCTGTGCCCAACAATGATCCGACTCCATTGAAAGAGTGCCCGACAGTAAACCGACTCTATTGAAACGGTGCCCAACAGTAAACTGGCTCTTTTGAAACAGTGTCCTACAGTAAACCGACTCTATTGAAACAGTGCCCCACAGTAAACCGACTATTTTAAAACAGAGCCCTACAGTAAACCGACTCAAATGAAACAGTGTTCTACAGTAAACCGACTCTATTGAAACAGTGCCCCACAGTACACCGACTATTTTAAAACAGTGCCCTACAGTAAACCGACTCAAATGAAACAGTGTTCTACAGTAAACCGACTCTATTGAAACAGTGCCATACAGCCCTTCAGTAAACCGACTCTTTAAAAACAGTGCCCTACAGTAAACCGACTCTTTTGAAACAGTGCCCGAAAGTAAACAGATTCTATTGAAACAGTGCCCAACAATAAACCGACTCCATTGAAACAGTGCCCGACATTAAACCGACTCTATTGAAACGGTGCCCAACAGTAAACCGGCTCTTTTGAAACAGTGCCCTACAGTACACCGACTCTTTAAAAACAGTGCCCTACAGTAAACCGACTCTATTCAAACAGTGCCCAACAATAAACCGGCTCCATTGGAACAGTGCCCGACCGTAAACCGACTCTATTGAAACAGTGCCCTAAAGTAAACGGATTCTATTGAAATAGTGCCCAACAAACACCGACTCCATTGAAACAGTGCCCGACGGTAAACCGACTCTATTGAAACGGTGCCCAACAGTAAACCGGCTCTTTTGAATCAGTGTCCTACAGTAAATCGACTCTTTTGAAACAGGGCCCAACAATAAACCGACTCCATTAAAACAGTTCCCGACAGTAAACCGGCTCTATTGAAACAGTGCCCGACAGTAAACCGACTCTATGTAAGCAGTGCCCTACAGTAAACCGACTCTACTGAAACAGTGCCCTACAGTAAACCGACTCTATTGAAACAGTGCCCTACAGTAACCCGCCTCTATTGAAACAGTGCCCTGAAGAAAACATACTCTTTTAAAAGAGTGCCCTAGAGTAAATCAACTCAATTGACACAGTGCCCTAATATAAACTTGACACTATTCAAAGAGGGCCCTACAGTAAACCACTCTATTAAAACAGTATCCTACAGTAAATCGACTCTATTGAAACAGTGCCCTACAGTAAAGCGACTCTTTAAAAACAGTGCCCTACAGTAAACCGACTCTTTTGAAACAGTGCCCTAAAGTAAACAGATTCTATTGAAACAGTGCCCAACAATAAACCGACTCCTTTGAAATAGTGCCCGACAGTGAACCGACTCTATTGAAACGGTGCCCAACAGTAAACCGGCTCTTTTGAAACAGTGTCCTACAGTAAACCGACTCTTTTGAAACAGTGCCCAACAATAAACCGACTCCATTGAAACAGTTCCCGACAGTAAACCGGCTCTATTGAAACAGTGCCCGACAGTAAACCGACTCTATTAAAACAGTGCCCTACAGTAAACCGACTCTACTGAAACAGTGACCTACAGTAAACCGACTCTATTGAAACAGTGCCCAACAATAAACCGACTCCATTGGAACAGTCCCCCACAGTAAACCGACTTTATTGAAACAGTGCGCTAAAGTAAACAGATTCTATTGAAATAGTGCCCAACAATAAACCGACTCTGTTGAAACAGTGCCCTACAGTAAACCGACTCTATTGAAACAGTGCCCTAATGTAAACTGACTCTATTGAAACAGTGCCCTACAGTAAACCGACTCTTTTGAAACAGTGTCCTACAGTAAACCGAATCTTTAAAAACAGTGTCCTACAGTAAACCGACTCTGTTGAAACAGTGCCCTACAGTAAACCGACTCTATTGAAACAGTGCCCTAATGTAAACTGACTCTATTGAAACAGTGCCCTACAGTAAACCGACTCTTTTGAAACCGTGCACTCCAGTAAATCGGCTCATTGAAAACAGTGTGCTGCAGTAAACCGACTCAATTGAAACAGTGCCCTACAGTAAACCGACTGTATTGAAACAGTGTCCTACAGTCAACCGAATCTTTAAAAACAGTGTCCTACAGTAAACTGACTCTACTGAAACAGTGCCCTACAGTAAACCGACTCATTAAAAACAGTGTCCTACAGTAAACCGACTCTATTGAAACAGTGCCCTACAGTAAACCGACTCTACTGAAACAGAGCCCTACAGTAAACCGACTCCATTGAAACGGAGCCCTACAGTAAACCGACTGTACTGAAACAGTGCCCTTCAGTAAACCGACTCTTTAAAAACAGTGCCCTTCAGTAAACCGACTCTTTAAAAACAGTGCCCTACAGTAAACCGACTCTACTGAAACAGAACCCTACAGTAAACCGACTCTATTGAAACAGTGCCCTACAGTAAACCGACTCTATTGAAATAGTGCCCTACAGTAAACCGACTCTACTGAAACAGTGCCCTTCAGTAAACCGACTCTTTTGAAACAGAGCCCTAAAGTAAACTGACTCTTTAAAAAGAGTGCCCCACAGTAAACCGACTCAATTTAAACAGTGTCCTACAGTAAACCGACTCTATTGAAACAGTGTCCTACAGTAAACCGACTCTCTTGAAACAGTGCCCTACAGTAAACCGACTCTATTTCAACAGTGCCCTACAGTGAACCGACTCTATTGAAACAGTGCCCTTCAGTAAACCGATTCTTTAAAAACAGTGCCCTACAGTAAACCGACTGTTTTGAAACAGTGCCCTAAAGTAAACAGATTCTATTGAAACAGTGCCCAATAATAAACCGTCTCCATTGAAACAGTGCCCGACAGTAAACCGACTCTATTGAAACGGTGCCCAACAGTAAACCGGCTCTTTTGAAACAGTGTCCTACAGTAAACCGTCTCTTTTGAAACAGTGCCCAACAATAAACCGACTCCATTGAAACAGTTCCCGACAGTAAACCGGCTCTATTGAAACAGTACCCGACAGTAAACCGACTCTATTGAAACAGTGCCCTACAGTAAACCGACTCTACTGAAACAGTGCCCTACAGTACACCGACTCTTTAAAAACAGTGCCTACAGTAAACCGACTCTATTGAAACAGTGCCCAACAATAAACCGACTCCATTGGAACAGTGCCCGACAGTAAACCGACTCCATTGGAACAGTGCCCTAAAGTAAACAGATTCTATTGAAATAGTGCCCAACAATAAACCGACTCTGTTGAAACAGTGCCCTACAGTAAACCGACTCTATTGAAACAGTGCCCTAAAGTAAACAGATTCTATTGAACCTGCGCCCAACAATGATCCGACTCCATTGAAAGAGTGCCCGACAGTAAACCGACTCTATTGAAACGGTGCCCAACAGTAAACCGGCTCTTTTGAAACAGTGTCCTACAGTAAACCGACTCTATTGAAACAGTGCCCCACAGTAAACCGACTATTTTAAAACAGTGCCCTACAGTAAACCGACTCAAATGAAACAGTGTTCTACAGTAAACCGACTCTATTGAAACAGTGCCCCACAGTAAACCGACTATTTTAAAACAGTGCCCTACAGTAAACCGACTCAAATGAAACAGTGTTCTACAGTAAACCGACTCTATTGAAACAGTGCCCTACAGTAAACCGACCCTAATTAAACAGCGCCCTACAGTGAACCGTTTCTATTGAAACAGTGCCCTTCAGTAAACCGACTCTTTAAAAACAGTGCCCTACAGTAAACCGACTCTTTTGAAACAGTGCCCTAAAGTAAACAGATTCTATTGAAACAGTGCCCAACAATAAACCGACTCCATTGAAACAGTGCCCGACATTAAACCGACTCTATTGAAACGGTGCCCAACAGTAAACCGGCTCTTTTGAAACAGTGCCCTACAGTACACCGACTCTTTAAAAACAGTGCCCTACAGTAAACCGACTCTATTCAAACAGTGCCCAACAATAAACCGGCTCCATTGGAACAGTGCCCGACCGTAAACCGACTCTATTGAAACAGTGCCCTAAAGTAAACGGATTCTATTGAAATAGTGCCCAACAAACACCGACTCCATTGAAACAGTGCCCGACGGTAAACCGACTCTATTGAAACGGTGCCCAACAGTAAAGCGGCTCTTTTGAAACAGTGTACTACAGTAAATCGACTCTTTTGAAACAGTGCCCTAAAGTAAACAGATTCTATTGAAACAGTGCCCAACAATAAACCGACTCCTTTGAAATAGTGCCCGACAGTGAACCGACTCTATTGAAACGGTGCCCAACAGTAAACCGGCTCTTTTGAAACAGTGTTCTACAGTAAACCGACTCTTTTGAAACAGTGCCCAACAATAAACAGACTCCATTGAAACAGTTCCCGACAGTAAACCGGCTCTATTGAAACAGTGCCCGACAGTAAACCGACTCTATTGAAACAGTGCCCTACAGTAAACCGACTCTACTGAAACAGTGATCTACAGTAAACCGACTCTATTGAAACAGTGCCCAACAATAAACCGACTCCATTGGAACAGTCCCCCACAGTAAACAGACTTTATTGAAACAGTGCGCTTAAGTAAACAGATTCTATTGAAATAGTGCCCAACAATAAACCGACTCTGTTGAAACAGTGCCCTACAGTACACCGACTCTATTGAAACAGTGCCCTAATGTAAACTGACTCTATTGAAACAGTGCCCTACAGTAAACCGACTCTTTTGAAACCGTGCCCTCCAGTAAATCGGCTCATTGAAAACAGTGTGCTGCAGTAAACCGACTCAATTGAAACAGTGCCCTACAGTAAACCGACTGTATTGAAACAGTGTCCTACAGTAAACCGAATCTTTAAAAACAGTGTCCTACAGTAAACCGACTCTACTGAAACAGTGCCCTACAGTAAACCGACTCTACTGAAACAGAGCCCTACAGTAAACCGGCTCTATTGAAACAGTGTCCTACAGTGAACCGGCTCTATTGAAACAGTGTCCTACAGTGAACCGACTCTTTAAAAACAGTGCCCTACAGTAAACCGACTCTATTGAAACAGTGCTCTACAGTAAACCGACTCTACTGAAACAGAGCCCTACAGTAAACCGACTGTATTGAAACTGTGCCCTTCAGTAAACCGACTCTTTAAAAACAGTGCCCTACAGTAAACCGACTCTACTGAAACAGAGCCCTACAGTAAACCGACTCTATTGAAACAGTGCCCTACAGTAAACCGACTCTATTGAAATAGTGCCCTACAGTAAACCGACTCTACTGAAACAGTTCCCTTCAGTAAACCGACTCTTTTGAAACAGAGCCCTAAAGCAAACTGACTCTTTAAAAACTGTGCCCTACAGTAAACCGACTCAATTTAAACAGTGCCCGACAGTAAACCGACTCTATTGAAACGGTGCCCAACAGTAAACCGGCTCTTTCGAAACAGTGTCCTACAGTAAACCGACTCTTTAGAAACAGTGCCCAACAATAAACCGACTCCATTGAAACAGTTCCCGACAGTAAACCGGCTCTATTGAAACAGTGCCCGACAGTAAACCGACTCTATTGAAACAGTGCCCTACAGTAAACCGACTCTACTGAAACAGTGCCCTACAGTACACCGACTCTTTAAAAACAGTGCCTACAGTAAACCGACTCTATTGAAACAGTGCCCAACAATAAACCGACTCCATTGGAACAGTGCCCGACAGTAAACCGACTCCGTTGGAACAGTGCCCTAAAGTAAACAGATTCTATTGAAATAGTGCCCAACAATTAACCGACTCCATTGGAACAGTGCCCTAAAGTAAACCGACTCTATTGAAACGGTGCCCAACAGTAAACCGGCTCTTTTGAAACAGTGTCCTACACTAAACCGACTCTTTTGAAACAGTGCCCAACAATAAACCGACTCCATTGAAACAGTTCCCGACAGTAAACCGGCTCTATTGAAACAGTGCCCGACAGTAAACCGACTCTATTGAAACAGTGCCCTACAGTAAACCGACTCTACTGAAACAGTGCCCTACAGTAAACCGACTCTATTGAAACAGTGCCCTACAGTAAATCGACTCTATTGAAACAGTGCCCTACAGTAAGCCGACTCTACTTAAACAGTGCCCTACAGTACACCGACTCTTTAAAACAGTGCCAGGCAGTAAACCGACTCTTTTGAAACAGTGCCCTAAAGTAAACAGATTCTATTGAAACAGTGCCCAACAATAAACCGACTCCATTGAAAGAGTTCCCGACAGTAAACCGGCTCTACTGAAACAGTGCCCGCCAGTAAACCGACTCTATTGAAACAGTGCCCTACAGTAAACCGACACTACTCAAACAGTGCCCTTCAGTACACCGACTCTTTAAAAACAGTGCCCTACATTAAACCGACTCTATTGAAACAGTGCCCAACAATAAACCGACTCCATTGGAACAGTGCCCGACAGTAAACCGACTCTATTGAAACAGTGCCCTAAAGTAAACAGATTCTATTGAAATAGTGCCCAACAATAAACCGACTCTGTTGAAACAGTGCCCAACAGTAAACCGACTCTATTGAAACAGTGCCCTTAAGTAAACCGACTCTATTGAAACAGTGCCCTACAGTAAACCGACTCTTTTGAAACCGTGCCCTCCAGTAAATCGGCTCATTAAAAACAGTGTGCTACAGTAAACCGACTCAATTGAAACAGTGCGCTACAGTAAACCGACTCTATTGACACAGTGTCCTACAGTAAACCGACTCTATTGACACAGTGTCCTACAATAAACCGAATCTTTAAAAACAGTGTCCTACAGTAAACGGACTCTACTGAAACAGTGCCCTACAGTAAACCGACTCATTAAAAACAGTGTCCTACAGTAAACCGACACTATTGAAACAGTGCCCTACCGTAAACCGACTCTACTGAAACAGAGCCCTACAGTAAACCGACTCTATTGAAACAGAGTCCTACATCAAACCGACTCTTTAAAAACAGTGCCCTACAGTAAACCGACTCTACTGAAACGGTCCCCTTCAGTAAACCGACTCTTTAAAAACAGTGCCCTACAGTAAACCGACTCTTTAAAAACAGTGCCCTAGAGTAGACCGACTCTTTTGAAACCGTGCCCTCCAGTAAATCGGCTCGTTAAAAACAGTGTGCTACAGTAAACCGACTCAATTGAAACAGTGCCCTACAGTAAACCGACTCTATTGAAACAGTGCCCAACAGTAAACCGACTCTATTGAAACAGTGCCCTACAGTAAACCGAAACTACTGAAACAGAACCCTATAGTAAACCGACTCTATTGAAACAGTGCCCCACAGTAAACCGACTATTTTAAAACAGTGCCCTACAGTAAACCGACTCAAATGAAACAGTGTTCTACAGTAGACCGACTCTATTGAAACAGTGCCCTACAGTAAACCGACTCTATTTAAACAGTGCCCTACAGTGAACCGACACTATTGAAACAGTGCCCTTCAGTAAACCGACTCTTTAAAAACAGTGCCCTACAGTAAACCGACTCTTTTGAAACAGTCCCCTAAAGTAAACAGATTCTATTGAAACAGTGCCCGACATTAAACCGACTCTATTGAAACGGTGCCCAACAGTAAACCGGCTCTTTTGAAACAGTGTCCTAAAGTAAACCGACTCTTTTGAAACAGTGCCCAACAATAAACAGACTCCGTTGAAACAGTTCCCGACAGTAAACCGGCTCTATTGAAACAGTGCCCGACAGTAAACCGACTCTATTGAAACAGTGCCCTACAGTAAACCGACTCTTTGAAACAGTGCCCAACAATAAACCGGCTCCATTGGAACAGTGCCCGACAGTAAACCGACTCTATTGAAACAGTGCCCTAAAGTAAACAGATTCTATTGAAATAGTGCCCAACAATAAACCGACTCCATTGAAACAGTGCCCGACAGTAAACCGACTCTATTGAAACGGTGCCCAACAGTAAACCGGCTCTTTTGAAACAGTGTCCTACAGTAAATCGACTCTTTTGAAACAGTGCCCAACAATAAACCGACTCCATTGAAACAGTTCCCGACAGTAAACCGGCTCTATTGAAAAAGGGCCCGACAGTAAACCGACTCTATTTAAACAGTGCCCGACAGTAAACCGACTCTACTGAAACAGTGCCCTACAGTAAACCGACTCTATTGAAACAGTGCCCTACAGTAAATCGACTCTATTGAAACAGTGCCCTACAGTAAACCGACTCTACTGAAACAGAGCCGTACAGTAAACCGACTGTATTGAAACAGTGCCCTACAGTAAACCGACTCTTTAAAAACAGTGCCCTACAGTAAACCGACTCTACTGAAACAGAGCCCTACAGTAAACCGACTCTCTTGGAACAGTGCCCTACAGTAAACCGACTCTATTGAAATAGTGCCCTACAGTAAACCGAGTCTACTGAAACAGTGCCCTTCAGTAAACCGACTCTTTTGAAACAGAGCCCTCAAGTAAACTGACTCTTTAAAAACAGTGCCCTACAGTAAACCGACTCAATTTAAACAGTGTCCTACAGTAAACCGACTCTATTGAACCAGTGCCCTACAGTGAACCGACTCTATTGAAACAGTGCCCTTCAGTAAACCGATTCTTTAAAAACAGTGCCCTACAGTAAACCGACTGTTTTGAAACAGTGCCCTAAAGTAAAGAGATTCTATTGAAACAGTGCCCAACAATAAACAGACTCCACTGAAACAGTGCCCGACAGTAAACCGACTCTATTGAAACGGTGCCCAACAGTAAACCGGCTCTTTTGAAACAGTGTCCTACAGTAAACCGACTCTTTTGAAACAGTGCCCAACAATAAACCGACTCCATTGAAACAGTTCACGACAGTAAACCGGCTCTATTGAAACAGTGCCCGACAGTAAACCGACTCTATTGAAACAGTGCCCTACAGTAAACCGACTCTACTGAAACAGTGCCCTACAGTACACCGACTCTTTAAAAACAGTGCGTACAGTAAACCGACTCTATTGAAACAGTGCCCAACAATAAACCGACTCCATTGGAACAGTGCCCGACAGTAAACCGACTCTATTGAAACAGTGCCCTAAAGTAAACAGATTCTATTGAAATAGTGCCCAACAATAAACCGACTCTGTTGAAACAGTGCCCTACAGTAAACCGACTCTATTGAAACAGTGCCCTAAAGTAAACAGATTCTATTGAAGCTGTGCCCAACAATGAACCGACTCCATTGAAAGAGTGCCCGACAGTAAACCGACTCTATTGAAACGGTGCCCAACAGTAAACCGGCTCTTTTGAAACAGTGTCCTACAGTAAACCGACTCTTTTGAAACAGTGCCCAACAATAAACCGACTCCATTGAAACAGTTCCCGACAGTAAACCGGCTCTATTGAAACAGTGCCCGACAGTAAACCGACTCTATTGAAACAGTGCCCTACAGTAAACCGACTCTACTGAAACAGTGCCCTACAGTAAACCGACTCTATTGAAACAGTGCCCTACAGTAAATCGACTCTATTGAAACAGTGCCCTACAGTAAGCCGACTCTACTGAAACAGCGCCCTACCGTACACCGACTCTTTAAAACAGTGCCCTACAGTAAACCGACTCTTTTGAAACAGTGCCCTAAAGTAAACAGATTCTATTGAAACAGTGCCCAAAATAAACCGACTCCATTGAAACAGTTCCCGACAGTAAACCGGCTCTATTGAAACAGTGCCCGACAGTAAACCGACTCTATTGAAACAGTGCCCTACAGTAAACCGACACTACTGAAACAGTGCCCTTCAGTACACCGACTCTTTAAAAACAGTGCCCTACAGTAAACCGACTCTATTGAAACAGTGCCCAACAATAAACCGACTCCATTGGAACAGTGCCCGACAGTAAACCGACTCTATTGAAACAGTGCCCTAAAGTAAACAGATTCTATTGAAAAAGTGCCCAACAATAAACCGACTCTGTTGAAACAGTGCCCTACAGTAAACCGACTCTATTGAAACAGTGCCCTTAAGTAAACCGACTCTATTGAAACAGTGCCCTCCAGTAAACCGACTCTTTTGAAACCGTGCCCTCCAGTAAATCGGCTCATTAAAAACAGTGTGCTACAGTAAACCGACTCAATTGAAACAGTGCCCTACAGTAAACCGAGTCTATTGACACAGTGTCCTACAGTAAACCGAATCTTGAAAAACAGTGTCCTACAGTAAACCGACTCTATTGAAACAGTGCCCTACCGTAAACCGACTCTACTGAAACAGAGCCCTACAGTAAACCGACTCTATTGAAACAGAGTCCTACAGCAAACCGACTCATTAAAAACAGTGTTCTACAGTAAACCGACTCTACTGAAACAGTGCCCTTCAGTAAACCGACTCTTTAAAAACAGTGCCCTACAGTAAACCGACTCATTAAAAACAGTGCCCTACCGTAAACCGAATCTACTGAAACAGTGCCCTACAGTAAACCGACTCTTTTGAAACCGTGCCCTCCAGTAAATCGGCTCGTTAAAAACAGTCTGCTACAGTAAACCGACTCAATTGAAACAGTGCCCTACAGTAAACCGACTCTATTGAAACAGTGACCAACAGCAAACCGACTCTATTGAAACAGTGCCCTACAGTAAACCGACACTACTGAAACAGAGCCCTATCGTAAACCGACTCTATTGAAACAGTGCACCACAGTAAACCGACTCAAATGAAACAGTGTTCTACAGTTAACCGACTCTATTGAAACAGTGCCCCACAGTAAACCGACTATTTTAAAACAGTGCCCTACAGTAAACCGACTCAAATGAAACAGTGTTCTACAGTAAACCGACTCTATTGAAACAGTGCCCTACAGTAAACCGACCCTATTTAAACAGTGCCCTACAGTGAACCGACTCTATTGAAACAGTGCCCTTCAGTAAACCGACTCTTTAAAAACAGTGCCCTACAGTAAACCGACTCTTTTGAAACAGTGCCCTAAAGTAAACAGATTCTATTGAAACAGTGCCCAACAATAAACCGACTCCATTGAAACAGTGCCCGACATTAAACCGACTCTATTGAAACGGTGCCCAACAGTAAACCGGCTCTTTTGAAACAGTGCCCTACAGTACACCGACTCTTTAAAAACAGTGCCCTACAGTAAACCGACTCTATTCAAACAGTGCCCAACAATAAACCGCTCCATTGGAACAGTGCCCGACCGTAAACCGACTCTATTGAAACAGTGCCCTAAAGTAAACGGATTCTATTGAAATAGTGCCCAACAATAAACCGACTCCATTGAAACAGTGCCCGACGGTAAACCGACTCTATTGAAACGGTGCCCAACAGTAAACCGGCTCTTTTGAAACAGTGTCCTACAGTAAATCGACTCTACTGATACAGTGCCCTACAGTAAACCGACTCTATTGAAACAGTGCCCTACAGTAAATCGACTCTATTGAAACAGTGCCCTACAGTAAACCGACTCTACTGAAACAGTGCCCTACAGTACACCGACTCTTTAAAAACTGTGCCCTACAGTAACCCGCCTCTATTGAAACAGTGCCCTGAAGAAAACAGACTCTTTTAAAAGAGAGCCCTAGAGTAAATCAACTCAATTGACACAGTGCCCTAATATAAACCGACACTATTCAAAGAGGGCCCTACAGTAAACCACTCTATTAAATCAGTGTCCTACAGTAAATCGACTCTATTGAAACAGTGCCCTACAGACTCTTTAAAAACAGTGCCCTACAGTAAACCGACTCTTTTGAAACAGTGCCGTTAAGTAAACAGATTCTATTGAAACAGTGCCCAACAATAAACCGACTCCTTTGAAATAGTGCCCGACAGTGAACCGACTCTATTGAAACGGTGCCCAACAGTAAACCGGCTCTTTTGAAACAGTGTCCTACAGTAAATCGACTCTTTTGAAACAGTGCCCAACAATAAACCGACTCCATTGAAACAGTTCCCGACAGTAAACCGGCTCTATTGAAACAGTCCCCGACAGAAAACCGACTCTCTTGAAACAGTGCCCTACAGTAAACCGACTCAATTGAAACAGTGCCCTACAGTAAACCGACTCTATTGAAACAGTGACCAACAGCAAACCGACTCTATTGAAACAGTGCCCTACAGTAAACCGACACTACTGAAACAGAGCCCTATCGTAAACCGACTCTATTGAAACAGTGCACCACAGTAAACCGACTCAAATGAAACAGTGTTCTACAGTTAACCGACTCTATTGAAACAGTGCCCCACAGTAAACCGACTATTTTAAAACAGTGCCCTACAGTAAACCGACTCAAATGAAACAGTGTTCTACAGTAAACCGACTCTATTGAAACAGTGCCCTACAGTAAACCGACCCTATTTAAACAGTGCCCTACAGTGAACCGACTCTATTGAAACAGTGCCCTTCAGTAAACCGACTCTTTAAAAACAGTGCCCTACAGTAAACCGACTCTTTTGAAACAGTGCCCTAAAGTAAACAGATTCTATTGAAACAGTGCCCAACAATAAACCGACTCCATTGAAACAGTGCCCGACATTAAACCGACTCTATTGAAACGGTGCCCAACAGTAAACCGGCTCTTTTGAAACAGTGCCCTACAGTACACCGACTCTTTAAAAACAGTGCCCTACAGTAAACCGACTCTATTCAAACAGTGCCCAACAATAAACCGCTCCATTGGAACAGTGCCCGACCGTAAACCGACTCTATTGAAACAGTGCCCTAAAGTAAACGGATTCTATTGAAATAGTGCCCAACAATAAACCGACTCCATTGAAACAGTGCCCGACGGTAAACCGACTCTATTGAAACGGTGCCCAACAGTAAACCGGCTCTTTTGAAACAGTGTCCTACAGTAAATCGACTCTACTGATACAGTGCCCTACAGTAAACCGACTCTATTGAAACAGTGCCCTACAGTAAATCGACTCTATTGAAACAGTGCCCTACAGTAAACCGACTCTACTGAAACAGTGCCCTACAGTACACCGACTCTTTAAAAACAGTGCCCTACAGTAACCCGCCTCTATTGAAACAGTGCCCTGAAGAAAACAGACTCTTTTAAAAGAGTGCCCTAGAGTAAATCAACTCAATTGACACAGTGCCCTAATATAAACCGACACTATTCAAAGAGGGCCCTACAGTAAACCACTCTATTAAATCAGTGTCCTACAGTAAATCGACTCTATTGAAACAGTGCCCTACAGACTCTTTAAAAACAGTGCCCTACAGTAAACCGACTCTTTTGAAACAGTGCCGTTAAGTAAACAGATTCTATTGAAACAGTGCCCAACAATAAACCGACTCCTTTGAAATAGTGCCCGACAGTGAACCGACTCTATTGAAACGGTGCCCAACAGTAAACCGGCTCTTTTGAAACAGTGTCCTACAGTAAATCGACTCTTTTGAAACAGTGCCCAACAATAAACCGACTCCATTGAAACAGTTCCCGACAGTAAACCGGCTCTATTGAAACAGTCCCCGACAGAAAACCGACTCTCTTGAAACAGTGCCCTACAGTAAACCGACTCTACTGAAACAGTGACCTACAGTAAACCGACTCTATTGAAACAGTGCCCAACAATAAACCGACTCCATTGGAACAGTCCCCCACAGTAAACCGACTTTATTGAAACAGTGCGCTAAAGTAAACAGATTCTATTGAAATAGTGCCCAACAATAAACCGACTCTGTTGAAACAGTGCCCTACAGTAAACCGACTCTATTGAAACAGTGCCCTAATGTAAACTGACTCTATTGAAACAGTGCCCTACAGTAAACCGACTCTTTTGAAACCGTGCCCTCCAGTAAATCGGCTCATTGAAAACAGTGAGCTGCAGTAAACCGACTCAATTGAAACAGTGCCCTACAGTAAACCGACTGTATTGAAACAGTGTCCTACAGTAAACAGAATCTTTAAAAACAGTGTCCTACAGTAAACCGACTCTACTCAAACAGTGCCCTACAGTAAACCGACTCATTAAAAACAGTGTCCTACAGTAAACCGACTCTATTGAAACAGTGCCCTACAGTAAACCGACTCTACTGAAACAGAGCCCTACAATAAACCGACTCTATTGAAACAGTGTCCTACAGTGAACCGACTCTTTAAAAACAGTGCCCTACAGTAAACCGACTCTATTGAAACAGTGCCCTACAGTAAACCGACTCTACTGAAACAGAGCCCTACAGTAAACCGACTGTATTGAAACAGTGCCCTTCAGTAAACCGACTCTTTAAAAACAGTGCCCTACAGTAAACCGCCTCTACTGAAACAGAGCCCTACAGTAAACCGACTCTATTGAAACAGTGCCCTACAGTAAACCGACTCTATTGAAATAGTGCCCTACAGTAAACCGACTCTACTGAAACAGTGCCCTTCAGTAAACCGACTCTTTTGAAACAGAGCCCTAAAGTAAACTGACTCTTTAAAAACAGTGCCCTACAGTAAACCGACTCAATTTAAACAGTGTCCTACAGTAAACCGACTCGATTGAAACATTGTCCTACAGTAAACCGACTCTCTTGAAACAGTGCCCTACAGTAAACCGACTCTATTTAAACAGTGCCCTACAGTGAACCGACTCTATTGAAACAGTGCCCTTCAGTAAACCGATTCTTTAAAAACAGTGCCCTACAGTAAACCGACTGTTTTGAAACAGTGCCCTAAAGTAAACAGATTCTATTGAAACAGTGCCCAACAATAAACCGACTCCATTGAAACAGTGCCCGACAGTAAACCGACTCTATTGAAACGGTGCCCAACAGTAAACCGGCTCTTTTGAAACAGTGTCCTACAGTAAACCGACTCTTTTGAAACAGTGCCCAACAATAAACCGACTCCATTGAAACAGTTCCCGACAGTAAACCGGCTCTATTGAAACAGTGCCCGACAGTAAACCGACTCTATTGAAACAGTGCCCTACAGTAAACCGACTCTACTGAAACAGTGCCCTACAGTACACCGACTCTTTAAAAACAGTGCCTACAGTAAACCGACTCTATTGAAACAGTGCCCAACAATAAATCGACTCCATTGGAACAGTGCCCGACAGTAAACCGACTCCATTGGAACAGTGCCCTAAAGTAAACAGATTCTATTGAAATAGTGCCCAACAATAAACCGACTCTGTTGAAACAGTGCCCTTCAGTAAACCGACTCTATTGAAACAGTGCCCTAAAGTAAACAGATTCAATTGAAACAGTGCCCTAAAGTAAACAGATTCAATTGAACCTGTGCCCAACAATGATCCGACTCCATTGAATGAGTGCCCGACAGTAAACCGACTCTATTGAAACGGTGCCCAACATTAAACCGGCTCTTTTGAAACAGTGACCTACAGTAAACCGACTCTCTTGAAACAGTGCCCAACAATAAACCGACTCCATTGAAACAGTTCCCGACAGTAAACCGGCTCTATTGAAACAGTGCCCGACAGTAAACCGACTCTATTGAAACAGTGCCCTACAGTAAACCGACTCTACTGAAACAGTGCCCTACAGTAAACCGACTCTATTGAAACAGTGCCCTACAGTAAATCGACTCTATTGAAACAGTGCCCTACAGTAAGCCGACTCTACTTAAACAGTGCCCTACAGTACACCGACTCTTTTGAAACAGTGCCCTAAAGTAAACAGATTCTATTGAAACAGTACCCAACAATAAACCGACTCCATTGAAACAGTTCCCGACAGTAAACCGTCTCTACTGAAATAGTGCCCGACAGTAAACCGACTCTATTGAAAGAGTGCCCTACAGTAAACCGACACTACTGAAACAGTGCCCTTCAGTACACCGACTCTTTAAAAACAGTGCCCTACAGTAAACCGACTCTATTGAAACAGTGCCCAACAATAAACCGACTCCATTGGAACAGTGCCCGACAGTAAACCGACTCTATTGAAACAGTGCCCTAAAGTAAACAGATTCTATTGAAATAGTGCCCAACAATAAACCGACTCTGTTGAAACAGTGCCCTACAGTAAACCGACTCTATTGAAACAGTGCCCTGAAGTAAACCGACTCTATTGAAACAGTGCCCTACAGTAAACCGACTCTTTTGAAACCGTGCCCTCCAGTAAATCGGCTCATTAAAAACAGTGTGCTACAGTAAACCGACTCAATTGAAACAGTGACCTACAGTAAACCGACTCTATTGACACAGTGTCCTACAGTAAACCGAATCTTTAAAAACAGTGTCCTACAGTAAACCGACTCTACTGAAACAGTGCCCTACAGTAAACCGACTCATTAAAAACAGTGTCCTACAGTAAACCGACTCTATTGAAACAGTGCCCTACCGTAAACCGACTCTACTGAAACAGAGCCCTACTGTAAACCGACTCTATTGAAACAGAGTCCTACAGCAAACCGACTCTTTAAAAACAGTGCCCTACAGTAAACCGACTCTACTGAAACAGTCCCCTTCAGTAAACCGACTCTTTAAAAACAGTGTCCTACAGTAAACCGACTCTTTAAAACAGTGCCCTACAGTAAACCGACTCTATTGAAACAGTGCCCTACAGTAAACCGACTCTTTTGAAACCGTGCCCTCCTGTAAATCGGCTCTTAAAAACAGTGTGCTACAGTAAACCGACTCAATTGAAACAGTGCCCAACAGTAAACCGACTATATTGAAACAGTGCCCTACAGTACACCGACACTACTGAAACAGAACCCTATAGTAAACCGACTCTATTGAAACAGTGCCCCACAGTAAACCGACTATTTTAAAACAGTGCCCTACAGTAAACCGACTCAAATGAAACAGTGTTCTACAGTAAACCGACTCTATTGAAACAGTGCCCTACAGTAAACCGACTCTATTTAAACAGTGCCCTACAGTGAACCGACTCTATTGAAACAGTGCCCTTCAGTAAACCGACTCTTTAAAAACAGTGCCCTACAGTAAACCGACTCTTTTGAAACAGTGCCCTAAAGTAAACAGATTCTATTGAAACAGTGCCCAACAATAAACCGACTCTGTTGAAACAGTGCCCTACAGTAAACCGACTCTATTGAAACAGTGCCCTAATGTAAACTGACTCTATTGAAACAGTGCCCTACAGTAAACCGACTCTTTTGAAACCGTGCCCTCCAGTAAATCGGCTCATTGAAAACAGTGTGCTGCAGTAAACCGACTCAATTGAAACAGTGCCCTACAGTAAACCGACTGTATTGAAACAGTGTCCTACAGTAAACCGACTCTACTGAAACAGTGCCCTACAGTAAACCGACTCATTAAAAACAGTGTCCTACAGTAAACCGACTCTATCGAAACAGTGCCCTACAGTAAACCGACTCTACTGAAACAGAGCCCTACAATAAACCGACTCTATTGAAACAGTGTCCTACAGTGAACCGACTCTTTAAAAACAGTGCCCTACAGTAAACCGACTCCATTGAA
Organism: Scyliorhinus torazame; assembly: GCF_047496885.1. Lineage (NCBI taxonomy): Eukaryota > Metazoa > Chordata > Chondrichthyes > Carcharhiniformes > Scyliorhinidae > Scyliorhinus > Scyliorhinus torazame. Next base: position 5,737,756 of record NC_092725.1, on the reverse strand, counting down.
ACAGTGCCCTACAGTAAACCGACTCTACTGAAACAGAGCCCTACAGCAAACCGACTGTATTGAAACAGTGCCCTTCAGTAAACCGACTCTTTAAAAACAGTGCCCTACAGTAAACCGCCTCTACTGAAACAGAGCCCTAAAGTAAACCGACTCTATTGAAACAGTGCCCTACAGTAAACCGACTCTATTGAAATAGTGCCCTACAGTAAACCGACTCTACTGAAACAGTGCCCTTCAGTAAACCGACTCTTTTGAAACAGAGCCCTAAAGTAAACTGACTCTTTAAAAACAGTGCCCTACAGTAAACCGACTCAATTTAAACAGTGTCCTACAGTAAACCGACTCTACTGAAACAGTGCCCTACAGTAAACCGACTCTATTGAAACAGTGCCCTACAGTAAATCGACTCGATTGAAACAGTGCCCTACAGTAAGCCGACTCTACTTAAACAGTGCCCTACAGTACACCGACTCTTTAAAACAGTGCCCGACAGTAAACCGACTCTTTTGAAACAGTGCCCTAAAGTAAACAGATTCTATTGAAACAGTGCCCAACAATAAACCGACTCCATTGAAACAGTTCCCGACAGTAAACCGGCTCTACTGAAACAGTGCCCGACAGTAAACCGACTCTATTGAAACAGTGCCCTACAGTAAACCGACACTACTGAAACAGTGCCCTTCAGTACACCGACTCTTTAAAAACAGTGCCCTACAGTAAACCGACTCTATTGAAACAGTGCCCAACAATAAACCGACTCCATTGGAACAGTGCCCGACAGTAAACCGACTCTATTGAAACAGTGCCCTAAAGTAAACAGATTCTATTGAAATAGTGCCCAGCAATAAACCGACTCTGTTGAAACAGTGCCCTACAGTAAACCGACTCTATTGAAACAGTGCCCTGAAGTAAACCGACTCTATTGAAACAGTGCCCTACAGTAAACCGACTCTTTTGAAACCGTGCCCTCCAGTAAATCGGCTCATTAAAAACAGTGTGCTACAGTAAACCGACTCAATTGAAACAGTGCCCTACAGTAAACCGACTCTATTGACACAGTGTCCTACAGTAAACCGAATCTTTAAAAACAGTGTCCTACAGTAAACCGACTCTACTGAAACAGTGCCCTACAGTAAACCGACTCATTAAAAACAGTGTCCTACAGTAAACCGACTCTATTGAAACAGTGCCCTACCGTAAACCGACTCTACTGAAACAGAGCCCTACAGTAAACCGACTCTATTGAAACAGAGTCCTACAGCAAACCGACTCTTTAAAAACAGTGCCCTACAGTAAACCGACTCTACTGAAATAGTCCCCTTCAGTAAACCGACTCTTTAAAAACAGTGCCCTACAGTAAACCGACTCTTTAAAAACAGTGCCCTACAGTAAACCGACTCTATTGAAACAGTGCCCTACAGTACACCGACTCTTTTGAAACCGTGCCCTCCAGTAAATCGGCTCTTAAAAACAGTGTGCTACAGTAAACCGACTCAATTGAAACAGTGCCCTACAGTAAACCGACTCTATTGAAACAGTGCCCAACATTAAAACGACTCTATTGAAACAGTGCCCTACAGTAAACCGACACTACTGAAACAGAACCCTATAGTAAACCGACTCTATTGAAACAGTGCCCCACAGTAAACCGACTATTTTAAAACAGTGCCCTACAGTAAACCGACTCAAATGAAACAGTGTTCTACAGTAAACCGACTCTATTGAAACAGTGCCCTACAGTAAACCGACTCTATTTAAACAGTGCCCTACAGTGAACCGACTCTATTGAAACAGTGCCCTTCAGTAAACCGACTCTTTAAAAACAGTGCCCTACAGTAAACCGACTCTTTTGAAACAGTGCCCTAAAGTAAACAGATTCTATTGAAACAGTGCCCAACAATAAACCGACTCCATTGAAACAGTGCCCGACATTAAACCGACTCTATTGAAACGGTGCCCAACAGTAAACCGGCTCTTTTGAAACAGTGTCCTAAAGTAAACCGACTCTTTTGAAACAGTGCCCAACAATAAACAGACTCCATTGAAACAGTTCCCGACAGTAAACCGGCTCTATTGAAACAGTGCCCGACAGTAAACCGACTCTATTAAAACAGTGCCCTACAGTAAACCGACTCAACTGAAACAGTGCCCTACAGTACACCGACTCTTTAAAAACAGTGCCCTACAGTAAACCGACTCTATTGAAACAGTGCCCAACAATAAACCGGCTCCATTGGAACAGTGCCCGACAGTAAACCGACTCTATTGAAACAGTGCCCTAAAGTAAACAGATTCTATTGAAATAGTGCCCAACAATAAACCGACTCCATTGAAACAGTGCCCGACAGTAAACCGACTCTATTGAAACGGTGCCCAACAGTAAACCGGCTCTTTTGAAACAGTGTCCTACAGTAAATCGACTCTTTTGAAACAGTGCCCAACAATAAACCGACTCCATTGAAACAGTTCCCGACAGTAAACCGGCTTTATTGAAACAGTGCCCGACAGTAAACCGACTCTATTTAAGCAGTGCCCTACAGTAAACCGACTCTACTGAAACAGTGCCCTACAGTAAACCGACTCTATTGAAACAGTGCCCTACAGTAAATCGACTCTATTGAAACAGTGCCCTACAGTAAACCAACTCTACTGAAACAGTGCCCTACAGTACACCGACTCTTTAAAAACAGAGCCCTACAGTAAATCGGCTCTTTTGAAACAGTGTCCTCCAGTAAACCGACTCTATTGAAACAGTGCCCGACAGTAAACCGACTCTATTGAAACAGTGCCCTTCAGTAAACCGAATCTATTGAAACAGTGCCCGACAGTAAACCGACTCCATTGAAACAGTGCCCTACAGTAAACCGACTCTATTGAAACAGTGCCCTCCAGTAAACCGGCTCTTTTGAAACAGTGTCCTACAGTAAACCGACTCTATTGAAACAGTGCCCTACAGTAAACGGACTCTATTGAAACAGTGCCCGACAGTAAACCGACTCTATTGAAACAGTGCCCTACAGTAAACCGACTCTATTGAAACAGTGCCCGACAGTAAACCGACTCCATTGAAACAGTGCCCTACAGTAAACCGACTCTATTGAAACAGTTCCCTACAGTAAACCGACTCTTTAAAAACAGTGCCCTACAGTAAACCGACTATATTGAAACAGTGCTCTTCAGTAAACCGACTCTATTGAAACAGTGCCCTACAGTAAACAGACTCTATTGAAACAGTGCCCGACAGTAAACCGACTCCATTGAAATAGTGCCCGACAGTAAACCGACTCTATTGAAACAGTGTCCTACAGTAAACCGACTCTATTGAAACAGTGCCCTGCAGTAAACCGATTCTAGTGAAACTTACCCTGAAGAACATGGGCTCTTAACTTCTTTAACAGCCTCCAGTGTGGCACCTTGTCAAAGGCCTTCTGGAAATCTAAATAAATCATGTCCACTGGCTCTCCTTTGTCGAACTTCCTTGTGCCTTCTTCAAAGAACTCCAACAGATTTGTCAGACATGACCTCCCCTTGACGAAGCCGTGCTGACTCAGTCCTATTTTACCACTTCCAACTACTCCGGAATCTTATTTTTTTCAAAGAAATTTAGAGTACCCAATTATTTTTTCTACTTAAGGGGCAATTTAGCATGGCCAATCCACCTACCCTGCACATCTTTAGGTTGTGGGGGGGAAAACTACGCAAACACGGGGCGAATGTGCAAAATCCACACGGTCAGTGACCCAGAGCCAGGATCGAACCTGGAACTTTGGTGCCGTAAGGCAGCTGGGTTAATCACTGCGCCAACGTGCTGCCCGCTTTCTCATCTTTAATAATAGACTCTAAAATCTTACCAATGTCCGAAGTTAGGCTAACCGGCCTATAATTTGTCATCTTCTGCCTCCCCCACTTCCTAAACAGTGGTGTTGCATGAGCCACTTCCCAGCCCTCTGGGGCCATTCCTGCCTCGTGTGATTCCTGAAAGATCACCACCAATGCCTCCACAATCTCCTCTGCTATCTCGTTTAGGACCCTAGGGTGCCGGCCATCTGGTCCAGGTGATTAATCCACCTTCCAACATTTCACATTCCCCAGAACCTTCTCCTTAGTGATGGTCACTGAACTCACCTCTGCCCTAGATTCTCCTGGAGTTCTGGCATCCCACTGGTATCTTCCACCGTGAAGACTGATTCAAAGAAACTATTCAGTTTGTCTACCATTTCTTTGTTTACGAAAGTTTTAAGACAGTGCCCTACAGTAACCCGCCTCTATTGAAACAGTGCCCTGAAGAAAACAGACTCTTTTAAAAGAGTGCCCTAGAGTAAATCAACTCAATTGACACAGTGCCCTAATATAAACCGACACTATTCAAAGAGGGCCCTACAGTAAACCACTCTATTTAAACAGTGTCCTACAGTAAATCGACTCTATTGAAACAGTGCCCTACAGTAAACCGACTCTAGTGAAAGAGTGACCTACAGTAAACCGACTCGTTAAAAACAGTGTCCTACAGTAAACCGACTCTATTGAAACAGTGCCCTACAGTAAACCGACTCTTTAAAAACAGTGTCCGACAGTAAACAGACTCGACTGAAACAGTGTCCTACAGTAAACCGACTCTACTGAAACAGTGCCCTACAGTAAACCGACTCTTTTGAAACCGTGCCCTACAGTAAATCGGCTCATTAAAAACAGTGTGTTACAGTAAACCGACTCTATTGAAACAGTGCCCTACAGTAAACCGACTATTTTAAAATAATGTCCTACAGTAAACCGACTCTTTTGAAACCGTGCCCTCCAGTAAATCGGCTCATTAAAAACAGTGTGCGACAGTAAACTGACTCTATTGAAACAGTGCCCTACAGTAAACCGACTCTATTGAAACAGTGCCCTACAGTAAACCGACTCTATTGAAAAAGTGCCCTACAGTAAACCGACTCGATTGAAACAGTGTCCTACAGTAAACCGAATCTTTAAAAACAGTGTCCTACAGTAAACCGACTCTATTGAAACAGTGTCCTACAGTAAACCGACTCTTTAAAAACAGTGCCCTACAGTAAACCGACTCTATTGAAACAGTGCCCGACAGTAAACCGTCTCTATTGAAACAGTGTCCTACAGTAAACCGACTCTTTAAAAACAGTGCCCTACAGTAAACCGACTCTATTGAAACAGTGCCCTACAGTAAACCGACTCTACTGAAACAGAGCCCTACAGTCAACCCACTCTATTGAAACAGTGCCCTACAGTAAACCGACTCTATTGAAACAGTGCCCTACAGTAAAGCGACTCTACTGAAACAGAGCCCTACAGTAAACCGACTCTATTGAAACTGTGCCCTTCAGTAAACCGACTCTTTAAAAACAGTGCACTACAGTAAACCGACTCTATTGAAACAGTGCCCTACAGTAAACCGACTCTTTTGAAACCGTGCCCTCCAGTAAATCGGCTCATTAAAAACAGTGTGCTACAGTAAACCGACTCAATTGAAACAGTGCCCTACAGTAAACCGACTCTATTGACACAGTGTCCTACAGTAAACCGAATCTTTAAAAACAGTGTCCTACAGTAAACCGACTCTACTGAAACAGTGCCCTACAGTAAACCGACTCATTAAAAACAGTGTCCTACAGTAAACCGACTCTATTGAAACAGTGCCCTACCGTAAACCGACTCTACTGAAACAGAGCCCTACAGTAAACCGACTCTATTGAAACAGAGTCCTACAGCAAACCGACTCTTTAAAAATAGTGCCCTACAGTAAACCGACTCTACTGAAACAGTCCCCTTCAGTAAACCGACTCTTTAAAAACAGTGCCCTACAGTAAACCGACTCTTTAAAAACAGTGCCCTACAGTAAACCGACTGTATTGAAACAGTGCCCTACAGTAAACCGACTCTTTTGAAACCGTGCCCTCCAGTAAATCGGCTCGTTAAAAACAGTGTGCTACAGTAAACCGACTCAATTGAAACAGTGCCCTACAGTAAACCGACTCTATTGAAACAGTGCCCAACAGTAAACCGACTCTATTGAAACAGTGCCCTAAAGTAAACCGACACTACTGAAACAGAACCCTATAGTAAACCGACTCTATTGAAACAGTGCCCCACAGTAAACCGACTATTTTAAAACAGTGCCCTACAGTAAACCGACTCAAATGAAACAGTGTTCTCCAGTAAACCGACTCTATTGAAACAGTGCCCTACAGTAAACCGACTCTATTTAAACAGTGCCCTACAGTGAACCGACTCTATTGAAACAGTGCCCTTCAGTAAACCGACTCTTTAAAAACAGTGCCCTACAGTAAACCGACTCTTTTGAAACAGTGCCCTAAAGTAAACAGATTCTATTGAAACAGTGCCCAACAATAAACCGACTCCATTGAAACAGTGCCCGACATTAAACCGACTCGATTGAAACGGTGCCCAACAGTAAACCGGCTCTTTTGAAACAGTGTCCTAAAGTAAACCGACTCTTTTGAAACAGTGCCCAACAATAAACAGACTCCATTGAAACAGTTCCCGACAGTAAACCGGCTCTATTGAAACAGTGCCCGACAGTAAACCGACTCTATTGAAACAGTGCCCTACAGTAAACCGACTCTACTGAAACAGTGCCCTACAGTAAACCGACTCTATTGAAACAGTGCCCAACAATAAACCGGCTCCATTGGAACAGTGCCCGACAGTAAACCGACTCTATTGAAACAGTGCCCAACAATAAACCGGCTCCATTGGAACAGTGCCCGACAGTAAACCGACTCTATTGAAACAGTGCCCTAAAGTAAACAGATTCTATTGAAATAGTACCCAACAATAAACCGACTCCATTGAAACAGTGCCCGACAGTAAACCGACTCTATTGAAACGGTGCCCAACAGTAAACCGGCTCTTTTGAAACAGTGTCCTACAGTAAATCGACTCTTTTGAAACAGTGCCCAACAATAAGCCGACTCCATTGAAACAGTTCCCGACAGTAAACCGACTCCATTGAAACAGTTCCCGACAGTAAACCGACTCTATTGAAACAGTGCCCTCCAGTAAACCGGCTCTTTTGAAACAGTGTCCTACAGTAAACCGACTCTATTGAAACAGTGCCCTACAGTAAACCGACTCTATTGAAACAGTGCCCGACAGTAAACCGACTCTATTGAAACAGTGCCCTACAGTAAACCGACTCTATTGAAACAGTGCCCGACAGTAAACCGACTCCATTGAAACAGTGCCCTACAGTAAACCGACCCTATTGAAACAGTTCCCTACAGTAAACCGACTCTTCAAAAACAGTGCCCTACAGTAAACCGACTATATTCAAACAGTGCCCTTCAGTAAACCGACTCTATTGAAACAGTGCCCTACAGTAAACAGACTCTATTGAAACAGTGCCCGACAGTAAACCGACTCCATTGAAATAGTGCCCGACAGTAAACCGACTCTATTGAAACAGTGTCCTACAGTAAACCGACTCTATTGAAACAGTGCCCTGCAGTAAACCGATTCTAGTGAAACTTACCCTGAAGAACATGGGCTCTTAACTTCTTTAACAGCCTCCAGTGTGGCACCTTGTCAAAGGCCTTCTGGAAATCTAAATAAATCATGTCCACTGGCTCTCCTTTGTCGAACTTCCTTGTGCCTTCTTCAAAGAACTCCAACAGATTTGTCAGACATGACCTCCCCTTGACGAAGCCGTGCTGACTCAGTCCTATTTTACCACTTCCAACTACTCCGGAATCTTATTTTTTTCAAAGAAATTTAGAGTACCCAATTATTTTTTCTACTTAAGGGGCAATTTAGCATGGCCAATCCACCTACCCTGCACATCTTTAGGTTGTGGGGGGGAAAACTACGCAAACACGGGGCGAATGTGCAAAATCCACACGGTCAGTGACCCAGAGCCAGGATCGAACCTGGAACTTTGGTGCCGTAAGGCAGCTGGGTTAATCACTGCGCCAACGTGCTGCCCGCTTTCTCATCTTTAATAATAGACTCTAAAATCTTACCAATGTCCGAAGTTAGGCTAACCGGCCTATAATTTGTCATCTTCTGCCTCCCCCACTTCCTAAACTGTGGTGTTGCATGAGCCACTTCCCAGCCCTCTGGGGCCATTCCTGCCTCCTGTGATTCCTGAAAGATCACCACCAATGCCTCCACAATCTCCTCTGCTATCTCGTTTAGGACCCTAGGGTGCCGGCCATCTTGTCCAGGTGATTAATCCACCTTCCAACATTTCACATTCCCCAGAACCTTCTCCTTAGTGATGGTCACTGAACTCACCTCTGCCCTAGATTCTCCTGGAGTTCTGGCATCCCACTGGTATCTTCCACCGTGAAGACTGATTCAAAGAAACTATTCAGTTTGTCTACCATTTCTTTGTTTACGAAAGTTTTAAGACAGTGCCCTACAGTAACCCGCCTCTATTGAAACAGTGCCCTGAAGAAAACAGACTCTTTTAAAAGAGTGCCCTAGAGTAAATCAACTCAATTGACACAGTGCCCTAATATAAACCGACACTATTCAAAGAGGGCCCTACAGTAAACCACTCTATTAAAACAGTGTCCTACAGTAAATCGACTCTATTGAAACAGTGCCCTACAGTAAACCGACTCTAGTGAAAGAGTGACCTACAGTAAACCGACTCTTTAAAAACAGTGTCCTACAGTAAACCGACTCTATTGAAACAGTGCCCTACAGTAAACCGACTCTTTAAAAACAGTGTCCGACAGTAAACAGACTCGACTGAAACAGTGTCCTACAGTAAACCGACTCTACTGAAACAGTGCCCTACAGTAAACCGACTCTTTAAAAACAGTGTCCGACAGTAAACAGACTCGACTGAAACAGTGTCCTACAGTAAACAGACTCTATTGAAACAGTGCCCTACAGTAAACCGACTCTTTTGAAACCGTGCCCTCCAGTAAATCGGTTCATTAAAAACAGCGTGTTACAGTAAACCGACTCTATTGAAACAGTGCCCTACAGTAAACCGACTATTTAAAAATAATGTCCTACAGTAAACCGACTCTATTGAAACAGTACCCTACAGTAAACCGACTCTTTTGAAACCGTGCCCTCCAGTAAATCGGCTCATTAAAAACAGTGTCCTACAGTAAACCGACTCTATTGAAACAGTGCCCTACAGTAAACCGACTCTAGTGAAACAGTGCCCTACAGTAAACCGACTCTATTGAAACAGTGCCCAACAGTAAACTGACTCTATTGAAACAGTGCCCTACAGTAAAACGACTCTATTGAAACAGTGCCCTACAGTAAACTGACTCTATTGAAACAGTGCCCTACAGTAAAACGACTCTATTGAAACAGTGCCCTACAGTAAACCGACTCTATTAAAACAGTGCCCTACAGTAAACCGACTCTATTGAAACAGTGCCCTACAGTAAACCGACTCTATTGAAACAGTGCCCTACAGCAAACCGACTCTATTTAAACAGTGCCCAACAGTAAACCGACTCCATTGAAACAGTGCCCTACAGTAAACCGACTCTTTTGAAACAGTGCCCTACAGTAAACCGACTCTATTGAAACAGTTCCCTACAGTAAACCGACTCTATTGAAACAGTGCCCTCCAGTAAACCGACTCTATTAAAGCAGTGCCCTACAGTAAACCATCTCTATTGAAACAGTGCCCTACATAAAACCGACTCTATTAAAACAGTGCCCTACAGAAAACCGACTATATTAAAACAGTGCCCTCCAGTAAACCGACTCTATTGAAACAGAGCCCTACAGTAAACCGACTCCATTGAAACAGTGCCCTACAGAAAACCGACTCTATTGAAACAGTGCCCTACAGTAAACCGACTCTATTAAAACAGTGCCCTACAGTAAACCGACTCCATTGAAACATTGCCCTACAGAAAACCGACTCTATTGAAACAGTTCCCTACAGTAAACCGACTCTATTGAAACAGTGCCCTACAGTAAACCGACTCCATTGAAACAGTGCCCTACAGAAAACCGACTCTATTGAAACAGTGCCCTACAGTAAACCGGCTCTATTGAAACAGTTCCCTACAGTAAACCGTCTCTATTGAAACAGTTCCCTACAGTAAACCGGCTCTATTGAATCAGTTCCCTACAGTAAACCGACTCTATTGAAACAGTGCCCTCCAGTAAACCGACTCTATTAAAGCAGTGCCCTACAGTAAACCACCTCTATTGAAACAGTGCCCTACATAAAACCGACTCTATTAAAACAGTGCCCTACAGAAAACCGACTATATTAAAACAGTGCCCTCCAGTAAACCGACTCTATTGAAACAGAGCCCTACAGTAAACCGACTCCATTGAAACAGTGCCCTACAGAAAACCGACTCTATTGAAACAGTGCCCTACAGTAAACCGACTCTTTTGAAACAGTACCCTACAGTAAACCGACTCTATTGAAACAGTTCCCTACAGTAAACCGACTCTATTGAAACAGTGCCCTCCAGTAAACCGACTCTATTAAAGCAGTGCCCTACAGTAAACCATCTCTATTGAAACAGTGCCCTACATAAAACCGGCTCTATTAAAACAGTGCCCTACAGAAAACCGACTATATTAAAACAGTGCCCTCCAGTAATCCGACTCTATTGCAACAGAGCCCTACAGTAAACCGACTCCATTGAAACAGTGCCCTACAGAAAACCGACTCTATTGGAACAGTGCCCGACAGTAAACTGACTCTATTGAAACAGTGCCCTACAGTAAACCGACTCCATTGAAACAGTGCCCTACGGAAAACCGACTCTATTGAAACAGTGCCCTGCAGTAAACCGACTCTATTGAAACAGTTTCCTACTGTAAACCGACTCTATTGAAACAGTGTCCTACAGTAAACCGGCTCAATTGAAACAGTTCCCTACAGTAAACTGGCTCTATTGAAACAGTTCCCTACAGTAAACCGTCTCTATTGAAACAGTTCCCTACAGTAAACCGGCTCTATTGAATCAGTGCCCTACAGTAAACCGACTCCATTGAAACAGTGTCCTTGCAGAAAACCGACTCTATTGAAACAGTGCTCTTCAGTAAACCGACTCTATTGAAACAGTGCCCTTCAGTAAACCGACTCTATTGAAACAGTGCCCTACAGAAAACCGACTCTATTTAAACAGTGCACTACAGAAAACCGACTCTATTGAAACAGTTCCCTACAGTAAACCGACTCTATTGAAACAGTGCCCTTCAGTAAACCGACTCTATTGAAACAGTTCCCTAAAGTAAACCGACTCTATTGAAACAGTGCCCTACAGTAAACCAACTCTATTGAAACAGTGCCCGACAGAAAACCGACTCAATTAAAACAGTGCCCTACAGAAAACCGACTCTATTAAAAGTGTGCCCTACAGAAAACCGACTCTATTAAAACAGTGCCCGACAGTAAACCGACTCTATTGAAAGAGTGCCCTAAAGTAAACCGACACTATTGAAACAGTGCCCTACAGTAAACCGACTCCTTTGAAACAGTGCCCTACAGTAAACGGACTCCATTGAAACTGTGCCCTACAGAAAACCGACTCTATTAAAAGTGTGCCCTACAGAAAACCGACTCTATTAAAACAGTGCCCGACAGTAAACCGACTCTATTGAAACAGTGCCCTACAGTAAACCGACACTATTGAAACAGTGCCCTACAGTAAAACGACTCTATTGAAACAGTGCCCTAAAGTAAACTGACTCTATTGAAACAGTGCCCTACAGTAAAACGACTCTATTGAAACAGTGCCCTACAGTAAACCGACTCTATTAAAACAGTGCCCTACAGTAAACCGACTCTTTTGAAACAGTGCCCTACAGTAAACCGACTCTATTGAAACAGTGCCCTACAGTAAACCGACTCTATTTAAACAGTGCCCAACAGTAAACCGACTCCATTGAAACCGTGCCCTACAGTAAACCGACTCTTTTGAAACAGTGCCCTACAGTAAACCGACTCTATTGAATCAGTTCCCTACAGTAAACCGACTCTATTGAAAGAGTGCCCTCCAGTAAACCGACTCTATTAAAGCAGTGCCCTACAGTAAACCATCTCTATTGAAACAGTGCCCTACATAAAACCGACTCTATTAAAACAGTGCCCTACAGAAAACCGACTATATTAAAACTGTGCCCTCCAGTAAACCGACTCTATTGAAACAGAGCCCTACAGTAAACCGACTCCATTGAAATAGTGCCCTACAGAAAACCGACTCTATTGAAACAGTGCCCTACAGTAAACTGACTCTATTGAAACAGTGCCCTGCAGTAAACCGACTCTATTAAAACAGTGCCCTACAGTAAACCGACTCCATTGAAACATTGCTCGACAGAAAACCGACTCTATTGAAACAGTGCCCTACAGTAAACCGACTCCATTGAAACAGTGCCCTACAGAAAACCGACTCTATTGAAACAGTAGCCTACAGTAAACCGACTCTATTGAAACAGTTTCCTACTGTAAACCGACTCTATTGAAACAGTGTCCTACAGTAAACCGGCTCTATTGAAACAGTTCCCTACAGTAAACCGGCTCTATTGAAACAGTTCCCTACAGTAAACCGTCTCTATTGAAACAGTTCCCTACAGTAAACCGGCTCTATTGAATCAGTTCCCTACAGTAAACCGACTCTATTGAAACAGTGCCCTCCAGTAAACCGACTCTATTAAAGCAATGCCCTACAGTAAACCATCTCTATTGAAACAGTGCCCTACATAAAACCGACTCTATTAAAAGAGTGCCCTACAGAAAACCGACTATATTAAAACAGTGCCCTCCAGTAAACCGACTCTATTGAAACAGAGCCCTACAGTAAACCGACTCCATTGAAACAGTGCCCTACAGAAAACCGACTCTATTGAAACAGTGCCCTACAGTAAACCGACTCTTTTGAAACAGTACCCTACAGTAAACCGACTCTATTGAAACAGTTCCCTACAGTAAACCGACTCTATTGAAACAGTGCCCTCCAGTAAACCGACTCTATTAAAGCAGTGCCCTACAGTAAACCATCTCTATTGAAACAGTGCCCTACAGAAAACCGACTATATTAAAACAGTGCCCTCCAGTAAACCGAATCTATTGAAACAGAGCCCTACAGTAAACCGACTCCATTGAAACAGTGCCCTACAGAAAACCGACTCTATTGAATCAGTGCCCGACAGTAAACTGACTCTATTGAAACAGTGCCCTACAGTAAACCGACTCCATTGAAACAGTGCCCTACAGAAAACCGACTCTATTGAAACAGTGCCCTACAGTAAACCGACTCTATTGAAACAGTTTCCTACTGTAAACCGACTCTATTGAAACAGTGTCCTACAGTAAACCGGCTCTATTGAAACAGTTCCCTACAGTAAACCGGCTCTATTGAAACAGTTCCCTACAGTAAACCGTCTCTATTGAAACAGTTCCCTACAGTAAACCGGCTCTATTGAATCAGTTCCCTACAGTAAACCGACTCTATTGAAACAGTGCCCTCCAGTAAACCGACTCTATTAAAGCAATGCCCTACAGTAAACCATCTCTATTGAAACAGTGCCCTACATAAAACCGACTCTATTAAAACAGTGCCCTACAGTAAACCGACTCCATTGAAACATTGCTCTACAGAAAACCGACTCTATTGAAACAGTGCCCTACAGTAAACCGACTCCATTGAAACAGTGCCCTACAGAAAACCGACTCTATTGAAACAGTAGCCTACAGTAAACCGACTCTATTGAAACAGTTTCCTACTGTAAACCGACTCTATTGAAACAGTGTCCTACAGTAAACCGGCTCTATTGAAACAGTTCCCTACAGTAAACCGGCTCTATTGAAACAGTTCCCTACAGTAAACCGTCTCTATTGAAACAGTTCCCTACAGTAAACCGGCTCTATTGAATCAGTTCCCTACAGTAAACCGACTCTATTGAAACAGTGCCCTCCAGTAAACCGACTCTATTAAAGCAATGCCCTACAGTAAACCATCTCTATTGAAACAGTGCCCTACATAAAACCGACTCTATTAAAAGAGTGCCCTACAGAAAACCGACTATATTAAAACAGTGCCCTCCAGTAAACCGACTCTATTGAAACAGAGCCCTACAGTAAACCGACTCCATTGAAACAGTGCCCTACAGAAAACCGACTCTATTGAAACAGTGCCCTACAGTAAACCGACTCTTTTGAAACAGTACCCTACAGTAAACCGACTCTATTGAAACAGTTCCCTACAGTAAACCGACTCTATTGAAACAGTGCCCTCCAGTAAACCGACTCTATTAAAGCAGTGCCCTACAGTAAACCATCTCTATTGAAACAGTGCCCTACAGAAAACCGACTATATTAAAACAGTGCCCTCCAGTAAACCGAATCTATTGAAACAGAGCCCTACAGTAAACCGACTCCATTGAAACAGTGCCCTACAGAAAACCGACTCTATTGAATCAGTGCCCGACAGTAAACTGACTCTATTGAAACAGTGCCCTACAGTAAACCGACTCCATTGAAACAGTGCCCTACAGAAAACCGACTCTATTGAAACAGTGCCCTACAGTAAACCGACTCTATTGAAACAGTTTCCTACTGTAAACCGACTCTATTGAAACAGTGTCCTACAGTAAACCGGCTCTATTGAAACAGTTCCCTACAGTAAACTGGCTCTATTGAAACAGTTCCCTACAGTAAACCGTCTCTATTGAAACAGTTCCCTACAGTAAACCGGCTCTATTGAATCAGTGCCCTACAGTAAACCGACTCCATTGAAACAGTGCCCTGCAGAAAACCGACTCTATTGAAACAGTGCTCTTCAGTAAACCGACTCTATTGAAACAGTGCCCTTCAGTAAACCGACTCTATTGAAACAGTGCCCTACAGAAAACCGACTCTATTAAAACAGTGCCCTACAGAAAACCGACTCTATTGAAACAGTTCCCTACAGTAAACCGACTCTATTGAAACAGTGCCCTTCAGTAAACCGACTATATTGAAACAGTTCCCTAAAGTAAACCGACTCTATTGAAACAGTGCCCTACAGTAAACCAACTCTATTGAAACAGTGCCCTACAGAAAACCGACTCAATTAAAACAGTGCCCTACAGAAAACCGACTCTATTAAAAGTGTGCCCTACAGAAAACCGACTCTATTAAAACAGTGCCCGACAGTAAACCGACTCTATTGAAACAGTGCCCTACAGTAAACCGACACTATTGAAACAGTGCCCTACAGTAAACCGACTCCTTTGAAACAGTGCCCTACAGTAAACGGACTCCATTGAAACTGTGCCCTACAGAAAACCGACTCTATTAAAACAGTGCCCTACAGAAAACCGACTCTATTGAAACAGTTCCCTGCAGTAAACCGACTCTATTGAAACAGATCCCTAAAGTAAACCGACTCTATTGAAACAGTGCCCTACAGTAAACCAACACTATTGAAACAGATCCCTAAAGTAAACCGACTCTATTGAAACAGTGCCCTACAGTAAACCAACACTATTGAAACAGTGCCCTACAGAAAACCGACTATATTAAAACAGTGCCCTCCAGTAAACCGACTCTATTGAAACAGAGCCCTACAGTAAACCGACTCCATTGAAACAGTGCCCTACGGAAAACGGACTCTATTGAAACAGTGCCCTACAGTAAACTGACTCTATTGAAACAGTGCCCTACAGTAAAACGACTCTATTAAAACAGTGCCCTACAGTAAACCGACTCCATTGAAACAGTGCCCTACAGAAAACCGACTCTATTGAAACAGTTCCCTACATAAACCGACTCTATTGAAACAGTGCCCTACAGTAAACCGACTCCATTGAAACAGTGCCCTACAGTAAACCGACTCCATTGAAACAGTGCCCTGCAGAAAACCGACTCTATTGAAACAGTGCTCTTCAGTAAACCGACTCTATTGAAACAGTGCCCTTCAGTAAACCGACTCTATTGAAACAGTGCCCTACAGAAAACCGACTCTATTAAAACAGTGCCCTACAGAAAACCGACTCTATTGAAACAGTTCCCTACAGTAAACCGACTCAATTGAAACAGTGCCCTTCAGTAAACCGACTCTATTGAAACAGTTCCCTAAAGTAAACCGACTCTATTGAAACAGTGCCCTACAGTAAACCAACTCTATTGAAACAGTGCCCTACAGAAAACCGACTCAATTAAAACAGTGCCCTACAGAAAACCGACTCTATTAAAAGTGTGCCCTCCAGAAAACCGACTCTATTAAAACAGTGCCCGACAGTAAACCGACTCTATTGAAACAGTGCCCTACAGTAAACCGACACTATTGAAACAGTGCCCTACAGTAAACCGACTCCTTTGAAACAGTGCCCTACAGTAAACGGACTCCATTGAAACTGTGCCCTACAGAAAACCGACTCTATTAAAACAGTGCCCTACAGAAAACCGACTCTATTGAAACAGTTCCCTGCAGTAAACCGACTCTATTGAAACAGATCCCTAAAGTAAACCGACTCTATTGAAACAGTGCCCTACAGTAAACCAACACTATTGAAACAGATCCCTAAAGTAAACCGACTCTATTGAAACAGTGCCCTACAGTAAACCAACACTATTGAAACAGTGCCCGACAGAAAACCGACTATATTAAAACAGTGCCCTCCAGTAAACCGACTCTATTGAAACAGAGCCCTACAGTAAACCGACTCCATTGAAACAGTGCCCTACGGAAAACCGACTCTATTGAAACAGTGCCCTACAGTAAACTGACTCTATTGAAACAGTGCCCTACAGTAAAACGACTCTATTAAAACAGTGCCCTACAGTAAACCGACTCCATTGAAACAGTGCCCTACAGAAAACCGACTCTATTGAAACAGTTCCCTACATAAACCGACTCTATTGAAACAGTGCCCTACAGTAAACCGACTCCATTGAAACAGTGCCCTACAGTAAACCGGCTCTATTGAAACAGTTCCCTGCAGTAAACCGTCTCTATTGAAACAGTTCCCTATAGTAAACCGGCTCTATTGAATCAGTGCCCTACAGTAAACCGACTCCATTGAAACAGTGCCCCGCAGAAAACCGACTCTATTGAAACAGTGCCCTACAGTAAACCGACTCTATTGAAACAGTGCCCTTCAGTAAACCGACTCTATTGAAACAGTGCCCTACAGAAAACCGACTCTATTAAAACAGTGCCCTACAGAAAACCGACTCTATTGAAACAGTTCCCTACAGTAAACCGATTCTATTGAAACAGTGCCCTTCAGTAAACCGACTCTATTGAAACAGTTCCCTAAAGTAAACCGACTCTATTGAAACAGTGCCCTACAGTAACCCAACTCTATTGAAACAGTGCCCTACAGAAAACCGACTCAATTAAAACAGTGCCCTACAGAAAACCGACTCTATTAAAAGTGTGCCCTACAGAAAACCGATTCTATTAAAACAGTGCCCGACAGTAAACCGACTCTATTGAAACAGTGCCCTACAGTAAACCGACTCTTTTGAAACAGTACCCTACAGTAAACCGACTCTATTGAAACAGTTCCCTACAGTAAACCGACTCTATTGAAACAGTGCCCTCCAGTAAACCGACTCTATTAAAGCAGTGCCCTACAGTAAACCATCTCTATTGAAACAGTGCCCTACAGAAAACCGACTATATTAAAACAGTGCCCTCCAGTAAACCGACTCTATTGAAACAGTGCCCGACAGTAAACTGACTCTATTGAAACAGTGCCCTATAGTAAACCGACTCCATTGAAACAGTGCCCTACAGAAAACCGACTCTATTGAAACAGTGCCCTACAGTAAACCGACTCTATTGAAACAGTTTCCTACTGTAAACCGACTCTTTTGAAACAGTGTCCTACAGTAAACCGGCTCTATTGAAACAGTTCCCTACAGTAAACTGGCTCTATTGAAACAGTTCCCTACAGTAAACCGTCTCTATTGAAACAGTTCCCTACAGTAAACCGGCTCTATTGAATCAGTGCCCTACAGTAAACCGACTCCATTGAAACAGTGCCCTGCAGAAAACCGACTCTATTGAAACAGTGCTCTTCAGTAAACCGACTCTATTGAAACAGTGCCCTTCAGTAAACCGACTCTATTGAAACAGTGCCCTACAGAAAACCGACTCTATTAAAACAGTGCCCTACAGAAAACCGACTCTATTGAAACAGTTCCCTACAGTAAACCGACTCTATTGAAACAGTGCCCTTCAGTAAACCGACTCTATTGAAACAGTTCCCTAAAGTAAACCGACTCTATTGAAACAGTGCCCTACAGTAAACCAACTCTATTGAAACAGTGCCCTACAGAAAACCGACTCAATTAAAACAGTGCCCTACAGAAAACCGACTCTATTAAAAGTGTGCCCTACAGAAAACCGACTCTATTAAAACAGTGCCCGACAGTAAACCGACTCTATTGAAACAGTGCCCTACAGTAAACCGACACTATTGAAACAGTGCCCTACAGTAAACCGACTCCTTTGAAACAGTGCCCTACAGTAAACGGACTCCATTGAAACTGTGCCCTACAGAAAACCGACTCTATTAAAACAGTGCCCTACAGAAAACCGACTCTATTGAAACAGTTCCCTGCAGTAAACCGACTCTATTGAAACAGATCCCTAAAGTAAACCGACTCTATTGAAACAGTGCCCTACAGTAAACCAACACTATTGAAACAGATCCCTAAAGTAAACCGACTCTATTGAAACAGTGCCCTACAGTAAACCAACACTATTGAAACAGTGCCCTACAGAAAACCGACTATATTAAAACAGTGCCCTCCAGTAAACCGACTCTATTGAAACAGAGCCCTACAGTAAACCGACTCCATTGAAACAGTGCCCTACGGAAAACCGACTCTATTGAAACAGTGCCCTACAGTAAACTGACTCTATTGAAACAGTGCCCTACAGAAAAACGACTCTATTAAAACAGTGCCCTACAGTAAACCGACTCCATTGAAACAGTGCCCTACAGAAAACCGACTCTATTGAAACAGTTCCCTACATAAACCGACTCTATTGAAACAGTGCCCTACAGTAAACCGACTCCATTGAAACAGTGCCCTACAGTAAACCGGCTCTATTGAAACAGTTCCCTGCAGTAAACCGTCTCTATTGAAACAGTTCCCTACAGTAAACCGGCTCTATTGAATCAGTGCCCTACAGTAAACCGACTCCATTGAAACAGTGCCCCGCAGAAAACCGACTCTATTGAAACAGTGCCCTACAGTAAACCGACTCTATTGAAACAGTGCCCTTCAGTAAACCGACTCTATTGAAACAGTGCCCTACAGAAAACCGACTCTATTAAAACAGTGCCCTACAGAAAACCGACTCTCTTGAAACAGTTCCCTACAGTAAACCGACTCTATTGAAACAGTGCCCTTCAGTAAACCGACTCTATTGAAACAGTTCCCTAAAGTAAACCGACTCTATTGAAACAGTGCCCTACAGTAACCCAACTCTATTGAAACAGTGCCCTACAGAAAACCGATTCAATTAAAACAGTGCCCTACAGAAAACCGACTCTATTAAAAGTGTGCCCTACAGAAAACCGATTCTATTAAAACAGTGCCCGACAGTAAACCGACTCTACTGAAACAGTGCCCTACAGTAAACCGACACTATTGAAACAGTGCCCTACAGTAAACCGACTCCATTGAAACAGTGCCATACAGTAAACTGACTCCATTGAAACTGTGCCCTGCAGAAAACCGACTCTATTGAAACAGTGCCCTTCAGTAAACCGACTCTATTGAAACAGTGCCCTACAGAAAACCGACTCTATTAAAACAGTGCCCTACAGAAAACCGACTCTATTGAAACAGTGCCCTTCAGTAAACCGAGTCTATTGAAACAGTGCCCTTCAGTAAACCGACTCTATTGAAACAGTGCCCTACAGAAAACCGCTCTATTAAAACAGTGCCCTACAGAAAACCGACTCTATTGAAACAGTGCCCTTCAGTAAACCGACTCTATTGAAACAGTTCCCTAAAGTAAACCGACTCTATTGAAACAGTGCCCTACAGTAAACCAACTCTATTGAAACAGTGCCCTACAGAAAACCGACTCAATTAAAACAGTGCCCTACAGAAAACCGACTCTATTAAAAGTGTGCCCTACAGAAAACCGACTCTATTAAAACAGTGCCCGACAGTAAACCGACTCTATTGAAACAGTGCCCTACAGTAGAACATAGAACATAGAAAAATACAGCACAGAACAGGCCCTTCGGCCCACGATTTTGTGCCGAACCTTTGTCCTCGATTAATCATAGATTATCATTTAATTTACAGTGCAGAAGGAGGCCACTCGGCCCCTCGCGTCCGCACCGGCTCTTGGAAAGAGCACCATACCCAAACTCAACACCTCCACCCAACACCAAGGGCAATTTGGACATGAAGGGCAATTTATCATTGGCCAATTCACCTAACCCGCACATCTTTGGACTGTGGGAGGAAACCGGAGCACCCGGAGGAAACCCACGCAGACACGGGGAGGACGTGCAGACTCCGCACAGACAATGACCCAAGCCGGAATCGAACGAGGGACCATGGAGCTGTGAAGCAATTGCGCTATCCACAATGCTACCGTGCTGCACTCAAGAACAAATAAATCTACACTATATCATTTTACCGTCATCCATGTGCCTATCCAATAGCTGCTTGAAGGTCCCTAACTCAACTCCGACTCAACTACTTCCACAGGCAGTGCATTCCATGCCCCCACTACTCTCTGGGTAAAGAACCTACCTCTGATATCCCTCCTATATCTTCCACCTTTCACCTTAAATTTATGTCGCCTTGTAATGGTGTGTTCCACCCGGGGAAAAAGTCTCTGACTGTCTACTCTATCTATTCCCTGATCATCTTATAAACCTCTATCAAGTCGCCCCTCATCCTTCTCCGCTCTAATGAGAAAAGGCCTAGCACAGTACTCCAAATGTGGCCTTACCAAAGTTTTGTACAGCTGCGTCATCACCTCACGGCTCTTAAATTCAATCCCTCTGTTAATGAACGCGAGCACACCATAGGCCTTCTTCACAGCTCTATCCACTTGAGTGGCAACTTTCAAAGATGTATGAACATAGACCCCAAGATCTCTCTGCTCCTCCACATTGCCAAGAACTCTACCGTTAACCCTGTATTCCGCATTCATATTTGTCCTTCCAAAATGGACAACCTCACACTTTTCAGGGTTAAACTCCATCTGCCACTTCTCAGCCCAGCTCTGCATCCTATCTATGTCTCTTTGCAGCCGACAACAGCCCTCCTTACTATCCACAACTCCACCAATCTTCGTATCGTCTGCAAATTTACTGACCCACCCTTCAACTCCCTCATCCAAGTCATTAATGAAAATCACAAACAGCAGAGGACCCAGAACTGATCCCTGCGGTATGCCACTGGTAACTGGGATCCAGGCTGAATATTTGCCATCCACCACCACTCTCTGACGTCTATCGGTTAGCCAGTTCGTTATCCAACTGACCAAATTTCCCACTATCCCATGCCTCCTTACTTTCTGCATAAGCCTACCATGGGGAACTTTATCAAATGCCTTACTAAAATCCATGTACACTACATCCACTGCTTTACCTTCATCCACATGCTTGGTCACCTCCTCAAAGAATTCAATAAGATTTGTAAGGCAAGACCTACCCCTCACAAATCCGTGCTGACTATCCCTAATCAAGCAGTGTCTTTCCAGATGCTCAGAAATCCTATCCTTCAGTACCCTTTCCATTACTTTGCCTACCACCGAAGTAAGACTAACTGGCCTGTAATTCCCAGGGTTATCCCTCGTTCCTTTTTTGAACAGGGGCACGACATTCGCCACTCTCCAATCCCCTGGTACCACCCCTGTTGACAGTGAGGACGAAAAGATCATTGCCAATGGCTCTGCAATTTCATCTCTTGCTTCCCATAGAATCCTTGGATATATCCCGTCAGGCCCGGGGGACTTGTCTGTCCTCAAGTTTTTCAAAATGCCCAACACATCTTCCTTCCTGACAAGTATTTCCTCGAGCTTACCAATCTGTTTCACACTGTCCTCTCCAACAATATCGCCCCTCTCATTTGTAAATACAGAAGAAAAATACTCATTCAAGGCCTCTCCTATCTCTTCAGACTCAATACACAATCTCCCGCTACTGTCCTTGATCGGACCTACCCTCGCTCTAGTCATTCTCATATTTCTCACATATGTGTAAAAGGCCTTGGGGTTTTCCTTGATCCTACCCGCCAAAGATTGTTCATGCCCTCTCTTAGCTCTCCTAATCCCTTTCTTCAGTTCCCTCCTGGCTATCTTGTATCCCTCCAATGCCCTGTCTGAACTTTGTTTCCTCAGCCTTACATAAGTCACCTTTTTCCTCTTAACAAGACATTCAACCTCTCTTGTCAACCATGGTTCCCTCACTCGACCATCTCTTCCCTGCCTGACAGGGACATACATATCAAGGACACGTAGCACCTGTTCCTTGAACAAGTTCCACATTTCACTTGTGTCCTTCCCTGCCAGCCTATGTTCCCAACTTATGCACTTCAATTCTTGTCTGACAACATCGTATTTACCCTTCCCCCAATTGTAAACCTTGCCCTGTTGCACGTACCTATCCCTCTCCATTACTAAAGTGAAAGTCACAGAATTGTGGTCACTATCTCCAAAATGCTCCCCCACTAACAAATCTATCACTTGCCCTGGTTCATTACACCGTACTAAATCCAATATTGCCCCTCCTCTGGTCGGACAATCTACATACTGTGTTCGAAAAGCTTCCTGGACACACTGCACAAACACCACCCCATCCAAACTATTTGATCTAAAGAGTTTCCACTCAATATTTCGGAAGTTAAAGTCGCCCATGACTACTACCCTATGACTTCTGCACCTTTCCAAAATCTGTTTCCCAATCTGTTCCTGCACATCTCTGTTACTATTGGGGGGTCTATAGAAAACTCCTAACAAGGTGACTGCTCCTTTCCTATTTCTGACTTCAACGCATACTACCTCAATAGGGTGATACTCCTTGAACTGCCTTTCTGCAGCAGTTATACTATCTCTAATTAATAATGCCACCCCCCCACCTCTTTTACCACCCTCCCTAATCTTATTGAAACATCTATAACCAGGGACCTCCAACAACCATTTCTGCCCCTCTTCTATCCAAGTTTCCGTGATGGCCCCCACATCGTAGTCCCAAGTACCGATCCATGCCTTACGTTCACCCACCTTATTCCTGATGCTTCTTGCGTTGAAGTATACACACTTCAACCCATCTCCGTGCCTGCAAATACTCTCCTTTGTCAGTGTTCCCTTCCCCACTGCCTCATTACATGCTTTGGCGTCCTGAATATCGGCTACCTTAGTTGCTGGACTACAAATCCGGTTCCCATTGCCCTGCCAAATTAGTTTAAACCCTCCCGAAGAGTACTAGCAAACCTCCCTCCCAGGATATTGGTGCCCTTCTGGTAAACCGACTCTATTGAAACAGTGCCCTACAGTAAACCGACTCCATTGAAACTGTGCCCTACAGTAAACCGACTCTACTGAAACAGTGCCCTACAGTAAACCGACTCATTATAAACAGTGCCCTACAGTAAACCGACTCTATTGAAACAGTTCCCTACAGTAAACCGACTCCATTGAACCAATGCCCTACAGTAAACCGACTCTATTGAAACAGTTCCCTATAGTAAACCGGCTCTATTGAAACAGTGCCCTATAGAAAACCGACTCTATTAAAACAGAGCACTACAGAAAACCGACTCTATTGAAACAGTTCCCTACAGTAAACCGACTCTATTGAAACAGTGCCCTACAGTAAACCGACTCCATTGATATAGTGCCCTACAGAAAACCGACTCTACTGAAACAGTGCTCAACAGCAAAACGGCTCTATTGAAACAGTGTCCTACAGTAAACTGACTCTATTGAAACAGTTCCCTACAGTAAGCCGACTCTATTGAAACAGTTCCCTATAGTAAACCGACTCTATTGAAACAGTGCCCTACAGTAAACCGACTCTATTAAAACATTGCCCTACAGTAAACCGACTCCATTGAAACAGTGCCCTACAGAAAACCGACTCTATTGAAACAGTGCCCTGCAGTAAACCGACTCTATTGAAACAGTTCCCTACTGTAAACCGACTCTATTGAAACAGTGTCCTACAGTAAACCAGCTCTATTGAAACAGTGCCCTACAGTAAACCGACTCTATTTAAACAGTGCCCAACAGTAAACCGACTCCATTGAAACAGTGCCCAACAGTAAACCGACTCTATTGAAACAGTGTCCTACAGTAAACCGGCTCTATTGAAACAGTTCCCTACAGTAAACCGGCTCTATTGAAACAGTTCCCTACAATAAACCGGCTCTATGGAAACATTGCCCTACCCTAAACCGACTCCATTGAAACAGTGCCCTGCAGAAAACCGACTCTATTGAAACAGTGCCCTTCAGTAAACCGGCTCTATTGAAACAGTGCCCTACAGAAAACCGACTCTATTAAAACAGTGCCCTACAGAAATCCGACTCTATTGAAACAGTGCCCTTCAGTAAACCGACTCTATTGAAACAGTTCCCTAAAGTAAACCGACTCTATTGAAACAGTGCCCTACAGTAAACCAACTCTATTGAAACAGTGCCCTACAGAAAAACGACTCTATTAAAAGTATGCCCTACAGAAAACCGACTCTATTAAAACAGTGCCCGACAGTAAACCGACTCTATTGAAACAGTGCCCTACAGTAAACCGACACTCTTGAAACAGTGCCCTACAGTAAACCGACTCCATTGAAACAGTGCCCTAAAGTAAACGGACTCCATTGAAACAGTGCCCTACAGAAAACCGACTCTTTAAATACAGTGCCCTCCAGTAAACAGACTCTATTGAAACAGTGCCCTACAGTAAACCGACTCTAGTGAAACAGTGCCCTATAGTAAACCCACTCCATTGAAACAGTACCCTACAGTAAACCGACTCAATTGAAACAGTGCCCTACAGTAAACCGACTCTATTGAAACAGTGTCCTACAGTAAACCTACTCTTTTGAAACAGTGTCCTACTGTAAACCGACTCGAGAGAAACAGTGCCCAACAATAAACCGACTCCATTGAAACAGTGCCCTACAGTAAACCGACTCTATTGAAACAGTGTCCTACAGTAAACCTACTCTATTGAAACAGCGCCCTACAGTAAACCGACTCTATTGAAACAGTGCCCTACCGTAAAACGACTCTATTGAAACAGTGCCCTACAGTAAACCGACTCAATTAAAACAGTGCCCTACGGTAAACCGACTCTATTGAAACAGTGCCCAAACGTAAACCGACTCTATTGAAACAGTGCCCTACAGTAAACCGACTCTATTGAAACAGTGCCCAACAGTAAACTGACTCTATTGAAACAGTGCCCTACAGTAAAACGACTCTATTGAAACAGTGCCCTACAGTAAACCGACTCTATTAAAACAGTGCCCTACAGAAAACCGACTATATTAAAACAGTGCCCTCCAGTAAACCGACTCTATTGAAACAGAGCCCTACAGTAAACCGAATCCATTGAAACAGTGCCCTACAGAAAACCGACTCTATTGAAACAGTGCCCTACAGTAAACTGACTCCATTGAAACAGTGCCCTACAGTAAACCGACTCTATTAAAACAGTGCCCTACAGTAAACCGACTCCATTGAAACATTGCCCTACAGAAAACCGACTCTATTGAAACAGTTCCCTGCAGTAAACCGACTCTATTGAAACAGTGCCCTACAGTAAACCGACTCCATTGAAACAGTGCCCTACAGAAAACCGACTCTATTGAAACAGTGCCCTACAGTAAACCGACTCTATTGAAACAGTTCCCTACAGCAAACCGGCTCTATTGAAACAGTTCCCTACAGTAAACCGTCTGTATTGAAACAGTTCCCTACAGTAAACCGGCTCTATTGAATCAGTTCCCTACAGTAAACCGACTCTATTGAAACAGTGCCCTCCAGTAAACTGACTCTATTAAAGCAGTGCCCTACAGTAAACCATCTCTATTGAAACAGTGCCCTACATAAAACCGACTCTATTAAAACAGTGCCCTACAGAAAACCAACTATATTAAAACAGTGCCCTCCAGTAAACCGACTTTATTGAAACAGAGCCCTACAGTAAACCGACTCCACTGAAACAGTGCCCTACAGAAAACCGACTCTATTGAAGCAGTGCCCTACAGTAAACCGACTCTTTTGAAACAGTGCCCTACAGAACACCGACTATATTAAAACAGTGCCCT
The DNA here is from genome assembly GCF_047496885.1 of Scyliorhinus torazame. NCBI lineage: Eukaryota > Metazoa > Chordata > Chondrichthyes > Carcharhiniformes > Scyliorhinidae > Scyliorhinus > Scyliorhinus torazame. The sequence continues at coordinate 5,711,521 of NC_092725.1, read as the reverse complement.
CCAGTAAACCGACTCTATTGAAACAGAGCCCTACAGTAAACAGACTCCATTGAAACAGTGCCCTACAGAAAACCGACTCTATTGAAACAGTGCCCTACAGTAAACTGACTCTATTGAAACAGTGCCCTACAGTAAACCGACTCTATTAAAACAGTGCCCTACAGTAAACCGACTCCATTGAAACATTGCCCTACAGAAAACCGACTCTATTGAAACAGTTCCCTACAGTAAACCGACTCTATTGAAACAGTGCCCTACAGTAAACCGACTCCATTGAAACAGTGCCCTACAGAAAACCGATTCTATTGAAACAGTGCCCTACAGTAAACAGACTCTATTGAAACAGTTTCCTACTGTAAACCGACTCTATTGAAACAGTGTCCTACAGTAAACCGGCTCTATTGAAACAGTTCTCTACAGTAAACCGGCTCTATTGAAACAGTTCCCTACAGTAAACCGTCTCTATTGAAATAGTTCCCTACAGTAAACCGGCTCTATTGAAACAGTTCCCTACAGTAAACCGGCTCTATTGAATCAGTGCCCTACAGTAAACCGACTCCATTGAAACAGTGCCCTGCAGAAAACCGACTCTATTGAAACAGTGCTCTTCAGTAAACCGACTCTATTGAAACAGTGTCCTTCAGTAAACCGATTCTATTGAAACAGTGCCCTTCAGTAAACCGACTCTATTGAAACAGTTCCCTAAAATAAACCGACTCTATTGAAACAGTGCCCTACAGTAAACCAACTCTATTGAAACAGTGCCCTACAGAAAACCGACTCTATTAAAACAGTGCCCTACAGAAAACCGACTCTATTAAAAGTGTGCCCTACAGAAAACCGACTCTATTAAAACAGTGCCCGACAGTAAACCGACACTATTGAAACAGTGCCCTACAGTAAACCAACTCCTTTGAAACAGTGCCCTACAGTAAACTGACTCCATTGAAACTGTGCCCTACAGAAAACCGACTCTATTAAAACCCTGCAGTAAACCGACTCTATTGAAACAGTGCCCTTCAGTAAACCGACTCTATTGAAACAGTTCCCTAAAGTAAACCGACTCTATTGAAACAGTGCCCTACAATAAACCAACTCTATTGAAACAGTGCCCTACAGAAAACCGACTCTATTGAAACAGTTCCCTACTGTAAACCGACTCTATTGAAACAGTGTCCTACAGTAAACCGGCTCTATTGAAACAGTTCCCTACAGTAAACCGGCTCTATTGAAACAGATCCCTACAGTAAACCGACTCTATTGAAACAGTTCCCTACAGTAAACCGGCTCTATTGAATCAGTGCCCTACAGTAAACCGACTCCATTGAAACAGTGCCCCGCAGAAAACCGACTCTATTGAAACAGTGCCCTTCAGTAAACCGACTCTATTGAAACAGTGCCCTTCAGTAAACCGACTCTATTGAAACAGTGCCCTACAGAAAACCGACTCTATTAAAACAGTGCCCTACAGAAAACCGACTCTATTGAAACAGTTCCCTACAGTAAACCGACTCTATTGAAACAGTGCCCTTCAGTAAACCGACTCTATTGAAACAGTGCCCTACAGAAAACCGACTCAATTAAAACAGTGCCCTACAGAAAACCGACTCTATTAAAAGTGTGCCCTACAGAAAACCGATTCTATTAAAACAGTGCCCGACAGTAAACCGACTCTACTGAAACAGTGCCCTACAGTAAACCGACACTATTGAAACAGTGCCCTACAGTAAACCGACTCCATTGAAACAGTGCCATACAGTAAACTGACTCCATTGAAACTGTGCCCTGCAGAAAACCGACTCTATTGAAACAGTGCCCTTCAGTAAACCGACTCTATTGAAACAGTGCCCTACAGAAAACCGACTCTATTAAAACAGTGCCCTACAGAAAACCAACTCTATTGAAACAGTGCCCTTCAGTAAACCGAGTCTATTGAGCCAGTGCCCTACAGAAAACCGACTCTATTAAAACAGTGCCCTACAGAAAACCGACTCTATTGAAACAGTTCCCTACAGTAAACCGACTCTATTGAAACAGTGCCCTTCAGTAAACCGACTCTATTGAAACAGTTCCCTAAAGTAAACCGACTCTATTGAAACAGTGCCCTACAGTAAACCAACTCTATTGAAACAGTGCCCTCCAGAAAACCGACTCAATTAAAACAGTGCCCTACAGAAAACCGACTCTATTGAAACAGTGCCCTTCAGTAAACCGAGTCTATTGAAACAGTGCCCTACAGAAAACCGACTCTATTAAAACAGTGCCCTACAGAAAACCGACTCTATTGAAACAGTTCCCTACAGTAAACCGACTCTATTGAAACAGTGCCCTTCAGTAAACCGAGTCTATTGAAACAGTGCCCTACAGAAAACCGACTCTATTAAAACAGTGCCCTACAGAAAACCGACTCTATTGAAACAGTTCCCTACAGTAAACCGACTCTATTGAAACAGTGCCCTTCAGTAAACCGACTCTATTGAAACAGTTCCCTCAAGTAAACCGACTCTATTGAAACAGTGCCCTACAGTAAACCAACTCTATTGAAACAGTGCCCTACAGAAAACCGACTCAATTAAAACAGTGCCCTACAGAAAACCGACTCTATTAAAAGTGTGCCCTACAGAAAACCGACTCTATTAAAACAGTGCCCGACAGTAAACCGACTCTATTGAAACAGTGCTCTACAGTAGAACATAGAACAATACAGCACAGAACAGGCCCTTCGGCCCACGATTTTGTGCCGAACCTTTGTCCTAGATTAATCATAGATTATCATTTAATTTACAGTGCAGAAGGAGGCCACTCGGCCCCTCGCGTCCGCACCGGCTCTTGGAAAGAGCACCATACCCAAACTCAACACCTCCACCCAACACCAAGGGCAATTTGGACATGAAGGGCAATTTATCATTGGCCAATTCACCTAACCCGCACATCTTTGGACTGTGGGAGGAAACCGGAGCACCCGGAGGAAACCCACGCAGACACGGGGAGGACGTGCAGACTCCGCACAGACAATGACCCAAGCCGGAATCGAACTTGGGACCATGGAGCTGTGAAGCAATTGCGCTCTCCACAATGCTACCGTGCTGCCCTCAAGAACAAATAAATCTACACTATATCATTTTACCGTCATCCATGTGCCTATCCAATAGCTGCTTGAAGGTCCCTAACTCAACTCCGACTCAACTACTTCCACAGGCAGTGCATTCCATGCCCCCACTACTCTCTGGGTAAAGAACCTACCTCTGATATCCCTCCTATATCTTCCACCTTTCACCTTAAATTTATGTCGCCTTGTAATGGTGTGTTCCACCCGGGGAAAAAGTCTCTGACTGTCTACTCTATCTATTCCCCTGATCATCTTATAAACCTCTATCAAGTCGCCCCTCATTCTTCTCCGCTCTCATGAGAAAAGGCCTAGCACCCTCAACCTTTCCTCGTAAGACCTACTCTCCATTCCAGGCAACATCCTGGTAAATCTTCCTTGCACCTTTTCCAGAGCTTCCACATCCTTCCTAAAATGAGGCGACCAGAACTGTACACAGTACTCCAAATGTGGCCTTACCAAAGTTTTGTACAGCTGCGTCATCACCTCACGGCTCTTAAATTCAATCCCTCTGTTAATGAACGCGAGCACACCATAGGCCTTCTTCACAGCTCTATCCACTTGAGTGGCAACTTTCAAAGATGTATGAACATAGACCCCAAGATCTCTCTGCTCCTCCACATTGCCAAGAACTCTACCGTTAACCCTATATTCCGCATTCATATTTGTCCTTCCAAAATGGACAACCTCACACTTTTCAGGGTTAAACTCCATCTGCTACTTCTCAGCCCAGCTCTGCATCCTATCTATGTCTCTTTGCAGCCGACAACAGCCCTCCTTACTATCCACAACTCCACCAATCTTCGTATCGTCTGCAAATTTACTGACCCACCCTTCAACTCCCTCATCCAAGTCATTAATGAAAATCACAAACAGCAGAGGACCCAGAACTGATCCCTGCGGTATGCCACTGGTAACTGGGATCCAGGCTGAATATTTGCCATCCACCACCACTCTCTGACGTCTATCGGTTAGCCAGTTCGTTATCCAACTGACCAAATTTCCGACTATCCCATGCCTCCTTACTTTCTGCATAAGCCTACCATGGGGAACTTTATCAAATGCCTTACTAAAATCCATGTACACTACATCCACTGCTTTACCTTCATCCACATGCTTGGTCACCTCCTCAAAGAATTCAATAAGATTTGTAAGGCAAGACCTACCCCTCACAAATCCGTGCTGACTATCCCTAATCAAGCAGTGTCTTTCCTGATGCTCAGAAATCCTATCCTTCAGTACCCTTTCCATTACTTTGCCTACCACCGAAGTAAGACTAACTGGCCTGTAATTCCCAGGGTTATCCCTAGTTCCTTTTTTGAACAGGGGCACGACATTCGCCACTCTCCAATCCCCTGGTACCACCCCTGTTGACAGTGAGGACGAAAAGATCATTGCCAACGGCTCTGCAATTTCATCTCTTGCTTCCCATAGAATCCTTGGATATATCCCGTCAGGCCCGGGGGACTTGTCTGTCCTCAAGTTTTTCAAAATGCCCAACACATCTTCCTTCCTGACAAGTATTTCCTCGAGCTTACCAATCTGTTTCACACTGTCCTCTCCAACAATATCGCCCCTCTCATTTGTAAATACAGAAGAAAAATACTCATTCAAGGCCTCTCCTATCTCTTCAGACTCAATACACAATCTCCCGCTACTGTCCTTGATCGGACCTACCCTCGCTCTAGTCATTCTCATATTTCTCACATATGTGTAAAAGGCCTTGGGGTTTTCCTTGATCCTACCCGCCAAAGATTGTTCATGCCCTCTCTTAGCTCTCCTAATCCCTTTCTTCAGTTCCCTCCTGGCTATCTTGTATCCCTCCAATGCCCTGTCTGAACCTTGTTTCCTCAGCCTTACATAAGTCACCTTTTTCCTCTTAACAAGACATTCAACCTCTCTTGTCAACCATGGTTCCCTCACTCGACCATCTCTTCCCTGCCTGACAGGGGCATACATATCAAGGACACGTAGCACCTGTTCCTTGAACAAGTTCCACATTTCACTTGTGTCCTTCCCTGCCAGCCTATGTTCCCAACTTATGCACTTCAATTCTTGTCTGACAACATCGTATTTACCCTTCCCCCAATTGTAAACCTTGCCCTGTTGCACGTACCTATCCCTCTCCATTACTAAAGTGAAAGTCACAGAATTGTGGTCACTATCTCCAAAATGCTCCCCCACTAACAAATCTATCACTTGCCCTGGTTCATTACACCGTACTAAATCTAATATTGCCCCTCCTCTGGTCGGACAATCTACATACTGTGTTCGAAAAGCTTCCTGGACACACTGCACAAACACCACCCCATCCAAACTATTTGATCTAAAGAGTTTCCACTCAATATTTCGGAAGTTAAAGTCGCCCATGACTACTACCCTATGACTTCTGCACCTTTCCAAAATCTGTTTCCCAATCTGTTCCTCCACATCTCTGTTACTATTGGGGGGCCTATAGAAAACTCCTAACAAGGTGACTGCGCCTTTCCTATTTCTGACTTCAACCCATACTACCTCAATAGGGTGAGACTCCTTGAACTGCCTTTCTGCAGCTGTTATACTATCTCTAATTAATAATGCCACCGCCCCCCCCATCTCTTTTACCACCCTCCCTAATCTTATTGAAACATCTATAACCAGGGACCTCCAACAACCATTTCTGCCCCTCTTCTATCCAAGTTTCCGTGATGGCCACCACATCGTAGTCCCAAGTACCGATCCATGCCTTACGTTCACCCACCTTATTCCTGATGCTTCTTGCGTTGAAGTATACACACTTCAACCCATCTCCGTGCCTGCAAATACTCTCCTTTGTCAGTGTTCCCTTCCCCACTGCCTCATTACATGCTTTGTCGTCCTGAATATCGGCAACCTTAGTTGCTGGACTACAAATCCGGTTCCCATTGCCCTGCCAAATTAGTTTAAACCCTCCCGAAGAGTACTAGCAAACCTCCCTCCCAGGATATTGGTGCCCTTCTGGTAAACCGACTCTATTGAAACAGTGCCCTACAGTAAACCGACTCTATTGAAACAGTTCCCTACTGTAAACCGACTCTATTGAAACAGTGTCCTACAGTAAACCGGCTCTATTGAAACAGTTCCCTACAGTAAACCGGCTCTATTGAAACAGTTCCCTACAGTAAACCGTCTCTATTGACCAGTTCCCTACTGTAAACCGACTCTATTGAAACAGTGTCCTACAGTAAACCGGCTCTATTGAAACAGTTCCCTACAGTAAACCGGCTCTATTGAAACAGTTCCCTACAGTAAACCGTCTCTATTGAAACAGTTCCCTACAGTAAACCGGCTCTATTGAAACAGTTGCCTACAGTAAACCGGCTCTATTGAATCAGTGCCCTACAGTAAACCGACTCTATTGACCAGTTCCCTACTGTAAACCGACTCTAGTGAAACAGTGCCCTACAGTAAACCGACTCTATTGACCAGTTCCCTACTGTAAACCGACTCTATTGAAACAGTGTCCTACAGTAAACCGGCTCCATTGAAACAGTTCCCTACAGTAAACCGGCTCTATTGAAACAGTTCCCTACAGTAAACCGTCTCTATTGAAACAGTTCCCTACAGTAAACCGGCTCTATTGAATCAGTGCCCTACAGTAAACCGACTCCATTGAAACAGTGCCCGCAGAAAACCGACTCTATTGAAACAGTGCCCTTCAGTAAACCGACTCTATTGAAACAGTGCCCTTCAGTAAACCGACTCTATTGAAACAGTGCCCTACAGAAAACCGACTCTATTAAAACAGTGCCCTACAGAAAACCGACTCTATTGAAACAGTTCCCTACAGTAAACCGACTCTATTGAAACAGTGCCCTTCAGTAAACCGACTCTATTGAAACAGTTCCCTAAAGTAAACCGACTCTATTGAAACAGTGCCCTACAGTAACCCAACTCTATTGAAACAGTGCCCTACAGAAAACCGACTCAATTAAAACAGTGCCCTACAGAAAACCGACTCTATTAAAAGTGTGCCCTACAGAAAACCGATTCTATTAAAACAGTGCCCGACAGTAAACCGACTCTACTGAAACAGTGCCCTACAGTAAACCGACACTATTGAAACAGTGCCCTACAGTAAACCGACTCCATTGAAACAGTGCCATACAGTAAACTGACTCCATTGAAACTGTGCCCTGCAGAAAACCGACTCTATTGAAACAGTGCCCTTCAGTAAACCGACTCTATTGAAACAGTGCCCTACAGAAAACCGACTCTATTAAAACAGTGCACTACAGAAAACCGACTCTATTGAAACAGTGCCCTTCAGTAAACCGAGTCTATTGAAACAGTGCCCTACAGAAAACCGACTCTATTAAAACAGTGCCCTACAGAAAACCGATTCTATTGAAACAGTGCCCTTCAGTAAACCGACTCTATTGAAACAGTTCCCTAAAGTAAACCGACTCTATTGAAACAGTGCCCTACAGTAAACCAACTCTATTGAAACAGTGCCCTACAGAAAACCGACTCAATTAAAACAGTGCCCTACAGAAAACCGACTCTATTAAAAGTGTGCCCTGCAGAAAACCGACTCTATTAAAACAGTGCCCGACAGTAAACCGACTCTATTGAAACAGTGCCCTACAGTAGAACATAGAACATAGAAAAATACAGCACAGAACAGGCCCTTCGGCCCACGATTTTGTGCCGAACCTTTGTCCTAGATTAATCATAGATTATCATTTAATTTACAGTGCAGAAGGAGGCCACTCGGCCCCTCGCGTCCGCACCGGCTCTTGGAAAGAGCACCATACCCAAACTCAACACCTCCACCCAACACCAAGGGCAATTTGGACATGAAGGGCAATTTATCATTGGCCAATTCACCTAACCCGCACATCTTTGGACTGTGGGAGGAAACCGGAGCACCCGGAGGAAACCCACGCAGACACGGGGAGGACGTGCAGACTCCGCACAGACAATGACCCAAGCCGGAATCGAACTAGGGACCATGGAGCTGTGAAGCAATTGCGCTATCCACAATGCTACCGTGCTGCACTCAAGAACAAATAAATCTACACTATATCATTTTACCGTCATCCATGTGCCTATCCAATAGCTGCTTGAAGGTCCCTAACTCAACTCCGACTCAACCAGTTCCACAGGCAGTGCATTCCATGCCCCCACTACTCTCTGGGTAAAGAACCTACCTCTGATATCCCTCCTATATCTTCCACCTTTCACCTTAAATTTATGTCGCCTTGTAATGGTGTGTTCCACCCGGGGAAAAAGTCTCTGACTGTCTACTCTATCTATTCCCCTGATCATCTTATAAACCTCTATCAAGTCGCCCCTCATCCTTCTCCGCTCTAATGAGAAAAGGCCTAGCACAGTACTCCAAATGTGGCCTGACCAAAGTTTTGTACAGCTGCGTCATCACCTCACGGCTCTTAAATTCAATCCCTCTGTTAATGAACGCGAGCACACCATAGGCCTTCTTCACAGCTCTATCCACTTGAGTGGAAACGTTCAAAGATGTATGACCATAGACCCCAAGATCTCTCTGCTCCTCCACATTGCCAAGAACTCTACCGTTAACCCTATATTCCGCATTCATATTTGTCCTTCCAAAATGGACAACCTCACACTTTTCAGGGTTAAACTCCATCTGCCACTTCTCAGCCCAGCTCTGCATCCTATCTATGTCTCTTTGCAGCCGACAACAGCCCTCCTTACTGTCCACAACTCCACCAATCTTCGTATCGTCTGCAAATTTACTGACCCACCCTTCAACTCCCTCATCCAAATCATTAATGAAAATCACAAACAGCAGAGGACCCAGAATTGATCCCTGCGGTACGCCACTGGTAACTGGGATCCAGGCTGAATATTTGCCATCCACCACCACTCTCTGACTTCTATCGGTTAGCCAGTTCGTTATCCAACTGGCCAAATTTCCCACTATCCTATGCCTCCTTACTTTCTGCATAAGCCTACCATGGGGAACTTTATCAAATGCCTTACTAAAATCCATGTACACTACATCCACTGCTTTACCTTCATCCACATGCTTGCTCACCTCCTCAAAGAATTCAATAAGATTTGTAAGGCAAGACCCCCCCCTCACAAATCCGTGCTGACTATCCCTAATCAAGCAGTGTCTTTCCAGATGCTCAGAAATCCTATCCTTCAGTACCCTTTCCATTACTTTGCCTACCACCGAAGTAAGACTAACTGGCCTGTAATTCCCAGGGTTATCCCTAGTTCCTTTTTTGAACAGGGGCACGACATTCGCCACTCTCCAATCCCCTGGTACCACCCCTGTTGACAGTGAGGACGAAAAGATCATTGCCAACGGCTCTGCAATTTCATCTCTTGCTTCCCATAGAATCCTTGGATATATCCCGTCAGGCCCGGGGGACTTGTCTGTCCTCAAGTTTTTCAAAATGCCCAACACATCTTCCTTCCTGACAAGTATTTCCTCGAGCTTACCAATCTGTTTCACACTGTCCTCTCCAACAATATCGCCCCTCTCATTTGTAAATACAGAAGAAAAATACTCATTCAAGGCCTCTCCTATCTCTTCAGACTCAATACACAATCTCCCGCTACTGTCCTTGATCGGACCTACCCTCGCTCTAGTCATTCTCATATTTCTCACATATGTGTAAAAGGCCTTGGGGTTTTCCTTGATCCTACCCGCCAAAGATTGTTCATGCCCTCTCTTAGCTCTCCTAATCCCTTTCTTCAGTTCCCTCCTGGCTATCTTGTATCCCTCCAATGCCTTGTCTGAACCTTGTTTCCTCAGCCTTACATAAGTCACCTTTTTCCTCTTAACAAGACATTCAACCTCTCTTGTCAACCATGGTTCCCTCACTCGACCATCTCTTCCCTGCCTGACAGGGACATACATATCAAGGACACGTAGCACCTGTTCCTTGAACAAGTTCCACATTTCACTTGTGTCCTTCCCTGCCAGCCTATGTTCCCAACTTATGCACTTCAATTCTTGTCTGACAACATCGTATTTACCCTTCCCCCAATTGTAAACCTTGCCCTGTTGCACGTACCTATCCCTCTCCATTACTAAAGTGAAAGTCACAGAATTGTGGTCACTATCTCCAAAATGCTCCCCCACTAACAAATCTATCACTTGCCCTGGTTCATTACACAGTACTAAATCCAATATTGCCCCTCCTCTGGTCGGACAATCTACATACTGTGTTAGAAAAGCTTCCTGGACACACTGCACAAACACCACCCCATCCAAACTATTTGATCTAAAGAGTTTCCACTCAATATTTGGGAAGTTAAAGTCGCCCATGACTACTACCCTATGACTTCTGCACCTTTCCAAAATCTGTTTCCCAATCTGTTCCTCCACATCTCTGTTACTATTGGGGGGGTCTATAGAAAACTCCTAACAAGGTGACTGCTCCTTTCCTATTTCTGACTTCAACCCATACTACCTCAATAGGGTGATACTCCTGGAACTGCCTTTCTGCAGCTGTTATACTATCTCTAATTAATAATGCCACCCCCCCACCTCTTTTACCACCCTCCCTAATCTTATTGAAACATCTATAACCAGGGACCTCCAACAACCATTTCTGCCCCTCTTCTATCCAAGTTTCCGTGATGGCCACCACATCGTAGTCCCAAGTACCGGTCCATGCCTTACGTTCACCCACCTTATTTCTGATGCTTCTTGCGTTGAAGTATACACACTTCAACCCATCTCCGTGCCTGCAAATACTCTCCTTTGTCAGTGTTCCCTTCCCCACTGCCTCATTACATGCTTTGGCGTCCTGAATATCGGCTACCTTAGTTGCTGGACTTCAAATCCGGTTCCCATTCCCCTGCCAAATTAGTTTAAACCCTCCCGAAGAGTACTAGCAAACCTCCCTCCCAGGATATTGGTGCCCCTCTGGTAAACCGACTCTATTGAAACAGTGCCCTACACTAAACCGACTCCATTGAAACAGCGCCCTACAGAAAACCGACTCTACTGAAACAGTGCCCTACAGTAAACCGACTCATTAAAAACAGTGCCCTACAGTAAACCGACCCTATTGAAACAGTTCCCTACAGTCAACCGACTCCATTGAAAGAGTGCACTACAGTAAACCGACTCTATTGAAACAGTTCCCTATAGTAAACCGGCTCTATTGAAACAGTGCCCCATAGAAAAACGACTCTATTAAAACAGAGCCCTACAGATACCGACTCTATTGAAACAGTTCCCTACAGTAAACCGACTCTATTGAAACAGTGCCCTACAGTAAACCGACTCCATTGAAACAGTGCCCTACAGAAAGCCGACACTATTGAAACAGTGCCCTACAGTAAACCGACTCGATTGAAACAGTTCCCTACTGTAAACCGCCTCTATTGAAACAGTGTCCTACAGTAAACCGGCTCTATTGAAACAGTTCCCTACAGTAAACCGACTCTATTGAAACAGTGCCCTACAGTAAACCGGCTCTATTGAAACAGTTCCCTACAGTAAACCGTCTCTATTGAAACAGTTCCCTACAGTAAACCGGCTCAATTGAAACAGTGCCCTACAGTAAACCGACTCCATTGAAACAGTGCCCTGCAGAAAACCGACTCTATTGAAACAGTGCCCTTCAGTAAACCGACTCTATTGAAACAGTGCCCAGAGAAAACCGACTCTATTAAAACAGTGCCCTACAGTAAACCGACTCTATTGAAACAGTGCCCTACAGTAAACCGACTCTATTGAAACAGTTCCCTACAGTAAACCAACTCTATTAAAACAGTGCCCTACAGAAAACCGACTCTATTGAAACAGTGCCCTTCAGTAAACCGACTCTATTGAAACAGTGCCCTACAGAAAACCGACTCTATTAAAACAGTGCCCTACAGAAAACCGACTCTATTGAAACAGTTCCCTACAGTAAACCGACTCTATTGAAACAGTGCTCTCCAGTAAACCGACTCTATTGAAACAGTTCCCTAAAGTAAACCGACTCTATTGAAACAGTGCCCTACAGTAAACCAACTCTATTGAAACAGTGCCCTACAGAAAATCGACTCAATTAAAACAGTGCCCTACAGAAAACCGACTCTATTAAAAGTGTGCCCTACAGAAAACCGACTCTATTAAAACAGTGCCCGACAGTAAACCGACTCTATTGAAACAGTTCCCTACAGTAGAACATAGAGCATAGAAAAATACAGCACAGAACAGGCCCTTCGGCCCACAATGATGTGCCGAACCTTTGTCCTAGATTAATCATAGATTATCATTGAATTTACAGTGCAGAAGGAGGCCACTCGGCCCCTCGCGTCCGCACCGGCTCTTGGAAAGAGCACCATACCCAAACTCAACACCTCCACCCAACACCAAGGGCAATTTGGACATGAAGGGCAATTTATCATTGGCCAATTCACCTAACCCGCACATCTTTGGACTGTGGGAGGAAACCGGAGCACCCGGAGGAAACCCACGCAGACACGGGGAGGACGTGCAGACTCCGCACAGACAATGACCCAAGCCGGAATCGAACTTGGGACCATGGAGCTGTGAAGCAATTGCGCTCTCCACAATGCTACCGTGCTGCCCTCAAGAACAAATAAATCTACACTATATCATTTTACCGTCATCCATGTGCCTATCCAATAGCTGCTTGAAGGTCCCTAACTCAACTCCGACTCAACTACTTCCACAGGCAGTGCATTCCATGCCCCCACTACTCTCTGGGTAAAGAACCTACCTCTGATATCCCTCCTATATCTTCCACCTTTCACCTTAAATTTATGTCGCCTTGTAATGGTGTGTTCCACCCGGGGAAAAAGTCTCTGACTGTCTACTCTATCTATTCCCCTGATCATCTTATAAACCTCTATCAAGTCGCCCCTCATCCTTCTCCGCTCTAATGAGAAAAGGCCTAGCACCCTCAACCTTTCCTCGTAAGACCTACTCTCGATTCCAGGCAACATCCTGGTAAATCTTCTTTGCACCTTTTCCAGAGCTTCCACATCCTTCCTAAAATGAGGCGACCAGAACTGTACACAGTACTCCAAATGTGGCCTTACCAAAGTTTTGTACAGCTGCGTCATCACCTCACGGCTCTTAAATTCAATCCCTCTGTTAATGAACGCGAGCACACCATAGGCCTTCTTCACAGCTCTATCCACTTGAGTGGCAACTTTCAAAGATGTATGAACATAGACCCCAAGATCTCTCTGCTCCTCCACATTGCCAAGAACTCTACCGTTAACCCTATATTCCGCATTCATATTTGTCCTTCCAAAATGGACAACCTCACACTTTTCAGGGTTAAACTCCATCTGCCACTTCTCAGCCCAGCTCTGCATCCTATCTATGTCTCTTTGCAGCCGACAACAGCCCTCCTTACTATCCACAACTCCACCAATCTTCGTATCGTCTGCAAATTTACTGACCCACCCTTCAACTCCCTCATCCAAGTCATTAATGAAAATCACAAACAGCAGAGGACCCAGAACTGATCCCTGCGGTACGCCACTGGTAACTGGGATCCAGGCTGAATATTTGCCATCCACCACCACTCTCTGACTTCTATCGGTTAGCCAGTTCGTTATCCAACTGGCCAAATTTCCCACTATCCCATGCCTCCTTACTTTCTGCATAAGCCTACCATGGGGAACTTTATCAAATGCCTTACTAAAATCCATGTACACTACATCCACTGCTTTACCTTCATCCACATGCTTGGTCACCTCCTCAAAGAATTCAATAAGATTTGTAAGGCAAGACCTCCCCCTCACAAATCCGAGCTGACTATCCCTAATCAAGCAGTGTCTTTCCAGATGCTCAGAAATCCTATCCTTCAGTACCCTTTCCATTACTTTGCCTACCACCGAAGTAAGACTAACTGGCCTGTAATTCCCAGGGTTATCCCTAGTTCCTTTTTTGAACAGGGGCACGACATTCGCCACTCTCCAATCCCCTGGTACCACCCCTGTTGACAGTGAGGACGAAAAGATCATTGCCAACGGCTCTGAAATTTCATCTCGTGCTTCCCATAGAATCCTTGGATATATCCCGTCAGGCCCGGGGGACTTGTCTATCCTCAAGTTTTTCAAAATGCCCAACACATCTTCCTTCCTGACAAGTATTTCCTCGAGCTTACCAATCTGTTTCACACTGTCCTCTCAAACAATATCGCCCCTCTCATTTGTAAATACAGAAGAAAAATACTCATTCAAGGCCTCTCCTATCTCTACAGACTCAATACACAATCTCCCGCTACTGTCCTTGATCGGACCTACCCTCGCTCTAGTCATTCTCATATTTCTCACATATGTGTAAAAGGCCTTGGGGTTTTCCTTGATCCTACCCGCCAAAGATTGTTCATGCCCTCTCTTAGCTCTCCTAATCCCTTTCTTCAGTTCCCTCCTGGCTATCTTGTATCCCTCCAATGCCCTGTCTGAACCTTGTTTCCTCAGCCTCACATAATTCACCTTTTTCCTCTTAACAAGACATTCAACCTCTCTTCTCAACCATGGTTCCCTCACTCGACCATCTCTTCCCTGCCTGACAGGGACATACATATCAAGGACACGTAGCACCTGTTCCTTGAACAAGTTCCACATTTCACTTGTGTCCTTCCCTGCCAGCCTATGTTCCCAACTTGTGCACTTCAATTCTTGTCTGACAACATCGTATTTACCCTTCCCCCAATTGTAAACCTTGCCCTGTTGCACGTACCTATCCCTCTTCATTACTAAAGTGAAAGTCACAGAATTGTGGTCACTATCTCCAAAATGCTCCCCCACTAACAAATCTATCACTTGCCCTGGTTCATTACCCAGTACGAAATCCAATATTGCCCCTCCTCTGGTCGGACAATCTACATGCTGTGTTAGAAAAGCTTCCTGGACACACTGCACAAACACCACCCCATCCAAACTATTTGATCTAAAGAGTTTCCACTCAATATTTGGGAAGTTAAATTCGCCCATGACTACTACCCTATGACTTCTGCACCTTTCCAAAATCTGTTTCCCAATCTGTTCCTCCACATCTCTGTTACTATTGGGGGGCCTATAGAAAACTCCTAACAAGGTGACTGCTCCTTTCCTATTTCTGACTTCAACCCATACTACCTCAATAGGGTGATACTCCTGGAACTGCCTTTCTGCAGCTGTTATACTATCTCTAATTAATAATGCCACCCCCCCCCAACTCTTTTACCACCCTCCCTAATCTTATTGAAACATCTATAACCAGGGACCTCCAACAACCATTTCTGCCCCTCTTCTATCCAAGTTTCCGTGATGGCCACCTCATCGTAGTCCCAAGTACCGATCCATGCCTTAAGTTCACCCACCTTATTCCTGATGCTTCTTGCGTTGAAGTATACACACTTCAACCCATCTCCGTGCCTGCAAATACTCTCCTTTGTCAGTGTTCCCTTCCCCACTGCCTCATTACATGCTTTGGCGTCCTGAATATCGGCTACCTTAGTTGCTGGACTACAAATCCGGTTCCCATTCCCCTGCCAAATTAGTTTAAACCCTCCCGAAGAGTACTAGCAAACCTCCCTCCCAGGATATTGGTGCCCCTCTGGTAAACCGACTCTATTGAAACAGTGCACTACAGTAAACCGACTCCATTGAAACAGTGCCCTACAGTAAACCGCCTCTACGGAAACAGTGCCCTACAGTAAACCGACTCATTAAAAACAGTGCCCTACAGTAAACCGACTCTATTGAAACAGTTACCTACAGTCAACCGACTCCATTGAAAGAGTGCCCTACAGTAAACCGACTCTATTGAAACAGTTCCCTATAGTAAACCGGCTCTATTGAAACAGTGCCCCATAGAAAACCGACTCTATTAAAACAGCGCCCTACAGAAAACCGACTCTATTGAAACAGTTCCCTACAGTAAACCGACTCTATTGAAACAGTGCCCTACAGTAAACCGACTCCATTGAAACAGTGCATTACAGAAAACCGACTCTATTGAAACAGTGCCCCATAGAAAACCGACTCTATTGAAACAGTTCCCTACAGTAAACCGACTCTATTGAAACGGTGCCCGACAGTAAACCGACTCTATTGAAACAGTTCCCTACTGTAAACCGAATCCATTGAAACAGTGTCCTACAGTAAACCGGCTCTATTGAAACAGTTCCCTACAGTAAACCGGCTCTATTGAAACAGTTCCCTCCAGTAAACCGTCTCTATTGAAACAGTTCCCTACAGTAAACCGGCTCAATTGAAACAGTGCCCTACAGTAAACCGACTCCATTGAAACAGTACCCTGCAGAAAACCGACTCTATTGAAACAGTGCCCTGCAGTAAACCGACTCTATTGAAACAGTTCCCTACAGTAAACCGACTCTATTGAATCAGTTCCCTACAGTAAACCAACTCTATTGAAACAGTGCCCTCCAGTAAACCGACTCTATTAAAGCAGTGCCCTACAGTAAACCGTCTCTATTGAAACAGTGCCCTACATAAAACCGACTCTATTAAAACAGTGCCCTACAGAAAACCGACTATATTAAAACAGTGCCCTCCAGTAAACCGACTATATTGAAACAGAGCCCTACAGTAAACCGACTCCATTGAAACAGTGCCCTACCGAAAACCGACTCTATTGAAACAGTGCCCTACAGTAAACTGACTCTATTGAAACAGTGCCCTACAGTAAACCGACTCTATTGAAACAGTGCCCTACAGTAAACCGACTCCATTGAAACAGTGCCCTACAGAAAACCGACTCTATTGAAACAGTTCCCTACAGTAAACCGACTCTATCGAAACAGTGCCCTACAGTAAACCGTCTCCATTGAAACAGTGCCCTACAGAAAACCGACTCTCTTGAAACAGTGCCCTACAGTAAACCGACTCTATTGAAACAGTTCCCTACTGTAAACCGACTCTATTCAAACAGTGTCCTACAGTAAACCGGCTCTATTGAAACAGTGCCCTACAGTAAAACGACTCTATTGAACAGTTCCCTTCAGTAAACCGGCTCTATTGAAACAGTGCCCTACAGTAAACCGACTCCATTGAAACAGTGCCCTGCAGAAAACCGACTCTATTGAAACAGTGCCCTTCAGTAAACCGACTCTATTGAATCAGTGCCCTACAGAAAACCGACTCTATTAAAACAGTGCCCTACAGAAAACCGACTCTATTGAAATAGTGCCCTTCAGTAAACCGACTCTATTGAAACAGTGCCCTACAGAAAACCGACTCTATTGAAACAGCTCCCTACAGTAATCCGACTCTATTGAAACAGTGCCCTTCAGTAAACCGACTCTATTGAAACAGTTCCCTAAAGTTAACCGACTCTATTGAAACAGTGCCCTACAGTAAACCAACTCTATTGAAACAGTGCACTGCAGAAAACCGACTCAGTTAAAACAGTGCCCTACAGAAAACCGACTCTATTAAAAGTGTGCCCTACAGAAAACCGACTCTATAAAACAGTGCCCGACAGTAAACCGACTCTATTGAAACAGTGCCCTACAGTAAACCGACACTATTGAAACAGTGCCCTACAGTTACCGACTCCATTGAAACAGTGCCCTACAGTAAACCGGCTCTATTGAAACAGTGCCCTACAGTAAACCAACTCGATTGAAACAGTGCCCTACAGAAAACCGACTCTATTAAAACAGTGCCCTACAGTAAACCGACTCTATTGAAACAGTGTCCTACAGTAAACCGGCTCTATTGAAACAGTTCCCTACAGTAAACCGGCTCTCTTGAAACAGTTCCCTACAGTAAACCGTCTCTATTGAAACAGTTCCCTTCAGTAAACCGGCTCTATTGAAACAGTGCCCTACAGTAAACCGACTCCATTGAAACAGTGCCCTGCAGAAAACCGACTCTATTGAAACAGTGCCCTTCAGTAAACCGACTCTATTGAATCAGTGCCCTACAGAAAACCGACTCTATTAAAACAGTGCCCTACAGAAAACCGACTCTATTGAAATAGTGCCCTTCAGTAAACCGACTCTATTGAAACAGTGCCCTACAGAAAACCGACTCTATTGAAACAGCTCCCTACAGTAATCCGACTCTATTGAAACAGTGCCCTTCAGTAAACCGACTCTATTGAAACAGTTCCCTAAAGTTAACCGACTCTATTGAAACAGTGCCCTACAGTAAACCAACTCTATTGAAACAGTGCACTGCAGAAAACCGACTCAATTAAAACAGTGCCCTACAGAAAACCGACTCTATTAAAAGTGTGCCCTACAGAAAACCGACTCTATAAAACAGTGCCCGACAGTAAACCGACTCTATTGAAACAGTGCCCTACAGTAAACCGACACTATTGAAACAGTGCCCTACAGTTACCGACTCCATTGAAACAGTGCCCTACAGTAAACCGGCTCTATTGAAACAGTGCCCTACAGTAAACCAACTCGATTGAAACAGTGCCCTACAGAAAACCGACTCTATTAAAACAGTGCCCTACAGTAAACCGACTCTATTGAAACAGTGTCCTACAGTAAACCGGCTCTATTGAAACAGTTCCCTACAGTAAACCGGCTCTCTTGAAACAGTTCCCTACAGTAAACCGTCTCTATTGAAACAGTTCCCTACAGTAAACCGGCTCTATTGAAACAGTGCCCTACAGTAAACGGACTCCATTGAAACAGTGCCCTGCAGAAAACCGACTCTATTGAAACAGTGCCCTTCAGTAAACCGACTCTATTGAAACAGTGCCCGACAGAAAACCGACTCTATTAAAACAGTGTCCTACAGAAAAGCGACTCTATTGAAACAGTGCCCTTCAGTAAACCGACTCTATTGAAACAGTGCCCTTCAGTAAACCGACTCTATTGAAACAGTGCCCTACAGAAAACCGACTCTATTAAAACAGTGCCCTACAGAAAACCGACTCTATTGAAATAGTGCCCTTCAGTAAACCGACTCTATTGAAACAGTGCCCTACAGAAAACCGACTCTATTGAAACAGCTCCCTACAGTAATCCGACTCTATTGAAACAGTGCCCTTCAGTAAACCGACTCTATTGAAACAGTTCCCTAAAGTTAACCGACTCTATTGAAACAGTGCCCTACAGTAAACCAACTCTATTGAAACAGTGCACTGCAGAAAACCGACTCAATTAAAACAGTGCCCTACAGAAAACCGACTCTATTAAAAGTGTGCCCTACAGAAAACCGACTCTATAAAACAGTGCCCGACAGTAAACCGACTCTATTGAAACAGTGCCCTACAGTAAACCGACACTATTGAAACAGTGCCCTACAGTTACCGACTCCATTGAAACAGTGCCCTACAGTAAACCGGCTCTATTGAAACAGTGCCCTACAGTAAACCAACTCGATTGAAACAGTGCCCTACAGAAAACCGACTCTATTAAAACAGTGCCCTACAGTAAACCGACTCTATTGAAACAGTGTCCTACAGTAAACCGGCTCTATTGAAACAGTTCCCTACAGTAAACCGGCTCTCTTGAAACAGTTCCCTACAGTAAACCGTCTCTATTGAAACAGTTCCCTACAGTAAACCGGCTCTATTGAAACAGTGCCCTACAGTAAACGGACTCCATTGAAACAGTGCCCGACAGAAAACCGACTCTATTAAAACAGTGTCCTACAGAAAAGCGACTCTATTGAAACAGTGCCCTTCAGTAAACCGACTCTATTGAAACAGTGCCCTTCAGTAAACCGACTCTATTGAAACAATGCCCTACAGAAAACCGACTCTATTAAAACAGTGCCCTACAGAAAACCGACTCTAGTGAAACAGTTCCCTACAGTAAACCGACTATATTGAAACAGTGCCCTTCAGTAAACCGACTCTATTGAAACAGTTCCCTAAGGTAAACCGACTCTATTGAAACAGTGCCCTACAGTAAACCAACTCTATTGAAACAGTGCTCTAGAGAAAAGCGACTCAATTAAAACAGTGCCCTAAAGAAAACCGACTCTATTAAAAGTGTGCCCGACAGAAAACCGACTCTATTAAAACAGTGCCCGATAGTATACCGACTCTATTGAAACAGTGCCCTACAGTAAACCGACTCTATTGAAACAGTGCCCTACAGTAAACCGACTCCATTGAAACAGTGCCCTACAGTAAAACGACTCTATTGAAACAGTGCCCTAGAGTAAACCAACTCTATTGAAACAGTGCCCTACAGTAAACCGACTCTATTGAAACACTGTCCTACAGTAAACCGACTGTACTGAAACAGTGCTCAACAGTAAAACGGCTCTATTGAAACAGTGCCCTACAGTAAACCGACTCTACTGAAACAGTGCCCTACAGTAAACCGACACATTAAAAGTAGTGCCCTCCAGTAAACCGACTGAATTGAAACAGTTCCCTACAGTAAACCGACTCCATTGAAACAGTGCCCTACATTAAACCGACTCTATTGAAACAGTTCCCTATAGTAAACCGACTCTATTGAAACAGTGTCCTACAGTAAACCGACTCTACTGAAACAGTGCCCTACAGTAAACCGACTCTATTGAAGCAGTGCCCTACAGTAAACCGACTCTACTGAAACAGTGCCCTACAGTAAACCGACTCATTAAAAACATTGCACTACAGTAAACCGACTCCATTGAAACAGTGCCCTACAGAAAACCGAATCTATTGAAACAGTGTCCTACAGTAAACCGGCTCTATTGAAACAGTTCCCTACAGTAAACCGGCTCTATTGAAACAGTTCCCTACAGTAAACCAACTCTATTGAAACAGTGCTCTACAGAAAAGCGACTCAATTAAAACAGTGCCCTAAAGAAAACCGACTCTATTAAAAGTGTGCCCGACAGAAAACCGACTCTATTAAAACAGTGCCCGATAGTATACCGACTCTATTGAAACAGTGCCCTACAGTAAACCGACTCTATTGAAACAGTGCCCTACAGTAAACCGACTCCATTGAAACAGTGCCCTACAGTAAAACGACTCTATTGAAACAGTGCCCTAGAGTAAACCAACTCTATTGAAACAGTGCCCTACAGTAAACCGACTCTATTGAAACACTGTCCTACAGTAAACCGACTGTACTGAAACAGTGCTCAACAGTAAAACGGCTCTATTGAAACAGTGCCCTACAGTAAACCGACTCTACTGAAACAGTGCCCTACAGTAAACCGACACATTAAAAGTAGTGCCCTCCAGTAAACCGACTGAATTGAAACAGTTCCCTACAGTAAACCGACTCCATTGAAACAGTGCCCTACATTAAACCGACTCTATTGAAACAGTTCCCTATAGTAAACCGACTCTATTGAAACAGTGTCCTACAGTAAACCGACTCTACTGAAACAGTGCCCTACAGTAAACCGACTCTATTGAAGCAGTGCCCTACAGTAAACCGACTCTACTGAAACAGTGCCCTACAGTAAACCGACTCATTAAAAACATTGCACTACAGTAAACCGACTCCATTGAAACAGTGCCCTACAGAAAACCGAATCTATTGAAACAGTGTCCTACAGTAAACCGGCTCTATTGAAACAGTTCCCTACAGTAAACCGGCTCTATTGAAACAGTTCCCTACAGTAAACCGTCTCAATTGAAACAGTTCCCTACAGTAAACCGGCTCTATTGAAACAGTGCCCTACAGTAAACGGACTCCATTGAAACAGTGCCCTGCAGAAAACCGACTCTATTGAAACAGTGCCCTTCAGTAAACCGACTCTATTGAAACAGTGCCCGACAGAAAACCGACTCTATTAAAACAGTGCCCTACAGAAAACCGACTCTATTGAAACAGTGCCCTTCAGTAAACCGACTCTATTGAAACAGTGCCCTACAGAAAACCGACTCTATTAAAACAGTGCCCTACAGAAAACCGACTCTAGTGAAACAGTTCCCTAAAGTAAACCGACTATATTGAAACAGTGCCCTTCAGTAAACCGACTCTATTGAAACAGTTCCCTAAAGTAAACCGACTCTATTGAAACAGTGCCCTACAGTAAACCAACTCTATTGAAACAGGGCCCTAAAGAAAACCGACTCAATTAAAACAGTGCCCTACAGAAAACCGACTCTATTAAAAGTGTGCCCGACAGAAAACCGACTCTATTAAAACAGTGCCCGACAGTATACCGACTCTATTGAAACAGTGCCCTACAGTAAACCGACTCTATTGAAACAGTGCCCTACAGTAAACCGACTCCATTGAAACAGTGCCCTACAGTAAACCGACTCTATTGAAACAGTGCCCTACAGTAAACCAACTCTATTGAAACAGTGCCCTACAGTAAACCGACTCTATTGAAACACTGTCCTACAGTAAACCGACTCTACTGAAACAGTGCCCTACAGTAAACCGACTCATTAAAAACAGTGCCCTCCAGTAAACCGACTGTATTGAAACAGTTCCCTACAGTAAACCGACTTCATTGAAACAGTGCCCTACAGTAAACCGACTCTATTGAAACAGTTCCCTATAGTAAACCGACTCTATTGAAACAGTGTCCTACAGTAAACCGACTCTACTGAAACAGTGCCCTACAGTAAACCGACTCTATTGAAGCAGTGCCCTACAGTAAACCGACTCTACTGAAACAGTGCCCTAAAGTAAACCGACTCATTAAAATCAGTGCCCTACAGTAAACCGACTCTATTGAAACAGTGCCCTACAGTAAACCGACTCTATTGAAACAGTGCACTAAAGTAAACCGACTCCATTGAAACAATGCCCTACAGTAAACCGACTCTATTGAAACAGTGTCCTACAGTAAACCGACTCTATTGAAACAGTGCCCTACAGTAAACCGACTCCATTGAAACAGTACCCTAATGAAAACCGACTCTATTGAAACAGTGCCCTACAGTAAACCAACTCTATTGAAACAGTGCCCTACAGTAAACCGACTCTATTGAAACACTGTCCTACAGTAAACCGACTCTACTGAAACAGTGCCCTACAGTAAACCGACTCATTAAAAACAGTGCCCTCCAGTAAACCGACTGTATTGAAACAGTTCCCTACAGTAAACCGACTCCATTGAAACAGTGCCCTACAGTAAACCGACTCTAT
This sequence comes from Scyliorhinus torazame, assembly GCF_047496885.1. Lineage (NCBI taxonomy): Eukaryota > Metazoa > Chordata > Chondrichthyes > Carcharhiniformes > Scyliorhinidae > Scyliorhinus > Scyliorhinus torazame. Next base: position 5,688,442 of record NC_092725.1, on the reverse strand, counting down.
TGAAACAGTTCCCTATAGTAAACCGACTCTATTGAAACAGTGTCCTACAGTAAACCGACTCTACTGAAACAGTGCCCTACAGTAAACCGACTCTATTGAAGCAGTGCCCTACAGTAAACCGACTCTACTGAAACAGTGCCCTAAAGTAAACCGACTCATTAAAATCAGTGCCCTACAGTAAACCGACTCTATTGAAACAGTGCCCTACAGAAAACCGACTCTATTGAAACAGTTCACTGTGTAAACCGACTCTATGGAAACATTGCCCTACAGTAAACCGACTCTATTGGAACAGTTCCCTACAGTAAACCGACTCCATTGAAACAGTGCCCTACAGTAAATCGACTCCATTGAAACAGTGCCCGACAGTAAACCGACTCTATTGAAACAGTGCACTAAAGTAAACCGACTCCATTGAAACAATGCCCTACAGTAAACCGACTCTATTGAAACAGTGTCCTACAGTAAACCGACTCTATTGAAACAGTGCCCTACAGTAAACCGACTCCATTGAAACAGTACCCTACAGAAAACCGACTCTATTGAAACAGTGCCCTACAGTAAACCGACTCTATTGAAACAGTGCCCTACAGAAAACCGACTCTATTAAAACAGTGCCCTACAGAAAACCAACTCTATTGAAACAGTTCCCTACAATAAACCGACTCTATTGAAACAGTGCCCTACAGTAAACCGACTCTATTGAAACAGTGCCCTACAGTAAACCGACTCTATTAAAACAGTGCCCTACAGAAAACCGACTCTATTGAAACAGTTCCCTACAGTAAACCGATTCTATTGAAACAGTGCCCTACAGTTAACCGACTCGATTGAAACAGTGCCCTATAGAAAACCGACTCTATTAAAACAGTGCCCTACAGAAGACCGACTCTATTGTAACAGTTCCCTACAGTAAACCGACTCTATTGAAACAGTGCCCTACAGTAAACCGACTCTATTGAAACAGTGCCATAGAGTAAACCGACTCTATTGAATCAGTGCTCAACAGTAAACCGGCTCTATTGAAACAGTGCCCTACAGTAAACCGACTCTATTGCAACAGTTTCCTACAGTAAACCGACTCTATTGAAACAGTTCCCTATAGTAAACCGACTCCAATGAAACAGTGTCCTACAGTAAACCGACTCTACTGAAACAGTGCCCTACAGTAAACCGACTGTATTGAAGCAGTGCCCTACAGTAAACCGACTCTACTGAAACAGTGCCCTACAGTAAACCGACTCATTAAAAACAGTGCCCTACAGTAAACCGACTCTATTGAAACAGTGCCCTACAGAAAACCGACTCCAATGAAACAGTTCACAATATAAACCGACTCGATTGAAACATTGCCCTACAGTAAACCGACTCTATTGAAAGAGTTCCCTACAGTAAACCGACTCCATTGAAACAGTGCCCTACAGTATACCGACTCCATTGAAACAGTGCCCTAAAGTAAACCGACTCCATTGAAACAGTGCCCTACAGTAAACCGACTCTATTGAAACAGTGCCCTACAGTAAACCGACACTATTGAAACAGTTCCCAACAGTAAACCGTCTCCATTGAAACATTACCCTACAGTAAACCGACTCTATTGAAACACTGTCCTACAGTAAACCGACTCTACTGAAACAGTGCCCTACAGTAAACCGACTCATTAAAAACAGTGCCCTCCAGTAAACCGACTGTATTGAAACAGTTCCCTACAGTAAACCGACTCCATTGAAACAGTGCCCTACAGTAAACCGACTCTATTGAAACAGTTCCCTATAGTAAACCGACTCTATTGAAACAGTGTCCTACAGTAAACCGACTCTACTGAAACAGTGCCCTACAGTAAACCGACTCTATTGAAGCAGTGCCCTACAGTAAACCGACTCTACTGAAACAGTGCCCTAAAGTAAACCGACTCATTAAAATCAGTGCCCTACAGTAAACCGACTCTATTGAAACAGTGCCCTACAGAAAACCGACTCTATTGAAACAGTTCACTGTGTAAACCGACTCTATGGAAACATTGCCCTACAGTAAACCGACTCTATTGAAACAGTTCCCTACAGTAAACCGACTCCATTGAAACAGTGCCCTACAGTAAATCGACTCCATTGAAACAGTGCCCTACAGTAAACCGACTCTATTGAAACAGTGCACTAAAGTAAACCGACTCCATTGAAACAATGCCCTACAGTAAACCGACTCTATTGAAACAGTGTCCTATAGTAAACCGACTCTATTGAAACAGTGCCCTACAGGAAACCGACTCCATTGAAACAGTACCCTACAGAAAACCGACTCTATTGAAACAGTGCCCTACAGTAAACCAACTCTATTGAAACAGTGCCCTACAGTAAACCGACTCTATTGAAACACTGTCCTACAGTAAACCGACTCTACTGAAACAGTGCCCTACAGTAAACCGCCTCATTAAAAACAGTGCCCTCCAGTAAACCGACTGTATTGAAACAGTTCCCTACAGTAAACCGACTCCATTGAAACAGTGCCCTACAGTAAACCGACTCTATTGAAACAGTTCCCTATAGTAAACCGACTCTATTGAAACAGTGTCCTACAGTAAACCGACTCTACTGAAACAGTGCCCTACAGTAAACCGACTCTATTGAAGCAGTGCCCTACAGTAAACCGACTCTACTGAAACAGTGCCCTAAAGTAAACCGACTCATTAAAATCAGTGCCCTACAGTAAACCGACTCTATTGAAACAGTGCCCTACAGAAAACCGACTCTATTGAAACAGTTCACTGTGTAAACCGACTCTATGGAAACATTGCCCTACAGTAAACCGACTCTATTGAAACAGTTCCCTACAGTAAACCGACTCCATTGAAACAGTGCCCTACAGTAAATCGACTCCATTGAAACAGTGCCCTACAGTAAACCGACTCTATTGAAACAGTGCACTAAAGTAAACCGACTCCATTGAAACAATGCCCTACAGTAAACCGACTCTATTGAAACAGTGTCCTACAGTAAACCGACTCTATTGAAACAGTGCCCTACAGTAAACCGACTCCATTGAAACAGTACCCTACAGAAAACCGACTATATTGAAACAGTGCCCTACAGTAAACCGACTCTATTGAAACAGTGCCCTACAGAAAACCGACTCTATTAAAACAGTGCCCTACAGAAAACCAACTCTATTGAAACAGTTCCCTACAATAAACCGACTCTATTGAAACAGTGCCCTACAGTAAACCGACTCTATTGAAACAGTGCCCTACAGTAAACCGACTCTATTAAAACAGTGCCCTACAGAAAACCGACTCTATTAAAACAGTGCCCTACAGAAAACCAACTCTATTGAAACAGTTCCCTACAATAAACCGACTCTATTGAAACAGTGCCCTACAGTAAACCGACTCTATTGAAACAGTGCCCTACAGTAAACCGACTCTATTAAAACAGTGCCCTACAGAAAACCGACTCTATTGAAACAGTTCCGTACAGTAAACCGATTCTATTGAAACAGTGCCCTACAGTTAACCGACTCGATTGAAACAGTGCCCTATAGAAAACCGACTCTATTAAAACAGTGCCCTACAGAAGACCGACTCTATTGTAACAGTTCCCTACAGTAAACCGACTCTATTGAAACAGTGCCCTACAGTAAACCGACTCTATTGAAACAGTGCCATAGAGTAAACCGACTCTATTGAATCAGTGCTCAACAGTAAACCGGCTCTATTGAAACAGTGCCCTACAGTAAACCGACTCTATTGAAACAGTTTCCTACAGTAAACCGACTCTATTGAAACAGTTCCCTATAGTAAACCGACTCCAATGAAACAGTGTCCTACAGTAAACCGACTCTACTGAAACAGTGCCCTACAGTAAACCGACTGTATTGAAGCAGTGCCCTACAGTAAACCGACTCTACTGAAACAGTGCCCTACAGTAAACCGACTCATTAAAAACAGTGCCCTACAGTAAACCGACTCTATTGAAACAGTGCCCTACAGAAAACCGACTCCAATGAAACAGTTCACAATATAAACCGACTCGATTGAAACATTGCCCTACAGTAAACCGACTCTATTGAAAGAGTTCCCTACAGTAAACCGACTCCATTGAAACAGTGCCCTACAGTATACCGACTCCATTGAAACAGTGCCCTAAAGTAAACCGACTCCATTGAAACAGTGCCCTACAGTAAACCGACTCTATTGAAACAGTGCCCTACAGTAAACCGACACTATTGAAACAGTTCCCAACAGTAAACCGTCTCCATTGAAACATTACCCTACAGTAAACCGACTCTATTGAAACACTGTCCTACAGTAAACCGACTCTACTGAAACAGTGCCCTACAGTAAACCGACTCATTAAAAACAGTGCCCTCCAGTAAACCGACTGTATTGAAACAGTTCCCTACAGTAAACCGACTCCATTGAAACAGTGCCCTACAGTAAACCGACTCTATTGAAACAGTTCCCTATAGTAAACCGACTCTATTGAAACAGTGTCCTACAGTAAACCGACTCTACTGAAACAGTGCCCTACAGTAAACCGACTCTATTGAAGCAGTGCCCTACAGTAAACCGACTCTACTGAAACAGTGCCCTAAAGTAAACCGACTCATTAAAATCAGTGCCCTACAGTAAACCGACTCTATTGAAACAGTGCCCTACAGAAAACCGACTCTATTGAAACAGTTCACTGTGTAAACCGACTCTATGGAAACATTGCCCTACAGTAAACCGACTCTATTGAAACAGTTCCCTACAGTAAACCGACTCCATTGAAACAGTGCCCTACAGTAAATCGACTCCATTGAAACAGTGCCCTACAGTAAACCGACTCTATTGAAACAGTGCACTAAAGTAAACCGACTCCATTGAAACAATGCCCTACAGTAAACCGACTCTATTGAAACAGTGTCCTACAGTAAACCGACTCTATTGAAACAGTGCCCTACAGTAAACCGACTCCATTGAAACAGTACCCTACAGAAAACCGACTCTATTGAAACAGTGCCCTACAGTAAACCAACTCTATTGAAACAGTGCCCTACAGTAAACCGACTCTATTGAAACACTGTCCTACAGTAAACCGACTCTACTGAAACAGTGCCCTACAGTAAACCGCCTCATTAAAAACAGTGCCCTCCAGTAAACCGACAGTATTGAAACAGTTCCCTACAGTAAACCGACTCCATTGAAACAGTGCCCTACAGTAAACCGACTCTATTGAAACAGTTCCCTATAGTAAACCGACTCTATTGAAACAGTGTCCTACAGTAAACCGACTCTACTGAAACAGTGCCCTACAGTAAACCGACTCTATTGAAGCAGTGCCCTACAGTAAACCGACTCTACTGAAACAGTGCCCTAAAGTAAACCGACTCATTAAAATCAGTGCCCTACAGTAAACCGACTCTATTGAAACAGTGCCCTACAGAAAACCGACTCTATTGAAACAGTTCACTGTGTAAACCGACTCTATGGAAACATTGCCCTACAGTAAACCGACTCTATTGAAACAGTTCCCTACAGTAAACCGACTCAATTGAAACAGTGCCCTACAGTAAATCGACTCCATTGAAACAGTGCCCTACAGTAAACCGACTCTATTGAAACAGTGCACTAAAGTAAACCGACTCCATTGAAACAATGCCCTACAGTAAACCGACTCTATTGAAACAGTGTCCTACAGTAAACCGACTCTATTGAAACAGTGCCCTACAGTAAACCGACTCCATTGAAACAGTACCCTACAGAAAACCGACTATATTGAAACAGTGCCCTACAGTAAACCGACTCTATTGAAACAGTGCCCTACAGAAAACCGACTCTATTAAAACAGTGCCCTACAGAAAACCAACTCTATTGAAACAGTTCCCTACAATAAACCGACTCTATTGAAACAGTGCCCTACAGTAAACCGACTCTATTGAAACAGTGCCCTACAGTAAACCGACTCTATTAAAACAGTGCCCTACAGAAAACCGACTCTATTGAAACAGTTCCCTACAGTAAACCGATTCTATTGAAACAGTGCCCTACAGTTAACCGACTCGATTGAAACAGTGCCCTATAGAAAACCGACTCTATTAAAACAGTGCCCTACAGAAAACCGACTCTATTGTAACAGTTCCCTACAGTAAACCGACTCTATTGAAACAGTGCCCTACAGTAAACCGACTCTATTGAAACAGTGCCATAAAGTAAACCGACTCTATTGAATCAGTGCTCAACAGTAAACCGGCTCTATTGAAACAGTGCCCTACAGTAAACCGACTCTATTGAAACAGTTTCCTACAGTAAACCGACTCTATTGAAACAGTTCCCTATAGTAAACCGACTCCAATGAAACAGTGTCCTACAGTAAACCGACTCTACTGAAACAGTGCCCTACAGTAAACCGACTGTATTGAAGCAGTGCCCTACAGTAAACCGACTCTACTGAAACAGTGCCCTACAGTAAACCGACTCATTAAAAACAGTGCCCTACAGTAAACCGACTCTATTGAAACAGTGCCCTACAGAAAACCGACTCCAATGAAACAGTACCCTAATGAAAACCGACTCTATTGAAACAGTGCCCTACAGTAAACCAACTCTATTGAAACAGTGCCCTACAGTAAACCGACTCTATTGAAACACTGTCCTACAGTAAACCGACTCTACTGAAACAGTGCCCTACAGTAAACCGACTCATTAAAAACAGTGCCCTCCAGTAAACCGACTGTATTGAAACAGTTCCCTACAGTAAACCGACTCCATTGAAACAGTGCCCTACAGTAAACCGACTCTATTGAAACAGTTCCCTATAGTAAACCGACTCTATTGAAACAGTGTCCTACAGTAAACCGACTCTACTGAAACAGTGCCCTACAGTAAACCGACTCTATTGAAGCAGTGCCCTACAGTAAACCGACTCTACTGAAACAGTGCCCTAAAGTAAACCGACTCATTAAAATCAGTGCCCTACAGTAAACCGACTCTATTGAAACAGTGCCCTACAGAAAACCGACTCTATTGAAACAGTTCACTGTGTAACCCGACTCTATGGAAACATTGCCCTACAGTAAACCGACTCTATTGAAACAGTTCCCTACAGTAAACCGACTCAATTGAAACAGTGCCCTACAGTAAATCGACTCCATTGAAACAGTGCCCTACAGTAAACCGACTCTATTGAAACAGTGCACTAAAGTAAACCGACTCCATTGAAACAATGCCCTACAGTAAACCGACTCTATTGAAACAGTGTCCTATAGTAAACCGACTCTATTGAAACAGTGCCCTACAGTAAACCGACTCCATTGAAACAGTACCCTACAGAAAACCGACTCTATTGAAACAGTGCCCTACAGTAAACCGACTCTATTGAAACAGTGCCCTACAGAAAACCGACTCTATTAAAACAGTGCCCTACAGAAAACCAACTCTATTGAAACAGTTCCCTACAATAAACCGACTCTATTGAAACAGTGCCCTACAGTAAACCGACTCTATTGAAACAGTGCCCTACAGTAAACCGACTCTATTAAAACAGTGCCCTACAGAAAACCGACTCTATTGAAACAGTTCCCTACAGTAAACCGATTCTATTGAAACAGTGCCCTACAGTTAACCGACTCGATTGAAACAGTGCCCTATAGAAAACCGACTCTATTAAAACAGTGCCCTACAGAAAACCGACTCTATTGTAACAGTTCCCTACAGTAAACCGACTCTATTGAAACAGTGCCCTACAGTAAACCGACTCTATTGAAACAGTGCCATAGAGTAAACCGACTCTATTGAATCAGTGCTCAACAGTAAACCGGCTCTATTGAAACAGTGCCCTACAGTAAACCGACTCTATTGAAACAGTTTCCTACAGTAAACCGACTCTATTGAAACAGTTCCCGAAAGTAAACCGACTCCAATGAAACAGTGTCCTACAGTAAACCGACTCTACTGAAACAGTGCCCTACAGTAAACCGACTGTATTGAAGCAGTGCCCTACAGTAAACCGACTCTACTGAAACAGTGCCCTACAGTAAACCGACTCATTAAAAACAGTGCCCTACAGTAAACCGACTCTATTGAAACAGTGCCCTACAGAAAACCGACTCCAATGAAACAGTTCACAATATAAACCGACTCGATTGAAACATTGCCCTACAGTAAACCGACTCTATTGAAAGAGTTCCCTACAGTAAACCGACTCCATTGAAACAGTGCCCTACAGTATACCGACTCCATTGAAACAGTGCCCTAAAGTAAACCGACTCCATTGAAACAGTGCCCTACAGTAAACCGACTCTATTGAAACAGTGCCCTACAGTAAACCGACACTATTGAAACAGTTCCCAACCGTAAACCGTCTCCATTGAAACATTACCCTACAGTAAACCGACTCTATTGAAACACTGTCCTACAGTAAACCGACTCTACTGAAACAGTGCCCTACAGTAAACCGACTCATTAAAAACAGTGCCCTCCAGTAAACCGACTGTATTGAAACAGTTCCCTACAGTAAACCGACTCCATTGAAACAGTGCCCTACAGTAAACCGACTCTATTGAAACAGTTCCCTATAGTAAACCGACTCTATTGAAACAGTGTCCTACAGTAAACAGACTCTACTGAAACAGTGCCCTACAGTAAACCGACTCTATTGAAGCAGTGCCCTACAGTAAACCGACTCTACTGAAACAGTGCCCTAAAGTAAACCGACTCATTAAAATCAGTGCCCTACAGTAAACCGACTCTATTGAAACAGTGCCCTACAGAAAACCGACTCTATTGAAACAGTTCACTGTGTAAACCGACTCTATGGAAACATTGCCCTACAGTAAACCGACTCTATTGAAACAGTTCCCTACAGTAAACCGACTCCATTGAAACAGTGCCCTACAGTAAATCGACTCCATTGAAACAGTGCCCTACAGTAAACCGATTCTATTGAAACAGTGCACTAAAGTAAACCGACTCCATTGAAACAATGCCCTACAGTAAACCGACTCTATTGAAACAGTGTCCTACAGTAAACCGACTCTATTGAAACAGTGCCCTACAGTAAACCGACTCCATTGAAACAGTACCCTACAGAAAACCGACTCAATTGAAACAGTGCCCTACAGTAAACCAACTCTATTGAAACAGTGCCCTACAGTAAACCGACTCTATTGAAACACTGTCCTACAGTAAACCGACTCTACTGAAACAGTGCCCTACAGTAAACCGACTCATTAAAAACAGTGCCCTCCAGTAAACCGACTGTATTGAAACAGTTCCCTACAGTAAACCGACTCCATTGAAACAGTGCCCTACAGTAAACCGACTCTATTGAAACAGTTCCCTATAGTAAACCGACTCTATTGAAACAGTGTCCTACAGTAAACCGACTCTACTGAAACAGTGCCCTACAGTAAACCGACTCTATTGAAGCAGTGCCCTACAGTAAACCGACTCTACTGAAACAGTGCCCTAAAGTAAACCGACTCATTAAAATCAGTGCCCTACAGTAAACCGACTCTATTGAAACAGTGCCCTACAGAAAACCGACTCTATTGAAACAGTTCACTGTGTAAACCGACTCTATGGAAACATTGCCCTACAGTAAACCGACTCTATTGAAACAGTTCCCTACAGTAAACCGACTCCATTGAAACAGTGCCCTACAGTAAATCGACTCCATTGAAACAGTGCCCTACAGTAAACCGACTCTATTGAAACAGTGCACTAAAGTAAACCGACTCCATTGAAACAATGCCCTACAGTAAACCGACTCTATTGAAACAGTGTCCTACAGTAAACCGACTCTATTGAAACAGTGCCCTACAGTAAACCGACTCCATTGAAACAGTACCCTACAGAAAACCGACTATATTGAAACAGTGCCCTACAGTAAACCGACTCTATTGAAACAGTGCCCTACAGAAAACCGACTCTATTAAAACAGTGCCCTACAGAAAACCAACTCTATTGAAACAGTTCCCTACAATAAACCGACTCTATTGAAACAGTGCCCTACAGTAAACCGACTCTATTGAAACAGTGCCCTACAGTAAACCGACTCTATTAAAACAGTGCCCTACAGAAAACCGACTCTATTGAAACAGTTCCCTACAGTAAACCGATTCTATTGAAACAGTGCCCTACAGTTAACCGACTCGATTGAAACAGTGCCCTATAGAAAACCGACTCTATTAAAACAGTGCCCTTCAGAAAACCGACTCTATTGAAGCAGTGCCCTACAGTAAACCGACTCTACTGAAACAGTGCCCTAAAGTAAACCGACTCATTAAAATCAGTGCCCTACAGTAAACCGACTCTATTGAAACAGTGCCCTACAGAAAACCGACTCTATTGAAACAGTTCACTGTGTAAACCGACTCTATGGAAACATTGCCCTACAGTAAACCGACTCTATTGAAACAGTTCCCTACAGTAAACCGACTCCATTGAAACAGTGCCCTACAGTAAATCGACTCCATTGAAACAGTGCCCTACAGTAAACCGACTCTATTGAAACAGTGCACTAAAGTAAACCGACTCCATTGAAACAATGCCCTACAGTAAACCGACTCTATTGAAACAGTGTCCTACAGTAAACCGACTCTATTGAAACAGTGCCCTACAGTAAACCGACTCCATTGAAACAGTACCCTACAGAAAACCGACTGTATTGAAACAGTGCCCTACAGTAAACCGACTCTATTGAAACAGTGCCCTACAGAAAACCGACTCTATTAAAACAGTGCCCTACAGAAAACCAACTCTATTGAAACAGTTCCCTACAATAAACCGACTCTATTGAAACAGTGCCCTACAGTAAACCGACTCTATTGAAACAGTGCCCTACAGTAAACCGACTCTATTAAAACAGTGCCCTACAGAAAACCGACTCTATTGAAACAGTTCCCTACAGTAAACCGATTCTATTGAAACAGTGCCCTACAGTTAACCGACTCGATTGAAACAGTGCCCTATAGAAAACCGACTCTATTAAAACAGTGCCCTACAGAAAACCGACTCTATTGTAACAGTTCCCTACAGTAAACCGACTCTATTGAAACAGTGCCCTACAGTAAACCGACTCTATTGAAACAGTGCCATAGAGTAAACCGACTCTATTGAATCAGTGCTCAACAGTAAACCGGCTCTATTGAAACAGTGCCCTACAGTAAACCGACTCTATTGAAACAGTTTCCTACAGTAAACCGACTCTATTGAAACAGTTCCCTATAGTAAACCGACTCCAATGAAACAGTGTCCTACAGTAAACCGACTCTACTGAAACAGTGCCCTACAGTAAACCGACTGTATTGAAGCAGTGCCCTACAGTAAACCGACTCTACTGAAACAGTGCCCTACAGTAAACCGACTCATTAAAAACAGTGCCCTACAGTAAACCGACTCTATTGAAACAGTGCCCTACAGAAAACCGACTCCAATGAAACAGTTCACAATATAAACCGACTCGATTGAAACATTGCCCTACAGTAAACCGACTCTATTGAAAGAGTTCCCTACAGTAAACCGACTCCATTGAAACAGTGCCCTTCAGTATACCGACTCCATTGAAACAGTGCCCTAAAGTAAACCGACTCCATTGAAACAGTGCCCTACAGTAAACCGACTCTATTGAAACAGTGCCCTACAGTAAACCGACTCTATTGAAACAGTTCCCAACAGTAAACCGTCTCCATTGAAACATTACCCTACAGAAAACCGACTCTGTTGAAACAGTGCCCTACAGTAAACCGACTCTATTGAAACAGTGCCCTACAGAAAACCGACTCTATTGAAACAGTTCCCTACAGTAAACCGACTCTATTGAAACAGTGCCCTACAGTAAACCGACTCTATTGAAACAGTGCCCTACAGTAAACCGACTCTATTAAAACAGTGCCCTACAGAAAACCGACTCTATTGAAACAGTTCCCTACAGTAAACCCACTCTATTGAAACAGTGCCCTACAGTTAACCGACTCTATTGAAACAGTGCCCGATAGAAAACCGACTCTATTAAAACAGAGCCCTACAGAAAACCGACTCTATTCAAACAGTTCCCTACAGTAAACCCACTCTATTGAAACAGTGCCCTGCAGTAAACCGACTCCATTGAAACAGTGCCCCAGAGAAAACCGACTCTATTGAAACAGTGCCCTACAGTAAACCGACTCTATTGAAACAGTTCCCTACTGTAAAGCGACTCTATTGAAACAGTGTCCTACAGTAAACCGACTCTATTGAAACAGTGCCCTACAGTAAACCGACTCTATTGAAACAGTTCCCTCCTGTAAAGCGACTCTATTGAAACAGTGTCCTACAGTAAACCGGCTCTATTGAAACAGTTCCCTACAGTAAACCGGCTCTATTGAAACAGTGCCGTAGAGTAAACCGACTCTATTGAATCAGTGCTCAACAGTAAACCGGCTCTATTGAAACAGTGCCCTACAGTAAACCGACTCTATTGAAACAGTTTCCTACAGTAAACCGACTCTATTGAAACAGTTCCCTATAGTAAACCGACTCTATTGAAACAGTGTCCTACAGTAAACCGACTCTACTGAAACAGTGCCCTACAGTAAACCGACTCTATTGAAGCAGTGCCCTACAGTAAACCGACTCTACTGAAACAGTGTCCTACAGTAAACCGACTCATTAAAAACAATGCCCTACAGTAAACCGACTCTATTGAAACAGTGCCCTATAGAAAACCGACACCAATGAAACAGTTCACTATATAAACCGACTCGATTGAAACATTGCCCTACAGTAAACCGACTCTATTGAAACAGTTCCCGACAGTAAACCGACTCATTGAAACAGTGCCCTACAGTATACCGACTCCATTGAAACAGTGCCCTACAGTAAACCGACTCTATTGAAACAGTGCCCTAAAGTAAACCGACTCCATTGAAACAGTGCCCTACAGTAAACCGACTCTATTGAAAGAGTGCCCTACAGTAAACCGACTCTATTGAAACAGTGCCCTACAGTAAACCGTCTCCATTGAAACATTACCCTACAGAAAACCGACTCTGTTGAAACAGTGCCCTACAGTAAACCGACTCTCTTGAAACAGTGCCCTACAGAAAACCGACTCTATTAAAACAGTGCCCTACAGAAAACCGACTCTATTGAAACAGTTCCCTACAGTAAACCGACTCTATTGAAACAGTGCCCTACAGTAACCCGACTCTATTGAAACAATGCCCTACAGTAAACCGACTCTATTAAAACAGTGCCCTACAGAAAACCGACTCTATTGAAACAGTTCCCTACAGTAAACCGACTCTATTGAAACAGTGTCCTACAGTTAATCGACTCTATTGAAACAGTGCCCGATAGAAAACCGACTCTATTAAAACAGAGCCCTACAGAAAACCGAATCTATTGAAACAGTTCCCTACTGTAAAGCGACTCTATTGAAACAGTGCCCTACAGTAAACCGGCTCTATTGAAACAGTTCACTACAGTAAACCGGCTCTATTGAAACAGTGCCCTAAAGTAAACCGACTCATTAAAATCAGTGCCCTACAGTAAACCGACTCTATTGAAACAGTGCCCTACAGAAAACCGACTCTATTGAAACAGTTCACTGTGTAAACCGACTCTATGGAAACATTGCCCTACAGTAAACCGACTCTATTGAAACAGTTCCCTACAGTAAACCGACTCCATTGAAACAGTGCCCTACAGTAAATCGACTCCATTGAAACAGTGCCCTACAGTAAACCGACTCTATTGAAACAGTGCACTAAAGTAAACCGACTCCATTGAAACAATGCCCTACAGTAAACCGACTCTATTGAAACAGTGTCCTACAGTAAACCGACTCTATTGAAACAGTGCCCTACAGTAAACCGACTCCATTGAAACAGTACCCTACAGAAAACCGACTCAATTGAAACAGTGCCCTACAGTAAACCAACTCTATTGAAACAGTGCCCTACAGTAAACCGACTCTATTGAAACACTGTCCTACAGTAAACCGACTCTACTGAAACAGTGCCCTACAGTAAACCGACTCATTAAAAACAGTGCCCTCCAGTAAACCGACTGTATTGAAACAGTTCCCTACAGTAAACCGACTCCATTGAAACAGTGCCCTACAGTAAACCGACTCTATTGAAACAGTTCCCTATAGTAAACCGACTCTATTGAAACAGTGTCCTACAGTAAACCGACTCTACTGAAACAGTGCCCTACAGTAAACCGACTCTATTGAAGCAGTGCCCTACAGTAAACCGACTCTACTGAAACAGTGCCCTAAAGTAAACCGACTCATTAAAATCAGTGCCCTACAGTAAACCGACTCTATTGAAACAGTGCCCTACAGAAAACCGACTCTATTGAAACAGTTCACTGTGTAAACCGACTCTATGGAAACATTGCCCTACAGTAAACCGACTCTATTGAAACAGTTCCCTACAGTAAACCGACTCCATTGAAACAGTGCCCTACAGTAAATCGACTCCATTGAAACAGTGCCCTACAGTAAACCGACTCTATTGAAACAGTGCACTAAAGTAAACCGACTCCATTGAAACAATGCCCTACAGTAAACCGACTCTATTGAAACAGTGTCCTACAGTAAACCGACTCTATTGAAACAGTGCCCTACAGTAAACCGACTCCATTGAAACAGTACCCTACAGAAAACCGACTATATTGAAACAGTGCCCTACAGTAAACCGACTCTATTGAAACAGTGCCCTACAGAAAACCGACTCTATTAAAACATTGCCCTACAGTAAACCGACTCTATTGAAACAGTTCCCTACAGTAAACCGACTCCATTGAAACAGTGCCCTACAGTAAATCGACTCCATTGAAACAGTGCCCTACAGTAAACCGACTCTATTGAAACAGTGCACTAAAGTAAACCGACTCCATTGAAACAATGCCCTACAGTAAACCGACTCTATTGAAACAGTGTCCTACAGTAAACCGACTCTATTGAAACAGTGCCCTACAGTAAACCGACTCCATTGAAACAGTACCCTACAGAAAACCGACTCAATTGAAACAGTGCCCTACAGTAAACCAACTCTATTGAAACAGTGCCCTACAGTAAACCGACTCTATTGAAACACTGTCCTACAGTAAACCGACTCTACTGAAACAGTGCCCTACAGTAAACCGACTCATTAAAAACAGTGCCCTCCAGTAAACCGACTGTATTGAAACAGTTCCCTACAGTAAACCGACTCCATTGAAACAGTGCCCTACAGTAAACCGACTCTATTGAAACAGTTCCCTATAGTAAACCGACTCTATTGAAACAGTGTCCTACAGTAAACCGACTCTACTGAAACAGTGCCCTACAGTAAACCGACTCTATTGAAGCAGTGCCCTACAGTAAACCGACTCTACTGAAACAGTGCCCTAAAGTAAACCGACTCATTAAAATCAGTGCCCTACAGTAAACCGACTCTATTGAAACAGTGCCCTACAGAAAACCGACTCTATTGAAACAGTTCACTGTGTAAACCGACTCTATGGAAACATTGCCCTACAGTAAACCGACTCTATTGAAACAGTTCCCTACAGTAAACCGACTCCATTGAAACAGTGCCCTACAGTAAATCGACTCCATTGAAACAGTGCCCTACAGTAAACCGACTCTATTGAAACAGTGCACTAAAGTAAACCGACTCCATTGAAACAATGCCCTACAGTAAACCGACTCTATTGAAACAGTGTCCTACAGTAAACCGACTCTATTGAAACAGTGCCCTACAGTAAACCGACTCCATTGAAACAGTACCCTACAGAAAACCGACTATATTGAAACAGTGCCCTACAGTAAACCGACTCTATTGAAACAGTGCCCTACAGAAAACCGACTCTATTAAAACAGTGCCCTACAGAAAACCAACTCTATTGAAACAGTTCCCTACAATAAACCGACTCTACTGAAACAGTGCCCTACAGTAAACCGACACTATTGAAACAGTGCCCTACAGTAAACCGACTCTATTAAAACAGTGCCCTACAGAAAACCGACTCGATTGAAACAGTTCCCTACGGTAAACCGATTCTATTGAAACAGTGCCCTACAGTTAACCGACTCGATTGAAACAGTGCCCTATAGAAAACCGACTCTATTAAAACAGTGCCCTACAGAAAACCGACTCTATTGAAGCAGTGCCCTACTGTAAACCGACTCTACTGAAACAGTGCCCTAAAGTAAACCGACTCATTAAAATCAGTGCCCTACAGTAAACCGACTCTATTGAAACAGTGCCCTACAGAAAACCGACTCTATTGAAACAGTTCACTGTGTAAACCGACTCTATGGAAACATTGCCCTACAGTAAACCGACTCTATTGAAACAGTTCCCTACAGTAAACCGACTCCATTGAAACAGTGCCCTACAGTAAATCGACTCCATTGAAACAGTGCCCTACAGTAAACCGACTCTATTGAAACAGTGCACTAAAGTAAACCGACTCCATTGAAACAATGCCCTACAGTAAACCGACTCTATTGAAACAGTGTCCTACAGTAAACCGACTCTATTGAAACAGTGCCCTACAGTAAACCGACTCCATTGAAACAGTACCCTACAGAAAACCGACTATATTGAAACAGTGCCCTACAGTAAACCGACTCTATTGAAACAGTGCCCTACAGAAAACCGACTCTATTAAAACAGTGCCCTACAGAAAACCAACTCTATTGAAACAGTTCCCTACAATAAACCGACTCTATTGAAACAGTGCCCTACAGTAAACCGACTCTATTGAAACAGTGCCCTACAGTAAACCGACTCTATTAAAACAGTGCCCTACAGAAAACCGACTCTATTGAAACAGTTCCCTACAGTAAACCGATTCTATTGAAACAGTGCCCTACAGTTAACCGACTCGATTGAAACAGTGCCCTATAGAAAACCGACTCTATAAAACAGTGCCCTACAGAAAACCGACTCTATTGTAACAGTTCCCTACAGTAAACCGACTCTATTGAAACAGTGCCCTACAGTAAACCGACTCTATTGAAACAGTGCCATAGAGTAAACCGACTCTATTGAATCAGTGCTCAACAGTAAACCGGCTCTATTGAAACAGTGCAATACAGTAAACCGACTCTATTGAAACAGTTTCCTACAGTAAACCGACTCTATTGAAACAGTTCCCTATAGTAAACCGACTCCAATGAAACAGTGTCCTACAGTAAACCGACTCTACTGAAACAGTGCCCTACAGTAAACCGACTGTATTGAAGCAGTGCCCTACAGTAAACCGACTCTACTGAAACAGTGCCCTACAGTAAACCGACTCATTAAAAACAGTGCCCTACAGTAAACCGACTCTATTGAAACAGTGCGCTACAGAAAACCGACTCCAATGAAACAGTTCACAATATAAACCGACTCGATTGAAACATTGCCCTACACTAAACCGACTCTATTGAAAGAGTTCCCTACAGTAAACCGACTCCATTGAAACAGTGCCCTACAGTATACCGACTCCATTGAAACAGTGCCCTAAAGTAAACCGACTCCATTGAAACAGTGCCCTACAGTAAACCGACTCTATTGAAACAGTGCCCTACAGTAAACCGACTCTATTGAAACAGTTCCCAACAGTAAACCGTCTCCATTGAAACATTACCCTACAGAAAACCGACTCTGTTGAAACAGTGCCCTACAGTAAACCGACTCTATTGAAACAGTGCCCTACAGAAAACCGACTCTATTGAAACAGTTCCCTACAGTAAACCGACTCTATTGAAACAGTGCCCTACAGTAAACCGACTCTATTGAAACAGTGCCCTACAGTAAACCGACTCTATTAAAACAGTGCCCTACAGAAAACCGACTCTATTGAAACAGTTCCCTACAGTAAACCCACTCTATTGAAACAGTGCCCTACAGTTAATCGACTCTATTGAAACAGTGCCCGATAGAAAACCGACTCTATTAAAACAGAGACCTACAGAAAACCGACTCTATTCAAACAGTTCCCTACAGTAAACCCACTCTATTGAAACAGTGCCCTGCAGTAAACCGACTCCATTGAAACAGTGCCCTAGAGAAAACCGACTCTATTGAAACAGTGCCCTACAGTAAACCGACTCTATTGAAACAGTTCCCTACTGTAAAGCGACTCTATTGAAACAGTGTCCTACAGTAAACCGGCTCTATTGAAACAGTTCCCTACAGTAAACCGGCTCTATTGAAACAGTGCCGTAGAGTAAACCGACTCTATTGAATCAGTGCTCAACAGTAAACCGGCTCTATTGAAACAGTGCCCTACAGTAAACCGACTCTATTGAAACAGTTTCCTACAGTAAACCGACTCTATTGAAACAGTTCCCTATAGTAAACCGACTCTATTGAAACAGTGTCCTACAGTAAACCGACTCTACTGAAACAGTGCCCTACAGTAAACCGACTCTATTGAAGCAGTGCCCTACAGTAAACCGACTCTACTGAAACAGTGTCCTACAGTAAACCGACTCATTAAAAACAATGCCCTACAGTAAACCGACTCTATTGAAACAGTGCCCTATAGAAAACCGACACCAATGAAACAGTTCACTATATAAACCGACTCGATTGAAACATTGCCCTACAGTAAACCGACTCTATTGAAACAGTTCCCGACAGTAAACCGACTCATTGAAACAGTGCCCTACAGTATACCGACTCCATTGAAACAGTGCCCTACAGTAAACCGACTCTATTGAAACAGTGCCCTAAAGTAAACCGACTCCATTGAAACAGTGCCCTACAGTAAACCGACTCTATTGAAAGAGTGCCCTACAGTAAACCGACTCTATTGAAACAGTGCCCTACAGTAAACCGTCTCCATTGAAACATTACCCTACAGAAAACCGACTCTGTTGAAACAGTGCCCTACAGTAAACCGACTCTATTGAAACAGTGCCCTACAGAAAACCGACTCTATTAAAACAGTGCCCTACAGAAAACCGACTCTATTGAAACAGTTCCCTACAGTAAACCGACTCTATTGAAACAGTGCCCTACAGTAAACCGACTCTATTGAAACAATGCCCTACAGTAAACCGACTCTATTAAAACAGTGCCCTACAGAAAACCGACTCTATTGAAACAGTTCCCTACAGTAAACCGACTCTATTGAAACAGTGTCCTACAGTTAACCGACTCTATTGAAACAGTGCCCGATAGAAAACCGACTCTATTAAAACAGAGCCCTACAGAAAACCGAATCTATTGAAACAGTTCCCTACTGTAAAGCGACTCTATTGAAACAGTGTCCTACAGTAAACCGGCTCTATTGAAACAGTTCACTACAGTAAACCGGCTCTATTGAAACAGTTCCCTCTAGTCAACCTTCTCTATTGAAACAGTTCCCTACAGTAAACCGGCTCT
Source organism: Scyliorhinus torazame (assembly GCF_047496885.1). Classification (NCBI taxonomy): domain Eukaryota; kingdom Metazoa; phylum Chordata; class Chondrichthyes; order Carcharhiniformes; family Scyliorhinidae; genus Scyliorhinus; species Scyliorhinus torazame. Next base: position 5,669,107 of record NC_092725.1, on the reverse strand, counting down.
ATTGAAACAGTGCCCTACAGTAAACCGACTCCATTGAAACAGTGCCCTGCAGAAAACCGACTCTATTGAAACAGTGCCCTTCAGTAAACCGACTCTATTGAAACAGTGCCCAGAGAAAACAGACTCTATTCAAACAGTGCCCTACAGTAAACCGACTCGAGTGAAACAGTGCCCTACAGTAAACCGACTCTATTGAAACAGTTCCCTACAGTAAATCGACTCTATTGAAACAGTTCCCTACAGTAAACCGACTCTATTGAAACAGTGCCCTCCAGTAAACCGACTCTATTAAAGTAGTGCCCTACAGTAAACCGTCTCTATTGAAACAGTGCCATAGAGTAAACCGACTCTATTGAATCAGTGCTCAACAGTAAACCGGCTCAATTGAAACAGTGCCATACAGTAAACCGACTCTATTGAAACAGTTTCCTACAGTAAACCGACTCTATTGAAACAGTTCCCTATAGTAAACCGACTATATTGAAACAGTGTCCTACAGTAAACCGACTCTACTGAAACAGTGCCCTCCAGTAAACCGACTCTATTGAAGCGGTGCCCTACAGTAAACCGACTCTCCTGAAACAGTGCCCTACAGTAAACCTACTCATCAAAAACAGTGCCCTACAGTAAACCGACTCTATTGAAACAGTGCCCTACAGAAAACCGACTCCAATGAAACAGTTCACTATATAAACCAACTCGATTGAAACATTGCCCTACAGTAAACCGACTCTATTGAAACAGTTCCCTACAGTAAACCGACTCCATTGAAACAGTGCCCTACAGTATACCGACTCCATTGAAACAGTGCCCTACAGTAAACCGACTCTATTGAAACAGTGCCCTAAAGTAAAACCGACTCCATTAAAACAGTGCCCGACAGTAAACCGACTCTATTGAAACAGTGCCCTACAGTAAACCGACTCTATTGAAACAGTGCCCTACAGTAAACCGTCTCCATTGAAACAGTACCCTACAGAAAACCGATTGTATTGAAACAGTGCCCGACAGTAAACCGACTCTATTGAAACAGTGCCCTACAGAAAACCGACTCTATTAAAACAGTGCCCTACAGAAAACCGGCTCTATTGAAACAGTTCCCTACAGTAAACCGACTCTATTGAAACAGTGCCCTACAGTAAACCGACTCTATTGAAACAGTGCCCTAGAGTAAACCGACTCTATTAAAACAGTGCCCTACAGAAAACCGACTCTATTGAAACAGTTCCCTACAGTAAACCGACTCTATTGAAACAGTTCCCTACAATAAACCGACTCTATTGAAACAGTGCCCTACAGTAAACCGACTCTATTGAAACAGTGCCCTACAGTAAACCGACTCTATTAAAACAGTGCCCTACAGAAAACCGACTCTATTGAAACAGTTCCCTACAGTAAACCGATTCTATTGAAACAGTGCCCTACAGTTAACCGACTCGATTGAAACAGTGCCCTATGGAAAACCGACTCTATTAATACAGAGCCCTACAGAAAACCGACTCTATTGTAACAGTTCCCTACAGTAAACCGACTCTATTGAAACAGTGCCCTACAGTAAACCGACTCTATTGAAACAGTGCCATAGAGTAAACCGACTCTATTGAATCAGTGCTCAACAGTAAACCGGCTCTATTGAAACAGTGCCCTACAGTAAACCGACTCTATTGAAACAGTTTCCTACAGTAAACCGACTCTATTGAAACAGTTCCCTATAGTAAACCGACTCCAATGAAACAGTGTCCTACAGTAAACCGACTCTACTGAAACAGTGCCCTACAGTAAACCGACTGTATTGAAGCAGTGCCCTACAGTAAACCGACTCTACTGAAACAGTGCCCTACAGTAAACCGACTCATTAAAAACAGTGCCCTACAGTAAACCGACTCTATTGAAACAGTGCCCTACAGAAAACCGACTCCAATGAAACAGTTCACAATATAAACCGACTCGATTGAAACATTGCCCTACAGTAAACCGACTCTATTGAAACAGTTCCCTACAGTAAACCGACTCCATTGAAACAGTGCCCTACAGTATACCGACTCCATTGAAACAGTGCCCTAAAGTAAACCGACTCCATTGAAACAGTGCCCTACAGTAAACCGACTCTATTGAAACAGTGCCCTACAGTAAACCGACTCTATTGAAACAGTTCCCAACAGTAAACCGTCTCCATTGAAACAGTGCCCTACAGAAAACCGACTCTATTAAAACAGTGCCCTACAGAAAACCGACTCTATTGAAACAGTTCCCTACAGTAAACCGACTCTATTGAAACAGTGCCCTACAGTAAACCGACTCTATTGAAACAGTGCCCTACAGTAAACCGACTCTATTAAAACAGTGCCCTACAGAAAACCGACTCTATTGAAACAGTTCCCTACAGTAAACCCACTCTATTGAAACAGTGCCCTACAGTTAACCGACTCTATTGAAACAGTGCCCGATAGAAAACCGACTCTATTAAAACAGAGCCCTACAGAAAACCGACTCTATTCAAACAGTTCCCTACAGTAAACCCACTCTATTGAAACAGTGCCCTCCAGTAAACCGACTCTATTGAAACAGTGCCCTAGAGAAAACCGACTCTATTGAAACAGTGCCCTCCAGTAAACCGACTCTATTGAAACTGTTCCCTACTGTAAAGCGACTCTATTGAAACAGTGTCCTACAGTAAACCGGCTCTATTGAAACAGTTCCCTACAGTAAACCAGCTCTATTGAAACAGTGCCATAGAGTAAACCGACTCTATTGAATCAGTGCTCAACAGTAAACCGGCTCTATTGAAACAGTGCCTACAGTAAACCGACTCTATTGAAACAGTTTCCTACAGAAACCGACTCTATTGAAACAGTTCCCTATAGTAAACCGACTCTATTGAAACAGTGTCCTACAGTAAACCGACTCTACTGAAACAGTGCCCTACAGTAAACCGACTCTATTGAAGCAGTGCCCTACAGTAAACCGACTCTACTGAAACAGTGCCCTACAGTAAACCGACTCATTAAAAACAATGCCCTACAGTAAACCGACTCTATTGAAACAGTGCCCTGTAGAAAACCGACTCCAATGAAACAGTTCACTATATAAACCGACTCGATTGAAACATTGCCCTACAGTAAACCGACTCTATTGAAACAGTTCCCTACAGTAAACCGACTCATTGAAACAGTGCCCTACAGTATACCGACTCCATTGAAACAGTGCCCTACAGTAAACCGACTCTATTGAAACAGTGCCCTAAAGTTAACCGACTCCATTGAAACAGTGCCCTACAGTAAACCGACTCTATTGAAACAGTGCCCTACAGTAAACCGACTCTATTGAAACAGTGCCCTACAGTAAACCGTCTCCATTGAAACATTACCCTACAGAAAACCGACTCTGTTGAAACAGTGCCCTACAGTAAACCGACTCTATTGAAACAGTGCCCTACAGAAAACCGACTCTATTAAAACAGTGCCCTTCAGAAAACCGACTATATTGAAACAGTTCCCTACAGTAAACCGACTCTATTGAAACAGTGCCCTACAGTAAACCGACTCTATTGAAACAGTGCCCTACAGTAAACCGACTCGATTAAAACAGTGCCCTACAGAAAACCGACTCTATTGAAACAGTTCCCGACAGTAAACCGACTCTATTGAAACAGTGTCCTACAGTTAACCGACTCTATTGAAACAGTGCCCGATAGAAAACCGACTCTATTAAAACAGAGCCCTACAGAAAACCGAATCTATTGAAACAGTTCCCTACTGTAAAGCGACTCTATTGAAACAGTGTCCTACAGTAAACCGGCTCTATTGAAACATTTCACTACAGTAAACCGGCTCTATTGAAACAGTTCCCTACAGTAAACCTTCTCTATTGAAACAGTTCCCTACAGTAAATCGGCTCTATTGAAACAGTGCCCTACAGTAAACCGACTCCATTGAAACAGTGCCCTGCAGAAAACCGACTCTATTGAAACAGTGCCCTTCAGTAAACCGACTCTATTGAAACAGTGCCCAGAGAAAACAGACTCTATTTAAACAGTGCCCTACAGTAAACCGACTCGAGTGAAACAGTGCCCTACAGTAAACCGACTCTATTGAAACCGTTCCCTACAGTAAATCGACTCTATTGAAACAGTTCCCTACAGTAAACCGACTCTATTGAAACAGTGCCCTCCAGTAAACCGACTCTTTTAAAGTAGTGCCCTACAGTAAACCGTCTCTATTGAAACAGTGCCATAGAGTAAACCGACTCTATTGAATCAGTGCTCAACAGTAAACCGGCTCAATTGAAACAGTGCCATACAGTAAACCGACTCTATTGAAACAGTTTCCTACAGTAAACCGACTCTATTGAAACAGTTCCCTATAGTAAACCGACTATATTGAAACAGTGTCCTACAGTAAACCGACTCTACTGAAACAGTGCCCTCCAGTAAACCGACTCTATTGAAGCGGTGCCCTACAGTAAACCGATTCTCCTGAAACAGTGCCCTACAGTAAACCTAATCATTAAAAACAGTGCCCTACAGTAAACCGACTCTATTGAAACAGTGCCCTACAGAAAACCGACTCCAATGAAACAGTTCACTATATAAACCAACTCGATTGAAACATTGCCCTACAGTAAACCGACTCTATTGAAACAGTTCCCTACAGTAAACCGACTCCATTGAAACAGTGCCCTACAGTATACCGACTCCATTGAAACAGTGCCCTACAGTAAACCGACTCTATTGAAACAGTGCCCTAAAGTAAAACCGACTCCATTAAAACAGTGCCCGACAGTAAACCGACTCTATTGAAACAGTGCCCTACAGTAAACCGACTCTATTGAAACAGTGCCCTACAGTAAACCGTCTCCATTGAAACAGTACCCTACAGAAAACCGATTGTATTGAAACAGTGCCCTACAGTAAACCGACTCTATTGAAACAGTGCCCTACAGAAAACCGACTCTTTTAAAACAGTGCCCTACAGAAAACCGACTCTATTGAAACAGTTCCCTACAGTAAACCGACTCTATTGCAACAGTGCCCTACAGTAAACCGACTCTATTGAAACAGTGCCCTAGAGTAAACCGACTCTATTAAAACAGTGCCCTACAGAAAACCGACTCTATTGAAACAGTTCCCGACAGTAAACCGACTCTATTGAAACAGTGCCCGACAGTTAACCGACTCTATTGAAACAGTGCCCTATAGAAAACCGACTCTATTGAAACAGTGCCCTACAGTAAACCGACTCCATTGAAACAGTGCCCTACAGTAAACCGACTCTATTGAAACAGTGCCCTACAGTAAACCGACTCTATTGAAATAGTTCCCTACTGTAAACCGACTCTATTGAAACAGTGTCCTACAGTAAACTGGCTCTATTGAAACAGTTCACTACAGTAAACCGGCTCTATTGAAACAGTCCCCTACAGTAAACCTTCTCTATTGAAACAGTTCCCTACAGTAAACCGGCTCTATTGAAACAGTGCCCTACAGTAAACCGACTCCATTGAAACAGTGCCCTGCAGAAAACCGACTCTATTGAAACAGTGCCCTTCAGTAAACCGACTCCATTGAAACAGTGCCCAGAGAAAACCGACTCTATTAAAACAGTGCCCTACAGTAAACCGACTCGAATGAAACAGTGCCCGACAGTAAACCGACTCTATTGAAATAGTTCCCTACAGCAAACCGACTCTATTGAAACAATTCCCTACAGTAAACCGACTCTATTGAAACAGTGCCCTCCAGTAAACCGACTCTATTAAAGCAGTGCCCTACAGTAAACCGTCTCTATTGAAACAGTGCCCGACATAAAACCGACTCTATTAAAACAGTGCCCTACAGAAAACCGACTATATTAAAACAGTGCCCTCCAGTAAACCGACTCTATTGAAACAGAGCCCTACAGTAAACCGACTCCATTGAAACAGTGCCCTACAGAAAACCGACTCTATTGAAACAGTGCCCAACAGTAAACTGACTCTATTGAAACAGTGCCCTGCAGTAAATCGACTCTATTAAAACAGTGCCCTACAGTAAACCGACTCCTTTGAAACAGTGCCCTACAGAAAACGGACTCTATTGAAACAGTGCCCGACAGAAAACCGACTCTATTGAAACAGTGCCCTACAGTTAACCGACTCTATTGAAGCAGTGCCCTATAGAAAACCGACTCTATTAAAACAGAGCCCTACAGAAAACCGACTCTATTGAAACAGTTCCCTACAGTAAACCGACTCTATTGAAACAGTGGCCAACAGTAAACCGACTCCATTGAAACAGTGCCCTGCAGAAAACCGACTCTATTGAAACAGTGCCCTTCAGTAAACCGACTCTATTGAAACAGTGCCCAGAGAAAACCGACTCAATTAAAACAGTGCCCTACAGTAAACCGACTCTAGTGAAACAGTGCCCGACAGTAAACCGACTCTATTGAACAGTTCCCTACAGTAAACCGACTCTATTGAAACAGTTCCCTACAGAAAACCGACTATATTAAAACAGTGCCCTCCAGTAAACCGACTCTATTGAAACAGAGCCCTACAGTAAACCGACTCTATTGAAACAGTGCCCGACAGTTAACCGACTCTATTGAAACAGTGCCCGATAGAAAACCGACTCTATTGAAACAGTGCCCTACAGTAAACCGACTCCATTGAAACAGTGCCCTACAGAAAACCGACTCTATTGAAACAGTGCCCTACAGTAAACCGACTCTATTGAAATAGTTCCCTACTGTAAACCGACTCTATTGAAACAGTGTCCTACAGTAAACTGGCTCTATTGAAACAGTTCACTACAGTAAACCGGCTCTATTGAAACAGTCCCCTACAGTAAACCTTCTCTATTGAAACAGTTCCCTACAGTAAACCGGCTCTATTGAAACAGTGCCCTACAGTAAACCGACTCCATTGAAACAGTGCCCTGCAGAAAACCGACTCTATTGAAACAGTGCCCTTCAGTAAACCGACTCTATTGAAACAGTGCCCAGAGAAAACCGACTCTATTAAAACAGTGCCTTACAGTAAACCGACTCGAATGAAACAGTGCCCGACAGTAAACCGACTCTATTGAAATAGTTCCCTGCAGCAAACCGACTCTATTGAAACAGTTCCCTACAGTAAACCGACTCTATTGAAACAGTGCCCTCCAGTCAACCGACTCTATTAAAGCAGTGCCCTACAGTAAACCGTCTCTATTGAAACAGTGCCCTACATAAAACCGACTCTATTAAAACAGTGCCCTACAGAAAACCGACTATATTAAAACAGTGCCCTCCAGTAAACCGACTCTATTGAAACAGAGCCGTACAGTAAACCGACACCATTGAAACAGTGCCCTACAGAAAACCGACTCTATTGAAACAGTGCCCAACAGTAAACTGACTCTATTGAAACAGTGCCCTGCAGTAAATCGACTCTATTAAAACAGTGCCCTACAGTAAACCGACTCCATTGAATAAGTGCCCTACAGAAAACGGACTCTATTGAAACAGTTCTCTAAAGTAAACCGACTCTATTGAAACAGTGCCCTACAGTAAACCGACTCCATTGAAACAGTGCCCTACAGAAAACCGACTCTATTGAAACAGTGCCCTACAGTTAACCGACTCTATTGAAACAGTGCCCGACAGAAAACCGACTCTATTAAAACAGAGCCCTACAGAAAACCGACTCTATTGAAACAGTTCCCTACAGTAAACCGACTCTATTGAAACAGTGGCCAAGAGTAAACCGACTCCATTGAAACAGTGCCCTACAGAAAACCGATTCTATTGAAACAGTGGCCAACAGTAAACCGACTCCATTGAAACAGTGCCCTACAGTAAACCGACTCTATTGAAACAGTTCCCTACTGTAAACCGACTCTATTGAAACAGTGTCCTACAGTAAACCGGCTCTATTGAAACAGTTCCCTACAGTAAACCGGCTCTATTGAAACAGTTCCCTACAGTAAACCATCTCTATTGAAACAGTTCCCTACAGTAAACCGGCTCTATTGAAACAGTGCCCTACAGTAAACCGACTCCATTGAAACAGTGCCCTGCAGAAAACCGACTCTATTGAAACAGTGCCCTTCAGTAAACCGACTCTATTGAAACAGTGCCCAGAGAAAACCGACTCTATTAAAACAGTGCCCTACAGTAAACCGACTCTAGTGAAACAGTGCCCGACAGTAAACCGACTCTATTGAACAGTTCCCTACAGTAAACCGACTCTATTCAAACAGTTCCCTACAGTAAACCGACTCTATTGAAACAGTGCCCTACAGTAAACCGTCTCCATTGAAACAGTACCCTACAGAAAACCGATTGTATTGAAACAGTGCCCTACAGTAAACCGACTCTATTGAAACAGTGCCCTACAGAAAACCGACTCTATTAAAACAGTGCCCTACAGAAAACCGACTCTATTGAAACAGTTCCCTACAGTAAACCGACTCTATTGAAACAGTGCCCTACAGTAAACCGACTCTATTGAAACAGTGCCCTAGAGTAAACCGACTCTATTAAAACAGTGCCCTACAGAAAACCGACTCTATTGAAACAGTTCCCTACAGTAAACCGACTCTATTGAAACAGTGCCCGACAGTTAACCGACTCTATTGAAACAGTGCCCTATAGAAAACCGACTCTATTGAAACAGTGCCCTACAGTAAACCGACTCCATTGAAACAGTGCCCTACAGAAAACCGACTCTATTGAAACAGTGCCCTACAGTAAACCGACTCTATTGAAATAGTTCCCTACTGTAAACCGACTCTATTGAAACAGTGTCCTACAGTAAACTGGCTCTATTGAAACAGTTCACTACAGTAAACCGGCTCTATTGAAACAGTCCCCTACAGTAAAGCTTCTCTATTGAAACAGTTCCCTACAGTAAACCGGCTCTATTGAAACAGTGCCCTACAGTAAACCGACTCCATTGAAACAGTGCCCTGCAGAAAACCGACTCTATTGAAACAGTGCCCTTCAGTAAACCGACTCTATTGAAACAGTGCCCAGAGAAAACCGACTCTATTAAAACAGTGCCCTACAGTAAACCGACTCGAATGAAACAGTGCCCGATAGTAAACCGACTCTATTGAAATAGTTCCCTACAGCAAACCGACTCTATTGAAACAGTTCCCTACAGTAAACCGACTCTATTGAAACAGTGCCCTCCAGTAAACCGACTCTATTAAAGCAGTGCCCTACAGTAAACCGTCTCTATTGAAACAGTGCCCGACATAAAACCGACTCTATTAAAACAGTGCCCTACAGAAAACCGACTATATTAAACAGTGCCCTCCAGTAAACCGACTCTATTGAAACAGAGCCCTACAGTAAACCGACTCCATTGAAACAGTGCCCTACAGAAAACCGACTCTATTGAAACAGTGCCCAACAGTAAACTGACTCTATTGAAACAGTGCCCTGCAGTAAATCGACTCTATTAAAACAGTGCCCTACAGTAAACCGACTCCATTGAAACAGTGCCCTACAGAAAACGGACTCTATTGAAACAGTTATCTAAAGTAAACCGACTCTATTGAAACAGTGCCCTACAGTAAACCGACTCCATTGAAACAGTGCCCTACAGAAAACCGACTCTATTGAAACAGTGCCCTACAGTTAACCGACTCTATTGAAACAATGCCCTATAGAAAACCGACTCTATTAAAACAGAGCCCTACAGAAAACCGACTCTATTGAAACAGTTCCCTACAGTAAACCGACTCTATTGAAACAGTTCCCTACTGTAAACCGACTCTATTGAAACAGTGTCCTACAGTAAACCGGCTCTATTGAAACAATTCCCTACAGTAAACCGGCTCTATTGAAACAGTTCCCTACAGTAAACCTTCTCTATTGAAACAGTTCCCTACAGTAAACCGGCTCTATTGAAACAGTGCCCTACAGTAAACCGACTCCATTGAAACAGTGCCCTGCAGAAAACCGACTCTATTGAAACAGTGCCCTTCAGTAAACCGACTCTATTGAAACAGTGCCCAGAGAAAACCGACTCTATTAAAACAGTGCCCTACAGTAAACCGACTCTATTGAACAGTTCCCTACAGTAAACCGACTCTATTGAAACAGTTCCCTACAGTAAACCGACTCTATTGAAACAGTGCCCTCCAGTAAACCGACTCTATTAAAGCAGTGCCCTACAGTAAACCGGCTCTATTGAAACAGTGCCCTACATAAAACCGACTCTATTAAAACGGTGCCCTACAGAAAACCGACTATACTAAAACAGTGCCCTCCAGTAAACCGACTCTATTGAAACAGAGCCCTACAGTAAACCGACTCTATTGAAACAGTGCCCGACAGTTAACCGACTCTATTGAAACAGTGCCCTATAGAAAACCGACTCTATTGAAACAGTGCCCTACAGTAAACCGACTCCATTGAAACAGTGCCCTACAGAAAACCGACTCTATTGAAACAGTGCCCTACAGTAAACCGACTCTATTGAAATAGTTCCCTACTGTAAACCGACTCTATTGAAACAGTGTCCTACAGTAAACTGGCTCTATTGAAACAGTTCACTACAGTAAACCGGCTCTATTGAAACAGTCCCCTACAGTAAACCTTCTCTATTGAAACAGTTCCCTACAGTAAACCGGCTCTATTGAAACAGTGCCCTACAGTAAATCGACTCCATTGAAACAGTGCCCTGCAGAAAACCGACTCTATTGAAACAGTGCCCTTCAGTAAACCGACTCTATTGAAACAGTGCCCAGAGAAAACCGAGTCTATTAAAACAGTGCCCTACAGTAAACCGACTCGAATGAAACAGTGCCCGACAGTAAACCGACTCTATTGAAATAGTTCCCTACTGCAAACCGACTCTATTGAAACAGTTCCCTACAGTAAACCGACTCTATTGAAACAGTGCCCTCCAGTAAACCGACTCTATTAAAGCAGTGCCCTACAGTAAACCGTCTCTATTGAAACAGTGCCCTACATAAAACCGACTCTATTAAAACAGTGCCCTACAGAAAACCGACTATATTAAAACAGTGCCCTACAGTAAACCGACTCTATTGAAACAGAGCCCTACAGTAAACCGACACCATTGAAACAGTGCCCTACAGAAAACCGACTCTATTGAAACAGTGCCCAACAGTAAACTGACTCTATTGAAACAGCGCCCTGCAGTAAATCGACTCTATTAAAACAGTGCCCTACAGTAAACCGACTCCATTGAAACAGTGCCCTACAGAAAACGGACTCTATTGAAACAGTTCTCTAAAGTAAACCGACTCTATTGAAACAGTGCCCTACAGTAAACCGACTCCATTGAAACAGTGCCCTACAGTAAACCGACTCTATTGAAACAGAGCCCTACAGTAAACCGACACCATTGAAACAGTGCCCTACAGAAAACCGACTCTATTGAAACAGTGCCCAACAGTAAACTGACTCTATTGAAACAGCGCCCTGCAGTAAATCGACTCTATTAAAACAGTGCCCTACAGTAAACCGACTCCATTGAAACAGTGCCCTACAGAAAACGGACTCTATTGAAACAGTTCTCTAAAGTAAACCGACCCTATTGAAACAGTGCCCTACAGTAAACCGACTCCATTGAAACAGTGCCCTACAGAAAACCGACTCTATTGAAACAGTGCCCTACAGTTAACCGACTCTATTGAAACAGTGCCCGATAGAAAACCGACTCTATTAAAACAGAGCCCTACAGAAAACCGACTCTATTGAAACAGTTCCCTACAGTAAACCGACTCTATTGAAACAGTGGCCAACAGTAAACCGACTCCATTGAAACAGTTCCCTACAGTAAACCGACTCATTGAAACAGTGCCCTACAGTATACCGACTCCATTGAAACAGTGCCCTACAGTAAACCGACTCTATTGAAACAGTGCCCTAAAGTTAACCGACTCCATTGAAACAGTGCCCTACAGTAAACCGACTCTATTGAAACAGTGCCCTACAGTAAACCGACTCTATTGAAACAGTGCCCTACAGTAAACCGTCTCCATTGAAACATTACCCTACAGAAAACCGACTCTGTTGAAACAGTGCCCTACAGTAAACCGACTCTATTGAAACAGTGCCCTACAGAAAACCGACTCTATTAAAACAGTGCCCTTCAGAAAACCGACTATATTGAAACAGTTCCCTACAGTAAACCGACTCTATTGAAACAGTGCCCTACAGTAAACCGACTCTATTGAAACAGTGCCCTACAGTAAACCGACTCGATTAAAACAGTGCCCTACAGAAAACCGACTCTATTGAAACAGTTCCCGACAGTAAACCGACTCTATTGAAACAGTGTCCTACAGTTAACCGACTCTATTGAAACAGTGCCCGATAGAAAACCGACTCTATTAAAACAGAGCCCTACAGAAAACCGAATCTATTGAAACAGTTCCCTACTGTAAAGCGACTCTATTGAAACAGTGTCCTACAGTAAACCGGCTCTATTGAAACATTTCACTACAGTAAACCGGCTCTATTGAAACAGTTCCCTACAGTAAACCTTCTCTATTGAAACAGTTCCCTACAGTAAATCGGCTCTATTGAAACAGTGCCCTACAGTAAACCGACTCCATTGAAACAGTGCCCTGCAGAAAACCGACTCTATTGAAACAGTGCCCTTCAGTAAACCGACTCTATTGAAACAGTGCCCAGAGAAAACAGACTCTATTTAAACAGTGCCCTACAGTAAACCGACTCGAGTGAAACAGTGCCCTACAGTAAACCGACTCTATTGAAACCGTTCCCTACAGTAAATCGACTCTATTGAAACAGTTCCCTACAGTAAACCGACTCTATTGAAACAGTGCCCTCCAGTAAACCGACTCTTTTAAAGTAGTGCCCTACAGTAAACCGTCTCTATTGAAACAGTGCCATAGAGTAAACCGACTCTATTGAATCAGTGCTCAACAGTAAACCGGCTCAATTGAAACAGTGCCATACAGTAAACCGACTCTATTGAAACAGTTTCCTACAGTAAACCGACTCTATTGAAACAGTTCCCTATAGTAAACCGACTATATTGAAACAGTGTCCTACAGTAAACCGACTCTACTGAAACAGTGCCCTCCAGTAAACCGACTCTATTGAAGCGGTGCCCTACAGTAAACCGATTCTCCTGAAACAGTGCCCTACAGTAAACCTAATCATTAAAAACAGTGCCCTACAGTAAACCGACTCTATTGAAACAGTGCCCTACAGAAAACCGACTCCAATGAAACAGTTCACTATATAAACCAACTCGATTGAAACATTGCCCTACAGTAAACCGACTCTATTGAAACAGTTCCCTACAGTAAACCGACTCCATTGAAACAGTGCCCTACAGTATACCGACTCCATTGAAACAGTGCCCTACAGTAAACCGACTCTATTGAAACAGTGCCCTAAAGTAAAACCGACTCCATTAAAACAGTGCCCGACAGTAAACCGACTCTATTGAAACAGTGCCCTACAGTAAACCGACTCTATTGAAACAGTGCCCTACAGTAAACCGTCTCCATTGAAACAGTACCCTACAGAAAACCGATTGTATTGAAACAGTGCCCTACAGTAAACCGACTCTATTGAAACAGTGCCCTACAGAAAACCGACTCTTTTAAAACAGTGCCCTACAGAAAACCGACTCTATTGAAACAGTTCCCTACAGTAAACCGACTCTATTGCAACAGTGCCCTACAGTAAACCGACTCTATTGAAACAGTGCCCTAGAGTAAACCGACTCTATTAAAACAGTGCCCTACAGAAAACCGACTCTATTGAAACAGTTCCCGACAGTAAACCGACTCTATTGAAACAGTGCCCGACAGTTAACCGACTCTATTGAAACAGTGCCCTATAGAAAACCGACTCTATTGAAACAGTGCCCTACAGTAAACCGACTCCATTGAAACAGTGCCCTACAGTAAACCGACTCTATTGAAACAGTGCCCTACAGTAAACCGACTCTATTGAAATAGTTCCCTACTGTAAACCGACTCTATTGAAACAGTGTCCTACAGTAAACTGGCTCTATTGAAACAGTTCACTACAGTAAACCGGCTCTATTGAAACAGTCCCCTACAGTAAACCTTCTCTATTGAAACAGTTCCCTACAGTAAACCGGCTCTATTGAAACAGTGCCCTACAGTAAACCGACTCCATTGAAACAGTGCCCTGCAGAAAACCGACTCTATTGAAACAGTGCCCTTCAGTAAACCGACTCCATTGAAACAGTGCCCAGAGAAAACCGACTCTATTAAAACAGTGCCCTACAGTAAACCGACTCGAATGAAACAGTGCCCGACAGTAAACCGACTCTATTGAAATAGTTCCCTACAGCAAACCGACTCTATTGAAACAATTCCCTACAGTAAACCGACTCTATTGAAACAGTGCCCTCCAGTAAACCGACTCTATTAAAGCAGTGCCCTACAGTAAACCGTCTCTATTGAAACAGTGCCCGACATAAAACCGACTCTATTAAAACAGTGCCCTACAGAAAACCGACTATATTAAAACAGTGCCCTCCAGTAAACCGACTCTATTGAAACAGAGCCCTACAGTAAACCGACTCCATTGAAACAGTGCCCTACAGAAAACCGACTCTATTGAAACAGTGCCCAACAGTAAACTGACTCTATTGAAACAGTGCCCTGCAGTAAATCGACTCTATTAAAACAGTGCCCTACAGTAAACCGACTCCTTTGAAACAGTGCCCTACAGAAAACGGACTCTATTGAAACAGTGCCCGACAGAAAACCGACTCTATTGAAACAGTGCCCTACAGTTA